>NW_023276807.1:83242469-83842469 GCF_003668045.3 Cricetulus griseus | reverse complement strand
CACTACTTTTTTAGTAATCAAAGGAAAATAGACAAGAAATTTTTACTGCAGAAAGTGTTTTGGAAAGTACAGAGAGTAAGAACTAGAGTTCAATTACACAGAGATAAACACAATGGATATCTTCTATGCTGCCTCTCACATCCACTCCCAGCCTGACCTAAACTTACTATGTAGTCAAGGGTCAACTTCTGATCCTCCAGCCTCCACCTCTCAAGTGCTAGGATTACAGGCCTGTGTAACCATGCCCAGTTTTATATGATGCTGAGAACCAAATGCATGCTAGGCAAGCATTCTCCCAACTCCCACAAATTCTGAAGTGCCTCTTTCATGTATTTTTTTGTTGTTGATGCTGCTTCCATATTCAAGCACACATTCATTTATAAAATTTGAATTATGATGTTTGAACATCATTTTGAATGTGATAAAATGGCATTGATGGGTTTAGGTTATGTGTCTCCTTATAAGAACTTATTATTTATTTTTATTTAATGTGTATGGGTGCTTGCCTAAATGTATGTCAATGTACCATGTGCATTCATGCCTGAGGAAGCCAAAATAGAGTGTTGGATCCCCTGGAACTGAAGTTACAGAGTTACAGACAGTTGTGAGGAGCCATGTGGGTGCTGAAAATCAAACCTACGTCCTCTGGAAGAAAGCCAGTGCTCTTAACTGAGTCATCTTTCCAGCACCATGTTATGTGTCTTTTGTAAACATAAAACTTTTAAGCTTGTATTACATGTACACAATTCTACATCTTTGTTTTCCCTACACTGAGCATTATTCTATGGACATTTCCCACTAAGAAGTCTGGGCAAACAAAGTTTTTCTTTTCACTCTTCTGCCACACAAGTACACATGCTCCCTTTTGCCCTTCCATCTTTCACTGTGTAGCAACACAGCGTTCTCTCTGGATGACATCCAAAACACACAAAAAAAGAACACATACAATTCAACAACAACCAGGTTTCTATAAATAAAGCCACAGACTTAAACAGACTCTCCAAAGAAGAGGCACGATGTTATTAATCCTTAAGCAAAACTCCAGTGAGATACCACTGCAAACATCAGGATGGCAAACACTAGAAACAACAACAAAACAAAAGGGGCTGGCAAGATTATTATTATTCACTTATTCACTGAATAAGTGAATAAGTGGCAAGATTATTCACTGGCAATATTGCTCAGTGAATAAGGGCACTTGCCACCAAACCTGACAACCTGAGCTCATCACCCAGGACCCACAAGGTGCAAGGAAAAAAGTGACTCCCAAAAGTTGTCCTCTGACCTCCATTATTAGTGCTCATAAACATACACACACATACAAACATATTCCAATAAAATAAATGAAAATAAAAAACATTAAAAAAAAGATTTATCCTGGGAGAGAAAGAAAGAGTGTGTATGTGTGTGTCTCCATGGACCCACATAGGATAGGTTCTAAAATAACTTAGAACTGGAGTAACAGACATTTATGAACTGCCAAATTTGGGAATTGGGAGTCTGCACTCTGGTTCTCACGAGCACCAAGTGATCTTAATTGAATCTTCTCTCTAGACCACATGTATAAATTTTGTGGGGTTTTGTGTGTGTGTGTGTGTGTGTGTGTGTGTGTGTGTGTGTGTGTGTGTGTGGGGGTTGGGGGATTCTGGTTTTGGTTAAGACAAGGTTTCACTTTGTAGCCCAAGCTGCTTGGAATTCATTATGTAGCCTAGGTTGGTTTCAAACTCCTGGGTGATTTTTCTTGTCTCAGGCCTCTGAATGCTGACATAGGTGTTAGCCACCACAACTAGCTAGAAAATTTGTGAGGAAATGCAGGAATTAGAACCCTGGTGCATTGTGGGAGAAAATGTAACACTGTACAGTCAACTGTGGAAAACAGTTTGGCAGTTTCTCAAAGACTTTAAAACAGAACTGTTACATGATCCAAAGTCTACTCCTAAGTATATACCCAAGCAAATTAAAGGTGGAGATTCAGATTTTTTTTTTCATTTTTTTGTTTTGTTTTGTTTTGTTTCTCAAGACAGTGTTTGTCTATGAGGCCCTGGCTGTCTTGGAACTCTATACCAGGCTGGCTGCAAACTCACAGAGATCTGCCTGCCTCTGCCTCCCAAGCACTGAGATTAAGGTGTATGCCACCACCAACTGGCTAGATACGTTGTTTAATGGGTGCTAAATATTGTGATCATTATTCACAGTAGCCAAAAAGTAGAAACAACCCAATAATCCCTCAACAGACAAATAAGCAAAATGTGGTATACATAAGCAATGGACCATCTACCTGAAAAAGGAATTAAATTCTATGCATGCTACAACATAGCTAAGTCCAGAAAATACTGTCCTCAGTAACAAATGAAACAGGGTGTGATGGCTACTCTTGGTTGTCAAGTTGACTATAACTGGAATGAACTACAATCCAGAAATGGAGGGCACACCTGTGATCCAGGTCTTGAGGCAGGAAGGCAACAGGCCTGTAATCCAGATCTTGAAATGGGAAAGTGCATCTTTAATCTGGGCCACACCTTCTTTGGGAAACCTATATAAGGAAAATGGAAGAAGGAAGGTTCCTTCTGTTTGCCTGCTTGCCCTCACCTTGCAGCACATCCATTCCCCCACTGGAGCCTACTTGTTTGGGACTCTGGCATAAACAGAAGACCAGCTGAGTCACCAGCCTCACTCATGTGACAGCATTCTTGGACGTTCCACTCACAGATAGCCATTGTTGGATTACTTGGACTGCAGCCTATGAGTCATTCAATAAATTGTGTGTGTGTAAGTAAGTGAGAGAGAGAGAGAGAGAGAGAGACAGAGAGACAGAGAGACAGAGAGAGACAGAGAAAGACAGAGAGAGACAGAGAGACAGAGAGAGAAAGAGACTCATTCCATAAGTCTGTGACTCTAGAGAACTCTAATACACACAGAAAGATAAATCTTGTATGTTTCTATTTGTCTGAGTCACCTAGAATAGGCAAATGCATACAGACAGAAGCTGTAATGGAAGTCAGCAGGGTTACTGAGAATCCAGCATTATTATTTAATAGATTCTGAATTTGTGTTTTTGGTCATGAAAATTTTCTAGGTATAAATACTGTTGATGATCACATGACATTGTGAATGTAACTGCTATCACTAGATTGTATGCTTAAAATTTGGCTCATTAAGCAGGGCGATGGTGACCCATGCCTTTACTCCCAGCACCACATGGTAGATCACAACCATCCGTTATGAGATCTGGTGCCCTCTTCTGGTGTGCAGATATACATGGAAGCAAAATGTTGTATACATAATAAATAAATAAAATTTTACAAAAAAAAAAAAAAAAGAGTGAGCACAGAACTGAGGCTTATGTTTATCTTGGCAGCAGTACAGTGGTACACATGGAATGAAGCCCACAGCAACCAGTCTGTACAAAAAAAAAACCAGATGACTGCAAGCAGTTTCTACATTCCTGGGTATGACACAATGAAACCCTAAGCTTAGAAAGAGACTTAAATCCAAAGACTGTATTGAAGAACCCTTCAGGCTTGGCTTCTGGCTTTTTCTCATGCTCTTCGTCAGCCTGGCAGCCAACCATCTGAAAGAGCCCAACACCAGGGACATGCTACAGGTCAGAGGCCATGCACTTCAGCAGTGCCCAAACCCTGTTCTCACAGAGTCACCAAGTTTGCAGACACTCAACCATATTGTTTCCCTTTTAAATCTTCCTACTTAAGTGTAATATATGTAAAAAGTGAGATGCATGATGCCTGGTGAGAAGGTTCAGTGGGTGAAGGTCGTCCGCCAAGCCTAACAACCCGACTTCAATTCCTAGAATGTACAGGGTAGAAATAAAGTCAATATCTAAAACAACTCATCAACATGACGGCACAGCCCCAACTCTTTCCTTTTCAATACTTTATTAAAACTGTCTCTACCTTCTGTGACAGTATGCCTAACTTGGCACATGGTGAAAGCCTTTTTAAAGATCATAGTTCTATGTTATGTGTAAAGGTGTTTTGCCTGCATGTGCATCTGTGTACCATGAGCATGCCTGGTGTCTGCAGAGGCAGAGGAGGGTGTCAGATGCCTTGGAAGCAGAGCTAACAATCGTGAGCCACTAATAACCTGAAACTGGGTCTTCGAAAAGAGCAACAAATCCTCCTGACTTCTGAGCCATCTCTCCAGCCCTTTAGAAGCCTTTGTAAGTGGTCTCTCAGCTTTATCCCCACTCCTCTCACAGTGTCAATCAATTTTAATTGGTTTTTCTGGGGCCTACCAAACACATTTTGGAAGATAGTATAGTAAAATTTTAAAAGAAGGGGGTTACCCTAAGTAAAGATGGAAATGTCTGAAATTTTGTGTGTGCAGTTATTTTGCTTTCATGTATGTTTGTGCACCACATGCATGGCTGATACTCACCGAGGCCAGAAGGGGCAATGGATCCCCTAGAACTGGAGTTAACCAACAGCTGTGAGCCACCACCTGGATATTGGAAATCAAACCTGGGTCCTCTAGAAGAGTAAGTAGTACCCTTAACCTCTGACAGATCTCTCCAGCCCTAGGAAACCATTCTTAAAAGACTCCTGATAAGTTAGCAGCAGTAAAATCTAGAGGCAAACATCCCTCCCTGTACAGCAGTGTCATGTGGCCTAGCCTGCAGGATACCACTAAGTAGAGAGAAAATCTTTTAATGAGAACCAAGCAGTCTTACAAAAGGTGTAAATCCTGCCTGAACTGTAGACTGAAATGTACCAAGCCTGTACCCCAAACCCACACGAGGGACTGCACAGAGACAGGCCTCACACTTGTACCCAAGCGAGAGATTACATGCACACGCCATACTACCTTTGTTTCTTTGTTACTTCAACAATTACTGTAATTGCAGAGGTGACTATTTTTAATTGGCTTATACTGTACTTTCATAGTGGCATATCCTATTAGCTGTAATACCAGCTATTTGGGAGGTAGAAGGAGGGGATCACAAGTTCAAGGCTTATCTGGACTTACAGAAGCTTAAGGCAAGCCTGGGCAACTTTCAGAAACTCTAATATCAAAAACAGAAAGTACAAAAGAGGAGAAGGCTGGGACATGGCTGAGTAGTTGAGAGCTTGCTTAGCATGTATGTTCCGGGTTCAATTTCCCATACCACAAAAGCAAAAAATGACAAAGAGAATATATGAGATTTATGAGACATGATGAAATGACAGAGAAGAGGGAGAGGTTAATTAAGTTAAAAGTACAGAAAATATATTTGACAAAATTACATCAGACATTTCCAAAATATAGGGGAAGAGATGGCCACCCAGATATAGGAGTCATTTAGAATGTCACAGAACAAAGAATATTGAAAACCATAAGAGAAAAGCACCTGGGGCTGGAGAGATGGCTCAGGGATTAAGAGCACTGACTGTTCTTCCAGAGGTCCTGAGTTCAATTCCCAGCAACCACATGGTGGCTCACAATCATCTGTAATGGGATCTGGTGCCCTCTTCTGGCCTGCACTGTATACATGATAAATAATTAAATCTTAAAAAAAAAAAAAAGAAAGAAAGAAAGAAAGAAAGAAAGAAAGAAAGAAAGAAAGAAAGGAAAGGAAAGCAGCAAATCACGTACAAAGACAAAACCAGCAGAATAACAGCAGCTTTCCCCACAGAAAATCTAAAAGCCAGAAGGGAGGAATGGTGTGTTTCAAACTCTGAAAAACAACTGCCAGACTAGATTAATGTCCAGCAGAACTATTCTTCACAACTAGAGAGAAAAAAAAAAGTCTCCATGATAAACACAAACTAAAGGAATTCATCAGCACGAATCCAGAAACACAGAGGCTATTGGAAGGAATCCTACACACTGAAGAGGAGAAAAAAACACTCATGAGGCACAGGGAACAATGAACTACACTGGGGCAGTGAGTAGGCCAGGAGATATGAAAAAAAAAAAATCAAGCATTATAAAAATGACAAATGACAAGTGTGTCCTTATCAGGAATATATATCTGTCTAAAACAGTGCTGAATGTTAATTAATCAAGACACAGGACCCATCTATTAGTTGCTTCCAAAAAACAAAAAACAAAATAAAACAAAACAAAAAAAAAACACATCTTATTGGCAAAGACAACACAGCACTGGGGTAAAAGGAGATTTTTCAGTTAAATATAAATAACAAGCAAGCAAATTTATCAATACTAATATGACAAAATAAACTTCAAACAAAAATGGATCAGAAAAGTCAAGGAAAGTCACTTCCCACTAATTAAAGGAACATTTCATCAAAAAGACATTGCAGTTCTAGGCCAGCAAGCAGAACAGCCAGCTCCTGACATCAACACTCATTGTGTTAGTGCTGGAAGAGCAGATTAGAAATGTCAGCTGTTAAACCAGGGGGTGGTGGTGCACGCCTTTACTCCAGCACTTGGGAAGCAGAGGCAGGCAGATCTCTCTGACTTTGAGGCCAGCCTAGTCTACAAAGGGAGTTTCAGGACAGCCAGGACTGTCCCACCGAGAAACCTTGTCTCCAGGGAAAAAAAATTTCCTAGAATCAAATGAAAATACAACATACTAAAACATATGGGATAGAACCCAAGCAGTCCTAAGGGGACATTTATAGCAGCAAAAGTCTACATCTTAAAAATCATTGCTTTGGGGCTGGAGAGATGGCTCAGTGGTTAAGAGCATTTGCTCTTCTAGAGGACCTGAGTTTGATTCACAGCACCCCCTCAGCAGTTCACAACCACCTTTAACTCTAGGCCCAGGGAATCTGACACCCTCTCTGGCCTCCTTGGGTACCCAAACACACCTGGTTTTTATACACCAAGACATACATAAGTAAAAGCAATAAAAACAAATCTTAAAAAAAATCATTGCTATGCTTCTATCATTTTATATCACTGTCATTCTCTAAAATTTTATGTAAACAAGGTCATATATAATTTTCATGTGATTTACTTAGTAAATAATTTTCAGGTTCAACTATTGTTTTCTATGTATCAAAGCTTCTTTCTTTTCACTACATGGTTTGTAAACTACTACACTAAAATTAAGAATGCATATTATAATCTTAGCTCAAGAAGCATTAGGAAAATACTAGATTAAAGAAATACTACAGTAACTTCCTAAGATTCTTGAAATAGGTATGTATATTCTCATATCCCTGACACACATTGAGTACTTAAAGACAACATAAAATACAATAGACTCCTCTTCCTAACAGGCTCCATATCTAAAGACTTCACCTACCACAAACTGAAAATACTCAGACAAAATATCTATATTTAATACGTTCAGAGTTCATTTTGTCATTATTCCCTAACAATTCAGTATAATAATAATTTACATTGTTTTAGGAATTATAAGTAATCTAGAATTATTTAAAAATAAATGGGGATATATGTAGGTCATAGGCAAACATTACACAATTTTATGTAAAGAAATTGAGCATGGGTTTTTTTATCTGTGCAGGGACATGGTGTCCTAAAACTAATCCTCTGAGTGATACTGAAGAATGTGTATATTGCCAGAATAAAAAGTAAATATCCTAAGACAGATGCCTGAGTTCTAGGCCAGCCTGGTCTACAAAGCTAGTTCCAGGACAGTTACTCACAGAGAAACCCTGTCCCCCAAAACAGAAAAAGTAAACAGCATATACAAATACCAGAGAAACTCAGATATCCAAGTCTAATTGTAATATCTTTCTTTACTTTTTAAATTATTTTTATTTAATTTGTACTGGGGGCAGAGCATGCACATCCCTTGGCACCTTGTGTGAAGGTCAGAGCATCATTATTCTCCTTCTACTGTGTGAGTCCCAGGGATTGAATTCAGGTTATCAGATATGGCAGCCAGAACCTTTATCTATTGAATCATTTCACCAGACCCTATCATACCTCTCTAATCTGTCACACTTTTGATTTAGGAAGCATATAACGCACGTGTGTGTGTGTGTGTGTGTGTGTGTGTGTGTGTGTGTGTGTGTGTGTAACTGTGTCTGTGTCTGTGTGTGTGTACTCGTACCCATGTATGCCACTATATAGCTTAATGATTAATTGAATAGATTTCAAAATCAAATAAACTACCTGGTGGTGGTAGC
Source organism: Cricetulus griseus (assembly GCF_003668045.3). Classification (NCBI taxonomy): domain Eukaryota; kingdom Metazoa; phylum Chordata; class Mammalia; order Rodentia; family Cricetidae; genus Cricetulus; species Cricetulus griseus. The sequence goes on along the minus strand of NW_023276807.1, from coordinate 83,834,409 downwards.
ACATGCCTTTAATCCCAGCAGTTGAGAGGCATAGGCAGATGGATCTCTCTGAGTTTGAGGCCAGCTTGATCTACAAAGTGAGTTCCAGGACAGCCAGGACTGTTACACAAAGAAGCACTGTCTTAAAAAACAAACAAGCCAACAAAATATCCAATAAACCAAGTCCATTGCTGCAATAAGCACTATCTTATACTAACTGAATAAAAGACAATCTATTTTTTTTTCTTTGTTTTGTTTTTGGTTTTTTGAGATAGGGTTTCTCTGGGTAACAGCTCTGGCTGTCCTAGAACTCACTTTGTAGACCAGGCTGGCCTCAAACTCACAGATACACACCTGTCTCTGCCTCCCAAGTGCTGGGATTAAAGGCATTTGATGCCATTGCTCGGCAACATTCTAATTTTTTTAATTAACAAAAAGTCCTAAAATTAAAGTCAGTATGGCATTAAAATGAAAAGAAACTAATGAACAACAATGTGAAGAAACCTGCTAGCTAAACCTGCCATATAATGATATGCTTATCATTAAGAAAAGAAATAGAATTCTAGTAGAGGATATAATGAAAGCACTTATTTGATTATTTATTGGAAAATAAATATAATCAACTCAGTGGTCTGGACAGTCTCTAATTACCAGTTTCTTTCCCCTCAGAAAATGTGAGCCAGGTCACTGGGAGTCTAATCCAGCATCTGCAGCAGTGACTGAATAGCTTTAAGAAAAAATCACAGACACTAAAATCACCTGTTGTAATGAATAGAAACTCAAAGAAAAGCAGCACTGGTTCGTAATCAAGATAAAATTGAAAATTATGCGTGAGCTAAGGTCAGAGATGGCATACTATGTCTTTAGGAACAAACATTAATATGATTAAGATATTACCAGATGGTTACCCAGATACCAGGACAGGACAGTTTGTCTGCACTATCTAAACTCAGAGTGTGCTCTTAGCATCTCTATCATCGTCTCAAGACTGCCGCAAAGGAGGTGACTTCTTTGCAACCACAATTGCCCAACTCTGTTCTTTGAGACAACTGCAAGGCCCTGTGGTTTCTGTTTAGACTCTGTCTGTAACTGAGAACATCAAAACTTCTACATGACTACCACTGCAAATAAAAGTAAATTAAATGCATAAACTAGTAAGTAATAAAAATACATTGTTTACAAAGGAAACTGAAGTTGAACTCACCTGTCCACTTTTCCCAAATTCTAGCTCTATAATAGCAACAGGGGTGTCTATTTGAGCCGAGTGCCTTGACTGAGACTTGCCGTCAACTCTCCAGCTCAGGCCCCGCAGTCCATTGTCCCAGCGGCTCTGGTTCACAAGGCTCTCTCGGATTCTTGTCTTATGGCTCTTCCAAAACTTGGAAATGACTGCAGCTTGTTCACAGGTGATGCCACCTTGTTTTTTGGTCTGAGCAGTCAAGAATGCTTCTAACTGGTTGAAATCCATGTCTGCAGATGCAATTGACTATAAAGACAACAGAAAAAGCAATATACATTTGAGTTAGGTAGGTAATTAGACAAAGCCGTCTAACTACAGAGCTTGTTTGATTGACCTTAATCATTGAATATGCTTTCAAAAGGGGCCATCAAGTGACAAGAAAAAGAATAAGTGATGATTATAGTACAAATGCAAAAATACTCCCTTTTCCAATACCAGAAATTCTCTACCAATAACAAGACTATAACTTTAAATATGCAGTTTCAGATGGCTGGAGAGATGGCTCAGTGGTTAAGAGCACTAGCTCCTCTTGCTAAAGGCTCAAGTTTGGTTCCCAGTACTCACAGTAGTACTCACGGCAGCTCACAATCATCTAAACTCCAGTTCTAGGACATCAGATACCCTCTTCTGACCGCCACAGGCACCAAGAATGAACATGATATACATGCATGCACTCAGGCAAAATATTCATGCATATAAAATGAATACTTGTGAATTTTTTCATATCCAGCTTCATAGTGGGGAAATAAAAATTATTCTAAGCAATAAAACAAAAAATCAAATTAATTGGTTCTCTGATAAAATTTTACATAATTTATTGTCATTAGACCTGGTTTGACATGCTACAGTGATACCTTGAGTTGACCATTAGACAACTAAGTAAATGTTGTTAAATGATTATGTTACTAGAACTTTGCAGCCAATCTCAAACAGTCCAGTAATACTACTCTGACATTGTATGCCACCTTACGTTTTACTTATATTTTCAAAACTTAACTGACAACAAAGCTATGTTCTTCACTCTAGCACTCAAAAAAACACAGTAACTTACTGTGTTGGTTTTATATTTTATCAATGTTGACACAATCTAGAGTCATCAGAGAAAAGGGAACCTCAATTGAATTGAGAAAATGCCTCCATCAGATTAGTCTGTGGGCAAGCCTGTGGAATAGTTTCTCCTTCCTTCTTTCCTTCCTTCCTTCCTTCCTTCCTTCCTTCCTTCCTTCCTTTTTTTTTTTTTTCCCCCTCCAACAGGGATTCTCTATAGCACTGGCCATCCTGAAACTTGCTCTTGTAGACCAGGCCGGCCTCAAACTCTCAGAGATCTGCCTGCCCCTGCTTCCCAAAGGCATGAAACATGATGACTAATGACAGATGTGGGTGGGGTGGGCAGTTCAATCCCTGGGCAGGTAGGTGGTCCTACGTTGTTTAAGAAAGAAAACTAAAGCCAGGCGTGGTGGCACATACCTTTAATCCCAACACTGAGGAGGCAGAGGCAGGTGGAGAGAGGCAGAGACAGAGACAGAGACAGAGACAGACAGACAGACAGACAGACAGACAGAAAGACAGAGGGAAAGAAAGAGACAGAGACAGAGAAAGAGGGAGAGACACATGGAGAGAGGCAGAGAGAGGGGGGAGAAAGGGAAAGAAAAAAGAAAGAAAGCAAATTGAGCAAGTCAAGAGGAGAAGCCAGTAAGTGGCATTCCTCAATGGTCTCTGCCTCAACCCTGCGTCCAGGTTCCTGCTTTGGCTTCCCTCAGTCCACTGATGATGGACTGGAACCTGTAAGCCAAATAAACTCTTTTCTCCCTGAGTCACTTTTGTTAATGGAGCCAAACTAAGACACTAAATGTAAGTATATTAAATGTAGAATAAAGTATCTTAAAAATGTTACTCTACTTTTAAAGAGTTTTGACATCTATTACTTCTTTTTGAAGGTTTGTTTGTTGTTTTTTTTTTTTTTTCGAGACAGGGTTTCTCTGTGTAGCTTTGGAGCCTATCCTAGCACTCGCTCTAGAGACCAGGCTGGCCTCGAACTCACAGAGATCCACCTGCCTCTGCCTCCTGAGTGCTGGGATTAAAGGCGTGCGCCACCAATGCCTGGCGACATCTATTACTTCTATTGAAACTCATATTCCATTTTCAAAGGCAACATGGTAGACAGAAGCACTGAGCAGCATTCATCATAGAGAAGCCACTGACTCCCCCATAAAGTTCAATGAACCAGAGTCCCAACTGTTAAGCCATGGTTCTCGGGCATACTGGCTTATCTAATTACTGCAGTTTAACAACAAACAGGAAAGTTAGGAAGAGGAAAAAAAAATGAGAAGACAGTATAGAGTCAAACTAGTGTACCAAAACTGAAGACATGGTTATACATATGCAATAAGGAGCCACAAAAGCTGGGTAATTATGGGTAATTATGCAACGCTAAATCTGAAAGCCAGGAAAGCCTTCCTTTCCTATGTTGCTATTCTTCCTTGGCCACAGAGGCTGCTGATAGGAACACCAAATCAGACAAATTAGAGTACCCTCTTCTCTCTGTGTACACTGGAGGACTAAGTCAATTTCCCATTTACAACAGGAGAATAAATGGCCTTGCCTTTGAGGGTCACAGTGCCAGAATGATGTGAGACTGGGATTGTGGACAGCTGGTTTCTTTAACTTTTTGGCACAGAGCTGGAAAGAAAAGCAGGAGAGCGGCAGGGCTAAATGGAAAGAAGAGCAGGGGTAAGGAGAGATCCATGAAGTCCAGCTGAGATGAAAGGGTACTCTCAGTACTGTAGCTCTGCTCTGTAACAGTCCCAGGGCCCTGGTTCTTGTAGGTCTTCTTTCAATTGTGCATCTATCTCTGCAACCTTCCAAATGCACCCACCAAAAAACTCCATACTTTTCCTTTGCTTTGATAAAACACCATGACCAAAAGTAGCTTATAGACGGTCAGTAACAACCAAAGCCTCTTCTCTTCTAGTTCTATTTCTCTTCACCTCTCCATACTTATCATAATCCCCCACTTACTGTTCTTCCCTCATATAATGAACCCATTTTATCTCCTAAAATTTGCCACTCCATCCCCATCCTATAAACCTTTGCCTAAGTTACTCCCTCTGCCTAGAAAATCCTAGCTGCTGTTCCTTCATCCCTGCTCCTTGCTGATGTCACTTAATTCAGGGCTTTCACACAGATCTCACATTAGCTTGGTATAGTGGTACAGGCCTATAATCCAAGCACTTGGGATGTTAAGCAGAAGGATCAGGAGTTCAAGTCCAGCCTGGGCTATATGAGACTCTGTCCTAATAAAACAAAACAAACCTGGGATAGGGGTCTCTTTCTAGACTTTACAATAAATTAGTGATATTTTCCATTAGTATAGGATAACTGCCAGACCTACCTAGATCTTGCTGCAAAATGTAAATGCTTTAAAAGTATAAGGACTCAGTCAGGCTTAGTGGCATACACCTTTAATCCCAGCACTAAGGAGGCAGGGGCAGGAAGATCACTGAGTTTGAGGCTAGGTCTACAGAGTGAGTTCCAGATAGACAGAACTACACAGAACAACTCTGTCTCGAAAAAGACAACAAAAGAGTGTAAGGATTCTGTTCCATTTTTTATCATTTAATCCCTGAGGTCCAGCACAGAGACTAACACAGTAGGTGCCTGTGAACTATGGAAGACATACAAAGATCAAGATCAGGAGTGAAGAGCAGATGAGTCCCAGGGGATTTTTAGGGCAATAAAAGTATTCTGAGGAATTTTAAAGATACATATCTTTATGCATATTAAAACTCATAGAATGATCTGGAGTGGTGTTGTACACCTTTAGGTCCACCCAGTACTCAGGAAGCAGAGGCAGGTGGATCTCTGAGTTTGAGGCAAGCTTGGTCTAGAGAGTGAGTTCCAGGCCAGTCAATGCCACACTGTCTCAAAAAACAATCTAAACAAGAAACAAAGAAACAAAACCATAGAATGAGCCCTAGGCTGTAGATTTAGTGATGTGATATGCTTGTTCAACTACTGTAACAAACAGTACCATAGTTTAGGATGTTAACAAAGCAGAGAGCTGAGGGTGTGGCACACGGGATTATGGACAGGAGGCATTTGTGGACTTTCATTCTCTTCTTAATTTTGCTGTGAATCTAAAGCAATTTCTAACAAAGACTGTTTTCAAACACTAAGGACTGGAGATGGCTCAGTGGTTAAGAGCACTGGCTATTCTTTGCAGAGGACATGGGTTTGGTTCCCAATACCCATATAGCTGCTCATAGTTATCCAGAACTCCAGGGATCTAAAGCTCTCTTCTGACTTCCTCGGGCATCAGGCATGCACACACACATGAAGATAAAATAGTCATAGACATGAAAATAAAGATATTTCTTTAAATATCTTAAAATTTTTAAGTGAATTGTGAACTGGAGTTGTGCCTGTGATATAACATGTGTGGCAAACACACAGATGCTGAGTTCAATCCACAGCACTGTACAAAAATGAAAAAAAAAAAAAGCAGAAGTGATTCTATGACAAATTTTTGGCTCACATTTTTAGAAAATGCAATGCTTTTCAAGAGGCTTTCTCATGGAGCCCAGATGCTGACAATGCACAGTTTAATGGAGAGTTACTCTTAGTCAACAAGCAAACCGCTGGGCACCTGGAGGGGTGTTTTTGGAAGAGGATCCCCAGGTTCCAGTTAAGCACACATCTTATGGAAAGAACCTTCCTGTTCAAGTTCTGCTAAAATCCAAGTCAAGAGGTAAACAAAGGACTGTCAAGTTTTTGAATAAGTGAATACCTAAAAGCAAACTCAAGGTAAGGCTACCCTTTTCAGTAAATTGTTTAAGTATCAAGTATATGACCTGTCTTCATATGGAAACAAATCAGTCTCTTAAATTTCACATTCATATATAACCATCAACAACATCTAGCTGCTAAAAGTCAGTGCTGACAACAAACCAAAGCCAGTTCCTATTAAACACAGCTTTGCATTACACTTCTACTGTAGGAACACCTCAGAAACCACAGAGTCCCAAAGGCTTCTGGTCAGGTTGATTCAAGTAGTTTGAGATTCACGAGGAAAGTGAGCTGAAAGTTCCAACAGACTGCCTTCTGCCCTAGCACAAACCTGGATCCATGCACTGCATTTACTACAGTGTGGGAACCAATGCTGCCATCATTACATAAGTTTCTAGTTTGCACACAAGTTACACTTGGTGTACAGTCTGCAGATGTTGACAAATGTATAACAACATGTATTTTCCATTACAGCACCCTATAAAATAGTTTCACTGCACTGTTTCATGTCTTCATCTCTCCCCACCCACTTCCAAAGTTCCTCTAATAATCAGTTTGCTCTGGTTGATTAGTCCTACTGTCCTGATTTTCTGTCTGGTAGAGCTATTCCTTCCATACAGAAGTACTGAATCTCCAACTTTAAGAAGTGAATTCAAGCCGGGCAGTGGCGATGTACTCCTTTAATGCCAGCACTCGGGAGGCAGAGGCAGGTGGATTTCTGTGAGTTCGAGACCAGCCTGATCTACAAAAGCTAGTTCCAGGTCAGCCTTCAAAACCACAGAGAAACCCTGTCTCAAAAAAAAAAAAAAAAAAAAAAGAAGTGATTTCATTTATAACTTGAAATTTTCAGGTTTTATTTTACTGCTCTGTCTTCAGGCACACACATGTTAAGAACTGTTATGTTCTATTTATCAGCATTGTTACTGGTAGCCCACCAGAGACACAGTTTACAGCCAACTGAAAGCAGACTAAGTCTTTATTCCAACCAGCTGGGACTATATCTAAGTGTTCAGGGTCCCAGGTGTAGCCCAAGTGTCAAGAACATACAGTTTTTGAAGGTAGGAACCATGTCCTGGCATCTTGCTCAGCGGGGGGGGGGGGGGGGGGGGGGGGAGCGGCGACAGGACTTCACAAAAGTAAGTAGTTTAATAGAAGCTAGATACGTGGGGCATCTTGACCTTGAGTTCCTAGAACAGAGTTTGGTAATTTTCCATGGGATTCTCCATCAAGGAGACTAAATTCTAGACAAACCTGAAAAGGCCTCAGCAAGAATACAAAATGGAGGAATCTTTACCTTTACCTCTTATACTATGAAATGTCTTTACATATATACCTGACAACTTCCATTGCTCTGGTCTTTTTAAAAGATTTATTTACTTTATCTTTTATTTTTACTTTATGTGTTAAGGGTGTGTTTGGCAAAGGCCAGGAGAGGGTGCTGGATCCCCTGGAATTTGAGTTACAGATGGTTGTAAACTGCCATGTGGGTGCTAGGAATAGAAGCCAGGTAATCTGTAAGAGCAGCCAGTGCTCTTAACCACTGGGCCATCTCTCCAGCCCTGCTCTGAAGTCTTTCCCATTTGAAATTAATAGTTACTCTTTCCTTTAATTGGTTGTAGACAGGAGTTTCTGTCCCACCCAGTCCCAGTCGTTTGCTCCCAAATAAACACACAGAGGCTTATATTAATTATAAACTGTTTGGCCTATTGCTCAGGCTTATTATTATCTAGCTCTTACAACTTAAATTAACCCATAATTCTTATCTATGTTTAGCCACGTAGCATGGTACCTTTTCTCAGTAAGGCATTCTCATTTTGCTTCCTCTTCTGGCTGATGACTCTCTCTCTCTGCCCTCCTCTTCCCAGAATTCTAGTCTGGTAGCCCCACCTATACTTCCTGTCTGGCTACTGGCCAATCAGCATTTTATTAAACTAATATGAGTGACAAATCTTTACAGTGTACAAGAGCATTATCCCATATCAATTGGTAAAGCCGGCTGCTTTGCTTTTCTGACCTTCAGCTTGAAATCTGAACCCCAATATCAGTCTTTGGGTCTTTTATTAATTTGTGTTACATATGGTGCCCAATGTTAATTCACACACAAAAAAAAAAAGTCACATGAGGCTGCTTTGAGCTCAAGTCTGAGCTGCAGGCAGGACTCCTGCCTGAATCCCTCCTGCCTGAGTCCCTGACTGACCTGCTAGGTTTTCTTTTGTTTTCTCTTCAAATCTTTGAGCAAGTGTGGGATTTTTCAGTTGTAGCTTTTCTAAACAGTCTTCTGCTGCCACCCAAACTCGGGAGGCTTTCAGGCTTTTTCTAGAGCCCTTCTCCTTGGGCTGAAACTCTCAGCTCATGGCCACAAGCTAGTTCTCTGATTTATATGTCTCACAATTCACTAACATTGTTGGCAGATTTTATAAGTTAACTGAGAATTCTTAAAGGAAGGGATTAGTTAAACAATAGATCTTTTCCCCCATACTAAAAAATGGAAAACACTGTTAAAATGGAGAAAATTAGGTCTGTGTATGATTACATAATAGGTTGTTTAAAAAAATGGAACATGAATTTAGCCGTGGTTGGCATACTGTTGTCATTTTGATGATCTTTGTTGTTGTTTGGATAATTCTTGGTTTACCTCTAAAAAAGTTGGTTGATATGAGTGCTAAAATGCAGGCCTTAGAAAAACTTATTAAAGCAGATTATAGAGATATGCAAACCCAGATTGAGGAATTACATGGAAAAACAAATTCAGCATTGCATTTTAAAGTTAAAAATGAACACTCTAAGGTCTTAAGAGAGCCACCTTTAATATATCCAGTAACCTTACAGGAAGTGCCAATGAAGTAGATTCTATAATAGCTACTTGGAAGCCTGTGACAATGTTAGATTTAGGGAAATTCAAGGAAGCTATAGTCTCATATGGCACCCATTCACCATTTGTGAAGCAGATGATAAACACATGGGCTGTTTGTAATAGGGTTATCCCTATAGATTAGATAGATTTGATTAAAGTTGTCCTAGAGCCTGGACCACAAGTACAGTGGGTTCCCTGGTTCAGAGAAGAGGCTAAGAATATTGAACAAAAGGCTAAAGCTAGAGGTCTAGATATCACCCAAGATAAAATTCTTGGAGAAGGAGATTATGCTACTTGAGAAAGACAATGTCTATATTTGATCATACCTCTTGGGTTTAGCCATGCAGTAGCTTTGAATGCTTGGGGAGAAGCAGGAAAGAAAATGGAATCATTTGCAAAAGTCATACAGGGTCCAAGGAAGCACTCACAGACTTCTTACAAAGACTGTCATTAGCAGTAAATAGAATGATATCAGACCCAAAAGCTAGAAAAATAATGACTGAAATTATGGCTTTTGAGAATGCTAATGCCCAATGCAAAAGGATAATTAGGCCTTTAAAAGCAAAATCAGCCCCTTTAGAGGATTGGATCTGAGATACAATTAATATTGAATTTCATGACCATGATGACGATACATGGATAAGAGAGGTTATTTCAAGAGGTTTAAAGAAAAATTGAAATGTCAAATGTTTAAATTGTGGCAGACAAGGCCACTTAAAAAGGGATTGTAAACAGGGCATTTCTGGAAACAATTCTTTTTATAAATATAATCCAAACAGAATACCTCTCCCTTCTGGATTATGCAAAAGATGTGGCAAAGGCAGAGATTGGACAAAGTAATGTAGGTTGATAAGGGATTCTCAAGGTAATTCTTTGCCTTCAGGACACGCCTTGAAGGAACACTTGAAAGCCCCTATACCAAAACTGGTTCATTCCTTTCCTGCCATCGTAGATGAAACTCCTTCCCAGAACAATTAAATAACCTAATGCCTATTGAAAGAAAACATATTGTTCTGGATGATAGAAGAGCTTTAGAAGGTAAAACAAAAAAATTCAGGAGAAACCATAGATCAAAACTGATAAAGTTTAGATTAGGGGGCTGGAGAGATGGCTCAGCAGGTAAGAGCACTGACTGTTCTTCCAGAGGTCCTGAGTTCAATTCCTAGCAACCAAGTGGTGGCTCACAACCACCTTGAATGAGATCTGGTGCCCTCTGCTGGCATGCAGGCAGAAGACATAATAAATAAATAAAATCTTAACAACAACAAAAAAAGATTAGATTAGGAACTGCCCCAAAATTAGAGTTGGGGAAGGGTTTTGTTTTTGTCTTTTCAGGAAAACAAAAACAACCATCTGAAGAATTTAAGACCTTCGGATAAATAAGCATCCAAAAAAGAAAGGAGAACAACCCCGAAAAAAATTATGACGAAAAGAAATAATCTGACTTAATTTGATCTCTGACATTTCCAAAAGGAAGACTGAATCCAAGCCAAGTGGAGGTCACAGACACACTCTTAATACAGCACTTGGGAGGCAGATGCAGGCGGATGGATCTCAGTGAGTTTGATACAAGCCGGGTCTACAAAGTGAGTTTCAGGACAACCAGGACTGTTAAACCTGTTAAACCAGACAGAGAAACATGATCTAAAAGAAAGAAGGAAGGAAGGAGGAAGGGAGGGAGAGAGTGAGGGAGGGAGGGAGGGAGGGAGGGAGGGAGGGAGGGAGGGAGGGAGGGAGGGAACCCCACAACAATTTCACCATGACTATGATAATACCATGAAGCTGAACAATAACAACTAAAGATCAGCTTTGGACTACAAACTGCTCAGAATGATTTCAAGGAGGCTAGCTGAGATGATCCAGCCTCACAGACTGCTTTAGCCAGGACTTGAGACAAGCCCTGCACTTTCCCATTATGCAGAGACTGGACAAAAATAATACAGCTTGACAGTTAATTCAAGTTTTTTCTTTTCAGGATCCCCTAAATATGCCATCGCCCCCAGACAGCAGGAAGTAACTTTAAGAACACAATGCCCACATTCCCAAGAGGTGGGGTGGGTGGTTTTTGGTCATTCAGTGAGTTATGGATATTTGTCATTGTTTAGGGAAACTGGTTATAAAATGTTGGCTACATTCAGGAAGAAAGTTGAACAAAGGGGATTAGATTCAAGGCTTTTGTTTTAAAAAAAAAAACAGATGATAGGATAAAAGGGTAGATTCTATTGAAAAGAAAAAGGAAGGATACAGATATAAGATAAAAAGGTAGATTATTGAATCTACTTCTAAAAAGTATAGATATGATGATATAAAAAGGTAGGTTATTACGTCTACTTAAAAAAAACAACTGCTGGGGTTGGAGAGATGGCTCAGAGGTTAAGAGCACTGACTGCTCTTCCAGAGGTCCTGAGTTCAATTCCCAGCAACCACATGGTGGCTCACAACCATCCGTTATGAGATCTGGTGCCGTCTTCTGGTGTGCAAATATACATGGAAGCAGATGTTGTATACATAATAAATAAATAAAATCTTTAAAAAAAAAAAGCAACTACTAGTTTCAAATACTTTACATTGGACTGGAATTCTATATATTGTATACAAATATTGTATCTTGATATGAATTTGAAATCAATTGGTTAAAACATATTGTACATATGTTTCTTAATCTTATTCAAGGTATCACACATATTCAGCTCATTTATCAATGTAATGCAAATTTCTAGTTCTTCAAAGTTATTATTTACCAACTATGTAAGACAATAAGAAAATGTAGGTGAGTAATTAGTTACCCATTACAATTGAACTTATAATCATATTAGGTATATTTCAGAAAGAGAGTTTGTCTTCAAACACTTCAGAGATTTAAAGAATATGGCATTTAAAATACTTTAGTAACATAGGTATTTTTTTTATGACAATGAGACATGTCTACTCCTGGCAGCACCATCTTAAGAGATGAGGGGCACTGAAGAAACTCCACATGGAGCTTACTTTCTTTGTGGCAAAAGTAACCACTGGGCAAGAAAGTGCCCTTGCCCTGACTGCTGACAGTATGCAGTCCAAACTGGACAAACAAGACTCCAAAGAGAATGGCTGAAAATTTAAAATTCTGCTTCACAGAAAAGTCCGTCAGAGATGCTAGGCCTATAAGTCAAAGATGGATGCTCCAACACTGCAGAGAAATCTTTGGTGACTCTCCAGGCAGTCAGCTGTTTTTATCATTTCTCACACATTTTGGAAGTTGCTTGCTCGAACTTCCTGTTTACTCAGTTAATAATAGTTTCTTATTGAATCTCTGAGGGAGTTGAAGACTAGTTAGTATAGTTATAGTTTTCTTTGTTGACAAGACTTAGAAAAGAAACTCACAAAAGATGTATAAATTGTAAATGGTTTGAAAGACATTAAAACATAATTTGATAATGCAAATTAGAATAGAAAGTAAATTAGATACAAAACTTTGGGCTCACCAAAATAGGATAGATAATGAAGTATTTTCTCCGAATTTGTCAAATGCAAATGGACTCGACATTGTTGATGAACTTATTGCATATGTGTGTGTGTGTGTATACATATTGCATATACTTATTTATATAGTTTTCTTACGTTAGTAGTTTTTCTTTTTGTACTAGACAAAAAAAGGGGATTTGAGGTAAGATATTGTTTATGATTTATTAGAGCTTGCCAGAACTCTAATAAATCAGCCACAAGCCATAAAGCCAGGCACACACTGAAAGACCCGCTCGGAATGCTTCTGCATGTCCCCTGCCCGCGGCCTCTCTGTCTTCCCCGCCTGTGCCGGTGCTGGGCAGGGGACATCACCCGGGCTCGCGCCCTGGGCCTCCCGGGACCCCGGCTTCTGGGGCGAAGTAACCCGGCAGATCGTCCCTGTGCGCAGCGGCTGCTGAGCCAGAAGGGCCGCCCAGGGTAGGGTAGGAGTCCGTAGCAGTTGACCGAGGGCAGCTCGGAGGGGACTGAGCAGGGCAGGGCCAGGGTGCGGCCAGGGGCTGGAGAGTGCAGCGTGGGTGGCGCCTGGAAGGGGAACTTGAGCTGGGAGAGGCAGAGCAGCGGTGCTGCTTGTCCAGGAGCTGCGAGCGGGGAGCCGCCTCCAAGGCCAAGGACACGGGGGCCTCGGAGCCGCCGGGGCGCTCCTGCGGCCCTGCTTCCCCTCATCCCGCTGTCCCTGCTGCAGCTGCGATTGCAGATGTTGGGGGGGCACCCCTTGAAAGACCCCCGACGGCCTCCACTTCCCCCGCCGCCGCACGCCCGGCCACCGGCTCCCTCCCAAGCCTTCACCCCGGCGGGGCTCGCGCCCCCGGCCCGCCCCGCCTGGCACCGCGCCCCCGCGCGCCCCCCCCACCCCCCCCCCGCCTGATGGGGAACGCTCAGTCCCAAGGTCAGCCATCTGGACACGGAGGAAGATAAATAGAGCCAAGGCCGTTTCGCCTGACTACTAGACCTTGAGAAAATGCTGATTTAAAATAACTCTGTACCTCATTAAATTGTCCAATAGAATCCCTGTAACTATGCTTTTCGCTGCTGCACCGTGCTTTTTGCTATATAAGGACCTCTCTCCCTTGGCTCGGCGTGCTTGGCCTAACAGAAGCTAAGCCACCCCGGGTACCCGAGTCTCTAATAAAGCCTCTTGCTTTTTGCATCCAAGTTCGTGGTCTCGCTGATTCCTGGGTGCGGGTCTCCTTCTACGAAAGTACCTCTTCTGAGGTCTTTCAACACCTTTAATCCCGGCAGCTAGAAACTAGGAAGTGATGGTACACACCTTTAATCCTAAACCTCAGGATTCAGAGATAAACAGATCTGAGTTCAAGGCCACCCAGGGATACAAAACAGATCACACACCTTTAATCCCAGCACTAGAGGGGTATAAAAGATAGAAACAGGGTCTTCGGTATCCAGTAGGAGGCATTCAGTCTCCAGCCATGCTGAGGAGAGCTCATGGGTCAGCCCTTTCAGCCTAAGGGAGATGTAAGGATTAGTGGCCAGTTGCTTTGCTTTTCTGACCTTCAGCTTGAAGTTTGAACCCCAGTATCAGTCTCTGGGTCTTTTATTAATTCGTGTTACACTCACCTGTCCCACTAGAGCTGTCATAGGTTTGTTTGGGTTTTTTTTTGTTGTTGTTATTTATTTGTTTTGTTTTGTCAACTTGATACAAGCTACAATTATCTGGTAAAAGAAACTTCAGTTGGGAAAATATCCCCATCAGATGGCCTGTAGGCAATCTATAGGGCATTTTTTTAAATCAATGATTGATGTGGGAGGACCCAGCCCACTGTGTGTGGTGCCACCCTAGGCAGTTGGTCCTGCAAGCTGTAAAAAAGCAAACTGGGCAGACCACCAAGCATTGTTCCTCGTTCCTCCATGGCCTCTGTTTCAGTTGCTGCCTCCAGGTTCCTGTCCTCCCTGAGTGACTGTCTTGGCTTCCCCTGGTGATGGACTATGAACCAGCAAATGAAGTAAATCCTACCCTTCACAAATTGCTTTTGGTAATGGTGTTTGTCTTATTCAGGGTTACTACAGCTGTGACAAAACACCATGACCAAAAAGCAAGTTGGGGAGGGACTTGCACTTCCACATTGAAGTCCATCATTGAAGGAAGCCAGGACAGGAACTCACAAAGGCAGGAGCCTGGAGGCAGCAGCTGATGCAGACGCCATGGACAGATATGGCAAACTAGCTTGCTCCTCGTGGCTTGCTCAACCTGCTTTTTTTTTTTTTCTGCAGATTTTTTTTTATTTGAATTAGAAACAGGATTGTTTTATATGACAATCCCAGTTCGCTCTCCCTCCCGTCCTCCCCTACTACCTCCCCCCAACTAAAACCCTACCTATCACATTCCCTTTCTTCTCCCCCTGGAGGGTGAGGTCTTCCATAGGGTGTCATCAGAGTCTATCATATCCTTTGGGATAGGGCCTAGGCCCACCCCCATGTGTCTTGGCTCAGGGAGTATCCCTCTATGTGGAATGAGCTCCCAAAGTCCACACCTATGCTAGGGATAAGTACTGGAACTACTACAAGAGGTGCTGTAGATTTCCAAGGTTTCCTCACTGAAACCCACATTCCTGGGGTCTGGATCAGTCCCATGCTGGTATCCCAGCTATCAGTCTGGGGACCAAGAGCTCCCCGATGTTCAGGTCAGCTGTTCTGTGGACTCAACCTGCTTTCTTATATAACTCAGGACCACCAGCCCAGGGATGACACCACCCATAACCGGCTAGGCCTACCCCCATCAATCACTAAGAAAATGCCTTACAGCTGGATCTTATGGAGATATTTTCTCAATTAAAATTCCTTCCTTCTTGCTGGGCGGTGGTGGTGTACACCTTTAATCCCAGTACTCAGTAGGCAGAGGCAGGCAGATCTCTGTGAGTTCAAGGCCAGCCTGGTCTACAGAATGAGTTTCAGGACAGGTTCCAAAGCTACAGAGAAACCCTGTCTCAATCCCAACCCCAAAATAAATAAAACAATAAAACTCCCTCCTTCCAGATAACTCTAGTTTTTGTGTGCCAAGTTAACATAAAATCAGCCAGCAAAGTGTTTACCATAGCAATAAAAAAGTAAATAGGACAAGCTCCATGCCTAGAATACAGCTGGCTATTTGTTACTATTGAAGAGCCATAAACATGGATGACATCTGAATCAACGGGCAGTCCAGACAACTGAAATAACATTAGGAAAATGCATGAATAAGAGCACTGGCTTACAAAAATCTGCGTATGGCTTTATATACATTTTATCCAGAGAATTTTGCAGATTTAGACATTGCTGTTGAAGGGACCAGCTCCCCATTTCAGCAGCCATACAGCCGAACATGTATTTGTCTGACCTTGTCTTACTAAGGTCAGATGCCTGACCCTTTCGGCGGCCATGACAGTAACACGTGCTTGCCATGACCTTTACTTGGTCACTAAGAGATCAGATGCCTGCCTCGTGGCAAGGAACCAATTAGAAGTTAGCTGGTGGTGCTATGCTTTACGGCTCTGGGTGTGCTTTTAGGACAAGCACACAGCAATGACTTGCAGAGCATAGCAACCACCTTAGGAGGGCCTATGGGCCATAACAACCAGTTGACCAATCAACACAGGGCAAACCCTCCAAGCCTGGAGGCACACCAATCCTGAGCCTGTGCGTGCCCCTAGACACTCTCCTTATGCTGCCCTATAAGATCTCTAAGCAGCTGCTTAGAACTGTCTTTTGTAGCCATCTGCCATGGTGGGTGGGTGAAAGACCCAAGCTAATATGAGGTTAGCTCGTTAAACAACAATAAAGCCTCATGCAGTTTGCAGCAAGCTTTCGAATCTGCCTGGTGATTGGGGTGACCGTGGTCCTGGGCTAGATCCCGGAAGCCTGAGCTTTCCGGGGGTCTTACATTTGGGGGCTCGTCGGGGATTTGCGACCACCCCTCACTTGAGTGGAGTCAATCTTAGAGGTACGCTGTATTGTCTGTGTCTTTGTGTTTTTGTGCCGGCTGAAATCTGGTTCTATGCTTTGCAGTCGCTCGTGTCTTGGGAAGAGACGAGAGCTCTGGTCTCAGGAGGAGACAGAGTGTGATCAGCAGACGTACTAAGAGATCACCGAAGACGTTCCAGGAAGTATGTGGGAACCTCAGGGACGCTTGGGAGATTCCCATCTGAGAGCCGGTGAGGGTACGGTAGTTCTCCTGGATTGGGGAAGTTATACGCCCTCCTGGCCGTCTGTATTTCTGGAGTGGTTTTGTCTGTCTAGGTGGAGACAGACATCTGATAGTTTTTGTCTGTGTGTCTTGGGTATCTATTTTTGTCTTATTTGTGACTTTGATGACAAGAATTGTTTAGGGCGGAGGTTCAGATGACAGCTTCTGCAGTCTATAGGAGCAGGACTTGGTAGGGCCAAGTTGCTTGTTCCATCTGTAAGGGGATCCAAGCAGGTAGCCCAATCTGTAGGACAGGGACTTGCTGGGAACAACTTGCCTGCTCCATCTGTAGTGGGACCCAGGCGGGTCTCCAATCTGTAGTTGATCTCCATGGGGCTAGCCATCTGAAATTCCGAATAGGAGCCTAGTCTGTGTTACTCTACTGTCTGTCCACGTTTCACATTTGTGTTGTGTGTTTGTTAAGCATCTCTTTCTGTTCCTACTGCCCACACACGTGGCATGCATGGGTCAGGGGTCTTTTCTTGTTGCCCTGAGCATGTGGCGCAGGATAGGAGTTCTGCCATGTGTCATGGATTAGAGTGTGTTGCAGCGGAGTCCCCTGAGGCTGCTACTCTGAACTCCAACCACTTTTGCGGCCCTCACAGCTGAGCCTGGCCGATGTAGGTGAGTCTGTTTTTCTATCTTCACCTGCCGGTCTGTGAGGCATGCGAAGTGGGGCTGTCTCTGCCCCAACTGCCATCCTGCCGTGGGTCCTGGCTTGTGGCGGAAGTTTCCCTGCTCTGAGCATATAGCTGCAAGGCTGCCATCTGCCTGGCTGCCCCGCCTTCTCTGTGCTCCAAACGTGGTATGCAGGGGGACCTGGGAGGGGGTCTTTTTCCCACCCCTGCATTGGCCGAGGGTCTGGGATTACCAACAGCACCCCCCCCCAGGTCTCTGCCCTGAGCACATGGAGCTCGGGCTGGTGAACTATCTGGTCTGATTTGGATGTTCTAAAAAACGGCCTTAAAGTTATTTAAAAAAAAAAAAAAAAAAAAAAAAAACCTTAAGAAGGACTTTGATAAGAGTTTTTATGTTGACTAAGAAATGAGAGAAAATGTAGAAGACTAAAGTAATAGAGAAAGGAAAAAAATTGTCTAAGAATATCTAAGGAAATCGAAGAAATGAAATAAAGGTATATAGGAAGTAATAGAAGGTTAAAGCAAGTCGTAGAAGGTCAGAGGAAAATTGTCAAAGGTCAGAGGAAAGGTTGTTACAAGTCAGAGAAAAATGTAAACTGTTTATTGTTTGTTATGGTTTCTCATGTCTACAAATAGTAAATTTTATAATTGGTAATATAAGTTAAAATTTTAACCATATTAAGTTAATTCTGTTTAAAAAGTCCTGTTTATTTCTCAAGTAAATTATGTATAATTGTTTTAAAATGTTCTGTTGCCTGGCATAACCTAAGTTTTGTTACAAGCATACAGCTAAAACAAATGGTGCAGGTCACCACCATTTTGTAGCCAGTCGCATGGCAAACTGGTCACATGGCTGACTGGTAGCCATTTTGCTAAGGTTGAAAAAAGATACTTAAACCACCATCTTGAGTAAAGATGACCGCATGGAAATTAGAGGTACTATCTTAGAAACATGTTTTTCAATTAAGATTTAAAATGTTAATACTTCTATATATTACAGAAAGACATTAAGGGAATTTAAATTTCTTTTTAAAACCAGTTTTTTAAATGTTTTTTAAGATGTCTTTTTTTATTAATGTTTATACTTAAAGAGCTTCAATTTTGAATCATTTTTTAAGCAAAGCCAGACAATATAAAGTTCTTGTTTTATAAAAGCTGCTAATCTATTATAAGATGTTACAGTTTATGTTGTCAGAAATTAAGTTTAGGGTGTTGGTGGCACACACCTTTAAGTTTAGGGCGTTGGTGGCACATGCCTTTAATCTCACCACTTGGAGGCAGAGGCAGGTGGATCTTTTTGAGTTCAAGGCTAGCCTGGTCGGCAGAGCAAATTCCAGGACAGGCTCCAAAGCCACAGAAAAACCCTGTCTTCGGAAAAAAAAAGTTTAAGCAGCTAAAATATGTACATGTAGCTACTGTTTAAGGAATATAAGGTAACTCTATGCAGTTTTAAATTCAGCTGTGCTAAGTTTCAAATATTTTACTAAGTTAAAACCAGTTACAGTCAGATTGAAAATTAATTACAGAAATAAGACCTTACCTAGCCACCTATGTGCTTAAGGCGAGTAACTAAAACAGACAGACAGACCTCTAATGCTTCAGAGACCTGGAGAATATGGCATTTAAAATGTTATTTTAAAAGTTTATAAAACCAGACAGACTGCCAGATCCTGAGAGTGACCCAAAGTCTCCAAAGAAGATTATGAGGCACCCCATTTCCTGCACCTGGACCAGTGAGCGAGATGCTCAGATATGATACCTGTTGCCTGCCAGGAACTGGCCGAGACTGTGGACAAAGCTGCTGGACACTGGAAAATTGATTGAACCCCTTTGCCTAGACAAAAATGAGGTCAGTCTTTTCCATGTCCCTCTTCCACAGAGAGAGAGAGAGGAAAAAAAAAAAACCTCTCACCTTATAGGCCTGGAGAAGATTGCTGTTCTTTGAGACATCTGCCTCCAGAGATAATGGAGAAACTTGGGTGTGGCTAACTGTATATGGACTGGCTTCTAACTGGCTTCTGTCACTTTTTAGTAGATTCGGATAGAATATACCCTTCTCAGATCTCTGAAGTATTAATGGTTGTCAGCTTGACAGCATCAGACAGTCAGATCCACTAGAGACTATAGTCAGCATGTTAGCTGATAAAATAGTGACTATCTACTGTTCAGGCACAAGCTCAAGGTTTTTAGGTTTATTTTGGTTGTCATCTAAGTACAAACTTAAAGGGCTTTTCATCAGGCCAAAGGCACCTCTGTCCAATCCATACCTGGCTCTCTGGACAGAAGAAAAATGTACATGCTTATAGCCCAAATCTGTAGTTTTTGCTAGGACTCAAAGTTATAAAAATGTTCCTGCTGTTTAAACAGATCCAGATATCTGCTTTTTCTGCACTGTGGGCTTCAGTAAATAAGTTTTAACTTCTGTTCCTAGTTTAAACATGTCTTAAACAGGTTTCAGCTTCTGGCAGACATCTGAGTATCAGTTGCTGACTACAGTAGACTGCAAGCCCTGGATGTGCTGTGGATGTGAACCAGTCCAGCTGATGTGGACACCCCCTGTCTCTGCAACAGAATCTGCCAACCAGAAGCTCTTGATGGAATCCCCATTGCCTAAATTCCCTTTTTTTGCTTTTGTCTAGCATTTCAGCCTTCTTGGGTCCCTAACTTCATCCCAAAGTCAGCAGGAAGTAGCATGAGAATGAATACGTTGCCCATTTTCCTTGGTTAAAATGCTAAGTCAAAAGGAACTCCCTTACATGGGGGATGCCAATATCTCTCACTCCCTGATGAGGACGAGGGAGAGACAGCAATTCCATGATTGGAATTTCCAAAAAAGAAAATGGGGGAATGAAGGGACCAGCTCCCCATTTCAGCAGCCATAACAACGGAACACGTATTTGTCTGACCTTGTCTTAGTCACTAAGGTCAGATGCCTGCCCCTTTCGGCAGCCATGACAGTAACAGGTGCTTGCCATGACCTTTACTTGGTCACTAAGAGGTCAGATGCCTGCCTCGTGGGCAAGGAACCAATCAGAAGTTAGCTGGTGGTGGTGTGCTTTATGGACAAGCACCCAGCAATGACCAATAAAAGCAACACATATTTGCAGCTTACAGAAGAACATCCCACATCATCATGTGTTTTGATATGATCAAACATATTATTTAACATGACCAAATATAAAATTCTGTGACTATGTATATCAAAAAACCAATATTACAAAGACTTCAAAAGCACTCTGGATTCTACCTAAAATCAACTCAAATATGAAATATTTCAACAGATCTAGCCAACCTTTCTTTTATCACAAACACTATAATTCTAATGAAAATAAATCTCATGCCCATGTCACTTTAGTTCTCCTCTACCTGGTGTCTACTTGAGATCACAGTTACAATTATAAAACACATACAGTTTCAAACTACATAAACATTTTGTGATGGCTATTCTTGGTTGTCAACTTGACTACATATGGAATAAACCACAATCCAGAAATGAAGGACACACTTGTGATCTGCATCTTGAGGCAGAAAGACAAGATTAAAGAATCCAGATCTTGAGGCAGGAAGGCAGACCTTTAACCTTGGCCACACCTTCTGCTGGAAGCCTATATAAGGACAGTGGAAAAAGGAAGGCTATTCTTTCTGCACCTTGTCAGCAAATCCATTCCTTCACTGGCACTGGAGCTACTTTTTCAGGATCCCAGCATATACAAGACTAGCTGATACACCCAGACTCGTGGGACTGAGCAACCACTAGATTATTGTACTTTCCATTCACAGCTAGCCATTGTTGGATTAGTTGGATTGCAGCCTACAAGTCATTCCAATAAATTCCATGTATGTATGTATTATGTATGTAGGTATACACAGAGAGATCATCCCATAAGTTCTATGATCTAGAGAACCCTGACTAATACACATTTAAACACATAAAAATTCACATCTTTGGTACTTGCAATTAGACCCTATTCTGGATAAATGTACTATCTATGTCAAAAATATATTAAATAATAATAATTGCACACAACCAAGTAGTCTCTAAGGACTCTGAGAAACAAGTCATCAAATCAAAAATTAAGACCAATTCACATGTTCCAATGGCCAGAATCCATAACAAAGTCCATCAAAAGCTGAGGAGGATGTGGAGGTATAAAAATCCTCTTTGTTAGCTGGGTGTTGGTGGATTGGTGGCGCACACCTTTAACCCCAGCACTCAGGAGGCAGAGACAGGCGGATCTATGTGAGTTCGAGGCCACCCTGGTCTACAGAGCGAGTGCCAAGATAGGCTCCAAAGCTACACAGAGAAACCTTGTCTGGAATAATAATAATAATAATAATAATAATAATAATAATAATAATAAATTAAAAATCCTCTTTGCTTAAGTAGTACAACTGCTTTGGAAGACAGTTTGTCAGCTTCTTACAAAATCAAACATTCCAACCACCTGTTCAAGCCAATGCTTTCATTGGCATTCACTCACACGAGCTGAAACGTCAGTCCACACACAACCTGCACAAGAATGCTTACAGCAACTTTAATCTTAGTTACCAAAACTTTCAAGGGACTAAGAAGTCTTACCTCCAGAGAATGGAATCTATTCATTTATTTGTTTAGTTTTTGTTCTTATTATTTGCACTACTGGGATATCAAACCCAAGCTCCCTACTACTGAGTTAAATCTCCAACTCTTGAACAATGGAATATTATCTAATGTTAAAAAGAAATGGGCTGTCATGGCATTAAAGGCTACAGAGTGACTATACTAATTAAAAGAAACCAGTCTGAAAACACTACATACTGCATGATTCCAACTATTATGACACCTAGAAAAGGTAAAAACAGGGAGACAATAAAGAGATCAGTGGCTGCCAGAGAGAGGAGGAAAGGGGAGGAGAGGAGTCAGAGGAGGAGAGGAGGAGAAGGGAAAGAGGAGGAGGGATACATACACAGAACACAACCGATTGTGAAGGCCGTGAAACTACCCTGTATAATCCTATGGTGTAAACCTTAAAATGAACATGGATTTTGGCCAACAATCTTAGTTTCACCTCTTGTAATAAATATAAAACACTGCTGCGATGTGTTGCTACTGGAAAAGGCCTAAACAGTTGCTAAAAATAGTCTAACTAGGCATGGTAGTGTACCTCTTTAACACCAGCACTCAACAGGCAAAGGTGAGCAGATCTCTGTGAGTTCTAGGCCTGAGCTATACAATGAGACCCTGCCTACAAAGGAAAAGTCTATTAACTGTTTCTAAAAAGTTACTGAAATGTGTTTCTGTGATCTTACTTATGAGAAAGACAGTCCAGCAGTTTTCATACCAAGAAACACTGGACACAAAAAATTTTAGGCTTCTTTTTGAAGTGAGCAAGGCACAGTTGTTTCCCTAGATCTAACCTCTGTAGTGGAGCCAAAATAAATTGGAGCAAAGCAGTGCCAAAGCGTGACCATGTCCAGTGTCTGTACTGTTTGCTTATTCTTTCTGCACAAAGAACAATGTCCATGCAGAAGGAGACTTCAGCCCTCAGCACCAGAGTACCCAGTACATTCTGATTATTTGAATCTGAAAAAGATCACACTTGTTCATGGAGGATTCTGTGAGGGCAGCAATCAGGCCAGCCTGTGCTACACAGCAAGTTCCAGGCTGGGCTATACCACACAGATAGGCCCTACCACAAAAAAGTAAAATAACATAAATAAAATCAAAGGGTGAGAATATACTAGCTCAGTGGTAGTATGCTTGTCTAGTAAGTACACTTCTCTTGCCCCTAAGAGAAAACGAGGAGAGGAGGGGGAATTCTGATTGTTAATTTCTCAATATAAGAAATTAACATACAAACTAAACAGAGAGCATAAGGACTGATTTCTTCTTCAACCCGTACTATAGAAACAACTTATTATCTATCATGCAGGAAAAGGATCTAACGTATGACAAATGAGCAAGTATGCCCCATCTCACATCCAAATTTCTATCTTGAAGGGTTTGGAGGTGGGACCTGTGACAGGTAATTAGGTGTTATAAAGCTATTGAGGCAGGAGTTCCCTGTGCTATTAGAACTCTTAGACTACACCATACACTCATTTTCTCTACCCCATGCACACACAGAGGCCACAGGATCACAGCAAGATGGAGGCTACCTACAAACCAAAAGAAGCCTTAGGCTAGAACCTACCTTACCAGTTCCCTCTAGAAATATGAGAAATAAGTTCTACTGTTTAAGCCAACAGTTCATAGTATTTTGTTATAACAGCTGGAGTAAACTCAGGTACAGTAGAAACTAAAAGCAATTATTACAGCCTACCTCTCAATTAGACACAGATATAAACTGAACAATCAGTCCATGACTTCCAAATATAAACCTACCTGTTTTTAAGTGAATTTGCTACCACAGAGTATAAATTTACAATGGGAGCTGGGCGTTGGTGGCACACACCTTTAATCCCAGCACTCGGGAGGCAGAGGCAGGTGGATCTCTGTGAGTTCGAGGCCAACCTGGTCTACAAGAGCTAGTTCCAGGACAGCCTCCAAAGGCACAGAGAAACCCTGTCTCAAAAAAACCAAACAACAACAAAAAATCACAATGGGAGAGGAAGAAACATAAAGATAACACACTATGATAAGGGGTCTCATGGGTTGGGGCTATAGCTCCACCTTCTGCCTTCTGTGTTGTACCTACAGCTCTGCCCGCTGCATCCAGTGTCCATTATCTTACTCACCAGAGCCTCAATAAATGGCAAATCTAGTACTGCCTTGTAATGCCTGTGAACAGTTTCTTTCTTTTTATTTTTACTATCACTATTATAATGTGTAGGAGTGGAGCACACATGCCACAGTATATATATGCAGGTCAGAAGATGACTCTTGGGAACAACTCCTCCATCTCATTGAGCTGAGTAGGCCTCAGGGTCCACAGTTTCCCCTGGCTGCAGCAGCCATAAAGCCATGCCTCATTCAGTGGGTGCCTCATTCAGTGGTTACGGCCACAAGGCCATATACTCTCTAAGATAAGTGCACCTGCCTGTGTGACCTCTTTCTGCCAACACCACCATCTTGCCTGACCAACTTCTGCCAAAGGCTGTGCGGACTAGCTGAACACCCACGCCAACTGCTGGTCAAAGATAGTTACTGCATCTGGAGTAGGAGCCATGAGGTAAAATCATGACGGAATATTTATCATTTGCTAAAATTGGTAATATTTTTGCTTATTATGTGAATTCAATGTTTAAGGAGGACATGAATCTGCCAAATACTGGCCTATATGCAGTAACGGCAGTTAGCTTGCTGGTACAAATAACATTCCTAGCCAGAGGTCTCAGAAACAGGGACAAAAATAACCTCACCATCTGCTTGCAGGAAATAACAGCTTTACACAAAGAGGTTTTGGAGAACAGATTAGGTCAAGCCACAATTGTGCAGCAAATGGAACAGAAATTGGGTGATAAGCTTGGCTTTGTGTCCAATACACTAATGACAGAGCTGTCTGTTACCCAAGATGAGATGCAGCATATTTATGATAAGATAAACACAGAGAGATCCTCCATGTCTGAGGCACTAGAGGCTAGGTTGTCAGAGGACCATGACAAACTAAAGAATATCTGTAGCCAGCTAGAAACTCGGATAGGCTCTGTGACCCAGAAACTAGATGCAAAGGTGCAAAATACCCAAGATAGGGTTGAAGAATTGGGCAATGCCATTCAATCAATTATTGAAGCATCTAAGGTAGCAGATCACAAATTTGAGTCTAGATTCAAATGTTTGGAAGATAATTAACAGAACAGGGCTGACAGATTAGATAGGTCCATATGGTCGATTGCCGAGGACTCAAAATCAGCAAATCATGACCTCGAATCTAGACTCCAATACCTAGAAGGCAGTTTCCATACCATCCAGATGCTGTCTAAGGACAAGCATACTAAAGACCTAGAAAAACGTGTAGAGGAGCAGTTAGAACAATTTACAGATTCAAAAACATGCTTGGAGTCTTTTATGATGCAGGAAATTGAAACTTTTAATGAGGATATCATTACTAGGCTTAAAGATCATTGGGATGCCTCAGAGGCAGAATCACTCCAATCTGAGGCACATACTCCACCCAAGTATCATGACTATTCTTCTAAGGTTGTTACTCGTACACCATTAGTCTACCCAGCAACCATGGTAGAAAAGCCAGCTTCTAAGAAACACCCTCAGAGACGGATGGCTTATGAATGGCAACCTATACAGCTGAAGGGTCTTAAGAATATTAAAGAACCAATTATCTCATATGGTCTCCATAGTCCACACGTAAAACAGCTATTACATTCATGGGCAACCTTTAACAGGGTGACACCCACAGACTGGGAACGATTAATGGCAGCTGTACTTGAGAATTCATGCCAAATCCAGTGGAAGGCATTGGTCAGGGAAGAGGCAAAGCTCCTAGAGCATCAAGGCATAAAGGGAGGTTATAAAGCCCCTCTAGATAAGATTCTTGGTGAGGGTATTTATGCTAACCCACAGGCTCAGGCTGAATATGATGACCATATACTGTCCCTATGCAGGAAAGCAGCATTAAACGCCTGGGAAAAGGTTCATGAGCCAGGGGAACACCTAGAAGCTTACACCAGAATAGAACAGGGACCCACAGAACAATTCCAGGACTTCTTACAAAGATTAACCAGGGCAGTAGAATTAATTATAAGTAACAGATCCAGCAGTAAGACATTCGATTGTATATACAATATATTATGAGAATGCAAACCCAATATGCAAAATAATACTTTGCCTTTAAAGATCAGATCAGCTCCTCTAGAAGAATGGGTTTTGCATGGAGCCAACATTGACTATAATGTGCAAGATACTGGAGCTTGGGTAGGAGAAGCTATCTCAAAAGGTTTAAAAAGGCAACAGGAGATTAAAAGTTCTAGAGGTGAGGATGCAAGGGCTTGGGTAGGAGAAGCACCTTACAGAGGTCAAGGTGGCCAAGAGGCTAGAGGTTATTACTACTATGAACCAGAACCTTGGGTAGGAAGAGCCTTCCCCAGGAGACCATGAAGGTGCCAGGAACCTAGAAGTTTCAGCCGTGGTAGAATGGGACATATCAAGAGAAATTGTAGACAAACAAATTCTAATAATGCCTCAAACGGAAGGCCATTGCCTTCTGGATTGTGTAGAAGATGTGGTAAGGGCAGGCACTGGACCAATGAATGTAGATCGACCAGGGACATGCAAGGAAACCCGTTAAGGCTGGGAAACCCCAAGGGGGGACTGAAGAAGGCCCCCACATCAAGAAAGGTCCAGTCATTCCCTATAGCAGTGGAAGACAATCTCTCACAGGACCAACAGATAGTTCTTTGCCTATTGTGAAAAATGATACTGCTCTAGATGGTAGTTTGAATAGTGATGAAGAATCAAATGTGAATGGACAAAATGAGAAATGCATATTTTGGCAAACTTCTATTAATGATAAAAGGCCTCAGCTGAAAGTGAAAATTAATAATAAAGTTGTTACTGGCTTAGTAGACACTACGGCGGATGTGACTATTATTACCCAAAACACCTAGCCTCAGAGATGGCCTCTCACAGAGGTGAATGTACAATTTTTAGGAATTAGAACTCTATCTAAAGTTCAATAGAGTGTAAACTCGGTGGTCTGCATTAGACTGGAAAGACAGAAAGGGAGACTTTTTTTTTCTCAAGGCAGGGTATCTCTATGTAGCCCTAGCTATCCTAGAACTCGCTCTGTAGACCAGGCTGGCCTCAAACTCACAAAGATCCGCCTGCCTCTGCCTCCTGAGTGCTGGGATTAAAGACATGCACCACCACTGCCTGGCCACAAAAAGGTAATTGCAAGAATTGTTTTATATTGAGTGTATGTACACTCATGCATGTGTGGAAGTCAGAGAATAATTTGCAGGAATAGGTTCTCTCTTTACCCATTTCTGTTAATCTCTCTACTGCCTCGAGGTTTATTTACCTCATCTACGTACTGTCTATCCTGCTTTCCTGCTTCCTCCATATTTCCTCCCATCTCTGTCCTTCCTAGAATCCTTTGTGCCTAGAAATTTTGCCTAGCTATTGGCCATTCAGCTCTTTATTAAACCAATCAAAGTGACCCTTCTTTACAGTGTGCAAAAAGATTATTCCACAACACAGTGACAGAGATTTGACTAACACATTTAGCACAATATTTTGCATACAAGAATGAATGAGATAACTTATACCTTGTTTTGTCACATGATTAAAAGGAACACTCCAATTCTGAGCTACACACCATTCAGTTTACGAATCTCACACCAACAAAAATTAATAGCTATACCTATTACAGCTACATCTACAAAAAGAATGTTGAAGGAACTTTCAGTTTAATACTGAAAAAAAGTGGTAGCTTCTGTCTTCAACTCCACTAGTCAGACCAGCTTTCCAATCTTCACAGTCTGAGTATCCAAAAGAACAGCCTAGGGGCTGGAGAGACAGCTCAACAGTTAAGAGCACTGGCTGCTCTTCCAGAGGACCAGAGTTCAATTCCCAGCAACCACATGGCAGCTCACACCTGTCTATATCTCCACTTCCAATGTTTCTGACACTCTCACACAGGCACAAAAAAAAAAAAAAAAGGCTGTTTAAAAAAAAAAAAAAACAGCTTAATATCTGCTTCACAAAATCCCAAAACTGGATATAATGAAAGCAATTGCTGTGTTCCACATTACCTAAGCCTAATTACAGAACATTACATTAGGATGATATTAAATTACACTGTTATTCAACAAAATGATTTATAATTTTAGTCATTCTAAACCTAATTCACAGTTAACCTAGACATCACAAAAAATAAAGTCAATTGTAATTCTATGAATTTGATTCTAAATTTTTTTTTTTCCTCCAGACAGATGTCTGTCCTCAGGTGATCTCTGCTAAAGTCAACATCATATATCTGGGCAGCAGCTAAGGTGATTTTATTTTGTTTTGTTGCTTAAATCAAGGTCTCATGTGCCCCAAGCTGGCCCTGAACTAGCTATGCAGCTGAGGTTAACTCTGAACTCCTGGTCCTGTGTCTCCATCTCCCAATGGAGCTATAGGCAACCACACTTGATATAAGATAGTTTTCTTCTTTTTATTTTATTTTTTTTATGTTTACAATCTTCTGCCTGCACGCCAGCAGAGGAAACCAGATCTCATTCAAGGTGGTTGTGAACCACCATGTGGTTGCCGGGAATTGAACTCAGGACCTCTGGAAGAATGGTCAATGCTCTTAACCTCTGAGCCATCTCTCTGACCCAAAGATAGTTTGCTTTTTTATACACATTTAATTTTGTTCGTGCATGTGCTGTGAAATAATCTTTGTACACTGCAAGTATGTATTGCTCTCACTGTTACTAAAAAGTTGGTTGGTCAGTAGCCAGGCAGGAAGTATAGGCAGGACAACCTAACTAAGGATGTTGGGATGAAGAAGGGTGGAGCCAGAGAAGTCGCCAGAAGAGACAGAGAACAAGACATGCTAGAGGACAGGTAAAGTCATGAGTCATGTGGCAAGACACAGATTAATAGAAATGAGTTAATTTAAGTTATAAGAGCTAATTAGTAACAAGCCTGAGCTACAGGCTGAGCATTTGTAATTAATATAAGCTTCAGTGTGTTTATTTGGAGCTGCTGATGGGAAAAAACTTCTGCCTACATGCATGTATACACATATGGAGACCAGAGGACAATTTATAGGAATAGGTTCTATGGATTAATTCAGGTCAACAGGCTTTGTAGCAAATGCCTTTATTCACTTTGCCTGACAACTTTCTTTGAAACAGGATTTCATGTATCCCAGGATGGTCTTGGGCTTACTATGTAGCCAAAGATGACTTTGAACTCCACCTGCTACCTTCCTGCAAGTACTATGATGCTGGAATTATAGTGTGAGCCACTGAGAAAGTGCTAAGCTCCAATAAACATTTTTGCCAACTAGGACATTTAAAGGGTAGGAAAGCCTCTAAAAATAATTATAAAATAAAAAAAATAATATTCCTTCCCCCTTCATTTTTAGAACTACTACAGTACTGTCAACAGCTTCTAAGCTCCTTTGGGAAAGAATACTTGATCTGTGCTTTATACAACTCAAGAACATAATTTAGTATTTGTGTCTTTTTATATTTATTTCATTTTGTGTATATGTGTGTGCCTGAGTGTACTGGATGAATTAAAAAGATCAACAAAGAATGAGGAGAAGCTGGGCCTGCTGGTTCAAGCCTTCTAGAGGCTGAGGTAGGACTCAAGACCAGCTCGGGCTACATATTGAGATCTTGTCTCAAAACAGTAATAACAACAACAACTGCCAGGCAATGGTAGAGCACACCTGTAATTCCCAACACTTGGGAAGCAGAGGCAGGCAGATGTGGGTTCAAGGCCAGCCTGATCCTGTGAGTTCCAGGACTACACAGAGGAAACCTGTGTGTGGGATGGAGCAGGGATGGGGTGGAGCAGGGATGGGGGGGAGGCAGGTAAGACACAAGATGGGACTAAGAGAAACTAATTTCTATACTACCAATTCAGTGACAAGCAGGATAGGCACTGGAGGTGTTTACAGACCTGGGGGTGGGGGAGTAGATCACCTCCAACACTACAAAAACAAACAAAAAGGCCTCAAAAGTTGGCAAGGTTAGGGAAGTATAAACCCTGGGAGTTCTGAGGGTATAGCTCAGTAGCAGAACATGTACCTGACATGCAGGAGGCCCGGGGTTAAATCCCCAGCAGCATGAGAGAACGAGAAAATCTCTCTCTAGGGAGTGTGGCGACATTCTGTTTATGATCTAACAAATAAAGCTTGCCTGAAGACCAGAGAAGCAAAGCAGCCAGCCACTAGAGAGTTCTCACCTTTACCATGCTCTGAAAGGGTGATCCTGTCCTCAGACTGCATCTCCAGACTGCATCTGTCTCCACTGAACCTAGACTGAACTGAGCTCCTGTCTCCTCCGCCTTATATTCCTCCCTCTGCCCATTTTATCACTCCTGTCTCCACCTCCCTAGTGCTAGGATTTGTGAGCTCTGTTTCTCTTTTAGACTGGATCAATTTCATGTAGCTCAGGGTGACCCTGAACTCACAGAGACCCATCTGCCTCTGTCTCCCTAGTGCTGGGATTAAAGGTGTGTGCTACCACTGCCACCACCACCTCTATGACTACTATGGGCAGCTTTGTACTCTGATCTTCAAGCAAGCTTTATTTGTTAGATTATAAGCAAAGTATCACCACAAAGGAGAATATATAAATTTATCTAATTATCTTCTTTGCAGCTGCTAAGAAAACTACTTCATTATGAAAAAAAAAATCAAAAGAAACAGAACTGAGGGCACAGGTACTATCTTACAGTCGCTTCATAATGACAAAACAGAGCCAAGTTCAACTGTATAGAAACTTGTACTACTATCCTATGAACCAAAAAAGGGTTCTATGCTCAATAAAACTGGAGTCCTGAGGAAGATGTGGCAATGCGTCTAGAACCCGTCAACCCTAAACCTGATGAGTTATACTAGGCGATAGAGCAAGTGCAAGGCCAGCTTGTGGCAGATAACAAAATCCTGTCTCAAGAAAAAAGTAGGGTCTTCTACTCATACTAGGCAAAAACAGGGTGGCCATTAACAGTAGAACTGATAACGCAGCTAAGGTCTATTCAAACAGTAAGATTTTCAGCAGACTCTGGGCATTTCCTCTATAAAAAGGCTAGACATGAATATTTTAGGCTTTGCCATCCAGTCTCTGTTATAAGTGCCCAATTCTGCCCTTGGAGAGCAAAACTGAGACAATTTATCACACTGACATCTGACATTCACATAGTTTTCATGGGTTGTAACACCAATAAATAAACGACCCAGAGACTGATATTGGTGTGGGGAAAAGTGGCCCTGACAGAAACCCAACAACCCCCCAACACCGTTGCAAAACATGTTTACTGAAGCAGAATGTTATTTCCCTCCGAGAACTCCGAGACCAGGCGCCCTGAGCCCAGGCTTGAGACTAACCGCCTCTTCCTGAGCTCCCCCTCCCTCTTCTGGTGCTGGGTATAAAACCAGCCCAGGAAAAAAATAAATAAATAAAGATACGATAAATCTTTCCGCCAAAACCGCCTGAGCCCTACTGACACGTGTGCGCTTTACGCCAGCCGCCTGCCGGAGTTAGGGCCCCAATTCATAGACTTGTATTAGGTACAATGCTGCTTGGTCAATGACTTAGGATTTCTCATCTGTTAGCTCAGTCTTAACTATCATAAACCTTTATATTTTGTAAGACTTATCTTATCGGACGCCTTATTGGCGTCCCTCCTTGCTGGTGGCTCACATCCCGCCGCTGGAGGAGGCGCAAAGGGGAAAAGGGACATTTCCTGTTTCTCCTTGCCAAATATGAGTCTCCTTGCTATGTCACTTCCGGCCTGGATCACCACTTCTCTACTACATTTCCCAGAATCCTCTTTGACTCCTAGTCCTGTCTAACTTGCTGCCATTGGCCAAACAAGTACTTTGTTCAATAATTAATAAGATGAATATATACAGTACATTCCCCATCATCTCCTCTTTTCTGTCTAAATAAAAAGAAGGGTAACTTATCTTTTATAACTGAAGAAAACTATAACCATAACTATACTGAAGAAAACTATAACCATAACTATCTGTCTTCAACTCTATCAAAAACCACAGAAGGATAATATATAAACTCTAGAATTGACAGAGACATCTTGTTACCTGGACAGTCACCCAAAGTTCCTCTGTAACATTGGAGCATCCATCTTCAGCCCATAGGCCACAGTGTGTCTGGCACACTTCTCCATTTCAACAGGAACCCTTCAGTATTGTTTTGTAAGTTTAGCAGTCACTTTCTTGTGGGTCCTGTATGTCCAGTTTATACAGCAACAAACAGTCCAGGCAAGAGCAGTTTCTTACCCAAATGGCTAATCTTGCCATGTTGAAAGCAAACTCCATAACGAGTTTCTTCAATGCCCATCCTCCTTTCTGACATAATTGGTGTCCCAGGAGCAGTTGTTTCTCACTACCAAGAAAAACCCTAAACCATTTAAATGCCATATTTCTGTAGGTCTTTGAAAGATTTGAAGAATACCTATCTATCTCAAATACATCTCTGTATATCTAGAAAACCTAACTAACCTAATTATAAGTTCTGACTATCATAGGTGATTATATAACCTTATTTAATTATGCATATCATTTTAAAAGATCTGTATAAACACCTAAATACCTAAACAAGAGGAGACATATACTTATCACAAAATTGACCTTAAAGTTGTATCAATAAATGAAAATCCATACCAATGCAAAGTATTCATTCCTATATCCTATCCCCTTTTTTTTTCTTTAAAATAATTGACTATGTTCATTATTACTATTTATAACCAACCCCATTTGAATGAAAGCAAACATTTATAAACAATATTTGGGAATATGGGCATCGTTTTTTCTAAATTGCTTTCTGCTGATTGGGGACGATGTTTATATACCATGGGGATCATGATAAAACATAGAAATCTGATCAAGTCCTTGTTTTTGTAGTCTGTAAGGCTGTATCGTCTCAGCTTTAGGGGGTCTTGCTTGATCAAACCATATTAGTCTGGAAGGAATCTATAGCTTTTTATTTTTTGTGGAAACACAAACAGAAATTCTTTTTCCAAGTAGCCTGTCCTTAGACTTAATTTTTGAAGTCAAAGCATTTTTAAAATGTATAAATTTGATTAATTTAGTAGCATTTATAATCAAATGTATTTTAGCAACAGTAAGTCTTTCCTCGGCAATCAAACAATTTAAAGACAACAATATGGCATATAGTATTCAGATTCTCTGTGTATTTTTTATCTTTATGTGGCTTTTTTATTACTTTATTTTTACTTTCTTTTGTTTCTTTTTTCCCGAGACAGGATTTCTCTATGGAAATCTGCCTGCCTCTGCTTCCTTCAGCAAATCCTACCAAGCCAGCTCTCTGTTAATCCCAACACCCTCCACAGATTCTTGGTCCCAGGCCATGCAGAAACGGCAATTGGAGGTCCCATCGAGATCTGAAAGGGAGGTAAGTGGACGGGGTCGTCCCTTGTGCCAGCCAGGACATATTGGGGTAGACAGTAAAAGAAAAATAGGGAATTCACCCGGAAAACTTGAATTACACTATCAACTAAAGAAATTACTAGAGGAACAGGGAACTGCAGTCAAAACCAAAACTCTCAAAGGCTTCGTGAAATCAATAGAACAGGCGAGCCTATGGTTCATTATTGGCAGAGGTCTATATGTGCCAGATTGGGAGGAGGCTCTCCTCGACCTTCAGAAATTATTAGAAAAACAGGGGACCGCCACTCTCCAGGGAATCGGGCAGGCTATCCCACAAAAGAGCCTCAGAATTCCAAAATGGCAAGACTCTGAGGGTCATACAGGATATTTTCAACACTATGTTTTGGCTGGCCTCCCCGCTAATCTTTGGGGATGGGATCTTTTAAAAGAAATGGGAGTTGTCCTCACCACCCAAGGCTCCAAGCCCAAAAACAAGGCCCTCCAAATGATGCAGAAAATGAGCAGGAACCAGGGAAAACGATTAGGTAAATTAGAACAAGGAGAGGTTTGCCCTGTGACATCCCTCCCCTTAGATACTTGGGCCCTAGGGGATAGAAAAGCTTTCGGACATTTTTAATGAGGGTCACTGTTGCGCCACCAGCCCCCATACCCATTACATGGTTTTCTGACAATCCAGTGTGGGTGGAACAGTGGCCCTTACCAGCAGAGAAGCTTCAGGTGGCTCACCAACTAGTTCAAGAACAATTGGAGGCAGGACATGTGATCCCCTCCACCTCCCCCTGGAACACCCTTATATTTGTGATTAAAAAGGCTTCAGGAAAATGGAGACTGCTACAGGATTTGAGGGCCATTAATGCAACAATGCAGCCTATGGGAGCCCTTCAGCCTGACTTGCCCTCACCCATGGCTATCCCTAAAAATTGTCATTTAATTGTTATTGATTTAAAGGATTGTTTCTTTTCCATTCCGCTGCATTCCCGAGATAGCCCCAGGTTTGCATTTAGCCTTCCTTCTATTAATTTTTGGGAACCCGTCCCTCGCTTTCAATGGGTGTTGCTCCCCCAAGGAATGGCTAACAGTCCTACAATATGCCAGGCTTACGTGGCTGCCTGCCTGGATCCTATCAGGTGCAAGTTTTCTGATCTTTACATTATCCATTATATGGATGATATTCTACTGGCAGCGCCTGCTGATGAGAAGTGTCTTAAGGCATTTGCTAAATTACAGGAGCTCCTGGAGGCCCACAGGTTTATTTTGGCCCCAGAAAAGGTTCAAAAGAAATCTCCTTACACCTATCTAGGCCATCAGATCCAACAGACCAGCCTCCGGCCTCAAAGGCTCCAAATTGATTGTTCAAATTTAAAGAC
Organism: Cricetulus griseus; assembly: GCF_003668045.3. Classification (NCBI taxonomy): domain Eukaryota; kingdom Metazoa; phylum Chordata; class Mammalia; order Rodentia; family Cricetidae; genus Cricetulus; species Cricetulus griseus. The sequence continues at coordinate 83,799,834 of NW_023276807.1, read as the reverse complement.
TCTCCATGATTGGCAAAGGTTTTTGGGTTATGTTCAATGGATCCGCCCCTCTCTTTCCATTAAAACAGAAGTACTTAGACCCCTTTATGATATTCTTCCTGGGGATCCAGCTACAACCTCTTCCAGACAAATTACCCCAGTGGCCAAGGAAGCCATACAATGCTATTGAGGAGCATTGAACAAGCCCAAATTCCGCGCCTAGATTATGGACAACCCCTTATTATGGTTGTACTTTCCTCCAGTTTTTCACCCACCGCTGTTTTTTGGCAAATGGCCCTATATATTAGATCCACTTGTCAGCCTCCACTAAGAAGGTTGTGTCCCCCTATTATGATTTGATATTACAATTGTTATGGAAAGCACATAAATTTAGCATCCAAACCTTTGGAAAGCCTCCTGATAAGATCATTCTCCCCTGTGATAAGGAAGAGGTTAAATATTTACAGACCTCTCATGACGGATGGACACTCTTTATCACATCTACGGGAGCCAAATTTGATAACCACTACCCAAGTGGTATAGCCCCTTGCTGTCCTTTTTAGGTGGCACCCTGTAATCTTTCCTAAGATTATAAAGGAGGCCCCCCTTCAAGAGGTGCGCTCAGTATTTACAGATGGGTCCTCTAAGGGTTTTGCGGTGGTGGTTTCTTCCCAAGTACAAAGGAAATTATCTACGGGACAAGTATCTGCACAAGCTGCCAAATTGATTGCTTGCCTAATGGCCTTCCAGTTTGATAACCCTTTTAATTTATATACTGATAGCATTTATGTTGCTAATAGTGTAAAGCCATTAGAGACTTCTCCATATGTTCTTCCCACCTCTCAAGTTCATTCTCTTCTAGTTAAGCTTCAACATTTCATTTGGCAGCGCATACACCCTGTATTTGTGGGGTACATAGTACACATACAGGCCTCCCAGGACCGCTTGCCCAGGGCAATCAGCTTGCTGATTCCTTAACTCGACCCCCAATAGTCATGCTTACAGAGGAGCAGCACGCTCGCCAGCTTCATGAGCCGTACCACCTAAATGCACGCTCCCTTAAGTTTCATACCAGCTGATCCTTACCTGTTGCTGCTCAGATTATTTCTCAATGCCCTGATTGTGCCCCTTATCATAATTCCCCCAATGAGGGGGGTGAATCCCCAGGGTCTAACAATCTTTGGCAAATGGATGTCACCCACCTGCCTCAAGCAGGAAAATTAAAATATATGCATGTTTTTGTAGATACATATTCTAAGGTGGTTTTTGTGGCTCTACATTCTGGAGAAAGGATTAAAGATGTCATCTCTCGACGGGCATGGTGGCACATGCATTTAATCCCAGCACTCGGGAGGCAGAAGCAGAGGCAGGCGGATTTCTGTGAGTTCGAGGCCAGCCTGGTCTCCAGAATGAGTGCCAGGATAGGCTCCAAAGCCCAAAGCTACATAGAGAAACCCTGTCTCGAAAAAAAAACAAAAAAACAAACAAAAAAAGATGTCACCTCTCATTGTTTACAGGCCTTTGCCTATATGGGTGTTCCTGATACCTTAAAAATGAAAGATTTTAGTTTGCTGAGAGAAAAAAGTTTTAAAAGATTTTAGTTCACAGAGAGAAAAAGTTTCCACAGGCCTTGGCCCATTACAAGGAAGTTGGCCCCAACCCCGGGCACATCCTATGGTTTAGACGGGGGCGATCGCCAAGACAACCCTCTTTGGGTCACACCTGGCTGGCCAACAGACAATCAAGGACTTTTCAGGGTACTTCTATGGTTTTTCCTTTGTAGAAAAGCAGGTCATACCTCGGTGATCACTCTAACATGAGATCATACTTTGTAATCAATCACTTTGTGCCCCTTGCCTGTATGCTGATCTGCGGTTTTTTCCTATATAAGGAGCTTACACCCCATGCTGGGGTGTGCAGCTTTCCCAATATTGCTGACACCCGAATGCGCATTCGTTCAATAAACCCTCTTGCTTTTGCAGCTCTTGGTCTGGTTTTTGACTCTCGGGGGCTCCTCGGGACCCCGAGGCCCTTAGGGGTCTGGGGTCTTTCAAAAACAGATAATGGTCCTGCATATGCTAGTCAGCATTTCACAGCCTTCTGCAAGGAACATCACATTGAGCATTCATTTGGCATCCCACAAACCCTATGGGACAAGCCATCGTGGAACGCACTCATGCCACCCTTAAACAATATTTTTATAAAATAAAAAAGGGGGAATATATGACCTCCCCCAATTCTCAATTATATACCATACTTTACATTTTAAATTTGTTGACTATAGATAAAAATAATTTGTCTACAATGGAGAGACATTGGAACAAACCCTCTCAATCACTGGGATGGGTTAGATGGAAAGACCTGCTTACAGGAAAATGACAGCCACCCACTCCCCTGTTAGCTAGGGTTAGAGGAGCTGTTTGTGTTTTTCCTCCAGGAAGTGAAAGCCCAACAGGGTCCCTGAATGGTGTGTCCGTCATGTGGACCTTGACGGTGATCCTCATGCTGGCCCTGATCAAGACAACCCAGACATCACTGAGCGGACCAGCAAGGGAAGTATGGGCCCTTGTGAGGAATCTACCCATTCTGATGCCGGTCAGCCAGAGTAGCTCCCTGTTCCCTGCCTTTTTCAGCACCAATAACTCATTGGGGATGGCAGCATCCAACATACAGTTGGAACAGAGACCACTATCTAATTTGACCCTTTTGCTTAAAGGTAGCTTACGCCTTAGGCATATCCAGAATAGTAGTGAATTGCCATCGAACACCTCCTTTAAAGGTCACTGTGTGGTGTTATGTAATTCCTCCATTGCTGAATTTTCCCCAAATAGTAGTAATAGTAAAATGCTGGGATTAAGAAATATCCTATATCCCATTAATCAACAGAGAAATAATTCAACACAAAGCCCCCCTAAGCCAGCCCCCTTGTGCTGGCAGAGAGGGAGGGATTACTCACTTTCTTCCCCCTTGCTTTGGGGAGAATGCATTACTCAAGAGCCCTGGATATTGAAAGGAGAAGGTCCTCTCTGGTGGTTTGGACACCAACCACCATTTAAGAATGCTTCCGACCGACCATGGAGAAGAACGGGGGTAACCCCCACCTTCTCCAGGATGTATTTATGTGGGCCTCGGGCCTTCACTGATGCCCACCCCCTTTATGTTGCAGCAAGACCTGGCCTTTAACGCAACAGCCAGCTGGAACACCTCCCAAGCATTCGAGACATCATAAAAGGTTAATTTTAGTAAGGCTTGTGTGCTATCTCCCTTTTTCTTTGTTACATGGAATGGGACGGAAGATGGGGGAGAATCTCTCAATTGTTCTTCCAGCTCCTGTGTCCTGAATAACTGCTGGCCTCCTGAGAATGCCAATGCCCTGATCAAATCCCCTTCCTAGCTCCCATGGTAGTGGAATATCACCATACCGGGGAAGAAATCATCTTGTATGGGACCAGAAGAGATTTTGGGATCACCGCTGCTGTTGTTGCCACTATTGCCAACTCAATGACTGCGGCAGCCTTTGCGGGTATTGTCGTTGCTCAGTCCACTTCCAATGCAGAGACTGTTAATAACCTTGCTGGCAGAGTCAGCGAGGCCCTGGCCATGCAGAATACCCTAAATTCCCATATTCAGTTTGGTTTCGGTAAAAAATGTTTCTATCGGAGTGTCCAGATTGAATGCATATTTGGTTGGACACTGGAATGATTCTTTTGTAAATTTTACCAATGTTTTGGCTCATCGGATTGTAGAAATTAATAAGATGAGGGTTGTTCCACTCTCAGGCGAGGGGTGGTGGAATGCCATGACCCAGTTAGGGGGTTGGGTACAGCGATGGGGAGGCGCTATGTCCTTTGCCATTATGGGAGTACTTCTGGCCGGTCTAGGGTTATTTGTACTATGCAAGGTCCAGCGGACCTTCCAACAGAAGGAACGGTTACGTAGACAAGTCCTATTTAGCCTCACCCATGGTTCTCCCGGTAGCCATGAGGTTTGGCTACAGAAGCTCAACAAGAGATGAAGGGGTCCCCATGACGGGCAACCCATGGGAAACCGCCCCACCTATGACAGGAGATCAGGGCTCTCCAATGACAGGTAAGGGGCAGGAAAGTCTACGTGACCTAAGACAGGGACCCCTCATATAAAACAAAAAAGAGGGAATTATGGGGAAAAAAAGTGGCCCTGAAAGAAACCCAACAACCCCCCAACACCACAGGTCACAGTGAGCATAGTAGCTTACATCCCTGTTTCAGGGAGAGGCTTCCCCAGTGTATGTATCAGCTCTGCTGCGGCAGGAGAGGGTTTCCCCAGCAAAATTGGTACAGTTTGGCTCCGGTCCCCCAGAGAATGAATGTAATAACTTCAGTTAGCCAAGGGAGGGTTTCCCCAGAGAAAAGTGTTACAGCCCTGCTTGGTCATCTCTGCTCTGGAGAAAGAAAAGTGTTACCCAAACCTCATTCAAGAGATTTATTGTGAGGGAAGAATCCAGGAGAGTGGCTGCCTGAACAGCCATAAGATAAACAGACATGGGGTTTATATATGGCTTCTTAGGGGGTGGACTGGTCAGATTTCAATCCCTGAGCTCAGGATGGGTAGATCAGGGATTGGTTAGTTTTCTGCACAGGTTTAGGGTCAGATTTGGCTCTGGCTACAGAGCCAACTTTGTTTCTTTCACTGGTCCATTTTAGTCTTTTGGCTTTGATTTTAGGGCCAGGGTGTATTTCTTTCACTGGCTCTGATTCCAAGAACAAAGTGTGTTTTTTTGGCACTGGTTTCAGGGTCAGGGTGCATTTCTTTGGTTCTGATTGCAGGGCCAAAGTGTGTTTCTTTTGCTCTGCTCAGAGTGTGTTTCTTTGGCTGGCCCTTTTTCCCTACAGTAGTCAAAGGTAACCTTGATCTCCCAACCTCCCTCTTCTATCTCAGCAATTCTAGGACTACAGACATTTACAGGCACTATGCCTGGCTATACAAAATTTTCTGTAATTTGTTTTTTAAATTAGTTAGTTGAAATAATTACTTATTTTTTAGGTTTGTTTATTTCATGTGTATGAATGTTTTGCCTGCATGAATCTATGTATGTGTGCCACTTGATGTACCTGGAAGCCCGAAGAACCTCTGATCCCTTAAACTTCGGTTACAGACGGTTGTGAGTCACCATTGGAGTGCTGGGAATCAAACTTGGGATCTTCTTGAAGAGCAACAGGGCTCTTTTTTGTTGTTGTTTTGTCAGATTTTTTGTTTGTTTGTTTTGTTTTTTTCAAAACAGAGTTTCTCTATGTAGCCCTGGCTGTTCTGAAACTCACGTTGTAGACCAGGCTGGCCTCAAACTCACAGAGATCCACCTGCCTCTGCCTCCCAAGAGCTGGGATTAAATCCCGTGCACTACCACTGCCCAGCTCCCCACTTTAACTAATAAAATTCTACTACATTAATTTATTCATCTGTAAGTGGGTATGTACTTGCCACCCAAGTATTTGTGAAGGCATACACTACCACCACCCAGCTCACAATAAGAGCTCTTCACCAAAGAGCCATCTCTACAGTCCCATTGAAACAATTTGGTTTGTTGTTGTTGTTGCTGTTGTTGTTGTTTAAAAGCCAGCAAAAGCATTTTTTCCAACTAGAACATTCCAGAAAAAGAAAACATTTAAACATTATGTTGTGGATTCCTGCAGCATGTTAGCAAACCAATATTACACTGCCACCTACATTAGAAAAATAAAACTACAGCTTATAGCTATAACCTAAAAAAGTGTACCTGCCCTCTTCTATTTATGAGCCCATATTTACCTCAGGATGCTGTGCCATGCCAACCCTCTAGAGACAGATGCAAAAGAATCCCTGCAAATTCAAGGCCTGCCTGGACTATCCAGTGAATCCCAGGATCACTTGCATTAAAGAGGGAAACTAGCTTGGGGAGGTGGGGAGTTACATCTTTAATCCCAGCATTTGGGAGGCATAGGTAGGCTGATCTCTGAATTCGAGGGCAGCCTGGTCTACAAAGTGAGTTCCAGGACAGCCGGGGATCTTACCCAAAGAAACCCTGTCTTGAAAACCAAAACAAACAAACAAAACAAACAAGCAAAAAAGAACTTTCATATTGGCTTAAACCCATGTCCGAGCATGTCTTCTCTGGTGAATAACCCACAACGCTACATTACACATTAAATGCACACTCCCCACCCCAGACAGGGTATCTCTGTGTGGCTTTTGGATACTGTCCTGGAACTTTCTCTGTAGTCTGGGCTGGCCTCAGACTCACAGAAATCGGCCTGCCTCTACCTCCCGAGCACTGGAATTAAAGGAGTGTGCCACTACAGCCCGCTAAAGTTTTTTGTTTGTTTTTGTTTTTCTTTGGGTTTTTTGTTATTGTTCTGTTTTGTTTTTATTGTTGTTTTTGTCTTTCAAGACAGGGTTTCTCTGTGTAGCTTTGGAGCCTGTCCTAGAATTCGCTCTGTAGACAAAGCTGGCCTTGAACTCACAGGGATCTATCTGCCTGCCTCTGCTGGGATTTAAGGTATGGGCCACCACCGCCCTAAATGCAAATTCTTTTCCAATAACAAAACGCATTCAATGGGAGGAAGAAACATTCTAAAGATAAACCAGGCAGAGAGAGGGCTGAATTGGTAGGCCCTTGCCAAACAAGCATGAGAACTTCATCTCCTAGCCCCAGAAAAGAGCAGAGCCGGGGAGCGGGGCTGCCGGCACCCTAGCACAGAAGGGATTGACAGAACTACCCAGACTTGGGGGCAGGGGGGAAAACCCGAGGGGCGGAGACACAAAAGCCGGAAGCGCGGCTCTGCAGATAAAGCGCTCGCACGCTCCCCGCCGCACTTGCCGCCGCACTTGCCGCATTCCAACCCAGAAGCCGGCCTTTGACTCCTTGCGCAGTGCAGCGCGCATGCGTACACACGCCTACTGGTGCACTGCGCTCCCACGACCGTGACCCAGCCAGTTCAACCCTCTAAGGCTGGTGAGAAAAAAAAGTCACCTGAGCCTTATGGTGCCAGCTGTTCAGGAAGACTCTAAAAGCAGAACAACTTAGCAGTGGTGAGATTTTTCAATCCACCAGCGCGGCAAAGAGAAATTATCGCGAGATCTGGTAAGGGATTTGTGTTCTGCAGTAAGATGGCAACACAGGAGAAGGTGTTTCCTCAAAAACTCAGTCACAAAAAATACCGAGCTGCCCTAAGGAAGGAGAAACGCAAAAGACGTAGGCAGAATATAGCTCGGTTGAGAGCCCTTGCAGCCCCACCGGAGGAGGAGGAGGATGTTTCTACTGACGACCAACTTACGGAAAGACTGGAGATAGAGCGACAAAAATTACATGAAGAATGGCTGCTGAGGGAGGAAAAGGCGCAAGAAGAATTCAGACTAAAGAAGAAAAAGGAAGAAGCCGCTAGAAAACAGAGGGAAGAGCAGGAGAGACAGATAAAGTTGGAATGGGAAGAGCAACAGAAAAAACAGAGAGAAGAAGAGGAGCAGAAGCTACAAGAGAAGAGAGGAAGAGAGGAAGCAGTGCAGAAAATGCTGGACCAGGCTGAAAATGATGGCACTTGGCAGAACCCGGAACCACCCAAGGAATTAAGACTGGAGAAATATCGAGCCAGTTGTCCTTTCTACAGTAAAACAGGAGCGTGCCGATTTGGTAACAGGTGTTCACGGAAGCACGACTTCCCCACCTCGAGTCCCACCCTTCTTGTGAAGAGCATGTTCACAACGTTTGGGATGGAGCAGTGCAGAAGGGACGACTATGACTCTGACGCAAGCCTGGAGTACAGCGAGGAGGAGACCTACCAGCAGTTTCTGGACTTCTACCATGATGTGCTGCCCGAGTTCAAGAACGTGGGGAAAGTGATTCAGTTCAAGGTGAGCTGCAACCTAGAACCTCACCTGCGGGGCAACGTGTATGTGCAGTACCAGTCGGAAGAAGAATGCCAAGCGGCCCTCTCTCTCTTTAACGGAAGATGGTACGCAGGACGACAGCTCCAGTGTGAGTTCTGCCCGGTGACCCGGTGGAAAATCGCAATTTGTGGTTTATATGAAATGCAAAAGTGTCCAAAAGGAAAGCACTGCAACTTTCTTCATGTGTTCAGAAACCCCAACAATGAATTTAGAGACGCTAACAGAGATGTCTACCTGTCTCCAGCTTGGACTGGCTTCTCTGGTAAAAACTCCTCAGACAGGAGGGAAAGGAAGGACCACCATGAGGAATACTATGGCAAGCCAAGGACCTCCCACTCCAGTGCACACCACTCCTCCAAGAGAAACAGGGAGTCGGAGAGGAAGAGTCCTCATAGGCGAAAGAGGTCTCACAAGCAGGAAACAAAGGGTCGCGAGAGGCACAGCTCAAGAAGAGGAAGAGAAGAGGACAGCAGTCCAGGCCCGCAAAGCCAGAGCCACAGATCCTGAGCCAGGCTGCCAGCATCACCTGGGCCCAAGAATCTGAGACCAGGCCACAATGAAACTCCTCTACAGAATAAAAACCTAACCCATTATCCTTCAGACACCCCAAGATATTCAAAACAAAACTGATTGCAAAGGAAAGACATGGTGTCTCAATCTAATTTCCAACCAAGTTACAAAGTCTTGTGGCTTTAACAGAGACAGAAACAGGTATTCATTATTTCTTAGACTTTTGATGTTATAAGTTTTAGTTTCATGGTATTGATGTTATTGTCCATACAGTTTGAACTAGCTTTCATATGTTGAGTTTTCTTGTGATAACCAAGACATTAAACTGTGATGTTTTATTATCCTAATATATTAACATTTTTATATCTTTGAATCCGAACAAAATTTCCAAATATAAATTATATCTATATTTTGCTAAGAAAGAGCACATAGGAGTACAGAAACACTAACATCCCTTATTTTTTTAAACAGGCTCTCACTGTGTAGCATGGCTGACCTGAAACTTGCTATGTAGACTAGACTGGCCTTGAACTCACAGAGATCTGCCTGTTCATACCAAATTATATGCTCTTTAACTGCTGAACCACCTATCCAATCCCCACACTCCCAGTATTTATGTGTTCTTTAGGGATTCCAACCCAGGTCCTCACATTTGTACAACAATCACTTTTACCTACCAAGCTACCCCCAGCCTATTCATTATTCCTTGAACATGTCCCACATGTGCTATTAACTTTGAGTATCCCATAAAGCTGCCCCTTATCTAAGTCTAAAATAAGCACTTTGTTCAAAAGCAGCAAATAACATCTTAAGAAGCCTGCCAGAGGCTGGGGGTGATGGTGCATACCTTTAAACCCAGCACTAAGGAGGCAGAAACAAGCAGATCTCTATAAGTTAAAGGCCAGCATGCGCTATACAATGAGCTCCTGTCTAAAAAAAAAAAAAGGGGGGGGGTGTTGGAATCTGGCAGGGTAGCAGTGGTTTCATTGTGATTACAGCAACACATCTCTCCGATGACTCTGAGTCTATGAAGAAGACATTGCAGTAGTAGGAAACAAAAGGAATGTGAAAGACATCCCATCCCCAAATGGATGGGAGAGCAGGCCCAAAGCCTGAAGATAAAACAATGGCTATAGTTCAACAAGGAAGGAGACTTCCAGCTCCATTCTGTGTTCCTCACTGAAGGGGCCACAATCCTACCCGTCCCCAGTCTCCCAGGTCCTCCTCACTGGTATAATGCAAGCACCCAACATGGGCCCCCTTCCTGCTGGGATAATGCCTGGGGGACCTGCTCCTACAATGAGGACACCCATGGGGATGACATGCCCTTGACTCCCAGGCCTCCAATAATAAGATGGTGCTGACCTGGCATGGCATGACTCAGACAGGAGGGGGAGGAGGTGTGTCAGGTCTGTGTTTTTCTGTCTCACTAGGAGATTATGGTGCTGCACCTGTCAGGTCTGTGTTTTTCTGTTTCACTGGGAGATTATGGTGCTGCACCTGGATGTTTTATAGTGGCGTGATAAGGAAGACTTCTCCCCCATCTACCAGAGTTTCATTTGTAAATAAAAATGTTAGGTCTTTTAGTTTAAAAAAAAAAAAAAAAAAGGCAGAAAGGATGCCTCCTTTCTGTCCAGAATTGCTTACTCACTTCTGTTTATAAATATTATAACATCCTTATACCATACGTATCTATATATGTTCCCTTTATTAAAAATGGATGGGCTGTTGAAATGGCTCAGTGAGTAAGGACACCTGCTACCAATCCTGACCATCTGGATTAGACCCCCAGAAACCACCTGGTAGTACATACCTTTAACCTAGCATTCAGGAAGCAGATGCAGATAGGTCCCATAAGTTCAAGGCCAGCCTGGTCTACATAGTAAGCTCCAGGTTAGCCAAGATTATATAATGAGACCTTATTTCAAAAACAAAAGTAACAAAAGTTTTATTTCAAAAACAAAAGATGGAAGAGAATGGACTCATTCAGTAAGTGATCCTCTGACCTATGCACACTAAATAAATACATAAATAATTTAAATACTAGACATTCTCAGCTTTAAAATCATATTTGTACTGTGTGTTTTCATAAGAATTAGAGACATCTGGGGCTGGAGAGCTGTCTTGGTGGTTAAGAGCATGCACTGCTCTTTCAGAGGACCTGAGTTCTGATCCTAGCAACCCACATCAGACAACTCACAACTACCTGTAGCTCCAGTTCCAGGGAACCCAACATCTCTAGCCTCAGCAGGCACCTGCATTCACCTGCACAGGCACACATAAATACATATAATAAAAAATAATTTTTACTTCTATTGTGAACAAAGACTTGAAACAAGTAATCCTAAGCACATGTTTTAGTTTCAACTAATCAAGGCTTTCTTTCTTGGCACTTCAGACCAGTCACTATGTAAAGCCTGTGCTGTCAGACAGGCAGCTCTTGGAAGCACTGCCTAGTGTAGGAGCTAAGAGTCAGCTAGCTTTACAACCCAGACCCACTTGAAAACTCAAGTATCCTGTGTCTTACATAGCAATTTATTTAAAATGAAATAAAAGAGACAGCTTGCAAACAATCACTTCTCCCCATTATCTAGCAAACTTTACCTCATAGTAAAACAAAGAATCACCCAGAGATAAGCAGCAGAGCCAATATTAGATCCTAAGACACTGCCTTTAATAGGTGCAGTTCTTCCTGGTCTGTCCCCTCATCTTCATCCTCATGGACCAAGTAAACACCAAACCAGATACCAAATTTCCTAGAAAACCTCCTGGATTACTTGAAGATTTGATAAAATAGAAGGCATCTAGTCAGGGTAGATGATACCAATAAAGTTGATTAGAATGTCCACAATTATGCTGAGACTTCAAATTGTATTTTGAGGGTGCTGGCTCAAAACTAGAGCCTTGATTGAACAGGATAGACAAGTGTTTTACATCCCCAGCCTTTGGCTTGTTGAGCTATGTATGCACAAGACCTAAAGCTGGCCTTCAGTCCAAGAGCCTCTGTCTTCCCCTCCATGGTGTTAACACCTCAGGTCTGCACCACGCTGATACAACCACCACAGTGACTGAGATACTACTCCCCCATTGCATTAGCCAATTCCCATCAATTTCTGTGAAGTAACTGCATTTTTTCTTTTATTCAAATATTGTAAGAAAATTTAGGTGGTAATGCACATCTTTAATCCCAGCACTTAGGAGCCCCAAGCAGGGGGATCTCTGAGTTCAAGGCCAGGCTCGTCTAACCTGGTCTACAGAGTAAGTTCCAGGACAGCCAGAGCTACACAGAGAAACCCTGTCTTGAAAAAAAGACAAAGCAATGTAATAAATAAAAGCATAAGTATTTTTTAAATGCCCTACAGGCTGGCCTACCGCCTGATATTATGGACACATTTTCTTTTTTTTAGATTTATTTATTATGTATACAGTGTTGTGCCTGCATGCATGCCTGCAGGCCAGAAGAGGGCACCAGATCTCATAACAGATGGTTGTGAGCCACCATGTGTTGCTGGGAATAGAACTCAGAACCTCTGCAAGAACAGCTAGTTGGGCTGGAGAGATCACTCAGAGGTTAAGAGCCCTGAGTTCAATTCCCAGCAACCACATGGTGGCTCACAAGCATCTGTAATGAGATCTGGCGCCCTCTTCTGACCTGCAGGCATGCATGCAGGCAGAATACTGTATACATAATAAATAAATCTTTAAAAAAAAACCAAAACAGCCAGTGCTCTTAACTGAGCCATCTCTCCAGCCCAGGCATAAGTATTTTTAAATAGCAAATTAAATTTAACACTAATTTTAAATAGTGTGGTTTTAGGCTATTAAGACACCTTGTTTCCTTATCTGTGTGCAGATGGAGGCAAGAGGCCAACATCAGATATCTTCCTCAGTGGCTCTCCACTTTGTGTGTATATGGTGTGTGTGGGTGTGTACACGTGCACTCGAGCTCAGGCATCCTCACATGCTCACACATATGTAGGTTAGGGAACAACATGCCACAATTCTCTTTCTACCATGTGGCTTCCATGAACTGAATTTAGATTGTCAAGCTCAACAGCAAGTGCCTTCACCTGCTAAGCTTCCCCTGGCGCTCTGCCCTATTGCTGATTCTAACACAGGGTCTCTCACTGAACCCAGAGCTCACTAACTGGCTAGGCTGGCCAGCTGTCAGTGAGTCTAGGCATCTGCTGGGTTACAAACATGCCTGGCTTTTTCCTGGGTGCTAGGATCCAAACTCAGGTCCTCCCACTCGCACAGCAAGCATTTTACATAGTGAGCCACCTCCCTAGTGCAACCATGTCATTTTGTTTAAGATGTATTTATTTATTTATTTTATGTGTATGAGTGTTTGCCTGCATGTAAGTGCACCGTGTGAGTGCCCAATGAAGACCAGAAGAGGGTGCTGGGTCTCCTAGAACTGGAGTGACAGATTGTGTTAACCCAGGTCCTCTACAAGCACAGCAAGTGCTCTTAACCACTGAACCTTCAGTCCAGCCCCTCTCCACTCTATTTTTCAAACCAGGGCCTCTCACCCATCCTGAAATAAACAGATTGGGTTAGCATGGCTAGCCAAAAAGCCCCAGAGATTCTCCTGTCTCCAATTCCCTAAAGTGTGAATTCCAGGCACCTGGCATTTACATGGTCGGGTCCTCATGCTCATATGGCAAGCACTTTACCAACTGAGCCATGCCTCAGCCCCAGGTTCTAATCTGCAAAATGGATGGGCTCCCACTATGGTTAAAAATGCATTATTTTTAGTTTTTCTTTTCATTACACTTTGGCACCAGAAGCATTCCTATGACTTAATTCTGGGTCTAAATCAGACTGAATTAATACAGTGGCCATTAGCCACATGTGACCACTTTAACCATTTGAAATGTGGCAGCTAAAAATGTTTTAAATGTAAAATACACACTTTAAAGACTCTGTGAAAACAATTCACTGTATAGTGGTTGCATAAATAATAATACTTTAAATATACTAGTTAGATAATTATAACATCTTTAAAAAAAAAAAAAAACAGAGACCAGCTGGGCAGATAGCTCTATCAGAACCTGGTTCTAATCTCCAGCAACCATGACAAGCAGATCTCTGAAGTTTCTGGCTAGCCTAGCCAATCAGTGAGCTCCAGGTTCAGTGAGAGCCCCTGTCTGGAAAGAGAGGTGGAGGGTGAGTGATAGTGCAAAGCACCAGCGTAGACCCCTAGCTTTCATATGCATCGCGCACACACACACACACACCACACACACAGACATACACCACACCGCACACACCACACAGACACACACACACCACACACAGACACACACACCGCACACACCACACAGACACACACACACCACACACAGACACACACACCGCACACACCACACACACACACACACACCACACACCACACACCATAGCAGGAGGTGGTGGTGGCAGATGCTTGTAATTCTAGCACTTGGGAAGTGGAAGTAAGAGGATCAGGAACTCAAGGTCATCCTCAGCAACACAGTGAGTTCCAGGCCAGTGTGGGCTACAAGAGGTCCTGTATCAAAACTGAGGTGGGGGTTAGAGAGATGGCCTAGCGGTTAAGAGCACTTAATGCTCTTGTATAAGACCTGGGTTCCCAGCACCCACATGGTGGCCTACAACCATTCCGTGATCTGGCACCCTCTTCTGGCCTCTGCAAGCACCAGGCACCAGGCACCTACATACATGCAAGCACCACGCATATACACATAAAACAGAAATAAATCTTTTTAAATTAGTTTCACCTGTTAACGTTTCCCTCTGATTGCCTTCATAAGACTGATGTATAACTTTGTTCCATTTGGTAAATATACTCTTCACCATAAAGTCGATTCTTTAATGGTGTTTACTCCAGCTAGTCTATCCTTTCTCACCAACCACCTCATTCTAACGCTTCCCACCTTCCCACAGCGCAGAAATGCCAGCAAGCGCACTCTCACTCTCTTCAAACAAGGGTCTCACTACGTAGCCCTGGCTGGCTTAGCTGTCCCGGAACTTGCTATGTAGACTAGGCTGACCTCGAACTCAAAAAGCAATCTGCCAGCCTCCGCCTCCCCAGTGCAAAGATTAAGGGCGTGCACTGCCACGCCTAGCTGCATCCCATCAATTTTACAGAAGTCCGGGACCGAGAAAACTCGAAACTTAGCTATACCACACACAGAGAGAAGTCTTGAGGGGAAAACCCAAGGCTTTCACGGTGTGTGTCCCTAATGCAAAGAGCGCAGCAGAGCGAACGCCACAGCTCCGGCGGAGCGCAGAGGAGCCGCAGACCGCGGGCTGCCGAGCAGCAGCCGAGGCTGGGGGCGGGCCTGAGGCTGCGAGGGGGGCAGGACCGATGGCCCGGCAGCTGTACCTTAAGAATCCCCCTCATCTTCGCCAGGAAGGGGCGGAACTCCTCCAGGGGCACTTCCGGGTAGAGTTGGCTGTGCAGCAGCTCCTCGGTGATACCGGGGTGTCCGTGGAAAGCGTCCTGCGCCAGGCCGCTCAGCAGCCCGCTCAGGGACTTAGAGCCCTCCAGCTCGCCCGCCATGGCCAGGGAGGGCCCGCCGCCCAGCGGCTGATCGCCGCTCCGCTACCGCGGCTCCGCTACGGGGGCCGAGATGGGCCGTAAAAGCTGGCAAGGCAAGGCACCTTCGGAGCGCGAAGCAGGGTTCCTCCACTGTTGCGGATAAGCAGTTCTCGCTTTTGCTCCACCGCAACACACATCCACCGCATCGATCACAGCCAAATCTACTCGGTTTCCTTTAGGGTCACTGTGCTTTCGCTGTTTCCTTTTTTACTCTGAAAGGCACTTGAAGATGGCTTGGTGAGATAGCTCTTATGAGCTCAATAAGAGCATCACTTTAACTCTTGGGTGGCTGCATCTCATTCCAGAGCTTGCCGTGTTGTTTGCAGAAACCCCACACAGACGTCTTTTGTATGTTTGTTATTTTGTTTTTGAAACAGAAACTTATTATATACCCTTGGCTAGCCTGGAACTCACTATGTAGACCAACCTGTCCTCCAGCTCACAAATATCTGCCCATCTCTACCTCATGAGTGCTGGGATAAAGGCATATGCCACCATGCCTGGCTCAATCAGCTTTTATATAGACATTTTAGACCCAATTTAAGACATCCTATTGCCAGCCAGGCGTTGGTGGCACATGCCTTTAATCCCAGCACTCGGGAGGCAGAGGCAGGCCGATCGCTGTGAGTTCGAGGCCAGCCTGGTCTCCAGAGCGAGTGCCAGGATAGGCTCCAAAGCTACACAGAGAAACCCTGTCTCGAAAAAACAAGAAAGGAAGAAAGAAAGGAAGGAAAGAAATATCCTATTGCCATTGTTTATGTACTGTTATAAGTCCTTAATGAAGTGTACGTTATCCGTGTGTGTGTGTGTGTGTGTGTGTGTGTGTGTGTGTGTGTACATAATCTCTCGATGATTTTCTGAAAAGCAACTTCAGAAATGTTTTTGTGGATTAAGAAAAACAACCCTAAAGACAAACTATGCTTTGGTGTTAAGTGTTCCTACAGAGATTGCAAACAGGCCAGATGTGGTGGCGCACACCTTTATTCTTTCTTAGTCCCAACACTCAGGAGGCAGAGGCAAGGCCAGCCTGTTCTACAAAGTGAGTTCCAGGAAAGCAAGGGCTATATACAGCCAGGGCTATATAGGGAAATCCTATTCTACATAAAACAAACAACAAAAAAAAAGACGTGGCAAAGAATTGATAGAAGAAAGGGGGAGGGAGCAAAGAGGTAGCAAATGGGACAAAACAGCTCTACTAAGCACATAACTTCTAAATCTTCCACCTGAAAGGCCATGGCATTTGCCATCTGATACATAGAAAAAGTTATCTTGCAGTTTTTTGTTTCTCAGATTTTTTATTACATTTACTCTGTGTGTGTGTGTGTGTGTGTGTGTGTGTGTGTGTGTGTGTGTGTCCACATGCCACAACATGTGTGTGGAGGTTGAAAAACAAATATCAAGAATGGGCTTTCTTCTTCTACCATGTGGATTCGAGAGACTGAACTCTGGTTGTCAGGCTTGGTGGCAAGTGCATTTACCCACTGAGCCATCTCTCTGGCTCCATTTCTTTTCATTAAAGATTTGTTTATTCATTTTATGTGTATGTGCCCTAGTGCATTATGTGCTCCACCTGCAGGCAGTTGCCTAAGGAAGTCAGAGGAGGGCTCTGGATCTCCTGGAAATGAAGTTAAAAGAGGCTGTGACCCACCAGATGTGGGTGCTGGGAACTGAACCCAGGTGCTCTATAAGAGCAATAAGTGGTTATTGCTGAGCCATCTCTCCAGCCTGGCCCCATTTATTAAATTTTGAGAGTGAATACCTAGCTGGACATATTTTGGCTGCCTGTATTTCTACTTACTTGCCCATTTTCTGTAGGTTCCTGTCACTTCGGTGATTGCTAAAAGCTGGTTTTTAGCATTTATTTACTGTGCTTAGCAGCAAATGCCCTTGCCTATAGAACCATCTGTGAGTCCAAGAGCTCTTCATATATTAAAAATACTATCTGTCAGTTGGTTGCACATGCCTTTAACCAGTGCCAGTACTTGAGAGGCAGAGGCAGGCAAATCTCTGTGAGTTCGAGGTCAGCCTGGTCTAGAGAGCTAGTCCCAGGACAGCCAGCACTGTTATAAGAGAGAAACCCAGTCTCAAGAAAATATTCATGTTGCTCATCTATATTAAAATACATCCCTCAAGTTTCTATACTTGAATCTATTAACCTACAGATAAAGTCTGGTAGGTTTTACCAACATGATTATTGTGTATATTTCTCCAGAAACTGAGAATTTTTATTTTTTCTTTCAGAAGAATGCCCAGTGTACAAATAATATTGTTGTACTAAAACATGACTTTGGGAGCTGGAGAGATGATGGTTCTGCAGCTAATAGTGTTTGTGCACAAGGACAAGAGTTCATATCCCAACACCCACATGACAAGCCAGGCAACCTCTCCATGCCTGTAGCCCCAGCTCTGACTAGGGTGAAACCAGGAAAACAGTGGGGGCTTCTTGGTTTCCAACATGGGGGTGGGGGAGATGCAAACTCCAGTTTAAGGAAGAGACCTTGCCTCAAAAGGAAGGGGCAGAAATGTAAGAGAACACCAGGTGCTCTTTTCTGGCCTCAGAGTGTGCACAAAGTTACACACACATATGCCCATATACAGACACATATGAACACACAAAATACATATTTTTATTGTTATGTTGTAGTATGTCCTAAAATCAAAATTAGTTTTTTCTCCCTTTTGAGTGCTTGGGACTGAACCCAAGGCTTTGCACAGGCTAATCAAGCCTGTGCTACAACTGGGCTACATCCCAGGCCTTAGCTTGTTTTTATTTTTGTTTGTCTATTTATGAAGCCCAAGCATGGGTGAAGTGCTCTACGACAGGAGCATACACCATGTGAGAGACTAGAGCAGCTGCATCATTGAGAGGCCCATTGTGGCAGAGGTGACAACTCAAAAGAGATGCACCCTAGGTACCTCATGCTCAGCTTGAAGACAGCTCCACTGAAGACTTGGTTCATGATGTAGATAGGTGTCTTGCCTATCATGCATAAGACGCTGGGTTCAATTCCACAGCACCACCACCAAGAAGGAGGAGGAGGAGAAAAGAAGAAAGAGAAGAGGAAGAAGAGGAGGAGGAAGAAGAGGAGAATAAAAGGAGAAGAGGTAGAGGAGAAGGAGAGAGAAGAAACAAACAAAACAAAAACAATCACCTCAAGGGTTTTCAGTATGTATTCTACATTTTAGAGAAAAGCTGTGTGCCTCCCATGGTGGTTAATTTAACATGATTATCAAGTAGAAAGGACCTAGGAGACGAGTCCATGGCATACTTATGAGAGACTGTGTAGATTAGGTTAATTGAGGTGAGTGGCACCAGTCAATGGACTGAAACTCTGAACTAAATAAAAAGGGGGAAATGAGCTGAATATTAGCATTCAGTGCTCTCTGCTTTTCCTGGAAGTGGATTCACAAGGACTGGCTGCCTCTTGCTCCTGTGCCCAAGACTCCCAACCAAGATGACTGCACCCTCAACTGTGAGCCACAATAAAAACTTCCTTCTTTACTTTTGTCAGACATTTTATCACAGCAAAAAGTAACTAACATAACCACATAATAATTTTAAACTTCTTTATATTTTAGGATGCTTCCATAGTTTGATAAAGCTTCAGATTACCTTCTCTTCAAATGTAAATATCCATCACATGTAATCTACAGTCTCTGCTAATTCCTCTCCAAAGCCTCTCCATCAACCCTTCTGTTTGCCATCTGCCCTGAGAACTCCTTTGTGTTATTAGGTCTGTAATTATGCTGTAGCCCAGGATAGCCTGAAACTCACCATATAGACTAAGATGGGCTTAAGCTCTCCTTCCTCTACCTCCTGAATACTGGGATTACAGCTATAAGCCACCACACATAGCTAGTATAGGATGTATAATTCAACAGGGGAAAATGTAAACATTTATTTAATGGTGTTGGAATTCTCATAAGGAACCGAAAAAATGGCAACCCCTAAATGCTTTCATATTAAGTTGAACAAAGAAATTATGAAAAAGAAACCTCACCCAGGAGGCAGAGACAGGTGGGTCTTTTTGAATTTGAGGCCAGCCTGGTCTACAGAGCAAGTTCCATAATAGCCAAGGCTACACAGAGAAACCCCATCTCGAAAAACAAACAGAAATAATAATAAGTAAATAAATAAAAATTTAAAAGGATAAGAACCTTTTATGGTATAAAGAGACCATTTCCATAGGAAGGTTTTATTTCACGCTTTAATAAAGTGAAATGGTGCTATCTGATAGCCTTTTGGCACCTACTCTTTCTTAATTGCTTTAAACTCAAAATAATATTCATGCCAAGTGGCATTTGGGGTGGCGGTATATTCTGCCACATACCACTGGACAGAGAACCTTGAGCCTGGTCTACCCCGATTCCAAATCACCAGGTTGATCAATAAAAGAAATTCATTCTTCTGCCACCAGAGGCTGCTATTGCCACGGCTGCTGCATTTTTAGAATGCTTTTCAAACAAAAGGCTCGAATTACAGTTATCTTTTATTAACTATCAAATCACAGGTTTTATAGATTGCAAACCTGGGCACAAGGCTGTAAGAGAATTTTCTAATGCAACAACAAGGAAAAGACTCAGAAGCTCAACTTCAAGGGAAACTTCAAACCCTTAACAAACAACCTACACACCATCCTGGCCAAATATGCCATTCTGAGTCCCAGCAAGCAAATGGTTCCAGGCAGCAAGTAATATTTTTATTTATTTATTTATGACTCCACAGGCTTCAACATCCTCTTTTGACCTCCACAGGCACTACACATATGTGTTGCACATACATACATGCAGGCAAAACACTCGAATACATAAAATTAAAATATATAAATAAATCCTTTTATAATGTAAACTGTGGGCTGCTGTTCTTAGAGAATGCAGGTTCAATCCCTAGCACCCTCATGGTGGCTCACAACCATCTGTAACTCCAGTTCCAGGAGGAATCCAATGCCCTTTTCTGACCTCCATAGGCACAGAGCATGCACATGGTGCACATACAAACACACAGAAAAAAAAAAAAACACTCACACATGAAATAAAGTGAATTTTTTCAAATATAAACTAATTGCAGCCGGTGAGAAGCCTCAACTGATAAAGATGTTTACCAACAAACAATACAACCTGAGTTCAATCCCTGGGAACCACATGAGGGTAAAAGAGGACTGACTCCACAAAGTTGCTTTCTGACCTCCACACACATGCAGTGATATGCAAGCCTCCCCCTGCCCCACTTCCGCACTTGTTCCTGCTCTTCCCCTGGGGCAGACAGGACTTTTCCTGTCTCCTTCTTCTCGTCTGTCTGTCTCTGTTCTCTACTTCTTTTCTTACCTCCCCTTCAATAAAACTTTCAATCTAAGTCACATCTACAGGTCTCTGTTTCCCCATCTGCCCGACGTTCATTGCTTTCTGTCCATCACCTGCCGTCCATCACCGACCCCGGGTGGGACCTTGATCCTCGTGGTCCCACTGTGGGACCCAGGACCTGCTACCTGTGATCCCAACCCATTATTCATTATTCCTAAAGCAATGGACTTAGATTCCTTATTAATTAGTATATAGAAGTAACATCAAGTTAGCTAATAGAAAAGATTAAAGAATTTAGCTTGAGGAGGTTATGGACTCTGATGAAATGTTGTGTCTCCATATGGAGGTGTGAAACAGTATCATTGAGGCTTCTGTGAGTAGCATAGCGAGAGTGGAAATGGTAATCTAGGGCAATCATCTGAAAGATGGACAGAGACTAGGTTATATACACATTCAGAATTTCTTTGTAATGCCAGTTTTTATACTTGGCCTATAAGGAGAAAGGGAAAAAATATTTCCTCTGCTCATCTTGAGTTCTTGAAGAGAACTTTGTTTTTCTTTGGTTTTTGTTTATTTTTTCCAATTGGTGTTTTTGAGACAGGTTTTGAGACAGGTATCCCTGGCTATCCTGGAACTCACTCTGTAGATCAAGCTAGCCTTGAACTCAGATTTGCCTGTCTCTGTCCCACGAGTGTGCCGCCACAGCTCAGCTTTGGATACAACTTTGTAACAACGACGGATAAATGAAAGAAAAACATAAATTTAAATTTTACATGACATAGAAGACTTCAAGAGGAAATGAAGAACAAAAACATAAAGTTTGAGCCTAACAGCCATATGCTAACTGGGAAAATAGTAACTGTTGGAAAAGTGACATATGACAAAGGGACTTGAGCTAATGTGGCTTTTTAAAAATAATTTATTTAACTTTATTTTATGTGTATTGGTGTGAAGGTGTCAGATCCCCTGAAACTGAAGTAACGGACAGTTGTGAGCTGCCATGTGGGTCCTAGGAATTGAACCTGGGTCCTCTGAAAGAGCAGCCAGTGCTCTTAACCACTGTGCCATCTCTCTCCAGCCCCACTAATGTGGCTTTTAAGAAGACAAGGATCACTTTAACAAGGTTTTTTTGTACAGACTTCACTCAGCTTCTCTGCTTGCCTGTGTCTGGTGCTAAGCATCTCTTCCAGAAGGTACAGTGAAGGCCGTTTTCATATAATAGTACTTCTGGCTCCTGCTTTTAGGGACAGGAGAAATCAGAATGCCTGTGTTAGTTACTTTTCTATTGCTGTGATAAAACACCATGACCAAGGCAATTTATAGAGGAAAGGGTTTTTTTTGGGGGGGGTGGGTGGGTATGGTTCCAGGGGGATAAGAGTCCATCATTGGCACAGCACGGAAGCTTGGCAACAGTGGGGCATGGTGGCAGGAACAACTGAGAGCTCATATCTCAAACTGAAAACTGGAAGCCGAGAGCAAACTGAGAATGGATGGTAGCTCTGAAACAAACTTTGCCCCAGTGACATACTTACTCCAGCAAAGCTACACCTCCTAAGCTTCCCCAGTCAGAGCTGCCAACTAGCGACTAAGCGTTTAAATGTCTGAAACGATGGGAGACCTCTTGTTCAAACCAATACCAGTACCTGTTCCCCTTGTATTACAGCAGTTGTTTCAGCAACCATAGGATATTTGTGTGCTGCAGGGGGTAAACTGGTCTTTGGAAAAGATGCCTCCCCCAGGGGCATCTTGAAAACTTCATCTCTTAGTCTTAATAGTCTGAATGCATGTAAAAGCTCCCCATGATCGAAGGACTAAGTCCATGAAACAACTGTTAATTAGCCTATTGCAGGCAACTGGCTCTTAATGATTAATTGTGAGCTAAACTATATGAACGGCCCTAGTCAATGACAGTGGTTATAGGTGAAAAGTTTCTGCACCCTGATAAGCCTCTCCGCCAAACAAGACCAAATCAAACCGAATTAGAAAAAGTCCGTGTTTTCTGGGCGTTGGTGGTGGACGCCTTTAATCCCAGCCTTTAATCCCAGCACTCGGGAGGCAGAGATGGGAGGATCTCTGTGAGTTCGAGGCCAGCCTGGTCTCCAGAGCGAGTGCCAGGACAGCTTCCAAAAAAAGAAAAAGAAAAAAAGAAAAAAGAAAAGAAAGAAAGAAAAAGTCCATGTTTGATGAATACAATGTCTTCCAGTCCCCCAGAGAGGAGACAGGAAAGGGATACTGAAAAAACCATGAGTCTGTTCTACTGGGGGCCAGTTTAAATAGCCTGTGGGAGTGGTCTTGAGAATCTCTGGGGCAGGGGTTATCATTTGGCTGGCTTTCTGAGATGTATTAGGGTTTGGAGGGAGACAGGAGGGGAGGGCTTAGGTGGAACTTCCACCATAACATCCCAGATTCTTTGGGTACATTGGATGCCAGGGGCTGGGGCAAAGTTTTCACCATAACAATAGGAACCTGGCAGCTCACCTAAAGGCAGAGTCCTGGCTCTGTACTGGCTTCTATAGCCTTACTGGTTGAACTTGGGTTTCAGCTTCATCATCCACGAAGACGACGGCACCCATTTCATGGGATTATGAGGAGGATTAGCTAAGGTAAAGGGTGAAAAGACCTCACACTTTGTTCGGCAGTTACTGCTAATCAGTTATTATTAGAGTCAGTGGCTATGTTTACGGAATAGGTCGTCCTAACTAGACCTAGGCTGACCAAGTCTGGCAGGCAGTCAGCATTCCACAACTATTATGATTCTGCGTCATTTAACCAGTGTATGTAAATCTCTGGGCGGCCAAAACAAAAGGGAAGAATCAACCCATGGCAAATCTCTTCTTTGACACTTTTACCAAAGTGAATAAACTAGGAATAAAATTTAGATTTAGACGTCGAGAAAAGGCCGCCTGAGCCACACCCACTCCGGAACAAAGCCAGGGCTGTCACGGTTGCGTCAACTCGATCAGCACGAGCTAAAGGTCCTCACGTCGCCGGAGGGTGGAATGAGGAGACAGCAAGTCCCCAACCACGCCTAAAAACAAACAAACAAAAAAACCTCTCTCTCCATCGCAGCGCCCAAGCACAGGGCCAGGTGACCTAACCGCAGGCCTGACCTCCGCGATTAAGCCCCGCACCCGGCGCGCCGCGGGCAGCCTCCTACGTCACGCCTGCGCCGGGCCTGCGGCAGGCCCCTTTCTCAGCTTCCGCCTCCTCTGCCGGCGTCGCTTTCTGGAAGGTTCGTGGAGGAGGAGGAGGAGGAGGCGGCGGCCTTAGACCGTTACTCCGCAGCAGGCCGGAATCCGTGTCCATCGGTCCTCCTGAACCCGCGCAGACGTCGTCAAAGTTGCCATGCCGGAGAACGTAGCTCCCAGAAGCGGGGCGCCCGCCGCGGGGCCGGGCAGCCGCGGGAAAGGCGCCTACCAGGACCGCGACAAGCCGGCCCAGATCCGCTTCAGCAACATTTCCGCGGCCAAAGGTATCGCCCCCTCGCTCGCCGCCCAGCGGGGTCCGGGCCCAGGCTCACTGTGACTTTGGCCCTGGGTGCGTTAAGGTCTTTCAAGGTTGCTCGGTCCAGTGGGTCGCCTCTTCAAAGCACTCCTGAACGCGAGCGTGGAGGCCTTTGGACACGCCCCATTGTGGGTCTTGTTGATCCATAGTGTTCCCCTGCAGCCTTGTACGGTGTTCGTCACTTTGGTACGGACAGCAGCAGAATAAAAATATCGAAGGCTGAAAGCAGTGATCCTTGAGACCTGACGCTGCAGAACGAAAGTTTGGCTGTTTATTAGACCTAGTGGTTAAAAACGGCCTGTAATTTTTCTCTAGGAAGATGGAATTTGAATGATGAACTTTCTTTAGTTCGGTAGTGTTGATTGGATAATCCGTATGAATTGGGTGGGTTCCATTGAACTGGCAGGTAGAGATATATAAGGTAGCATATAGACAGACCTGAGTTTTATTCTCTGCATGGGTTATCTTATATTTCTGAACCAAAGTTCCCTCACTGTAAATTCGGGGAAGATAATGTAACTTTGAGGATTTAGAGAATCCGAACTGAAATTTAAAAGGGAGGAGAATTACAAACAAAGCCTTAGCGATCCTTGCCTGACTGTGTCTGGAATATAGTTCTTTATTTGTGGTGGAGAAAAAGAGGATGTGAGTGAAATTTGAAAGGTAGATTGTCCATATCTTGAAGGACCTGGGACCCAGGAAAACATTTGTCTTTATTTTCAATACAACCTTTTGTGGGGTGGGGTAACAGTTAATTTGTAGGGTAGCTGGGAGGATTAAAACTGAAAATGTTTGAAGTATACCTTGCGAGATTTGTAGTCACCAGCCTACTGTAAGATTAGTGCGCAGGGTGATAAAAGGAAGTCATTTCCATCTGGGGCTTAAGGAGTTGGAGAAGCCAAGTTGACCAGATAGACAATTGGAAGTTTGGAGAAAATAACTAATGCCTGGAAATTGAGTTCATTAATTATATAAGTGGTGGTAGAAACATTGAGATGTTGAAAAATAAAATTATGACTATTACCAACTTGAGGAAGAAAGGGTTTATTTGGCTTTCACTTCCACCTATCATTGGAGGAAATCAGAACTGCAATTCAAGTGGCAGGAATCTGGAGGCAGGAGGCCACGGAGGAGTGCTGTTTACTGACTTTCTCCTCATGGCTTGCTCAACCTGCCCAGGGATGGCACCATCCACAGTGGACTAGGCTCTCTCCCACCAATCACTAATTAAGAACATTTCTTATACTCATCCTACAATCCACAACCCCAGAGAAACTAGAACCCTCTTCGAGAAAAAGATTGAAGCAGATGCAGAAATCCACAGCTAACCAGTGGGTCAGGCTCCTGAAGTACAATTGAAGTGAGGGAGGAGAGACAATATGAACAAAGGAGTCAAGACCATGATGGGGAAACCCACAGAATCAGCTGGCCTGAGCTAGTGAGAGATCACTGACTCTGATCTGACAAATGGGGAACCTGCATGAGACCTAACTAGACTCCCTTAATTTAGGTGACGATGGTGTGACTGGGACAATATATGAGGCCACTGGCAGTGGGTCCATGATCCAATTCTAATGCACAAACTGACTTAGTGGAGCCCATTCCATATGGAGAGATACCTTGCCCAGCTTATACACGGGGAATGTGGGGGTGGACAGGTGCCTCGGTCCTGCCTCAACTTGATGGGACAGACTTAGTAGACTTCTAGGGGAGGCCTTACCCTCTCTGAGGAGGGGGGGAGCAGGAGGAGAGGAGGGATGGAGAACTGAGATTGGAATGTAAAAAATAAATTAATAAAAAAATAAAATCTTCATTTGAAGTGTTTAAAAAAAGCACATTTCTTACAGGCTTGCCTGCAACCCAGTCTTAATTGGCATTTTTTTAAATTGAGGTTCCCTCTGGGATGAGTTTAGCTTGTGTCAAGTTGACTATCCATCACAGTCACCTTTCAAAGGGATGGTGTACAAGAAATTGAAACAGGATAAAAGGAGCCATGCACATAGGAAGGAGGGGTCACCCAAATTGCCTGTGAACCTAACTGGTAGTTACTAAAAGAGCAAAGGGCAAACTAGTTTTTCCAAAACAAAATCCTAGGAAGTGAGAAAGGCTTCTGCCAAATCCAGCTTGAGTTTAGTTCTAGGCACTAGTGTATTTTGGTGTTACCTGGTTAGCCATCCCTTTTTCCCAAGTAAAGACAGTACTTGTTAATGATGAGGAAAATTACACAGACAGAAAGTGTGAATCTTTTTTTTTTTTTTTTCTCTAGACAGGGTTTCTCTGTGGCTTTGGAGGCTGTCCTGGAACTCGCTCTTATAGACCAGGCTAGTCTCGAACTCACAGAGATCTGCCTGCCTCTGTCTCCTGAGTGCTGGGATTAAAGTCTAAAATACTGGTTTCTTTGGGTACTGAGTATCTTGAAGCATGTCCACTAAAATCACCTGAAACTCATATTGGCTGCTAGGCCAAAATCATGAAATACGTAAGATAATTAATTCACAGAGATCCACCTGCCTCTGCCTCCACCTCCCAAGTGCTGGGATTAGAGTCTAAAATACCGTATTTCTTTGGGTATTGAAGCACGTCCACTAAAATCGCCTGAAACTGATGACTGCTAGATAGACCAAAGTCATGATATGTGTAAGATATATTAACGTTATACAAGGTATTTTCTGTTATATTCTTTACTTTTTTTTTTTTATGTGTACAGTCTTGTGCCTACATGCCAGCAGAGGGCACCAGATCTTGTTCAAGGTGGTTGTGAGCCACCATGTGGTTGCTGGGAATTGAACTCAGGACCTCTGGAAGAAGAGTCAGTGTTCTTAACCACTGAGCCATCTCTCCAGCCCCAAATTCTTTAGTCATTTGGGGTTTTTTTGTTGGTTGGTTGGTTGGTTTTGTTTTTCAAGACAGGGTATCTCTGTGAAATGGTCCTAGCTGTCCTGGAACTCACTTTGTAGACCAGGCTGGCTTCAAACTCACAGAGATCCTCCTTCCTCTTCCTTTTGAGTGCTGGAATTAAAGACCTTCGCCCGACACTGCTTGGCAAATTCTTTACCCTTTACTTGATACGGACAAAAGCATGCTAGTTATGGAATACAGAAATTTTATTATAGTGCTTGTGTTCTCAGCAGATTATGTTCTTGTGGGAGAGAAAAAGCAGATGAGTGAGTTGTGACCTGTTAGGATCTTTAACTGTTCCGTTGCAGCTTGTCCTGTTTTAAGGAATAAAGAAAATAAAACTCTAGATTGTACCATGTTGGTTCTCACAGGAATCCTCAGAATGTTTTCTGCATGGATAGCACATCTGAAGTATTCTAGTTTATACCATTTTCTAATAAGGACAACTTTGAAACAAAACACTTTGCTCTTTTTAAAAGTCCTGGTTTTTGTTTGTATTTTAACAGCGGTTGCTGATGCCATTAGGACAAGCCTTGGACCTAAAGGAATGGACAAAATGGTAAAATATATATTTATTTATTGAGAATTCCTGTTTACATCCTGAGGTCTGATGTTTGTTTTGTGCTGTTTGGGGCTGGCAAATGGTTCTATGGTAATGTGTTTGCCTATATGGAACAAGGCCCTAAGTTGGAGCCCTTACATGTGCTGTCCCCTCTCCCTCTTCAAATCCCTCCAAAGGTGTTAGAATTTATTAAAAAGAGTGATGACCTTGATAGTATTTTAACTATATAGATTAATGCCTTTTGAGTTGTTTGTGTCATTTGAGTCAGTCTCAACTAGTTGAGATTGTTCCTTGATCCTTCTGCCTCGGGTTCAAGTGCCAGGACCACAGCCTGATACCTGAACATAATCCTTCTGTCTCAGCCTGAGTGCTAGGATTACAAGTATGATCACATTCCCCATTTCACTTTTCAAGCTGTCGTGTTTTCTTAATTGACTGGCAGCATAAAACAGATACAGTCTGATGATATTGGATTGATGTCTCCTCAGATTTAAGAGCTAGATCTGGCACCTCTGGTCTCTTGATGTGTTCAAATGTTTACATGTACAACCACACATACAATTAAATATAATAAAGTAACCTGACAGAGTCAGTTATTTTGTAAAGTTGAAACTGAATGTTCTTATTGTTACACTAATGAAGGGAAAGAATTTAAAATTAAGCAATATGCATGCATGAACTGTATGTTAATAGTAAATGGAGTAGACTTTGTAGAGTACTATATTAAAATTTTGAAAACAAATTTTCTAGATTCAAGATGGAAAAGGTGATGTGACCATTACAAATGATGGTGCCACCATTCTGAAACAAATGCAAGTATTGCACCCAGCAGCCAGAATGGTAAGTGTAAATAAGTGGTTTGCTTTTTGAGACAGGTTTTTGTTCTGTAGTCCTAGTGACCTGGCTAGTCTTGAATTTGATAGCAGTCTAGCTTCATCCTCCTGAGTACTGTGATTATAGTCATGGACATGTTTGTCTAGTTAAGTAGTTTGTTTTTGAAGTGTATTTGTATGTGGGGAATTTTTTTACCTTTATGCTAAAATGTACATTTTTAAAATACACTTTTTTGAGTGTGAGGTATTCCATAAGAGAACTAATTTTATTTGCTTGTTCTGTGCTGTGGAATGAACCCATGGCATTTGTGCTCAGCAAGCACTATACTATTGAGCTACACCCACAGTTCTTAGAAAACAGATCATTTTAATCACATATCAAATCATGTTAGTTTTCTAGTGCTTATTAAAAATAATTCGAGTCAATTAGTCTTACGGCAAGTAAGAAGTTGTATTAGCAAACATGCTTTAGGAATTGCTATCTGTTAAAACATACTGTTGAGTGCAACAAAGAATTTCTATAATCTTAAGGATTGATTGTGAGGAAGGAGGATGATTAGACCTCTTAAAGATAACATGGAGCCCTGCTTCAGCAAAAGGTCCCTTTTCCTTACTTAAAGGTGACTTTGTAAATGAGTAAGAAGGTACTTATATGTGATCACTTCAGAATTTCGCATGGAGTGGCTTCTTTATCTAAAATATTTTAAAACCTTAATGCTTTTGGGGGGGGGTTGTTGTTTTTGTTTTGTTTCTTGAGGCAGGGTATCGTTTTGGCCTGGGCTACCTTAGAACTGGCTACCTTGTAGGTCCTGGAATTAACTCCACCACCATACCTCCTTTATGCTGTTTAGGGCTCAAACCCAGGGCTTCATGGGTTCTAGGCATGCTAGGCTCTCCCAGCTGAGCCATATCCTCAGCCCTGAATATTTTGATGCTTTTGGATAGGACTTTAAAGATAATTTTCTGAGAACTTCTCTTTACAATCCACACTCTAAACTAGAAACCATTATAAGAATAATTTTGTATACTACAAATAACAGTGTTTATCTTCAAGTGAAACCCTAAATAAACTAAAAATCAGATGTCAGGAATGTATTACATCTTCTAATTCTGTGTTGGTGACATTGATATGATAGTGTGTTACATGTTGCTGGGTTCTCATTTCTCAGTGTTTTGGCATGTTTTGTTCACATAGCTGGTGGAGCTGTCTAAAGCTCAGGATATAGAAGCAGGGGATGGCACCACATCAGTTGTCATCATTGCTGGCTCTCTCTTAGACTCCTGTACCAAGCTTCTACAGAAAGGTATGTAGATAAGCTTTTTTACTGAAGAATGACAGGTGGTTTTTTTTTTTTTTTTTTTTTTTTTTTTTTTTTTGGTGTTTTTGTTTTGTTTCTTTTTTAAGGCAAAGCTTATAAAAAGCCAAGTTGTTACTAAAAAATGTGGGATTTAATATGAAGTAACTACTTTTTTACCAATAATTTCTATTTTGCTTCTGATTTTTGAAAGGTTTCTCTTTGTAGAAATAAATAGAATTCTGTTTTCCAAAAATAAATGATAGTAGTATTACTTATCTGAGACTTAGAGAAGAGAGATGTCTTAGACGAGAAAGTAAGAGCTCTTGCTTTGATAAGTTTAATCATAGTAACAACTCTCCAGTCACTCTGCATTTTTAAAAAAAAAATGTGTATGATGTTTTAGAAAACATAAAATTGGTTACTGCTCTAATATTACATGAAAATTTCCTTGATTTGTTTCAAATTGAGTAGAGGTTAACTGTTAACCATAACCAGCAGTTACTTAGCCATTTTGTTTACAACTGAATTATAAAAATCATTTATATGAAGAGTTTTTGGAGTTTAGTGAGTTTTTATTATTTGTCTGGCATTCTGGAGGCCCTGAGGTCAACCTCAGGACCACAACAGAAAAAGGAGGGAGGGAAAATTTTAGATGACTGACATTTTAATGAGTAAAACATTTTAAAATATGACAAATAGTAGTTTAACTAACTTGGTTTTTAAATGGCAGGTATACATCCAACTATCATTTCTGAGTCATTTCAAAAAGCTTTGGAAAGGGGTCTTGAAATCCTTACTGACATGTCTCGACCTGTGCAACTGAGCGACAGAGAAACTTTGTTAAATAGTGCAACCACTTCATTGAATTCAAAGGTAAGACTGTCACTAAGGGACAAACACAGTTAAAAGAAGATGTGTTCTGGTGTTGTGGTCATGATTGTTATACTGTTTCTAACATTGCCTCAAGAACAACTAAGTCATAGTAATAATTTCTATAACTATGAGATAAGGGGCGGTGGTGGTACATAACCTTTAATCCCAACATTCAGGAGTCAGATGTGATCTCTGTTCTAGACCAGCCAGGGCTACACAGAAACCACCACCACCACCCCTCAAAAAAAAAAAAAGTTCATCATAGATGCCATATCCTTTCTAGCTTTTCATTTATTGTATTTTAACACTTTTTGGTAAAGCTAAGTTCTAGGCTTTAAAATGGCTATTGAGAACTTTCTCATCTCCAAATTTAAAGGCTGCCATAGAATTTCAGTCAACATGGTTAGTATTTATTTAATATTGTACAAGAGTTATCCTAAGTTTCACATTTACTGTCTTCCAGGATTTTACGTTGTCATTCCCATTTTACAGATGGAAAAATAAATATAGAAAGTTAAATAACTTAACTCAGTGCACTTGTAAGAGATAGCACTGGTATTTGAACTCAGCATGGATTGTCCATCCAGTAACCAGCTCTTTATTATATATGTGCTACTTTTCTTACCTACAAAATTTAAAGTAGTGGTGGAACAAATTTTTCTGGAAATTTCAGGTGAAATGATAAAAATTTAAAAGTTGGAACTGAAGAGGAAAATATCCATACCCATATATTTTTTAAGTTTGTAAACAAAAATAACAGTTTTGTTATACCATCTATCATGATTTCACTAAGTACAGTTCCTTTTCTTTGCATTCATTTCCTTTAACTACAAATCTAGATGGTTGAGGGTAGGGCACAGTAGCAGTACACAGCTTTGGTGTCATTTTGTTGTTAAAGAGTTTTTGTTTCCAGACAGGATTTCTCTGTTCAACAGTCCTGATTGTCCTGGAACTTGCTTTGAAGACCAGGCTGGCCTAGACCTCCCTGAGGTACTCCTGTCATTGCCTCCTGAGTGCTGGGATTAATGGTGTGCACTACCACCACCTGGCTGCACTATACATCTGTGATCACAGCAGA
The DNA here is from genome assembly GCF_003668045.3 of Cricetulus griseus. Taxonomy (NCBI): domain Eukaryota; kingdom Metazoa; phylum Chordata; class Mammalia; order Rodentia; family Cricetidae; genus Cricetulus; species Cricetulus griseus. The sequence goes on along the minus strand of NW_023276807.1, from coordinate 83,768,516 downwards.
GGCAAGCAGATCTCTGAGGCCAGCCTAGTGTACATGGCAAGTTCCTGGCCAACAAGGGCTACATGATAAGACTCTGTCTCCAAAAATAATAATAATAAAATAACCTAGATTATATAGAAACGATAGTGTGTTACTAGAGGCAAATGACCTAATCTTTCTGTTTTAGTCCACCAAGGACATGAAAAAATTTGATGAATACTAACCATTTGCTGTTTTGTCAGCCCCTTGGTATTAGGTATATAAATAACTTGATGAGATAGCTTGATTAAAACTATTGGCAATCTAGAGGGTGCCAGATGTTCTTAGAATAAAAGAGAAATGTGTTAAAGTCTGGCAAACTGGGTGGGAAAGCATCTTTTTTAAAAAAAAGTTTATGCTTGTATTTTAAGTACATTGGTGTTTTGCCTGCATGTATGTCCGAGTAATGGCATTGGATTCCCTGGAACAGGCGTTAAAGACAATTGTGAGCTGCCATGTGGGTGCTGGGAATTGAACCTGGGTCCTTTGGAAGAGCAGCCATCTCTCCAGCCCTAGGGAAAAACATCTTTAACCATAGTGTCTCCTCTGGGTATCCTATATCTACCATATCCCTTTTTGTTTTTGTTTTTGTTTTTTTTAATTGCTGTTTCTGTGGAAGTAACTTTTTGTTTTAAATCTAGGTTGTCTCTCAATACTCAAGTTTACTCTCTCCAATGAGTGTCAATGCAGTAATGAAAGTGATTGACCCAGCCACGGCTACCAGTGTAGATCTTAGAGATATTAAAATCGTGAAGAAGCTTGGGTAAGCACCTCTATTTCAATTTCAGTATTACCTAAAACAGATGACTTTCAAGGAAGAGCTGAATGTGGTGGTTTATTCATAGAATCCCAGCACTTGGGAGACTGAGAAGGGAGGTGGCTGTGAGTTCAAGGCTAACCTGTACTATATAGTGAGTGTCATATCAGTCTGAGCTAGACTGAGATTCTGTCTCAGAAAAACCCTTAAAAACAAAGCACAACAAATACATCCTTAGGCTGATCACCTTCCTGGGCCAGTGGGTATAACATAAATGAAAAATAACTGACCTGAAAGTGAAAATAAGAAAACATTAGGTGGCTTGAACTTTTTTGGTATGGCAATCTCAAGGGTTTGCTTGTGCTTCCTTGTGGTGGTGGGGAAGTGTATCCAAGAGATCTGGGGTCTGGGAATGGGTTGAGAATGACTGAGAGACCAAAGCACTCTTCACGGTTCTGATTATTTTTCTTAGTGGGACCATAGATGACTGTGAGCTGGTGGAAGGGCTTGTTCTCACCCAGAAGGTGGCAAATTCTGGCATCTCAAGAGTTGAGAAGGCCAAGATTGGGCTTATTCAGTTTTGCTTATCTGCTCCTAAAACAGATGTAAGTAAAATCCAAGTTGGTTCCTATTTATTAATTTTTCTAATAAGATGTATTAAGATAAAAACTGAAAATGCTGGTACTAATGTCTTTAAATTGTAATTTGATTAATGAAAAGAATAAAATTGAAATCAAAATAAAAATTGTTGCAGCTACAAATAACATCAGGGGTGAAGACAATGACTGTAGGAGTTTGCATGAAATAAAAAGCTTGGTGTATGTTGTATTCATTCCTTGTGTTTGGGTGAATAATGCCTTAGACTAACTTGATAGCCAAACTATAGAATTACTTCTTACTTAAAATATTCCTGTATTAGCATAATTCTCTAAATGGAGTGTTTGCCACCTTAGTTTTGTTTTGCTAAAATATATGTTGTTCAGTATTTTGTTTCTCAAAAAGATTTGAGGCCATACAGAAATTATTTTCTTTTTTTGTTTTGTTTTTTTCAAGACAGGGTTTCTCTGTGTCAAAGCCTTGGCTGTCCTGAACTAGCTCTGTAGACCAGGCTCAATCTCAAGATATCTGCCTGCCTCCACCTCCTTAGTGCTAGAATTAAAGGTGTGCGCCACTACCACCTGGACAATGGTTAATTTCTTGGCATCAATAAGATTTTTTTTTAAGATTTTTATTTTTTTATTATGTATACAACATTCTGCTTCCGTGTATATCTGCACACCAGAAGAGGGCACCAGATCTCATAACGGATGGTTGTGAGCCATCATGTGGTTGCTGGGAATTGAACTCAGGACCGCTGGAGGAGCAGTCAGTGCTCTTAACCTCTGAGCCATCTCTCCAGCCCAGCATCAATAAGATTTGTCGTCTTGTTTTTTTGTTCAGTTCGTTTGAGACGGGCTGTGTTTGTTTAAAATTCTCTCTCCCTTTTTCCCTTCCTCTCTTCTCATTTGTTGTCTTTCTGGAACTCATTATATAGACTATGCTGGCTTCAAACCTACAGAGATTCACCTGCCTCTGTCTCAGCTGCCTGCTGGTATTAAAGGTATACACCACCATGCCTAGTTCTGTCCCAAATCATAGAGTTAAAGGGTGTAGTGAAATTATTTCTGTAATATATATGATACTGACAAGCCAGAGTAAAAATGATACAATTAAAATTATTTTTATAATACATGTGATGTGTGGGAAAACTTCATATTGGGGGAATAGTAACCACTTTGCATTTGTCACTTATCAAAAATGTACTAGCAAAAAGTTTCAGACAGCAGTAGAGCCTGCTGTGGTCATGCATACCTATAATCCCAGCCCTCAAGTGGTTGGATGGTTAATTGAAGGCCAGCCTGAGCTACATAGGGAGGACTTGTCTTTCAAACATACAAAAACCAGTAATGGGTATGCTTACAATTTTAAGAAGAACCAGCTTTAGGCTGCTGCTGCTGCTGCTGCTGGTGGTGGTGTGTGTCTTTAGTCCTAGCACTTGGGAGGCAGGTAGATAGATCTCTTTAATTTCCTGGACAGCTTGGACTACACTGAGTAAACCTGCCTCAAAAAAAAAAAAAGAAACTAAAATAAGTAGAACCAGCTTTGTTTATACATGTCATTTTAGAACTTTTTCTGTATGTGCCTATTTAACTATTTGGTATTGGTCTTTTACTTTCCATTAAAATCTCTTGCTGTAATAATTACTGTATTCTTGTTCCAATCAGATGGATAATCAAATAGTAGTATCTGACTATGCCCAGATGGATCGAGTGCTTCGAGAAGAGAGAGCCTATATTTTAAATTTGGTGAAGCAGATTAAGAAAACAGGATGTAATGTCCTTCTCATACAGAAGTCTATCTTAAGGTCAGGGACTATTTTCTTATTCCTGAATTTATACTTGATTTGTGATTCCTGCTAGTAATTTTTAAAGCCATATTTATTTCATGTGTATGTGTGTGCCTGAGTGTATATGCTACATACGTACAGGAGCCCTTTGAGGTCAGAAGAAAGCGTTGAATGTCATAGAACTGGAGTTTATAAGGCAGCTGTGAGGTGCCATATTCGAGTCTAGGTACTGAACCCACGTCCTCCACAAGAGCAGCAAGCACTGTTAACCATTGAGCGAGCCATCAATGCCCTACTCCCACCCCCAGCAATTTCTTTTAAATAAACATTTGCTTAGTATCTAACACATGGGAAATCTAGAGTGAACATTTTGATGTATCGTATTTTCATTAGTAAAAACAGTACTATTTCTCTTTTAACATAAACATAATAGATTCCATTTCTAGATTTTAAGAACATGAAGGCTGAGTGATAGGATTATAGGCTGATCATGCCTATAATCCCAGTATTCAGAAGGCTAAATCCGAAGGATTGCTAAATCGGGTCAGTCTGGGATAGAATAAGGCCTTAAAAAAAAAAAAATAGAGATTGTAGAGTGACTTAGTTTTGAGTTTGGTTCCTAGCATCCATGTGGCCTCACAAATGTAGAACTCCAGTTCCATGGGATGACACTCATTGTGAAAGCACTCATACGCATGAATTTTAAACACTGACCAGAAGTAAAAAGAGCATGACATAGTTTTCAAAAAGCTATTTGTTCTGAAGTAACTGGTTGAGGCTAGAGATGTAGTGGAATCGATTACGTTTGCCTATGTGCACAAAGCTCTGGATTTGATCCTGAGCATGGCATAAATTGGGTGTTTTCCTTCATAATTGACCATTTGACTAGCAGTAAAATTAAAATCTTAACTACTGAACAAAATAAATTTTTAATCTGACATAACAAACGCTTTGTATTTCAGAGATGCGCTTAGTGATCTTGCATTACATTTTCTGAATAAGATGAGGATCATGGTGGTTAAAGATATTGAAAGAGAAGACATTGAGTTCATTTGTAAGGTAAAATAGTAATGTATGTAAAATGTTCATTAGCATGCATTGTGGGTGTGATTTTATATTATGGTTAGTAGTTTTGTGGGGGTTTGGTTGGTTGGTTTTGGTTGTTTGAAACAGGGTTCTCAGCATAACCCTGGCTGTTCTGGAGATCACTTTAGACATGCTGGCCTGAAACTCTGAGATCTGCCTGCCTCACTTCCCCAGTGCTGGAATTAAATGTAGTGCCACCACCACTTGGCAGTGTTTTTGGTTTTTAAGGGTTTTGTTTATATATATGAGTACTGTGATTCTGTCTGTACCACATGGTCACATGGTCCCCTCAGAGGCTCCTGGAACTGAAGTTAACATGGGTCTATGAACTGCCATGAGGTACTCTGTAAGAGCAGTCTATCGTTACTGAGCCTTGATTCCAGTACCAGCAGTGGTTTTTTTGTTGTTGTTTTGCATGCTGGGTATTGAGTCCAGTGCTTTGAATACTATACCTGAGAAGTTCTGGTTCTCCCATTTGAGTTCTGTCTCCAGGAATATTGACTTGTAGACTTCTCTTTCCCCCAGACAATTGGAACCAAACCAGTTGCTCATATTGACCAGTTCACTACTGACATGCTGGGTTCTGCTGAGTTAGCAGAGGAAGTCAATTTAAATGGTTCTGGAAAACTATTCAAGGTAACAGCATTACAGTTAAGCTTTGCTTTATTGTTTCCTCCCCCCCCATTACCTAATTTGTAATTTGTTCACTAAAGATTACAGGTTGTACGAGCCCAGGCAAAACAGTTACAATTGTGGTTCGTGGTTCTAACAAACTGGTGATTGAAGAAGCTGAGCGTTCCATTCATGATGCTCTTTGTGTTATTCGCTGCTTAGTAAAGAAGAGGTAATATAAGCACCACTAAAGTAATACATCGTTTTTTAATTTTTGGGGGTGTATTTGTGTGTGAACATGCACACAATATGGCATGTATATAGAGATCAGGGAACAAGTTGGGGAAGTCTCTTCTTTCCTTCCACCATGGAGGTCCCAACCTAGCTTGGGTTGGTTGTCAGGCATTTTACCTGCTGAACCATTTTGTTGGCCCTGGTGTTCTGAAGACTAGTTTGAGGGGCTGGGATGTAGTGGTTCTGTTGTAACAGTACTTCCTAGTATTCTCTAAGGCCTGGGTTCAGTCCCCACCCACCACTGGTTAAATGGGTTGTGATGGGGCACACCTATAATCCTAGCACTTAGGTGAAAGAGGGGAGTCAAAAATTCTGGGCCCTCCACTTTGTGTGAGTGCCAGGCTAGCCTTGAACACACAAGACCCTACTTTTAAAAGACAACTAAACTGCTGTATTTTGACCTTTTAAAGTTAAAACTAAGCTAAAAATATTTTTGAATTTCAGAGCTCTTATTGCAGGCGGTGGTGCTCCAGAAATAGAGTTGGCCCTGCGACTGACTGAGTACTCAAGAACTTTGAGTGGTATGGAATCCTACTGTGTTCGTGCTTTCGCAGATGCCATGGAAGTCATTCCATCTACACTAGCTGAAAATGCTGGCCTGAATCCCATTTCTACAGTAACAGAACTAAGAAACCGGCATGCCCAAGGAGAGAAAACTACAGGCATTAATGTCCGAAAGGTAATCCTAATGCTTGGGATTGTTGGGGAAAAGATTGGGGAAAGGAAATGTCTATAGTTAGTCATTGTTGGTTGGTTGAAAGGCTTTGTAGTTAGAAGTAGTGTTAGGTTGCACATGCTTTAGTGTCTACACTCAAGAGGCAGAGGTGGGCCCATCTCTGAGTTTGAGGCCAGCCTGGTCTACAGAGTTCCAGAACAGCTCCAATGCTATACAGATAAACCCTGTCTCGAAAAAACAAGTATGTAATTTTGGATTAAAACTTGAATCCTGGAAAGGTCGCTATATATCCTTCAGAATAAAGATGATGTTAACTGCCATTTACTAACTTGTGGGAAGTCAGTCTGGTCTTCAATTTCCTCCATTGTAAAGACACAGCAAGTGATAGGGTGGTTGGTAAACACGTGAGTGAACTGGTTCTTCTGTTGTAAGCATCCTCTGTTAGTATGCCAGGTAAACACAGAAGAGTGACAGCTGTCCCCTTGCTAATTGTTCTGTTGAGGAGACAGTCCATGATGGGGGAAAATAAGCCTAAATCCTAGTTCTTGAGTGTACAGGACTCCAAAGAATGGCACTTCCTGGGTTGTTTTGTGCAGTCAAATACTAAAATTGTCTGCTCCTCTACAGGGTGGAATTTCCAACATTTTGGAGGAAATGGTTGTCCAGCCTCTGTTGGTGTCAGTCAGTGCTCTGACCCTAGCAACTGAAACTGTCCGGAGCATTCTGAAAATAGATGATGTGGTAAGAAATAGAGATTGAAAATTCCCTGGGAGGTCCAAGGGGCAAACTTGTAAGTTTTTTAAGAGCATGTTGCCCACCAAGATGATCGCATTCCATAACTAATTTTCTATAAAAATGAGGGAAAATTTAGATAATTACCTTAAACACAATCTAACAGTTTATGTTATTATGAGTTTTAAGACCTGTTTTGTTTTTTCCCTTTCTCTTTTTATCAGGTAAATACTCGATAATCTGGATGAGGCTGACTGACTGGTACCATATGGACAAAGTACTGTGTTGAAAATGGAGATGATCACCTTGGTGTTCCATGTCTGGGAACTTGCTTCTTCACAGTTTTTGGACATTGTCTCCCAGTTGACATTTGTTTGAAATTGTATTGAAACGATTTAATGAAAATATTAAATATTTGATTCCAAACTGCACATTAATTTGTCACTCCCAAATTACATTGTTTTTGATACTTTGGGGAGGAAAGCCTATAGGCAAACTATACCCCTCAAAATTAACCTTTACATGTTAATCTTGTCACGGGCTCAATCCTATGTATTGTATTAACTTTATTGTTTTGTTTGTTTGTGGTCGTGTTATATACTAGGCAGGCCTAGAACTTACTATTTAGTATGACCTTAAACATTTGGTCTTGTGCCTCCAACCTTCCAAGTGCTAGAACTAACAGGTGTGCACTCTGGTCCCCATTGTTTTACAATGCTGGGGATGAAACTCGGGACTTTGTGCATACTAGGCAAGAATTCTACCAACTTGAGCTGTTTCCCCTACCCTGGTCTAGACTGTTGGTTTATTTTATTTGTTTATTCTTTTAAGACTTATGTATATAGTGTTCTGTTAGCATGTTGGCTTGCATGTCAGAAGAGGTCATCAGATCTCATAACAGATGGTTATGAGCCATCACGTGGTTGCTGGGAATTGAACTCAGGAACTCTGGAAGAGCAGCCAGTACTCTTAACCTCTGAGCCATCTCTCCAGCCCCCTCTTGGTTTATTTTTGAGATAGTATATTATGTAGCCAGATCTTGAACTCATCTTGTCACTGATCTCAACTCCTGATCCTCCCACCTCAGCCTCTCCAATGCTGATATGAGCCACTGTTCTCAGATGTAGGGTTTTTATGATTTCCTTTTTGTGATTATTTTGTGTGTCTTTTTGTGAGGAATGTACATGATACAGTGCATGGTTATAAGAGGACTTGATCAAATCTGTTTTCTTCACTATGTGGGTTTGCAGTTTTCAGGGATCAAACTCAAGTTGTCAGGCTATCTTGATGACCCTTACATGTCATCAAGTTTTTCTGTGAACTCAAGTATTAGTTACTTTTCTATTGCTCTGGTAACACACCATGACCAAGGCAATTTATAGGAAAAAAACTTATCATGGGCTTACAGTTCCAGAGGGTTAGAGTCCATGGTGGAAGAAAGAGAGAAATGGGCCTGGAGTGTTGCCTCAGCAGTTAAGAGCACTGGCTGTTCTTCTAGAGGACCTGGGTTCAACTCCCAGCACCCACATGGTGGCTCACAACTACTTTCAGTTCCAGGTGATCCATCATGCTTACACAGACATACATGCAGGCAAAACACCTGCACAGAAAGAATACTAGTACATTAAAAAAAAAAAAAAATCCACAATCCTGAGGCTAGAGAGACAGTGTCTCAGTTAAGATTACCTGCTGTTCTTGCAAAGGACTTGGGTTCAGCTTCCAGTAACACATGGTGGTTCACAACCATCCAGAATTCCAGTTCCAGATCTGTTCCCATTCCGACCTCTACAGGCACCGTGCATGCACATGGTGCACATACATACAGGTAAAACACGTGAAATGACGACTAATTTTTTAAAGTCCATGGTTGCAAAGCAGGAGGCATGGAAGCTGGGGGCTTACACTTTGAACTGCAAGTACAAAACAACTCGAAGTCTGTTCTCCCCAAGGAATAGTAGAAGGCCTCACTTTATAAGCCTATTCAAACAGCAGCAGTGACTAGGGGCTTGGTGTTTGTGTACTGGAGACGATAGGGGACATCTCATTGAATCCACAAGTACTCGTTTCCATAGAAACATCAAAGCATAATGTATGTGTGATTTAAAGTAACATGATACAATGTCATTACCCATTAGTCTTTCTCCAGGGTAGTGCCAATTGGGTTTCCTATAAAGTATTCTGGTCTAAGGGATGGCCCAGTAGTAGAGATGTTTAGAAATTTATTTCATTTTCAGATTCCTAGGAAGCCAGTATGTGCAATCTGCACATTTTGCAGATTCAAATGATCTTCACTGTTTTTATTGCCACCACTGTATTTCAGGCATAATATCTCACCAAGATTGTTATAAAAATCACCTTGACTACATTTTAGCTACTTACCTGTCTTATTTTGTGCTCATTTTAAAACGTAATAGCTACTACTCTGGAATACTTTCACACCATTGAGTAAAGGCCTGATTTTAAGGTAAGCCACATTTTTCCCTCTACAGTCACAGAATCCAAGAAGTCAGTTAAGGAAAATAAAGTCTACAGTCTGAGATAAGGATCTTTGGATCATCCAGAATTTAGTTTTTCTCTCGTTTTAAGTGATTGTTAAACAGATCAGATAGCATCTTTAGAAACTTAAGTGAAAACACTTTTCTAACACATTATAGATAGTAGGGTGTTATCCATTACTTACATGTTTATCTAAATATGTAACTTGATTTGACGGTTTTTCAAAAGGACTCTTCTAAGAAAGGCTTGCATGGGGTTTATAGCACAGCAGCTAGCACTGGCAGTCTAATCCAACTGCTGTAGGGATTAGAACAAATCAGAAGGCTCATCCAAAGTTACCCTGTCAGATTTTAAAGGATGCTCTTAATTACTAATGTACAGGGCTAGAACAGCTAAAGCAGCAAAGATTTTGTGCTTACATTTAAATGCTTTCCCTTACCTTTCACTTTATTATAAAGCTTTTAGGGCTGAGGAAAGTTTAAGGAATGGTGTGAAGATTACCTTCCATGTTGATTTAGCATTTTGCCACTCAGGCAATTCTGAAACATGTTTGAAAGTGACCACAGCATGCAAAATTGTGCAGTAGAATCTCAGGTGGTGTTGCTCAGTAGGAGAGCACGTGTTAAGCTTGTACAAGGAACCCATCACCAAAAGGAGCAGAGAGGTAATGTGGTTAAGGACCCAACAAACTGGATAAGCAATACACAAGAAACCTAGCAAAACTGAAATGTTTGCACATGTTAAAATGGCTAGGAGATACTATATAAAATAGGCACTTGAGCTTGGAAAACCCTAAAGCTGTGGAAGAGCTGCAACTTAGATTATGAAGAGGGCTTATTAGAAAGTGGCAGAGTTAACCAAGTTGGAAGTACAGAAGTCATGGCACTCACAAATAAGAACTAGGGAAACCAGGAATGTTAAACACACAGGGCTGTTCCTTCCAAGGCAAAGATGTATAATGTGTTTTCCCCTCAAAAGTCTGGGAACAGACATGCTCAGTAGCTTCTTGACTTTTGCACTATCTGGGTGGCCAAGACCACACCCATCCTTCCCTAGAGGATCTGTAGAATCTATCTTCATGGGAGATGTCATGTCTTAAGCTTTGTTATCCACCTGGGATTGAGTTGTTTTTCGGGGTTTTGTTTGGTTTTGTTTTTCGTGACAGGGTTTCTCTGTGGCTTTGGAGGCTGTCCTGGAACTAGCTCTTGTAGACCTGGCTGGTTTCGAACTCACAGAGATCTGCCTGCCTCCCGAGTGTTGGGATTAAAAGCGTGCGCCACCAACGCTTGGCCCATTCTTTTTCTTTTTTAAGGATTTATTTTGCATACAATATTCTGTCATAATAGGACACCAGATCTCATTATAGATGTTTATAAGCTGGGAATTGAACTCAGGACCTCTGAAAGAGCAGCCAGTGCTCTTAACCTGTGAGCCATCTCTCCAGCCCGTGTGTTCATTTTTAACTGCAACCAGAAATTGGCTAGAAATGTAAAATCAGCAAAACTCAATGAAAATTCTCACAAAGCATGACTGTCTGTGAGTGAGGACTGTATAGTAAAGATTATGCGTTTTTGATAAGATGTGTACCACAAGCCTTTTGTCAGAAAACTTAAACTGACAACAAACACATATAGCAGGTTGTTAATATTTATGAGCACGTCACTGGCTAACAGCCATAACATAGGATCCTCCACAGTATCCCAACTGAGAACAGGCACATCCTTGGAAACTCAAGCTCAGATGTGGAGATAGTAGTCTTAGTGCTGGAACTCTCTGAGCTGGCTGAGATGGTCTCTGAGCTGCATTGTGCTTTGAACCATCCAAATACTCTCTCTCTTTCCTCCTAAGGCATCCAATTGTGTCTTTCCCTGAAGCTTTTCCTACAGTAAATCTCACAATTCTGACTTTTTCTGATGGCTGCTTTCTGGAAGACAGTTTGATAGAAAAAAAGGGGTGGCAGGGCTCAATTTTCCAATAAAAATTAATAAACTGATAAATTTAAGAAAATGGGCCAGGGAGACAGCTTGGCAAGTAAACACAATAGCTACACGAGCCTGACCACTTGAGTTCAACCTCAGAACCCATGTAAAAAGCTGGATGTGGTCATGGCCTGTAACACTAGCAGGCCTGTAAAGAGAGGGGAGGCAGAAACAGGAGAACAATCAAGAAACTAGAGGCAGAGGCAGGTGGATCTCTGTGAGTTCGAGACCAGCTTGGTCTACAAGAGCTAGTTCCAGGAAAGTCTCCAAAGCCACAGAGAAACCCTGTCTCAAAAAAAAAAAAAAAAATGAAGAAAGAAAGAAAGACTAGCCTGGAGTGCACAGCACAGCAAGCAGAAATAACAGAGATCTTGCCTTGGCAAGGTGAAGGAAAACCAGCCCCCTGAAAGCTGTTCTGTGACCTTCACATTCCCACCATGGTACACACACACACATCACACACACACACAAATACAAATTTTTAAGTGACAAAATGTTAATGCTGCAGATTAAATGTAAAACCATTGGCTGAGTGGTGGTGGCACACACCTTTAATCCTAGTCTGGGGAGGCAGAGGCAGGTGGTATTCTGTGAGTTCGAGACCAGCCTGGACTACAGAGGGAGATCCAGGACAGCCAGGGCTACACAGAGAAACCTTGTCTCAAAAAAATGAATGAATGAATGAATGAATGAATGAAAAACCTTTGTATGGTAGTGGATAGCATAAATTTCAGGGATATTCTTCCAGTATTAGAAAACTGTTTCAGCAGAAAATACTACCTAGGAATTTAAAAGGACACAACACAAGCATGAATCCTTTTTTTTGGGGGGGGGGGTTCTGAGACAGGATTTCTCTGTAGCTCTTGTACACCAGTCTCAAACTCTCAGAGATCCTCCTGCCTCTGCCTCCCAAATGCTGGGATTAAAGTGCGCCACCACTGTCCGGTGCATGCATGAATCTTTACAGAAAAAGTTATGCTGAACAAAAAAGAAACTGAGTATGGCTGCAGATGTGACTCAGTGACAGAGCACTTGCATGTTGTGTGCCTGTTTTGTGTGTGCTTGGAGACCTTAGTTTGATGCACAGCACAACAAGAAAGAAGAAAGGGATGAAGGAAAAGAACGATGGAAGGAAAGAAAAGAAAATCCAGATAAAAAAAGAACAATTGGGTGTGGGCACAAGGGAATTTTTGTTGTTGTTGTTGTTGTTTGAGACAAGGTCTCACTATGAAGCCATGGCTAACCTGAAATACACTATGTAGATCAGGGTGCCCTGAAACCCACAGAGATCTGCCTGCCTCCCAAGTGCTGGGATTAAAGACTTGTACCACCATGCCTGGCCAAAGTTGTGTCTTAATAAGGTGGTGAAATCATGGTTATTCACTTGTCAGAATTCATGTAGCTATACATTCACAACTATTCATTTCACTGTTCTGTATAGTTACATTTTAATACAAAAGTGTAAAAGCAGTTCTACGATGATGCTATTTTCTTGCAGATCTGCCCATTTCTGCTCCATATTCTTGTGTTACTGATGACTGCAAATTAAGAATGCTGTCAGTGAACTGAACCTTTCTGTTCTGTGTACACACTAATGTCCTGCCTACCCATTACTCACTAGTTTATTTTCCTCAAGCCAACCACTTACAGTCTGTAGATCTGTCTTGGTCTAGAATTGATTTACACCAAATCCCATCACAGAACAACTTGCATGTGACTGACAGGAGGTCACTGTCCTGTCAGTTGGACGACTATGGATCCCACCCCACCCCCTGGCTTTTCAGAACCAACTGGCTTATCAGTTCCGTTTGGAGAAGCATGATCAACCAAAACAGGTGGAGTATGGTGACAGAGACTTCACAGGTGCTCATGCATAAAAGGGCGAACAAGAAAGGCCTGGTAGCAGGTGCGTCAGGGACAGGTTCCGTAGAAGGTGTGCCGCCTAATACGGAAACTACTGGAACCTTATGTCTGTACAGTCACGTTAGCTGGGCTGAGACTTCACCGTACCCACTGAGAGACCACCCGAAGGGGCCTAAAGGTGATCGGAAGGTTGGCGGGGGTGAATTGGGAGGGTGTGGTCCCTGTGCCCCCCCTTCACACCCCCCACCCCCACCCCCGCTTCCAGTCCTGCAACTAGCTAGCTGCAGAACCCAAGGCAAACTACCTACGTCACTCACTGGTTGTAGCTACTGGCGCTTTCCATGTCTGGCCTCTTACTGGTCAGCCGATGCAAAAGAGGGAGGGATAACTAAGTATTCTCCTTCTGATTGGTCAACTCGTGCTGGTTCTTGTCAATTAGAGATAAACCTCGTTCTCTGCCATGTTGGATGGCGTGCTGCAAAGCCTGTCCTTTTCTAGGGCGGTCACACAACAGCCGGTGCTTTCCTCTTCCGTTGTGCCCCAATATGTTGATCCAGTTAGTAAAAATGCGCTCTTTCTGTTTAAAGTTTAGGTGATTAGACCGAAATAAAGCAAGGCTCAGTCCCTAGCCGGAGAGCTGGGTCTCATTCTCGTGAATCTGTTATTATCTCGGCGCCGATGAGACGATCACTGAGCAACTCTCTTGGAAATTACGTTTTATTTTGGCTTGCTGTGGTGGTCATTTGTGTAGCTTCAGATAGTTATGCTTCTAGAATGCCCCGTTCACCGCAGGCTTCTATCAGAAACCATCATTAGACTTTAGGTGGATGGAGGGCTCGGGTTTGTGACAATGAGAAAGGACATTGCGTGTCTTTTGGACCCTCGCACCTCCTGTAGCGTACCTAGTAACCGAGCCCCTAGTAACCGCCCGCCCCAAACCAGGATCTGCGAAGTCGAGGGCGGCGCCAGCTCACCCGCCCCGGGCCGGCGCGGGCGCTCGGGCTCGAGGCGGGAGATGGCTTCGCTGCACCGGGCGGCCAGGCTGGTGTCCGGCAGTCTCCACCTGCCGGTGAATCCCACCACCGAACCAAGGGTCGCCCAGAACGAACGCGAAGACGTCTTGGAGACCTTGGTGTCGTCGGCGTTGGCGGTGGCCTTGGAGGAGGAACAGAAGACAGAGACACGGCCGGCGCGGGCGTTGGTAATGTGGGAGTCGGGCTGGGGCTACGGCTAGTCCTGGTCCTCACCGGCGGCGGGGACCGGTGGAAACGAGGTGCCCTGCTCTCTGCCCCGACTAAAAATTGCTGCAGAACTTTTTTGGAGAGCGTTTTTATAGCTGTTTCTAGAGTGTGCAAAGAACAGAACTTTACTTCCTATTCTCTAGCATATTTTGGGAATAATTGTTTGTTTTTTTGAGACAGGGTCTTTCTATGCAGCCCTGACTGTCCTGGAATTCACCAGGCTGGTCTCAAACTCGCAGAGCTCTGCCTCTGGAGTGCTAGGTTTAAAGGTGTGTGCCATGCCCAGCTTCTATTCACTTTAAAAGTCCAGAACTTTGAGTTTCAGCTAGCACTATGCTGATACAAAGACCCAGACACACAGGCATGTGCCTGCCACACTTGGTTTCCTAGCAGTGCTAGGACTGGATGGAGACTTTTGTTTTGTGCTTGCTAGGCCAGTGTTTGTACTAACCGACCCATGACCTTGGCTTTTTTTGTTTTATTTTAGACAGGGTCTCTTTTGGTCTAGGATGGCCTCAAACTCCTGATCCTCCATCTTCCAAATACTGGGATTAAATGTAATGAGACACCAAGCCTAGCCTGTAGCAAACTTTGAAAAGCAACCAACTTGAAGTTGTTTAGATTAAAGCAGATGGAGAAGCTGAACATGAGTGAGGCTCAGAATCCTAGCACGGGTTTTATACTTGATAAAGCTACCATTCAGTATAAGTTGTAATAGATTACAGAAGACAGAATATTTGATGGAGAGAAGTATTTGGATCCTGGGTGACTTTAGGACATGACTTCCTTTTCCTTATCTATAAAGGACTATAGTTGTCTCCGTTTTTTTTACCTTGTTCAGTTGTTAATAAGAACCAAAGGAAAGCATGAGTGTCATTTCTACGAAGTAATTTACATAAATTAGTAGTAATTATAACAACTGCCAGTTTGAATAATTTACTTGGAAATTAATTTATACTTTGGCTTGTTGTGGCATAAAGATCCATTCTTTGTATAGTTGTAGTTATATTTCAGAGTGCCTGTTAACTAAAGATTTACATTATAAACTTAGTTTGGGTTTCCAGGACCCAAGTAAAAACCTGGTATGTTGGCATTTGTCTGTAATCCCAGTGTTGGAAAGGAAAGAGACAGGCACATCCCTGAAACTTACTGAGAGCCCCCACTCAAAAAGTGAGGTCACACACACACACACACAGAGAGAGAGAGAGAGAGAGAGAGAGAGAGAGAGAGAGAGAGAGAGATTAAGGATTAGCCACCATGGGAGGAGGACTACGATAAGGGTCAGGAGGATCCCATATTCACTGAGAAACAGTGGGTGGCATGTTAGTTGCTGTGATTTCAGATCCTTAAATGTGAAGAATAGAGAACAGTGTATTCCAGAGGGGAGTAGGTGGGAAGATGAGTGACTGTTCCTCTGGTGGTTTCTGTTTTCCTAAAGAAAGGGTTATAAGAGCAATTTGTGGGTACGCCTGGGAGCAGCCAGAGGAGCAAGGGAAATGCAAGCATAGTTGCTGGGGTAATGGGAGCCATTTTCCAAAGGAACACAAGGTGTCGAGCAGGCCAGGTATCACTAGACATTGCTTGGTGTCTATAATTTGGTATTAGCATTCATAAAATGTTGTCTATTGTTTGGAAAGCTACATGTCAGTTATGGTGATAACCACTGAATATAGTCTCCTTTCCAAATATATAATGTTAGCGCATTTAGAAAACTGGGTCAGAAGAACTGTGAGTTTGAGACCAGCCCAGACTACATGGAAAGTTCCAGCCCAGCCCAGGCAACATTGCAAGACCTTGTCCCAAACTATAAACAAACAAACAAATAAATCTCAAACATTAGCTGGCTGCAATGGCTCACAGCTATAATCTCAGTACTTCTGGAGGCTGAGGTATGCATATCTCACTCAACATTGTTGTAAAACTCCTTCCTCCTCCTTTCTTCCTCCTTCTCTCCCCTCTTTTCTTCTCTTTTGGAGTCAGTCTCTCACTGTGTAGCCCTGGCTGGCCTAGAACTCATGGAGACAGGCTGGGCTTCAAAGAGACTTACCGCCCAGATTAAAGTCATGTGCCTCCGTGCCTGGGTCCAAAGGACCTCATGTAGAACAGGCCAGTCTCGAGTCACTATGTAGCTCAAACTGACCTTGAACTCAGGGTCCTTCTGCCTTCTGAGTGCTACCAGGCTCAGCACTGAAAAGAAGAAAAGTTTAGGAAGAATTCCAGAACTTCAGATAAACTCTGTAGACCACAACACAAATAATTCCTCATGGTGCTGACACTAGTACCACCTCAGAGAGGGTTGGTTCATCCGTAAGTGGGTCAAGCCAATCTCAGGATTAGTGCCTTACCTAGTGGTGCTTACAACATGAAAAGCTTAACTATCAAGAGGGGAGAAGATAACCGAGTGTTGCATGTGGTGTCCGGCACACTACATGATCCTGGGGCAAAGGGCGAAGGTAAAACTAGAATCAGGAGTTATTTCGCAGCCATTCATCTGTTCTAGGTTAAAAGTGAAACAACCAGCCGGGCGTTGGTGGCGCCTGCCTTTAATCCCAGCATTTGGGAGGCAGAGGCAGGCGGATCTCTGTGAGTTTGAGGCCAGCCTGGTCTCCAGAGCGAGCGCCAGGATAGGCTCCAAAGCTACACAGAGAAACCCTGTCTCGAAAAACCAAAAAAAAAAAAAAAAAAAAAAAAAGTGAAACAACCAGGAGAGTTTATTTGAGTTTTGCTTGCATTAACAGTGAGTAGCCACATGCAGACCTCAGTGTGTGTGTGCAGCTCCTCAGGCCTGTCTCTGCTTCCACCCTGCTGTGTCTCCCTTTCACACAGTTCTTCCAGGCCACAGTCCCCTGCTGTCTTCAGTGTAGATGACATAGGACCTGTTAGAGAGTCTGTGGGGGAGAGAATGAGCCACGGGTGTTCTGTCTGAAAACTGCCCACTGTTCTCCTAGAGGGCATATGTTTATAACACACTGGCAGTTTTACAGCCTGAGTTTTAGGTTTTCATTTATGTTAGGATCATGGGCCTTTTCCTTTGTATTCAGTAAGATCAGGTGGTCCTTCAGCAACCTGCCCTTCCAGACACAGCTCAGTCTTGCGAAAGGAAACACTGCTGTTTTCCTGTGGTGGAAGCTTACATATTCTTTAACTGTACATTCTTTCTTTCCACAAATATGTACTGGACATCTGTTCTTGGTCAGGCTCCTTCCTAGAAGCTGAGAACAAGAAAGAACCCTGCAAATAAACTCTTGCCTTTGTACAAACCCTTCTCCAGCTGGAGCAGGCCCGGGTATACAGATCAGCCAGGACGGGGCAGATGGTGTGAGTAAACACTTCTGGAGAAATGAAGTGGAGAAGAGGACTCAGTGAGTTGGGAGAGTGGCCATTCCAAAGGGGATAGTCCACGAAACCTCTCTGGAGGTGGTGTTTGAGTGGAGAGTGGGCGAGTATGCTGTGCAGACTTCTGGAGTGCGAGCATTGAGAAAGGGGGCAAATGCAGGGCCTTGGGGGAACTCTGCTCATCCCCCCTGCCCCCATCATTTTTTTAAGATTTTTATTTATTTATTTATCTATTTATTTATTTATTTATTTATTTTGTATACAACATTCTGCTTTCATGTGTATCTGCACACCAGAAGAGGGTACCAGATCTCATAATGGATGGTTGTGAGCCACCATGTGGTTGCTGGGAATTGAACTCAGGACCTCTGGAAGAGCAGCTGGCGCTCTTAACCTCTGAGCCATCTCTCTAGCCCCCGCCCCCATCAATTTTTATTTACGTGAGGCAGTTGTCTGTGCAGGTCTAAGTGATTACCATGTGTGCGCAGTGCCTGTGGAAGCCAGAAGAGGGCGCTATATCCCTAGAACGGGAGTTAAGAATTGTGAGTCACCACGTTTATGAACCTGGGACCTGAACCTGGGTCCTCTGCAAAAGCAACAAATTCTCCTAAGCAACTCATGTGACATACATTAAATAGGTCTTTGGCCCTATGAGTTGTTGATAACAAGTTTCTACATTTCATTTGTTTTCTAGAATTTATTCCAAGTGGGACAACACCAGCCTCTCAAAAACTTTAAAAAAAATAGCAACAAAAATCTGAGGCTAGATAGATGGCTCAGTGGTTAAAGCACTTGGTGCTCTTGTAGGGACTGGGATTTGGTTCCCTGCACCCACACCAGGCAACTCACAACCACTTGTAACTCCAGCTTCAGGGGATTGAACCCCCAGCTCCATGGGCACCTGTACTCACCCATGCACACAGGTATGCACATAATCTTAAAAATATGGCCCTCTGTCCATCCATCCATCCATCCATCCATCCATCCATCCATCCATCCCCTCCTTTCTCGTTGTGTTGGGAATAACCCCACAGTCTGGTACATGCTCAGCAGACACCTTACAGCCAAGGCCCTTCTGCAGCCCAAGGTATGATTTGTAATGGACTCTTCTGAATTTTCCCATTGGAAAGGCTCAACAGACTTATTTTATGAAATCATATCATTATTTGAGGAAGGGTTTCTCACTGGAATCTAGAGATCACTGATGAAGCTTCAGGTCCTGTCTCATCTCCCCAATGCTGGGGTCACAAACTTGTGTCACCACGCCTGGCTTTTTTATGGCTTCTTATGCTTGCATGGCAAGCACTTGACCAACTAAGCTGCTTCTGTAGCTCTAGAAAGTGAGGTTTTTATCTCTTTAAAAAGAACAGAACGATGGGTAAAAGGGATGAGAGAAAGTCCAGTCAGAACCCTCCAGTCCTGACTTGTATGTGGAGTGTCTCCTGCATGCAAGTGTACATGCAGTATTTCTCCACGCTCACTTCTCCTGCCCAAACTGTCTGCCATACACAGGTGTTACTTTGCTTGCTGCCCACAGCAGTGACCCTTCTGAAACTCTCTTTGCCCCGTGTCCTTCTCCCCTCCAAGGTCATCCCAGCCTGGGTCCTTGGAAGAGCAACTGAGAACTGTCCCTGGGCCTGCCCTCTCTCCACTGCACACCCTTGGAGCCCCGAGGCAGGGACCCCTCAAGAGCTGGCTGTAGGTACAGGAGAGTAGCTTCTCTCTTGTCAGCAAAGATGCACAACTCAGAAGAGGCTTCTGGTTGAAATCTGCGTAGCAGTGTCCCATTCTGTCTTCTGCAGTGTTAAGTGTCCCAACTTGAATATTTACTGTCAGTTTTCTAGGTACCTAACCATTATAAAATGGATTGAAGCCAGGCTTGGTGGAACACACCTTTAATCCCAGGGAGCAGAAGGCAGAGGCAGCCTGCCTGGGCTACAGAGTGGGACATATGTAAGAACCAGCGTTTGGATCAGCATCAATTGTTTATTTCATTTAAAATAGCATATAATGGATTTCTCCTCCCATCAGGCTAGTGGTAACAGCTTTCCCAGGGAAAAAGAAGATGTGACAATCCAGGACATTGTGGACTTTTCTGATGTTTACCACTCTAATGAAGAGTATTTCAGGAAACTAAGAGAGCTAAAGGCCGCCCATGCAGAAACCATGGCAAAATTAGAGAAAATGTACCAGGACAAGCTAAATATAAAAGACGTCTGGCCAGTGATCACCAGGGAAGATTATTCTAGTGTCTCCTCTAGGTAAGTTTGTGCTCGGTGTCATCTGAGGACTGACCTAAGATAAATATTTAAACTAAGTATGAAACAAAATATCCTGGAGTATTTGCTTCTAAATATCAGGTCCTCAGCAACAGTGAGAGCCTGTCTAACATACATTTGGGGTTTGATCTCCAGCATGGTTTGGAAACAAAATTGAACTTAAGGATGACACTCTTGCTGAAAATGCTTTCCTGCCTCCCACCAAAAACTGAGCATGACCTCCTGTTTCTGAGACGCTGGAGTGTCATGTCTTTGGGTGTCAGATCTCAGGCAGGCCTGGCACACAGGAGATAGACAGACTAGGTCCTTCCTAGTATTAATGATATATAGAGGTGGGATTTTATTCAAAATGTTTAATGGCTTATCAGTTTATTAAGTTACCTCTTGCTTTGAGGGTCATTTAGTGGCCATCTGTTTGCTTGTTTGTTTTTATTGTAATTTAATGTGTTTTTCCTGCATGTTTGTCTGCACCACATGTGTGCCTGGTGCCCATGGAGACTTGTGAGCTGTCATGTGGGTGCTGGGAATTGAACCCAGGTCCTCTAGAAGAGCAGCCAGTGCTCTTAACTGCTGAGCCATCTCTCCTGCTCCTTCACCTGTATTTTCTCGCTTTACTTATGCTTACAGATATGTAGCAAAATATTTAGTCTGGGCTGCTTTGCTTATTTACTCTTTTTTTTATTTTTGAAACATGATCTTTACTATATATAGTCCAGGATGGGTCTTAGAACTTACCATATTCCCTTATGACCTCAACTTTCAGCAGTCCTCCTGCCTCAGCTTCACAAGCACTGAGGTTACAAGCATGAGCCAGCATGCCCATTTTTTTCTCTCTCCTTTTGAGACAGAGTCTCATAGAGCCCAGATTGGCCTCAAACTTGCAGTGTGACCAAGGATAGCCTTGAACTCCTACCTACCCCCCACCCCCACCTCCACCTCCCAGACGCTAGAACTTCTGTTGTACAAAGCCATGCTTGTTTGAGCTGGGCCTTTTGTTGTTTAAGATCAAGTCTCTCCGTGTAGCCCTGGCTGTCCTGGAACTTGCTCTGTAGACCAGGCTGGCCTCAAACTCACAGAAATTCGTCTACCTCTGCCTCCTGAATGCTGGGAATAAAGGCATCCACCACCATGCCCAACCAGGTGGGCCTTCTTAATGAAAATTAAAGTTTAATTTTAAGAATAGGTTAACATGAGCTACAAGTTTTAAGATACAAGTTTTTAGTTCCTTTTTTTTTTTTTTTTTTTTAATCAATCTAGTTTCAAGGTTCATCTCTCCTGTGAACTTGCTTTTTTTTGAAACTGTAAGCTGATCATTTACCTAATCCGGTTGGTTAGCTATCTGTGCATCTCCTGTGTGCCAGGCCTATCTAAGATCTGACACCCAGAGAGGTGGTGGTACAACATGACACTCCAGTGCCTCAGAAACAGGAGCAGCTGGTCATGCTCAGTTGCTGGTGGGAGGCAGGAAAGCATTTTTCAACAAGAATGTCATCCATAAGTTCAATTTTGTTTCCAAACCATGCTGGAGATCAAACCCTGAATGCATGTTCAACAGGCTCTCACTGAGGCTGGTCTTGAACTCCATATCCTTCCAGTCTTGGCCTCCATTAGCATGCACTTGCATGCCCAACTCAGTTCAAACTTGGTAGAGGAATAGGAATAGCAGATATAGGAAGCAAGGAGTAGTCTTCGAGACAGAAGCAACTGTGTGTACCAGGCACGGTGGGAAAGGACTCTAAGAACGGTGGCTAGGGGAGGGAAGGGGGGAGCAGCAGGCTAGTCCTGACTGATTGTCAGTTCAGACTTAGAGCAAAGAGGAATGCTTCAGGTAGGAGTGACGTGGTCAGACACATTCAAGATGGTGACTCTGGGATAAGTAGAAGTGAGGCATGGGGAGCAGCTGGCGCCTCAGCTCCCTTCTCTGGAAAGTGAGTTGCTTAGATAAGTCATATCCTCTCTCAGCTCTATTCTAAATACAAACGATAATTTTCATGATCCTTATACAGCTACTCTCTTATACAGCTGGTTATCCGTTCATCTTAGAAAATCTGTAATTACTTTAATCCTACTATTTGGCTGTATAAAATTGAAAGTGTGCCCTAATTTTTCTTCTTCTTCTTCTTCTTCTTCTTCTTCTTCTTCTTCTTCTTCTTCTTCTTCTTCTTCTTCTTCTTCTTCCTTAGTTCTGTATCGGAACAGAACTGCCCTCACCCTGGCTTAGTGACATCGTATTCAGAGCCTGACATAGGCCAGTCGCCCTCCCTGTCCACTACTTCTGACGAGGAGCTGCCCAGCCTGGAGAGAGAGGCCCCCGGGGAAAGCAGAATGACAGCCTACGCCAAGGAGCTCATCAACAACATGTGGACTGACTTTTCTGTAGAAGATTATATGCAGTATGACTCTGACGTCCAAACATCTAAGAAAACAAGGAAGAAACAAAAACCCTGGGTGCCCAGAGTGACGGTGCCTGTGCCCTTTCAGATGACAGTTAGAGAGCAGAAGAAGAGAGAGGCTGCCCAGAAAGCAAGGCCAGATCCCCAGAGTCGACAGAAACTGCTCAAGAGGGATGACGATGACGATGTGGAGTGTAAGAAGAAATTCCGAGCCAATCCTGCCCCCTCCTGCATACTGCAACCATTTTATGAGGATATGGTCAGGCAGAATGAAGAGCGGAGGAGGACCTCCAAGGAGAAGAGCAAAGCCGCGCTCCTGGCCTCCCAGAAGCCATTTAAGTTCATTGCCAGGGAGGAAGAGAAGCAAGCAATCCGTGAAAAGCAGCTGAGAGACCTTTTTAAGTCTAAAAGGAAGACGAAGTGGTTTAAAGCCAGACCTGTGCCTCGTTCAATTTACAGGTCAGCTGCAAATGACAAGTCAAAAGATGACGAGTTCTATAGGGACATCAGGACGCAGCTGAAGGCCCGAGAACTGCTGCAGAATTCGTCCTGGCCTTGTAGGCAGGGCCAGGGACATTTCAGGGTCCCCCGAAGTCCTGGAAAGCCAAGGGGTAGACACAAGTGCAAGTGCCTGTGCCCTGATGATGGAAATTTTGCTGAGAAACAATGGAAGGAGTCCTCCTCAGAACCCAGTTTTCAGAAACACTCAACTCTTTGTAAACAGTGTGGTCTTCATGAATACTCTTGTGACTCTGCTAAAAGACAGAAGGTCTTGGCAGACCTTAGAGCAGATGAAGAAAATCTAAAAGAAATACTCTGGCCTCATCCATCTCCAAGGCTTAAGTCACCAGTAAGAAGTGCATGCACAAAGCCCAGGCCTTGCCGGTGCAGCCCTCCGATGCCTACCCTGTCTTCCCGAGGGCGGGAACAAGCCATCAGGTAAGCCCTGGGTGTGCGCTGTCTGACATGTGGTCACTGTGCTGGCATATACAGCCCTGGGGGGTTTTAGCTTGGTAAATCTGAAATTGCTGACTTCTCTGTAAGGTATTGTACAATACGGTAGGATATCATTTGCTAGGAATGCTCTCCTAAGAAACGAATGTGATTTCTGTGTTTCCTGGGCATAGACAAGTTTATACCATCAGTGTCTCTTGGATTTCCAATGACATGAGTCAGATTTTGGTCAAAAGGTTGCCTTTTTTTCTCAGCCTCTGAGTTATCCCAGGTTAAACCTTTGCTGGACAACTTTCTCCTTGGCTTAAAGGGAATTAAGCCTTAGTTTGTTGCCCTCAGGAAATCACTTGAGGAAAAGAAAATGTTGGAAGAAGAGAGAAATCGGATCCTAACTAAACAGAAGCAAAGAATGAAAGAATTGCAGAAACTCGTGGCAACCCGGGTTAAGGCTTATGACTCACATCAGGGCTTAGCCCAGATGTCTAAATCCAGAGTAAACCAGCTCAGGTATCTCGGGAGAGTCCTGAACGAAAACGTTGACTTCCAAACTCAGCCTCTTCTCTTCCCTCCCCTCCCCTCCCCTCTCTTCCCCTCCTCTCCTCTCCCCTTCCCTTCCCTTCCCTTTCCTTGCTTTTCCTTCCTTCCTTTTTAGCCAGTGAATACCTAGATATGAAAATGGTGTGGCAGCTTTATGTATTTATGTATTTAAATAATTTTTGTTTTTACTCAACTTTTCATACACATATGTGCACATACACATTTGATGAGAATCGGTGTATACACTCGCCTCCAGAGCAAAAGTCACAAGACTGTGGAACAGTAACATTTTCTGTTATGGCCTTAGTTAATAGCTATGCTTTAAATACCAACATAAAACCTTTTTATTTATATGTGTGTGTTCTTATTTATATATTACTTAAATGTTTGGCATATATACATACATATATACACATGTATATGGTGCTGGGGATATGTGGATCAAACCCAGGACCTCATATATGCCAATGAAGCCCACTCTACAACCAACTGTAGAACTGGGAACATACTGTATCTTGTGACTATTTCCCTGTGACAACTAACAGCAGCCGCAGAATACTAGAATTCTCTAGAGCAGAGTTGAAAACCAGTGTTGCAAACACCTACAAATGATCATTTTTAAGCAAGAAAATCTCTCCTCCAAAGTTGGGTAAGTAATATGATTTATTAACCTTTCATCTGATTTATAAGAACCAAATACATGTATTTGCTTTACAGTATAGCATTAGCCCACTGACAGAGCCTAGTTTGATGAATACAGAGTTTACCTATAGACATTAGTAACTTTCAATGAGTAAGCATAACTATTGTAAAGTATTATTTTCTATACCCATGAGACTCTTGCCTTGATTGCTTTTAGTATATCTCACCTAGAGAAAAACAGTGCAGTTTACTTCATTGTGGGATCTGGTCCAAAGAATAAGTACAGTGAGGTTCTTGCAGTGTTGCCACTGACCTTTAGGTGACCTTATTGGAGGTGAGGGGGAGAGCAGGGTCTTGGTTTTGAAAGAATTTTTTTTAACATACCTGATTTGGACCAGATTTTCTTAGTTTTTGTGTACTTATAAGACACGTTTCGGGTTTTTTTTTTTTTTTTAAATACCTTACACCTTGAAGACTTTTGAAATCAAAATGTGCAGACTGTCCCCAGGGCAGTACAATGTGTGCTTTCAGAACCTAGGACTTTTATTCTCCACTTAGAAGAATCTTACGGTCTAGAAAAGGAACCAAACTGAACTGTGCGCTCTGAATTTCTGATTTGTCTTCTGAAGTAAATGTCCTAATGCAGCTTCCGTAGCTGACTTTTTAAAGTGCCATTACCTTTATCTGATTCTAGAAAGAGTGAAAAGGCAAGGATGAAAGAATATCGGCGAGAACTGCAAGAGCGAAATGAAAAACTGCAGCAGAGGCCAATGCTGTTCGAAAGAGTCGCCCAGGTTGTGTTTGTTGGAATGTAGAGCCATCCCCAGCTTTCTGTTTCTCAGGGTCTCTAGTTTCCAAGCTTGAGCCTCATCTTTCTCCTGTGCCCTAGTATTGCTGAGACGCTGTTTCTGGGGCAGCTTCATTCAATCCACTAAGGAAGTAATTTTGCTTAAGATCTGATGAGGCTTGTAGCTCAATAAAGAACATTCCATTAACCCAGTGTGCCTCAAGATATTCCTGCCACAGCCTGCTGTTAGTGTCTTTTTTGTTGTTGTTGTTGTTGTTGTTTTTGGTTTTTGTTTGTTTGTTTGTTTGTGTTGAGACAGGGTTTCTCTGTGTAGCCCTTGCTGTCCTGGTTCTTACTCTGTAGACCAGGCTGGTCTCGAGTTCACAGAGATCCATCTGCCTCTGTTTCCCATTGGGAATAAAGGCGTGCCCTACCACGCCCAGCTAGTGCCTGTTCTTTTTAATCAGGCTGGTTCTGCTATTCTTGTGAGTCTTCGGGATATGGTTGAGAGGTCGCTGATGAATTAAAACATTTGGTTTGAGACCAGTGTCTGCAACTTAGTGAGACCCTGTCTCTTAAAAACATTTTAAATTTGGTGTTTATTTAAATTATTTTACTTTGTGGCTGTGAGTGTTTTGTCTGCATGCATGCCTGGGCTCCATGTGCTTGCTGTTCCTGCAGAGACCAAAGGGCATTGGATCCCCTGGAACTGGAGTTGTGAGCCGCCATGACTGCTGGGAAGTGAACCTAGGCCCTCTGTAAGAATAAGTGCTCTTAGCCACTGAGCCATCTCTCCAGGTCTAAAAGCATTAAAAGCCAAAAAGTCAGACCTTTCTGTTTTCCCATTCTGTCAAAATGGGCACCAGTTAGTACTCCTTGACACCTGTGCTGGCGTCTGTTCCCGTGGGTTCCATTCATTCTCATTTTCAGGGAAGGTCTCAGTTAACTTCCCCAAGATTGCCTGGAAGGGGAGGTTATCATATAATTCAAGTCCAAAGAAGGGAACTAGTCAGGTTTGTAGTTAGTAAATAGCAAACTAGGGTCAGAACCTGAGTTGATCTGCTTCCCTTAGCCCTTCTTCCTAGAGGATGTTCACAGCTCACAGCAGAGTGGCGGAGTTCCCTGTGCTTCTTGCTAGCCTTTAATTGGGAGATGTGGTCCTAAGCATCATAGGCCTCAAACTCCTACAAAGCCAAGGTGAACTTGAACTTCTTCCTCCTGCCTCTACCTCCCAAGTGCTATATTTACGGGTGTGTGCCATTACAACTGATTTTATGCGGCGCCAGGGATCAAACTCAGAGCTTCATGACAGCAGGGCAAATCAAACCAACCCCTCTCCCTCCCACGCCCCACGTCGTCCCAGCCCTCCTGTTAGCAGCCTTAGCCTGTCTCCCACTTCACCCTCCTAAGCTTTCACTCTCCATGTTATGTCCTTTGCCTTTGGTCCTGCCACCCTCTCTGGCTTTGATTTTGCAAGACAGGGTTTCTCTGTGTAGCTCTGGCTGTCCTGGAACTCACTCTGTAGACCAGGCTGGTCTCAAACTCACAGAGATCCAAATGTCTCTGCCTCCCTAGTGCTGAGGTCAAAGGCATGCGCCACCACCATCCAGATAGTTCTAAGTCTTTATATGCCATGGTATCAGACCATCAAAGATAAAATCATCAATACTGTTATCTTTACTTTGGGGGGGGTGGTATTTATAGCAAGATCTTGTCTTAAAAAAAAATAAGGTAGAGTTGCCCCAAGTTGAAAGTCAGTCTTATTTTGAGGCAGGTCTCATGTAGCCGAGACTGGCCTCATACTCACTATGAAGCCAAGGACAACCTTGGACTTCTGATCCACTGCCGCCTTCTGGGTGCTGAGATTGCAGATTGTGTTACCGCTCCTGGCTTACATGGTGTTGGGATTAGATCCCAGACTTCCTGTGGATTAGACTAGCACTGTATCCATGCCTAACCCATGGTGTCCTCAGTGCATCGGAGTTGTTTCAGCTTGCTTTGTTCACTTCCGTAGTCTCTGGAGCACAGTTCTCATTTCTCGCTTGGTTTTTAGTTCACCAAGACTTGTTGGTGTTCTACAGCCTCTGGGCACATTTACACTTGTGCGTGCGTGCGAGTGTTCGTATGTGTACACCAGAGGTGAATTTTGAGACAAAGGTTTTCAGTGAACCTAGAGCTTGTGGATTTGGTTAGTCAAATACCGTGGTACATTCCTTTAATCCTAGCACTTGGGGGGTGGGCACTGAGGCAGATCAATCTCTGAGTTTGAAGCTAGCCTGGTCTACATAGGACCAGAAAAGCCAGTACTACACAGTGAGACTCTGTCACACTTGCACTGTTTAAAAACTATTGTCACTGACAGTGGTGAAATTAACAAAAGTTTGAAACTATGTGTCTTTTTCAGTCTCCCAGAGTATTTGGAAGGCATGATAATATCCCTCACAATTGATCTTTGCTATTTTGGCTTCTCCTACAGAATTCTAGATTGAGCAACTGTGGTTTCCTGTTTTCTTGGGCGTTGATGGGCACTGTAACATTCCGAATATGTGGTGCTTTTGTTCCCCAGAACTGGTCTGTTCCTCAAGAACCTTGCTTTAGGTGCAGGTGCAAAGGGAATTCCTGGCCACAGATGTCCTGTAAGATCTGCTCAGAGGAGCTAAGACTGGGCTCAAACCAACACTGAGCACCTTGTCACCAAGTAGCTAGCTGCTTGAAGTCTATGGGCTCAGGACTGACTTTCAACTTGTGACAACTGTGCCTTGCTTTTCCAGACAGGATCTTACTGTGTGGCCCTCCCTGGCTTGGTGGCCAGGCCATTTGCGCTAGGATTGAAGGCTTTTGTTTTTTTAGGTTTGGGTTTTTTTTTTCATTGGTTTGGTTTTTCTTGGAACTAGGGAATTAACCTAGAGCCCCAAGCATGTCTATATAAATGCTTCTCTACCAATGAACTGCATCCTAGCCCTCAATTAGCTGCAACTGTGGAAGGATCATTGAAATTCCTGTGGACCTCCAAGAAGTGACATTCAAGATATTTGAACTCAACTTTAACTATCCCTTTTTTTCTTCCATCCAGTAAAGATAGCAGTATTGATGATTTTATATCTGATGGTCTGAAATCGTGGCACATAAACACAGAACTACACTGGATGCATAAAAGAGCCACACAGCCACTACCATGCTGTCCTACATTCCAAACTGAAGCAGACATGTGACCTTTGTTTGCTTGCTTTTTAGATAGGTCTTGCTGTATATCCTGGCTGGCTGGTCTGGAACTCATTGTGTAGGCCAGGCTAGCCTTGAAATTGTGTTAAGCCTCTTCCAGCCTATGCCTCCTGCATCCTGGGACCACATCGCGTGTGGCCCATAACTCTCTTTCCTTATTGATCTTTTCTGGAGGTATCTTTATGCAGCCACCTCCTCTAGGGGTCATCACCTCTAACCTGGGATCAGCGTTGCTTTGTTTTCAGTTTTTCCTGTTTCTGTAAATATATCTAGTATGTTAAATACATTCTTTTGTGTTCTTCCGAGGGTTCCTTTTGCTCAGTGTCACATTTGTAAGTTATCTGCCATGCCATGTTGTGGCAGCTGACTGACTGGTTTATTCATTTTTCTATTTGTGACTGTAGTATAGCTTACTCACCCCTCCAAATGTTGCCAGGCTTTGGGATGCTCACAATGCTCAGTTATTACAGACAATACTGCCTTGAGCATTCTTGTACCTGTCCTCTCCTGGTCCATGCCTAAACATGTCAGTCATAGAAGAAGCATATTTCAGTCGCTGAGTCTGTCATCATAGTTTTCAGTGGTGCCTTTAAATCCATACATCTTAATAGAAATTTGCAGTGTTTGCGCTCATCTGAAAAGGTTTGTGTCTCCTATAGAGAAATGCAAGGATGGCAGCAGAAAAGCGCTATTCTAACACTCTAGAAGCTCTAGGACTGTCTGAGGAGTTTGTTTCAGAGAAAGGCCAAGGTGGAAAGGCGCCTGAGAGCTTCACCAGAGAAGAGCTGAGAAGCCGCACATCGGATAAAGAAAGGTAGCAGCTGCAGGGAAGCATGCTCTGCGCTTTCCTGTTGTTTTAAAACCATTTACTTGAGGGAGTGCATGTGAACCTGTGAAATATTCTAGTGTTTCCCCATGTTTGACACACTATAAATGTTACACAGTGATAAAACATTTGCCGGGCGGTGGTGGCGCACGCCTTTAATCCCAACACTTGGGAGGCAGAGGCAGGCGGATCTCTGTGAGTTCGAGACCAGCCTGGTCTACAAGAGCTAGTTCCAGGACAGCCTCCAAAGCCACAGAGAAACCCTGTCTTGAAAAACCAAAAAAAAAAAAAAAAAAAAAAAAAAAAAGAAAAAAAAAAAAGAACAAAAAACATTTTGTTCTTACATCAAGCTTATATTTCTGATATATATATATATATATATATGTATGTATACACATATGTGTGTGTATATATGTATGTACTATGTATATGGTTATAGTTGGGGGAGCTGCTTTAGATTGAAATATGAGGACTCACCAGTCAGTGGCACAGACCTTTAATCTCAGCACTGGGGAGGCAGAGGCAGGTGGATCTCTGTGAGTTTGAGGCCAGCCTGGTCTACAAAGCCAATTCCAGGTCAGCCAGGGCTACACAAAGAAAGCCTGTCTCCAAAACCCAAAGAAAGAAAGAAATAGGAGTCAAGTTTCAAGATAAATTGGTTGTCAGGGAATACTTAATTCCCCACGGGTGCTTCCATAGTTCTCCTAGTAGCTGTCGGAGCGTGTGGCCTGGAGGAGCACCACCTACATGGTGGCATGGTCACACAGAGCCATGTGCATGTACATTGACAGATTAATAACATTTCTTCCTTTAGCTCTTATGAAGAAGAAGGAGAGAATGAGGAAGAAAACTATTTTATTGATGCCAACAGCCAGGATTCTTGCAAGGAAAACACTGAAGAGGTTAAAGAAGGTAGAGAAGAAAATTCTGAAGAATGAACCTGAATTGCAAGGTTTCCTCTCACTGAGCCTCTCTGTGTGCAGCCTCAGGACTGCAGCCCTGCACTGTGGTGACCAGAGCATGTGTGGGGACAACTCTCACACATGCAGGGCTGCTGGACCGGAACATCATGTTGGAAAAGGCTGAATCCACATAATGGGTGATCTGATTGCTAAAGTACAGCTTTACCCTATGTGTGCTGTTTATGATAATGATTATTTTGTATTTTCAAAGTGTTTTGGGGGTTGGAGAACCACAGCTGTCATAAATGGATTAGTTCTGATAATGTACACTTATATTTGGTAGGGAAAAGAGTTTGGTATGGAGAGAACTATTAGCTTTTGAAGATCTATTTTTAATTTAATAAGTATTTTCAACTTTTCTCTGAAACATTTTTAAAATAAGTAATATACAGAAAAAATAGGTACTTGGAAATTTACAATTTTTCCACTTAAAATTTACTGCTAAATTATCTATAGTATGGCTACTTTTTTTTTTAACCTTTTTTTTTTTTTTTTTTTTTTTTTTTTTGGTGGAGATTAAATCCAGGGCTCACACATACTTGCATGAATTCTACCATTGCGCTATATCCCTAATCCCCCAAATTATTTTTGATAGCTAAAGTGTTAAAATACTTTACACTACTCTAAAAATCCTACGTATTATTGCATCTAGAGTAATTATGGCATTTGTGCATGGTAATCTTTTTGCTTGTTTGGTTGTTTTTGTTTTTTTTTGTTTGTTTGTTTTTGTTTTATTTTGTTTTGTTTTTTTGAGGCAAGGTTTCTCTGTGTAGACCTGGCTGTCCTGGAACTCACCACCGGTCCACCTGCTTCTCTCTCCTGAGAGCTGGGATTAAAGATGTGCACCACCACTACTCATTTTGTGTGGTAATCTTAATTAAAAGATACAAGTCCTTGTTCTAAACATGCTGAAATTGTGATCCTAACTTGCCAAAGGAAAATCCTAAAAGTAATTCAAGTTTAATCTTTATTGCTAACTTACTTGTACCTTCCTTTGTATGCTGTGTTACAAACTTACTGTCTCTGTTAAGATTTAATTTGATCTTGAGTCATCTTTCACTCTTTAAGCACATTTTTTTTTTTGAAAATTCAAACTAATCTTTAATTGTGCTACAGGGTAAGACATCGCCTGTCTAACAATCGGCTTTACAAAGAACTAATAACAAAGGCGGGTGACAGCGTCTCCCAGCCACTTCTCTGTGCTTAGCAAGGTGTGCACTCAGCTGGGGTTCAGGTTAAATTACTTGCCACTCTTATTAGATTGCTATGTCCTTTAGAGGTGGCATCATTTGAAAAGTGTCACATTTGTAATGCCATTAGCTGTTAATGCAGGCTTGTACATATGGCAGACGCCTTAATGCAGATTTGAATGAGTGGATGAATGGCTTTCAATTATAGTTACAGTTACTTCCGAGTGTGTACAAATGGGTTTAGAAACATTTCCAACTTTCCGAGGACTTGTAAAACAATCCACAAATTGTTATATTTAGAATGTTACTTCCACTCTCCTTTTCTCAACTTCATGGAGAGAGTGTGGTTTGAGACATTAAAGGCATTGGAACCAGTCTCCAGTTTTCTTGTCTGTTGAAATGGAGATAGTACCTCTTTGGTGTAGAAATCTGTTACAGTCTGTTCCTAGTGCTGTGATGATACCAGGGCCACAGACATGCTAAGTCTGTACTGTGCCACTAAGCCCCACCCCAGCCTCTTTGTTGCTTTCTTTAGTTTGCTCTGCTTATTTGTCCAGATTGGCCTCAAATTTGCACCCCTGTTTTAGCCTCCTGAGTGCTGGGGTTACAGATGTACACCACCATCCCCAGCACACATCTTTACTTTTAGAAAAGACTTGATTTTCTTCTTCTTCTTCTTCTTCTTCTTCTTCTTCTTCTTCTTCTTCTTCTTCTTCTTCTTCTTCTTCTTCTTCTTCCTCTCTCTCTCTCTCTCTCTCTCTCTCTCTCTCTCTCTCTCTCTCTCTTTGAGACAGAGTTTAGCTTTGGCTGTCCTGAATCTCACTCTGTAGATCAGGCTGGCCTTGAACTCAGAGATCCACCTGCCTGCCTCTGCCTTCTGAGTGCCAGGATTAAAGACGTGTGCCCATTAGGCAATGTGATTTTCTTTTCTTTCTTTCTTTTTTTTTTTTTTTTCAAGACAGGGTTTTTCTGTGTAACTTTGGAGCTTGTCCTGGAACTTGCTTTGTAGACCAGGCTGGCCTTGAACTCACAGAGATCCTCCTGCCTCTGCCTCCAGAGTGCCAGGATTAAAGGCGTGCACCACCATTTGCTTCTTAATTGCATGTCTGTGTGTATATCTATGTATGGGTATGTGAATGTGAATTCTGGTACCTATGGAGGCCAGAGTGTGCCAGCTTCCCTAGACCTGGGGTTCCAAGTGTTTTGAGCCAACTGATGTTGGGTACTGGGCACCAAACTTGTGTCTTTGCAGGAGCAGTAGTACTCTTTTTTTTTTTTTTTTTAAAGATTCATTTATTTATTATGTGCACAGTGTTCTGTCTTTATGTTGCCTGCAGGCCAGAGGAGGGTACCAGATCTCATTACAGATGGTTGTGAGCCACCATGTGTGGGAATTGAACTCACGACCTTTGGAAGAACAAGCAGTGCTCTTAATCACTGAGCCAGCCCTCCAAATGCTACCAGCTTGACATTATAATTGGAAAACAATCATTAGGTCTCAGGAATGGTCTTCAGAAAAGATAAAGAAAAGAATATAGCCCATGGTTTGGATGATAACTATTTTCCCAGTTCTTACTATTTCTTTTTAAGATTTATTTTTATTTTATGTGTGGGTTTGTGGGTTTCTGCCTGCATGTATGTCTTGTCTCTGTATCATGTGCAATGCAGTGCTCTCAGATGAGGGTGTCAGATTTCTAGAACTAGAGTTACAATCAGTTGTGAACCTCCTGAGGGTGTTTGGAAATGAACCTGGGTCCTCTGGAACAGCCAGTGCTCTCAAAGGCTGAGCCTCTTACTGTGTTTTTATGTTACAGATGGAGGCTGGCACTGTGCTCAATGAAGAGGGAAAAGAAAATTCTCTATTCTGAACTTTCCTTGCAGCTAGGTGGGCATATTATACCATATTAGCCAGCAAGAATCGGGTTTGTGGAAACCCTCTGAAGGGAAGGCAGCAGCTTGTCCCCTTGGCCTTTTCTCTTTTTCTCCTTCTTGAGTCATTTTCACTAAGCAGCAGAATAGTGTTCTTAATTCAAGAGATGTTGCCAGCTCCTCCGCTCATCCCTATCTGCGATAAATGCTGAGCATGCAGTGAGAGCCGTCATTTGTCTGTTGGAAGACTGCTTACTTTTCCAAAAAGAAAAATGTCTGCATTAGATTATGAGAATGGAACCACAAAATAGGGTATCAACATGGAAAACAACACCAGGGTCTTGCTTGAATAATATTTCTGTTCTCTTTGGAGTATTAATAAAAAATTCTCAGGATGTTGTTCCTCCACAGTTTGGTGAGATTTTATAACTATTGCTGTCAGGGCTGTGGAGACCAACTGTGTCCTGCCTCAGTGGATGCTATGAACCAGTGTTTCCTGTTTTTCCTGTCAGTCCAGCTAGGGGAGTGGGATTGGCTAGGAAGGGTGGCTGAACTGTTTCGCTTTCACTCATTGACTGTTTTTTAAGGAATGAGGGTTGTAAGAGAGTTTAAATGCACACACAAGAGGAGCAACTTGTCTAGTTCCTATGTAGAACCTATTCCGTTAGCGTAAGTGTAGTGTTTATACTTCAGTTGTCTTCTGTATAACTACATTGCCATTATAATGCCTAAAATGCATACCAAAAACATATACTTTTCTTGGTACTGAGGATTGGATCCCTACTACTGAGCTACACCATGGCCAAGAAAACAAATATTGATGCAATACTTCAGTCCATCTTGAATGCCCACTTGTCCCAAATAATATCTTATTTGATTTTCTGCCAGTTCTGGATTCATCTTGGGCAACAATAATGTATTGATAATATATGCACTTTGCAATGACATTTTGTGAGGAGGCACAAATGGTCTGTTTCTACCACTTTTACTGATGATAAATTTGATCACCTAAAGTGTCATTGTCACGTATTTGTGTTGTGAAGCCTTCTGTGTCTCTTTATAACATAGTGGGGTGACTGTGAGAAATGTTTACTTCTATAAATATCCCTGGATAATCTTCCCTGGATGTGTTGTGAAACTGGGGATGGTGAAATGGCCATTTTCTAATTGTTTATCCAGTCGGTATTAGAAGGCAGTCTCTAAAGGGCTCCCTGCTTCTTTATGTGATGTGTCACTATGACTGATGAATTCATTTATTCAACGTGTTGTAATTATTACCATCATTAAATTTTTAGGATTATGCTCAAGTTGTCCTGGATTAGACCAGCGTGAGGCCCCTAAGCTCCCATCAGTTGGTGCTCATCTTAATCTTCCGGCACAACAACAGTTTTAAGAGCCAATTTGTATTTCCCTGCCCAGTTCTGGAATCACTCATTAAGTCCAAAGTCCTCTTATGGAGAATGATGTTTCCCCCTAAAATAATGAGACTACTACTATGCCTGGCTTGCAGATACTAAAGTAATCAACAGACCTAATAAGTTCAAGTAAGACACAGATTTGTGAGACTTTAGACTAAGTCCTATTAAACATATACAGTAGCTTTTTTGTTTTGTTTTGTTTTTTCAAGACAGGGATTCTCTGTGGCTTTGGAGGCTGTCATGGAACTAGCTCTTGTAGACCAGGCTGGTCTAGAACTCACAGAGATCCGCCTGCCTCTGCCTCCCAAGTGCTGGGACTAAAGGTGTGTGCCACCAACGCCCGGCTAACTCTTATATTTAAAACCTTTGGCATTAAAAATGTACTTAAAAAATAACAAAAATCCCAGGCCATCACTGGATATGGTGGAAAGCCTATAGTCTTAGTACATGGGAGGTGGGCACAGGAGGATGGGGAGCTCAGACTGGCTTTGGCTATGTAGCTTTGGCTATGACTAAGTCTGTATGCACCAGGGATGAGGCTCATGTGACAGAGATGCCTGGTGTACAATATTCTCTGGGCTTTATCTATAACACTGACTGAGATTGGGCACTGTGGTTTATACCTGTAATACCAGCACCTGGGAGGTAGACATTCAAGACTAACAGCTATACAGGGAGTTCAAGGCCTAGGTCAGACCCAGTCTTGAAAGCAAAAGACCTCAGATGCAGCGCATAGTTGAGATAAATGCTACAGTCCTGATAGGAAAACACCACGAGAAACTAACAAGAAGCTCTTATTTTACAAGCATCCTATATGCTCATGTTTAGAACTCTGAATGATATAGAAAGGCCTAAATACTGGTATCTATGTTGGGTGTTTTGCTTGTGTCTGTAAGCCACTTGCATTCCTGCTGCCTATGAAAGCCAGAGGAGGGCATCAGATCATCTAAACTGGAGTTACAGGTGGTTGTGAATCACCATGTGGATTTCAGGGATCAAACTCAGGTTATCAGACTTGGCAGCAAGTACCTTTACTTCCCGAGTCATCTCGCTGGACCCCAAATCATTCATTTGAACCCTGACTGCTGCTGCTGTTTCCCACTTACATCTAATTCTGAGACTAGATTTGTTTCTAGAAACCTTTGTTTGTCTCCTTGCCCACTTTGTGGATTCATTGCCATTTTGGTAGATCTTCATCCGGTCAGAGCAACCTTCTTTCCATGGTGTTTTCTCCTTTCCTGGGTGTCTTCCTGGTTTTCCTCCCGAATGCTGCTAGAGGTCCAGCCTGCTCTTCTCTCTGTTCTTCACTCAGAGTTTCCACCACTGAAAATGCTCAGTCACAAACTTCCAAGTCTTTACCCTTTTTATCTTTCCCTCTCGAGACAGGGTTTCTCGGTGTAACAGCTCTGGCTGTCCTGGAACTCACTCTGTAGACCATGCTGACCTCGAACTCAGAGATCTATCAGCTTCTGCTTCCTGAGTGTTGGGACTAAAGGTGTGTGCCACCACAGCCTAACCAGCACATACTCTTAACCACTAATCAAGTTTGTTTTGTTTTTTGAGATAGAAATTGACGCTGTAGCCCAGTCTGTCCTGGAACTCAGAGAGTAGCTCATGCTGACCTCAAACTCACTCTTCCAATGTCAGCCTCTTAACCACTGTGCCTGGTTAGAAATCAGCTTCTGCTGCATGGAAAACCATCCCCAAATTTAGTGTCTTAGCCATTATTTTTGTTCTTGATTCTTAGTGCAGTCATGAGACACCATGACCAAAACAACTTATAGGGAAAAAAAGTTTATTGGTGGCCTACAATTTCAGAGGATGAGTCCATGACCATCATGGCAGGGAGCATGGCAACAGGCAGGCAGGGTGCCAAAGCAGAAGCTGAGAGCTCACATCTTGATCCATAGGCTCCAGGCAGAGAGAGCTAACAACCTCCTCCAACAAGGCCACATCTCCTAGTCCTTCCCAAACAGTCCCACCAATTGGGGACTAAGTATTCAAACATATGAGCATTCTCATTCAAGCCACCACAGCAGGTAAAGAATTTAGGCTGAACTCAGTTGGATCATTCTTCTCTAGTCTTGCCTGGGCTGACTCATTGGCTACAGGGAACCTCGATGCTTGATTTGGGTGTATGGTTTAAGATGATCCCTGATGATAAATAGAGAATATGATCTCAGCTGGCTGCCTTAAGAGACTTCAGATGGCATGGCTCATCTACTGCCACAACCTTGTCCTCTTCCAGTAGCCTAGACTGGGATTCTGCACATTCATCAGGGTGTCAATCCAGGAGTTTTGTGAGGCCTGGAGTCAAGTTCCACAGAGCCACTTTCATCAAAGCAAGGCACCAGGGCTAGACCAGACTCAAAAGAGTGATACAGAGATGCCACTACTTTGTGGAAGGAAAGGAGTGGGCCCACAGGAAGGGAAGGATCTTTAGGCCATCTTTGCAAACAATCTAGCCCACCTCTTCCATGTCCCCAGACTGCCACTGCTCTCTTTGAGTTTGCCTTGGGTAATCCAAACAAAGCCAGGAGTAGATGAGAACCAAAACTAGTACGAGAGAGGCTGTAGAGTCACTAAATACGTGTATTGAAGCATAGGCCTGTGTTAGAGCAGATAAGGGATGTGTGCAGTGAGAGAAGAAGCTGGAAGACTTAGCCCTGAGCCACCAGGTCAGTGTGGACAGGTTACAAAGTAGGCCAGAAAAGGTCACAGAAGAGGCAACCAATAAAGTTCTAGGGTGACGGTAGACCAAAGAATGAATACTTCCAAGAAGGGAGACAAGTTGTGACAGGGAGGAGAGGTCCAAATTTTCTCCGTGTAAACTAATCCACATCATTGCTGTCAGTGTTCCAGCATTGCGTCGTCCTTCCTTCCTTCCTTCCTTCCTTCCTTCCTTCCTTCCTTCCTTCCTTCCTTCCTTCCTTCTTTCCTTCCTCTTTCTCCTTCCTCTCTCCTTCCTTCCTCCCTCCCTTCCTTCCTTTTGTTTTTCAAGACAGGGTTTCACTGAGTATCTCCAGAATTCATTACATAGGCCAGGTTGGCCTCAAATTCAGAGATCAACCTGCCTCTTCTTCCTGAGTGCTGGGATTAAAGGTGTGCACCACCATGCCTGGCAAAAAGGTGTGTGTGAGGGGCCTGGAGGTGGTGACACATGCTCTTAATCCCAGCACTCAAGAGGCAGAGGCAGAGGCAGAGGCAGAGGCAGAGGCAGAGGCAGAGGCAGAGGCAGAGGCAGAGGCAGGCGGATCTCTATAAATTCAAGGCAAACCCAGCCTACAGAGTGAATTCCAGGACAGCCAGGGCTACACAGAGAAACTCTGTCTTGAAAAAACAAGCAAAAAATTAAGATAGTTTCCTATCTTCCTGGTTCTTAGGTATTGGCAGACAGCAGGTGGGCCGTGTCCTGGCACCAGTCCTTCACCAATATGTCTGAGTCACCTTCCAAATAAACGTCAGCACTCAAGCCAACCTCAGGGCCAGCTTTTGGGAGGGTTCAAGTCCAGACAAGTTCTTCTGAATCCAACCAGAAGGCTTAGCTGCACGGGGCTCACACTTTGTGTTTTGCACAGAGTAGGTGTATGAGTTTGCAATCCTGCCCACATAAGAAGCAGGAGCTCTCATTTCTTCTTCTCATTTTCAAGTAGTGAGAGGAGAGACACACACCAAACAGAAACATCTCACAACTTCCAAACCTTGTGTGATGTATGCAATGCAGGTGACTGACAAAACAAAACATGCAATTGAACAGAAGCCCCTTTCTCGAGCTGCTTTCTCTTTCTGCCTTTTTCTTTGCCTACTGATAGTCTTAAATTGAGATTCCAGTGGTGTCAAGAATGGGCTTGGTTTTTGTCCGTTGGGTCTTTGTTACTTCGTTAGCTTGCATACTTCCAGGAGGACTGCTAATGCTTCAGTTAGCAAGCTCTCCTGAAGAGAGCGCACACTGCTACCTCATCTAGACTAATTCTACAACGTTACAAAATTGAATTTCCACAAAAGAATGTGACAATCATCTGAGATAACTTAGGTAGTAATTACATCTGACAAATGAGAGATTTGATTCTTTCAAATAATCATGGAAAGCAAAAAGTCCTTTCATGTGAAAAAGACATGACACACACACACACACACACATACACACACACACATAACATGAGCTTTTAATATCAATTACTCATAACACCTTCTTCCATTCCCTAGACCCACTTTTAAATAAGAACGACGGGTCACTCTGCATGAAAACTGATCGCTCAGAATTAGTATAAAAATTTCAAGACCAGGAATTCTTTATTTGATCTGGAAGCACTGCTAAGTCCCCCTTCCCTTGATGTCTAAATGAACATTCTCAATGACAGTGACAGCCACATCTGATGACTGCTTATTGTAAAGTAATTCTAGATTCTTAAGCTAAAGCTAAAAATATAACTTCACTTTTTAAAACAAAACTCCAATCTGGTTATTGACGCAGTGATGGCTCTTTCAAAAGAATGGTTGCAACACCTGCGCCCTGAGGAAGGCTTAGTGCCCTGTGATTTCTCCCTTCAGAGTCTGTATTCTCTGAGCAGCTCCACAGTGCTGAACACTTACTTCTTTCTTCAGAACATATCAATTTTGAAAAAACTGGCTAAAGTAATTTGATAAAAAGTCTAGTGAGTAATAATGTAACCAAACTAGTGGGTTTGGTTTGGAAATGAAGCCTAGAGATACCACAATGAGACTGGGGTTCTGGCATTACTCACAAACTGCCTCTACAGTGAATCTACAAACACCCAGATGTTCAAGGGCTGCAGCATCCCCAACAGCTGTAATGCCACAAGGGACAGACGGCTACCGGGTGCCAAACACAGTGCTTGTCCAGTAAACACTGGTGAAATGAAATCAACAAATGTGTGCATTCATTGTGCTATTAATTGAAAGTGCCTAAGGAAGGGACACTAGCCCACTCATGCATGTGGCTCTGACAGGCCTTGCCCTTCTCCCCCATTCCCTCTGCCTTGATAAACCACTGTTAGATAACATTCCTAAAGCTAACCATCAAGGTCCAGTCCCTCATTTGGCCACTTCTTTCTCCTGAGGCTGACCACCAAGGTCCAGCTATCAAAGTATTGAAGTCCAGCAATTAAAAGCTCCCTCCGGCTCATCTAATTAACACGCCCAATTAAATTAAACAACTCACTGGGCGGTGGTGGCGCACGCCTTTAATCCCAGCACTGAGAGGCAGTGGCAGGCTGATCTCTGTGAGCTCTAGGCCAGCCTGGTCTACAGAGTAAGTGCCAGAGCAGCCAGGGATGCACAGAGAAACCCTGTCTTGGGAGGAGAAAAAAAATAAGAAAATTAAACACCTCATCCTAAGATGGGGTTTCCCATTTTACCTTTTTAAACTGTCCTTTGCCTGTGGGCCACATCTATCTCTTCTCTATCCAGAGGCAGTCTTTTGTCCCTCCAGGACAAATATCCCTGCCTGCTTTCCCTTGTTCCCTTCTCTTTCTCCCTCATCCTCTATCTCCTGTCGTGGTCTTTTATTCCCTACTTTCTGTCCCTGTGGGGCAAATAAATCTCCTTTGTGCTGAGAACTTGGACTTTGGGATCCTGAGTCAATACTTTTCCTTTCACCTGTCACTTAGCTGAACCATACATTTGAAACAGTAATAAAAAAAAAAAAGAAAAAAAGAAAAAACAGTTCCCATCATGGCTTCTGATGCTAATGTAAGACAGACCCCCTGGAAAGCTCAAGCCTCCAGGACCTTAGCCCAGGACGGCGGCCACCCCAATCACCATGCAGAGTCAAAAGCTTGATGCAAATAGCATGAGGCTTTATTGTTGTTTAACGAGCTAACCCCATGTTAACTTGGGTCTTTCATTCACCCACCATGGCAGATGACTAGGAAAGACAGCTCAAAGGGGCTGCATAGAGATCTTGTAGGGCAGCGTAAGGGGAGTGTCTAGGGGTATGCACAGGCTCAGGATTGGTGTGCCTCCAGGCTTGGAGGGCTTGCCCTGTGTTGATTGGTCAACTGGTTGTTATGGCCCATAGGCCCTCCCAGGGTGGCTGCTATGCTCTGCGCATCATTGCTGTGCACTTGTCCTAAAAGCACACCCAGAGCTGTAAAGCATAGCGCCACCAGCTAATTTCTGATTGGTTCCTTGCCATGAGGCAGGCATCTGACCTCTTAGTGACTAAGACAAGGTCTGACAAGCACATGAAGGGACTGGTCCTGCAGAATGATAACCACAGGATCTCCATGACTCAGGGCAACAGCAGGATATCTGAGAGGAGTTTTGGTGAGGGCCCAGTGACAATGGTGTGCCAGAGGCCCTGAACCAGACCAGTGACTCGTTGCAATGAACATTTTTGTGGATGGGGTTGATTGGACAAAAGGGTATAGTGCTGTAAAATATTCATTTACATTCTGTGATTGGTTTAATAAAGAAGCTGACTGGCCAAGAGCTGAACAGAATAAGGTTAGGCAAGAGAGACAGACTAGGAGAATGCTGGGAGGAAGGAGGGTGGAGTCTGGAGTCACCAGCCAGATGCAGAGGGAACATGAGGTGAACGTGCCATGCTGATAAAGATACTGCCACATGGCAGAGAATAAATAAGGAATATGGGTTAACTTAAAATGTAAGATCTAGTTAACAATTAGCCTGAGATATTACTATGAGCACTTATGATTAATGTAAGTCTCACTGTGTTTAATTGAGAGCAGCTGCTGGATAGGGAAGCTCTGACTACAGGTATAGCGTGTAACACCCAA
This sequence comes from Cricetulus griseus, assembly GCF_003668045.3. Taxonomy (NCBI): domain Eukaryota; kingdom Metazoa; phylum Chordata; class Mammalia; order Rodentia; family Cricetidae; genus Cricetulus; species Cricetulus griseus. The sequence continues at coordinate 83,727,200 of NW_023276807.1, read as the reverse complement.
TGCCACCAGGATGAATGAAGAGGCGTTGGAAAGATGGAGGACTGAGGTGGGTTGGTTTTTTTTCTTTTAATTGGTTTGGAGGGATATGCTACAGTGGTAAGAGGCAGATATGGAGGGACTGGGAGTTGAGTAGAACTGGGGTTCATGATGTGAAATCCCCCCCCAAAAAAATCAATAAAGAGTTATTTTAAAAAATAACAAACAGGCTGGGCGTTGGTGGCGCATGCCTTTAATCCCAGCACTCAGAAGGCAGAGGCATGTGGATCTCTGAGTCCAAGGCCAGCCTGGTGTACAAAGCAAGTTCCAGGACAGCCAGGGATACATGGAAAAACCCTTTCTCAAAAAACCAAAAACAAAAGGAGTTCCATAATTCACAGATATTCACAGTTCACAGGAACTGTTTCAAGTTCCTCAACTGTTAATTCCCCTTTCTCCTTTTCCTTCTCTCCCACTCTCCCTTCTCTCTGGCAGGGTCTCACTCAAGACCATGCTGATCTGGAACTCATTCTGAAGTTCAGGCTGGCCTTGAACTCAGAGTGAGCTTCCTTAACAATCTCTTTTGACATGATACCATGTTCGGAATATACTGTTATGAATATGGCATAAATGGACCTGTAGCGAGTTCCATGGCAGGTGAGAGACAAATACATAAGGCAGAGCTTATGTGGCAAGTTTATTGGGGGAAGGTAAGGGAGTAAGGGAATGGAAGAGAGGAGAGAGAGAGAGAGAGAGTGAGAGACAGACAGACAGACAGACAGAGAAGGCTGCCTTCTCAGAGAGAGAAATGGCAGAAAGAGAGCAGAAGTAGGCAGAACTTGCCTCTTAAAGGGACCTTTGAACCTATATACAGAGCCAGGGTACTGCCTGCCATGTGTGCCAGGTCCCCAAGGAGCGGAGCCAGGTTTGTGTTTGCCTGCCTGGATGGTAACATACTCTATCTGCAAAATACAAAAGCAGGTTTACCTCAATTCTATTGGACACAAAGGACAGTATCATCCCTGTCTCAGAGATGAGCACATCGGGATGTAGAACAGTTAACTAATATTTCCAACTTTAGTGTTTAGTTAGAAATTGGTGTAGACCACATGGTGACCATTGATGCTTGACAAAGTTGCAGCATTTTAACATTGCAGACTACACTTCTCCAGCACCTTTTTCCCTTCATTTTTAATGATTATCAATATTAATGGCTTTCCCTTTGAGAAATTTTGTATGGGTTTTGGTAAAGTATGAAAATGTGTACAACGGTAGCTTCTCTAGACAAAATAATTCTTTGGGGGAAAATTTCCTGCCACCATAGAACCAGGAATTCCATTGTGCCCCTCCTAATCACACCAAGAACAGTAAAGTTAGAGATTTACTAGATATACCTGGTCCCAAAGATGAAATACCCACAATTCAGATCCAGAGTCTGAGGTCATTAAAGAAAGAGTTCAGTAAATAAGTGTAGAGAAATCAGAATGGTATCGTATAATGGGAAAAGTAAGTAAATGAGTAAGACATCAGGAACTTCTTTGGGGCGTGTTATGAGGGGAACAGGCTCATAGTAAGACGAAGAAAGTATAGTATAGATAGTGTCTGCTTCCCAGAAGGCCTTTCCCCAGGGACTCCATTTCCTTGGGAGCTTGAGGAAAGTTCCTGCTTGATAAAGCAGTCCTCCTTCTTATCGCTAGCAAGAGGAACTGGCGCCTGTTGTCAAGATCAATGCTAGATTCCCCAGGTGTAGTCTTTTCTCAGTTAAACTCTGCTGGCAGCTATCTTGATTCACCCTCAGACTGCCTGTCATGTCTGTGTCTCCTGCTCACTCCACACATCCTCTTTGGGACCTGAACCCCCTGCTGAAGCAGGTCTCCAGGAGGAACCATTACTTCTGCAGGCTCATACTCATTGGTCTCCGGGAATCATTGGGAAGAGTGGGAGAAACCCCTGGCACTGGGAATCAGCCCATCTCTGAAGGCACAGAGGCTGTGTGGGGCAGGAGGGATTCCAGGATAAGCTTTCTGTGTTTTGAATTAGTTTATTTCAAAATGAAGAATTATGAGAAAGGCATAAGTTTGTGGTTTTTATCTTGTTTTAAAAATGTAAAGATAGGGACTGGAGAGATGGCTTAGAGAAGTTCCAAGCACCAGGTGCTCTTCCAAAGCACCTGGGTTTGTTTCCCAGCACCAACATGTGGCTCACAATTGATAGGAATATATGTTTCTATTATTGGTTAATGAATAAAGCACTGTTTGGCACTGTCAGGCAGAAGAATAGGCAGGGCTACCAGCCGAAGAGAATTCTGGGAAGTGTAGGCAAGGAGGAGTTGTCATGTCCCTGGAAGAGTGGACCTGAGTCAGGCGTTCTCTAAGATAAGACCATGTAGAAATACATAGATTAGTAGTTATGGGTTAATAATTAAGACAGAGCTAGCCAGCCGGGTGTTGGTGGCACACGCCTTTAATCCCAGCACTCAGGAGGCAGAGGCAGGCGAATTTCTGTGAGTTCGAGGCCAGCCTGGTCTCCAGAGCGAGTGCCAGAATAGGCTCCAAAGCTACACAGAGAAACATGTCTCGAAAAACCAAAAAAACAAAACAAAAACAAAAAACAGAGCTAGCCAATAAGAAGCCCAAGCCACTGGCCAACAGTTTCATAATTAATATAGCATCTGTGTGTTCATTCGGGGCAAGGCGGCTTCGGAACTGGGCAGGAAATCTCGTTATGCACAATCATCTGTAATTCCAGTTCCAGGGAATCCAGCGCCATCATCTAGCCTCTGTGAGCACCAGGTACACACACAATGAACATACATACATGCATACCTACATGAACACACAAGTACAATAAAAATAAATCTAAAATATAAAGATGTGTTTTAGTCCTGGAAGCCTCTCATTGTCCCTTTTCTAAGTTTCCTACTAACACTATTAAGAGAATCTGTGAAATGTAGTCTATGCTTTTCTTTCTTTTGTTTTCACCCTGAGCTGAGGACCAAAGCCAGGGCCTTGGCTTGCAAGGCAAGCCCTCTACCACTAAGCTGCTGTCTACACTAGGCTGTTTTTCTATGTGTGTGTTATGATAAAGCTTGAGAGGAACCTTGGCAGGTGGGGGAACAAACATGCCAGGCAGAAAGAACTTAGTGAGAAGTTTTATTAGAAAGGGAGGGAAGGGGGAGGAAAGAGAAAGGAGGTAAAGAGACACAGAGACAGAGAGGACAGAAGAGAAGAGGGAGACAGGAAAAGTCCTGTCTGCCCCAGGGGAAGAGCAGGAAAGAGAGTATAAGTGAGTGGGGTCTTTCTTTTAAAGGGTCCTTTGCACCTGCGTCTAGGCTAGTAGTCATGGAACCCTGGGCTGACCAGGGTACTGCCTGAGTGCATTCTGCCAGGTGACAGGGGCAGGCCAGCATAATGCCTGAATCCTTATAGTGTGTGAATGATGTGTGTGTGTGTGGTTGTGTATATGTGGTGCTTGTGTGGAGGTCAGATGACAACTGTATGGAGTAAGTTTTCTTCTTTCACCTTTTCGTGGGTTCCAGGGACTGAATTCGGGTTGCTAGGTTTGCATGGATGTCAGAAGCTCTTTGGGTTCCTTTTGTAAAAAAAAAAAAAAAAAATCGATTCCATTCATAAAAACTTTACCCTGGTGACCTCCCAATGTCCCTACCTTCAGATCTTATCATTCGAGGCTTTAGGATTCTAGCATAGGACTGACATAGGGGGAGTGGATGACACAAACCTTTAGTCTATTGCAGGCAATTACTATTTTCAAATATAACAATAAGAACTGTTTCCTTCCTTCTCTTTTCTTTTGAGACAGGGACTCATGAATCTTGGGCTGGCCTTGAACTCACTACAAGCAAAGGATAGCCTTGAACTTCTGGAACTCCAACCTCTACCTCTTCAGGTTCTGGGATTTTAGGTGTGCCTTACCACATTTGGCTGATGCAGTGCTGGCATCAAGCTCAGGGCTGCATGCATATCTGACAAGCAATCTACCAGCAGAGCCAGATCTCTACCCATGAACTGTTATTTTCCAGGACTGGGGATGAAGAACTGCTTCCCCTGCACACACAGGCCTCACGTTCCACTATTTAACACTATTAAAAAGAAGAGAGAAACTCAAGGGGTATGATATTACATACGCCTATAAGCCCAAGGCTCACAAGGCTGAGGGAGAAGGATCTTGAACTAAGGCCAGCCTAGGCTACACAGAGAATATGAATGTGTGTGTGTGTGTGTGTGTGTGTGTGTGTGTGTGTGTGTGTGTGTGTATATGTTGCACGATAAAAGATCCAGAGCAGCCAGTCACTAGCTCTTAGCTTCTACCTCAGCTCAGACCAAAGGGGCCATCCTCAAACTGCTCCTAACTCTGCTGCTCCTCAGATTCACTCAGACTGCTGTGCTCTCAACATGGTTAGAGACTACTCTCAGAATGCCACTGTATTCCCAATGTGCTGGAGAATGAATGAATGCTGGCTCTGAGACCCTGTTCCTGTCTTAAATACCTCTCTTGAGTCCTGGGATTAAAAGTGTCTGATTCCAAGTACTGAGATCATATTTGTTTATTCAAATACAACTTCTTTCATGGGGACAATGGTGAATATTTAAATTGGGCCACATTGGGCAACACTGAATCACTGTACAGTCACATTTATTTTTTTTATGTTTAAATTTAACTTCCTTATTGATTCTTTGGGAGTTTCACATCATGCACACTCTCCAATTCCTCTCACCTCCCGGTCCCCCCCATACCCTCCCCTTGACCCATGCAGAGCCCTCCCCACAAAAGAAAATGAAAAAAAATCAAAACAAAACAAAGCAAGCAAGCAAACAAAAACAAGAACAAACCAAAAAAAAAAAAAAAAAAAAAAAAAACCTTTTCTCTTCCATCTTTCCTGCCTCTCCAACACCTCTTCATTTGTCCTGGTGGCACTGGGAACCTCGGTGTGTCACATAGTATACCCTTTTGTTCACTCAGCTTTACTAGCAAATGTTCAAGGCTTCTGGTTTCTGGTACACCATTGTTAGACCCCCGAAAACTCAAGTATCCGGGGTCCCAGGCCACGTTCGCGGTCACCCCAATCACTAGGCGGATTCGAGAGCTTGCTGCAAACTGCACAAGGCTTTATTGTAATTTAACGAGCTAACCCCATGTTAGCTCGGGTCTTTCACCCACCCACCATGGCGGATGGCTAGCAAAAGACGGCTCCTAGGGGCTCCCAAGAGATCTTATAGGACAGCGTAAGGGGAATGTCTAGGGGTACGCACAGGCTCACAATTGGTGTGCCTCCAGGCTTGGAGGGTTTGCCCTGTGTTGATTGGTCAACTGGTTGTTATGGCCCATAGGCCCTCCCAGGGTGGTTGCTATGCTCTCTACATCATTGCTGTGCACTTGTCCGTAAAGCACACCCAGGGTCGTAAAGCATAGCGCCACCAGCTAACTTCTGATTGGTTCCTTCTCACGAGGCAGGCATCTGACTTTCTAGTGTCTAGGACAAGGTCATAGAAGCATGTGTTTGGCTCATTATGGCTGCCAAAAGGGAAGCTGGTCCCTTCAACATCATCACTGGATCCTCACCAGAACTCCTCTGGGATATCCGCTAGCTCCCCCAAGTCATGGAGATCCTGTGGTTATTGTTCCACAGGACCAGTCCCTTCAGGAGCTCCAGCAGGTCTAGATGGGGTAGGTATTAGGGCAGGTCAAACCAAAGCTTGGATGTGGGCCTGGGTAGTAACTGAGCTGCTTAGTCCAGGCCACTGGGGCCACAGTCTCAGTTGATAGGCCATCTCTCCCAAGCACAGGGACCAACTCTCCTTTGAGGGTTGAGCCAATTTTCTTGCTGCAGTGCCCATCGAGAGGCAAAGCCAGCTTTCCCTGAGCCAGTGAAGGGTGGGGCGGGCTCAGCATGGCCCTCTGAGTTCATCTCACATGGTTCCTATGGCCCTCTGAGGTAACATGGCCACAGACATCAACACAGACCCCAGTTGCAGCTGGACCATGGACCCAGACAGGGCCCTTGGCAGCAGCTTGGGCCTGGACTATATCCTGGCTCTGGGTGAAAGTATTGGCCACTCAGGTTGGGATGGTTCTGGTGGCAGGATTGCCCCCCTCCCCTCCCTGTTCCCCCCCCCCCCCCCCCCCCCCCCCCCGACACCACCACCAAGGCCTCTCAGCTTGACGCTCCAACCCTTCTATGTAACTTTTGGTGGCAATATAGGTCTCAGACTTCAGGGCAGATCCCAGCCACAGAACCATGGTCCTTGGCAGCAGTTGGGTCCAGAAGTCACCATTGCCCCAGGTGGTAGTACAGGCCCAGACCTCTCAAATTGGCACAGGCCCCAGATTTTGGGTGTCTGCATGGCCTTTGATGGTAACAGGAGCCATGGACATCGACTCAGACCCTGGTTGCTGTAGGACCAGGGACCCAGACTTGGCCCTTGGCAGCAGCCCAGCTGGGACATCACTGTGGCCCCAGGTAGCAAACAGGTCTCCAGCATCAGCCTACTCGTCACCCACTCACTCCTTCTGTTCTCCCTCTTTGCACAGCACATGTTCTGCTTCTTTTTCTCCCATTTCTCCACCACATATGTGCTCATCACAATGGACCACTGCCCCGGGGCCAGGGCGGGCCCATGGATGTCTTCCTGCCAAGCTGGCTAGCCCCCTCCTAAGCAGGAAGGTGGAGGCCTGAAGAATCAGGAACTCCAAAAAAAATTCCTATGTGAGTGGCCGCATGAATTTATGAACGTTTGGAGTCCAAAGACAACTGAAGGATTTCTAACTAAGGTCACAGTACCTGTGAATGCATGAGAATGGAGGGGAGGTTGGCAAGATGGCGGTGGAGAGAGTCTTAGGATGAGGAGAGAGTTACAAGGCAGACAGCATGTTTACCTGCACTAGAGCTGATGGGAGCGGAGAACCGCAAAGAAGGTAATCCCCCAAATACAATTGGCTACTTCCCTGGGAGCCATAGCAGCGACCTGGTCTGAACGAGTTTTCAAATTTCCTGTTTATATACATCTCACCTTGTGCCTCAAGTCACAAGCCTAACCCGTCCACACAGTATACAGCCATGTCAAAGACCCTTCCTTGCCTGGGCAGTCAGCGGAAACAGAATCTAGAGCGGAGGCTCGCCCGGCTCTCGTCCACGCCCCGCCCATCTCGATCCCCAGTCTGATAGGTGCAAACTGCAGGATACACAGCACAGTCACTGCATGGTCAGAAAACCCACTTCTCCCGAGTTCACACGGCATCGCATTCATCAGTCCTCGGGAGCAGGAGGGGAGTCGCCTCCAAGCCTAAAGTGTGATTTCCATGGTTGCAGAGCAGGTTGCCTCCTTAGAGAAGTGTTCATCCGCACTTGTTTTTATCTCCAGCAGGTGGCAGTAAATAAGTACCAAAAATGGCAGAGAGAACGCTTCTCCACCAGAAGACTCAGAAGGGAGAATATTTAACAATTTTAATTGAATGCCAACCTTTAAAATATTTAAATTTTGTTTAAATCGTCATAAAATGAGAGTCGTACAAGAGTCCTAAAGAGTCTTCAGAGGTTCCCAAAGACAACTGTAGGGCACCAGGACAATGACTCATCTGAAACCAAGGATCTTCCTATTTCTCCCAAATCCAGCTTGTCATAGCACAGGTGGATTCTCCCCCGCTGCAGGACAGGCTGTGACATGCCATGCGAGGAGGCCAGGCACAGGTAGCTGGCTTTCTTGGTACCTAAGCCCAGACACCCTGACACAGTGCCGCGTGCGAACACTGGACAGGGATGGTTAAGCCCTGCTCTTTAGGCTTTGTTTTCTAATAAAAGCACAAGGATTATCTTTTGCTGGAATGCTCACTTACCATGCATCCATCAAAGCCAGAAGGTTTCCTGTGCCTTCTCTTGCAGAACCTTAGTTTGTATGTGTTTGAGCAGTCTGTCCTTCATATGACACTGAGCCCCACTGCAGGACAAACAGATCTAGAGTTCACTCAAGACAAGTGTCATGATTTACACTATAATGTCTCCCGGGATGAAAACTGTATAAGACAAACAAACATCATCTAGTATCAAGAAGACGAAGAAAACCATGGTCTATTTTCTTGTGGAATGTTGTTGGATTTGGTACAAGAGTTAAAACATCTACAACTTTTCACTGGCCTGGTTTTGTTTTTAGATGGGATTGTCACTACATTATCTGAGCTGGCCTTGAACATGTCATGTGGCTCAAGCAATCTTGCCTAAATCTGAGTAGCTGAGTAGTAGTGGCATTGGCCACTATTCCTGGTCTGATTTCTGTTTTTATCTAGGACACCATTAGTAGTTTAGCTGATATACAAAATTGACCCCAGCATTTTCTTCCCTACATATCTATGGGAAAATGCAGGTTTGCTTAATTCTCCTGCTTCTCTATATATGTGATGAAGATACTGAAGGAAAGAGATCCTACATCCTGTTCATATAACATAACTGAAATTTTGAGAAAATCAGTCTCTCTCTCCCTTTTCCCCTCTCTTTCTTCCTCCAGTATCTTTATAATTCCTACCAATATTCAAGAGGATGTGGATAGAGTTCAGTGGCAGAGAGAGCCTTTCTGCCATGTGCAAGCTCTGGCTTTAAGCCCTATTGATAATAAGCCCAAATGATAATAAGAATTATAAGCCGGGCGGTGGTGGCGCACGCCTTTAATCCCAGCACTCGGGAGGCTCTCTGTGAGTTCCAGACCAGCCTGGTCTACAAGAGCTAGTTCCAGGACAGCCTCCAAAGCCACAGGGAAACCCTGTCTCGAAAAACCAAAAAAAAAAAAAAAATGGAATTATAATGATGATGATAATATTGTTAAGTCAACAAATTGAGGAGTAAGGCAATTTTACTGATTTACAGTGTGGATGCACCCGGTATGAGATAGACTTACAGTTAGTTTGGGTAACTAAACTAGAAGGGACACAGGCAGCAGAGGAGGGGTTACTTGTTATCTTTTGTTACTGCCTTTTCTCAGATACCCCAGCCAGTGCTAGAGAACAAGAAGAGAGTTGCAAACACTTGAGTGTCTTCTGATGGACGGACATACACCAGCGCCTCCTGAAATCACTCACCTCCACAGTGAGAGATAAGAGCCATCCCGCTTCGGACCACCCCTGGAGTGTGGTTAAGACTGGGTTTGTTGATAACTTTGAGGACTCAACTTATAGTTACACATGGAACTAAATTTCATAAATTTTCACTGATAATCTTAGCATCTAAAAATTACACAAAATCTTTATTTTTTGTTTGTTCATTTAGAGACAGAGTCTTTTTTAAAAAAAGATTTTGTTTACTTATTATGTATACAACATTCTGCTTCCATGTATATCTGCACAGCAGAAGAGGGCACCAGGGATGGTTGTGGTTGCTGGGAATTGAACTCAGGACCCTTGGAAGAGCAGTCAGTGCTCTTAAGCTCTGAGCCATCTCTCCAGCCCAAGACAGAGTCTTTCTATGTAGCTTTGGCTGTCTTGAACAAACTATGGAGACTAGAATGGCCTTGAAATCACAGAGTAAATGATTAATATTTTTGTATTTAAAAAATCTAAATATAGCTGGGCAGTGGTGGCACGATGCCTTTAATTCCAGAACTCTGTAGGCAGAAGCAGTTCGATCTCTAAGTTAGAGGCCAGCCTGGTCTATACAGTGAGTTCCAGGACAGTCAGGGATACTAAAGAAACCCTTTCTGTCTCAAAAAAAAAATTTTTAGCTGGGTGTTGGTGGTACACGCCTTTAATCCCAGCACTCAGGAGGCAGAGGCAGGCAGATCTCTGTGAGTTCGAGACCAGCCTGGTCTACAGAGTGATGCCAGATAGGCTCCAAAGCCACAGAGAAACCCTGTCTCCAAAAACCAAAAACCAAAAAAAAAAAAAAAAAACTAAGTATAATGTGACACTTTAGAAAGATCATGTCATGTAAACTAAAATAATCCCATGATATTTTAATAAAAATGATAAATCATAGCTATCTATTGCCATATAGTTTCTCATATATATCTATTTACATGTATGTATATATGTATGTATGTATGCATGTATGTGAAGGGACCAGCTCCCCATTTTGGCAGCCATAACAGCTGGACACGTGCTTTTCCTGCCTTGCCTTAGTCACTAGAGGTTAGGTGCCTGCCTCGTGGCAAGGAACCAATCAGAAGTTAGCTGGTGGCGCTATGCTTTACAGCTCTGGGTGTGCTTTACGGACAAGTGCACAGCAATGATGCGCAGAGCATAGCAACCACCCTGGGAGGGCCTATGGGCCATAACAAACCAGTTGGCCAATCAACACAGGGCAAACCCTCCAAGCCTGGAGCCACACCAATCCTGAGCCTGTGCATACCCCTAGACACGCCCCTTATGCTGCCCTATAATATCTCTATGTAGACAGTTTGAAGTGTCTTTGCTGGCCGTCCGCCATGGCGGGTGGGTGAAAGACCCGAGTTAACATGGGGTTAGCTTGTTAAACAACAATAAAGCCTCATGCAGTTTGCAGTAAGTTTTCAAATCTGCCTGGTGATTGGGGTGACCACGGTCCTGGGCTGGGACCCCGGAGGCCTGAGTTTTCCGGGGGTCTAACATATGTATGTATGTATATATGATAGGGTTTCTCTGTGTAACAGTCTTGACTGTCCAGAAACTCTCTTTGTAGACCAGACTGGTCTCAAACTCACTGAGATTAATTTGCCTCTGCCTCCCAAGTGCTGGGATTAAAGGTGTGTGCAACCACTTTCCAGCTATTTTCTCTAATATTTTGTTGTGATTTTTGTCTCACTATGCAGTCTGGAACTCAATATGGTGATCAGGATGGACTCAAATGCATAGAAATCTGGCAGCCTCTGCCTCCCAGTGCTGGAATCAGAGGCATGCACCACCACACCCAGCTTGGCCTTCCTTATTAACTTGTAGACTTTGATTTACAAATGGAATTCTATTATAATCTGCTTTTTCCACTGAACAATTTACCATAGGCATCTTTCCATTCATTTTAGTGTGTGTGTATGCACATGCATGCATGAGTGTGTGTGCCTGTGTGTTGGTTTCTAATTTAACTATTTAACTATATCTTATCTTATATGTGTGAGTGTTTAGCTTTGTATTATGTTTATACATTGTATGTGTGCCTGGGCCCACAGAGGCCAGAAGAGGGCATTGGATTCCCTGAGACTGGAGTTACAGGAGATTATAAACTACCATACTCAAAATCAGGTCCTCTACAAGAGCAGCAGCCAGGACTCAGAACCACTGAGCCATCTTTCTAGCTCTGATTTTTGAGATGGGCTTTCACTATGTATCCCTAGTGTTGTCTGGAACTCATGACCCTTCTGCTGCAGCTTCCCAAGTGCTGGGATTCCTGGCATGTTCCTCCATGCCTGGCCTCCATCCTTTTCTTTCTTTCTTTCTTTCTTTCTTTCTTTCTTTCTTTTCTTTCTTTCTTCTTTCTTTCTTTTTTTTTTTGAGACAAGGTTTCTTTGCATAGCTTTGGAGCCTGTCCTGGCACTCTCTGTAAACCAGACTGGCCTCAAACTGACAGAGATCCACCTGCCTCTGCCTTCCAAGTGCTGGAATTAAAGGCATGTGCCACCACCATCTGGCCTCACCTATTCTTTTTAAAAGACTAGGTAATAACCCGATGCATGAATACCACTGTGCTATATTTATGGGTATTTGTATTGTTTTCAATATTTTGCTGTTCTCAACAATGCACTACTAATTATCTTATATATATATGCATGATATATATATATACATATATATATATATATAATATATATATATATATATATATGTCTTTGTGCCCTCGAATGTTATTTTGTATTGATTTTTTTGAACAGTAAAAGTAGAGGTAAAATTGGTGAATCAAATAGTATGTTTAGTTTTTCTTTTTACTTTATGTGGATTGGTGTTTTGCCTGTATGTGTGTCTGGGTGATTGTGTCAGGTCTTGGAGTCACAGACAGTTGTGAGCTGCCATGTGAGTGCTGGGAATTGAATCTAGCTCCCCTGGAAGAGTAACCAATGCTCTGAACTGCTGAGCTATCCCTCCAGCCTTGATCCAGCATTTTAGATGTGTTGTTATATTTCATTTATATTGAGCTTCTGACTACTGCTCCGTTCTGTTCCTCTTGGGCAGCTGACTATGCTAGATATAAGAAAACGGTATCAATGGTATCAGTATTTTCATTTTTGTTACCCCTTACTTTAATAAGAAGTAAGTTTATAAACTTATCAACAAAAATAGCAAATGCCAATAAAAACAACCATAGAGCTTGGCTCTATCACCACACCATGATTTTAAAAATATTTATTTAACATGTATATGTGTGTGAGAGTATGGCATCAAGTGTGTGAAATGCCAGCGGAGGTTAGAAGAGGGCATCAGATCCCTCAAAATGGAGTTAAAGGTGGTTGTAGGCTACCATGTGGGTGCTGGGAGCTGAACCCCGTTTTTCTGCAATAGCAGTAAGTGCTCTCAGCCCCTGAACCATCACTTTAGCCCCACCATACTTTAACCCATCAGTGCATTAGATGAGAGGGGGCTGTTATATGACTGTATATAAACAGAAGGGCACATATTCCATGATGGCACATTCCTTTAATCTCAAGAACTTGGCCTGCAGGTGAAAGAGGAGTTCAAGACTGGCCTGGGCTGCATAGCAAGACCAGCCTGAAAAAGAGGAGTGTTTGAAAGCAGACAAAATGAGAAGCCTACCTCTATATAGCATTGCAATTGATGACTCTGTTCAATGGCTTACTGGTGTCTTTTCGTTTTTTATTTTCTCCTTAGTCATTGTATCAGACTTTAACAGATCTTTCTCCACCCTCCAAGGTAAACAATGAAAGAAGAATGCACCAAATTAAAAAGAAAATAATCCAGGGGGGTAGTGGCAAACAACTTTAATTCCAGCACTTGGGAAGCAGAGGCAGGCAGATCTCCAAGTTTGATGTCAGCCCAGTGTACAGATGGAGTTCTAGGACAGCCAGAGCTACACAGAGAAACCCTGTCTCAAACAAACAAACAAACAAACAAAAAAACAAAGAACAAATAAAAACAAAAACAACCCCCCAAAAAAACAACAACAAAAAGCAAACCCCTAAACATAACAATCATTTGTACCAGTAAATCTCAGAATCCATATACCCTTCCAGGCTTTCATTTGTCTAAGCTTCATTAGGGTTCTCTGGATGGAGGCCTCTGATTCTCCATGCTCCAGGAGACAGTCTCTCTCTCTCTCTCTCTCTCCTTACATACTCTCCCTACCGTTGTCCTGTTTTGTTTTGTTTCAGACTGAAATCATTCAAGGTTGATTTCAGGGTTGCTTCATGTAGGCATAATTAGGTTTATTATTTTGACACAATCAGACATAGTCCCTCTTTTGATAATAATGTACTACTACTTAAAAATGCCTGAGACCCTGGCTCTTAGAGACATGGGTGGAACACAGATGATGACCGGAAAGGGGCAGACCTTTGGCCTCAATCAGATGCTCATTGTGAAGGAGGAAACAAGCGGAATGGGAAACACACAAAAGAATGTTTTATGCACTGATCCAACAAATGCACAAAGTCCCATGAAGCTGAGCGCTAGATGCTACAGGGATAAATAAAAATGCACAAACTACCATGAGTATCCCAAGTTTATCACCTTACATGACTAAAACGTGGCATGTGTTACCCAGATTGCAATTGCTTCAGAAGTTCAACCCATCCATATCCTCGGCTCAACCTGTCTTGTACCCTATTGTCCGATCTCGGTGTTTCACACAGCCAGTCACATGTCCCACTGTCCCGTCTATCTCTTGCATGCAGTCATGTGCCCTACTGTCCTGTATAGGTGTCTAGAAGCCACTCCCATGCTAGCATCTCAGAATCCTCTGTTCTGACCTTTCCTATCTGACCGGAGAGCTCTTTCCAGTGCAGGGCAAGCACAACTCTTTCTCAGTTTCCTCTCCCAGGGCGCTAAGAACTGCGGAAGATAGCAGTGAGTGTCCCTGACTTGATTCTAGCTGACTTTCTGTGTAATATCTCACAGTAGCTCTTCCATTTTTCCTACTTTTCTGGAGTCTCTGAGCTCAGCGGAGCCTAAATGACCAGTCTCAGGGCAAATCAGGCACTGAGGCCTGGATTTCCTCCAGTGCTGAACGAAGCAGGAACATCTGGTTTCAGTTTATATGTGCATCTGAAACCTTCTGGTCCCCATTCTTCCCTTCCAGAACTAACTTATGGCCCTCCCCGCACCACCCACCACCATGACCTTGTCCATTCTCACTCCACCTATCCTGTGCATTTCTGCATATCAAATACCACAAGGCTGATTAGATTAAAATGCATTGTTACTCAAGGTTCCTCACAGTCTGGATCATGAGATCTGTTTAGGCGGAGAAGTGAGATTGCAATGAAGAAGATACACTGGCCATCAGGAGGCCTACCAGGGCTGGAGAAGCCGTGTCCAAGGTTGAATATCCTACAGTACAGCAGCTGGTGTTCCTAAAGCAAGAGCACTGAGCACACAAGCAAGAGCAAGTCCAGCACCTCTTAAGATCTGTTCTCAGAGGTACTCGCCATCACAATTGCCTTACTCTGTTTTCTAGAAGTAACTGACTGCAAGAATACATTCAGGTGGGTACACAAGCCTAGCCACAGCCCAGCTTGTCATCTCCCATAGTTCTCTTCACAACTCAGCCAACATAATTTACCATTCTGCAAGTATGACTTCAGCTTTCTTTCCTGCCTCTGAGCTGTTGCTTACACACCTGCCCTCACCAGGCCAAGACCTTCTCACCTTCTCATCTGCCAAACCCTGTTCAAATCCAGAATCCCTTGGTTTTTTTCTCCTTTCTCTCATTCCAGAGCATAGCAACCGTTAGCTTTACTGCTGCAGCCTGTTTCTCATCGTGGATCCTGGCATACATCTCTATGTTCCTTTCCACATCCCAACAGACTAAGTCCTTAATCTTTTTGGACTGAATAAATTTACCTAAATGATTAAAATTTAATTTTGCTTTCATCAAAAGGCAAATTAAAGTCCCTGTAATCTCCAATTCTATTAAATTAATACATTGAGCTGAGGGAAATTGCAGAATGGTCTCTGCTTTAGAAGAATAGAGATTTCTTTTCTATTATTTGAACAATTTTAATGGAATGATTAAAATTAAATCATAGTTATTCACCAAAAGGGTTTGCTTCTGAGATATGTGTGCATATAATAAGTATTCTTGCAATTCCTGGTCAACATGAGATTTCCATGGAAACAGATCTCACACACTGGAGAGGAAAGGAACTGGATTGTGTTTGAACTGCATTTTGTCATCTCCATGGAGCTACTGTGAGCTCAGGGAAACTGTAATTTAATACCACCTAAATAAGGACATAGTAGCTAACGCTTTTTAAAATAGCAGAATCTGCTATTAATTTAAAATTTTATTAACGTGGTGGCAATATAAAAGGAACTTTTAATATTTCTTGGCTCATGCTCTAATTTCATCGAGTACAATGCCTTTTGTCTCTTTGCCAGTTCAGAAACAGAAAAGAAATGAAAATTCAGAATGGAAAGGGTGGCATTGCTATATTTAGCTACAGGTAAAATAATTTGTTCTGAATGTCAATCACCATTTTTTTATTTTAATTTTTATTTATTTATTTTTCAGATGATGTCTCACTATGTAGTCTTGGCTAGTCTGAAACTCACCATGGAGACCATATTCATGGCTGGCCATGGACTCAAAGAAATCCACCAGTCTGAGATTAGTGGCCTCAGAGAGCTGCCCTCAGGCATCCCCCTCCCCCATGTGATGCCTCTTTGTATAGTGTGTGCAGCAAGAAGGCCATCTCTTCACATTAGCATCTCCGTGTTGGACTTCTCAGCAGGAAGACCTCCCTAGACATCAGCATCTTCATGGTGGACTTCTCAGTCCCTTCACCTGTAAGAGACACATCTCTAAACTTCATAAATTTCCCAGTTTGTGGTATTCTTTTACAGCAACAAAAAATGAACTAAGAAACATTAATTAGCAGGAAATAAATGAATCAGGAGTATACCACTTCCTCTATAATTCAATTCTTTATGCCAAAACTCACTTTGCACAAAAGAATCATACCCCTTACTCTGCCAGTGGCAAAATATTGTTGAAAAGTAAAAGGTGACAGACAGCTGCCAATGGAGTTTCTCTTTCATTTGTGCTCATTTTAATAATTTTCTGGAAGTTAGATGCCAATTGAAATTTGAATAAGGCTTTACCTAGCTGGGCAGAATGAAGTCGAATGATAACTCCTTCAGCTAGTATCAGTCTGTCAGAATACCAGAGACTAGTTTATAATAAATTACAATGAATTAATTTATAATATCCAGGAAATCATTTGACTCATGGTCTAGGCCAGTGGTTCTCAACCTTCCTAATGCTGTGACCCTTTAATATAGTCCCTCATGTTGTGGTGATCCCAACTAAAAAACTAATTCATAACTAATTCTGCTACTGTTATGAATCATAATGGAAATACCTGATAAGCAGCATATCTGATACACAACCCTCACAGGTTAAGAACTGCAGTTCTGGGCTGGAGAGGTGGCTCAGAGGTTAAGAGCACTGGCTGTTCTTCCAGAGGTCCTGAGTTCAATTCCCAGCAACCACATGGTGACTCACAACCATCTGAAATGCGACCTGGTACCCTCTTCTGGCCTGGGCAGAACACTGTATACATAATAAAAATAAATAAATAAATATTAAAAAAAAGAACTGCAGTTCTAGAGACTAGGGAGTCTAAGAGCATGTCATTAGTATCTGGTAAGGGTTTTCTTGCTCTGCTTACATGACAAAAGACATCCCATGAGACAGCTGCAGGGGACTGAACTTTTATAACAAACTCACTATCTTGACAATGAGTCCATCCTCCAAATAACAATCTACAATCTAATCATTTAAAATTTTTTTCTGTCTTGTGTTGCAGGTTGAGAATGCACCACTACTGAGCAGGCTGTGCCTGGCACCTTGAGCACACACTACCATTGAGCAGGCTGTACCGGGCACCTTGAGCACACACTACCACTGAGCAGGCTGTGCCTGGCACCTTGAGCATACACTACCACTGAGCAGGCTGTGCCTGGCACCTTGAGCACACACTACCATTGAGCAGGCTGTGCCTGGCGTCTTCAGCATGCACTACCTTTGAGCTATTCCCCTAGCCCTCAAATCGCCTGTGAAGTTTTCATCTCTCAATATTTTGGCACAGATGTGAGGAACACATTCAGACACCAGCAAGGGGGTTGGCTTCATGCTCAGCCACTTTCTCTAGTCAGGGAAGTGCTGCCTCCCAGGACTATGATCCTATCTGCTCTTGGGATGTTTTGGGCTCCTTATATTTACAACTAAATGCCTGGTAGCTCTCGCTATAGGAATGAGTTCCACATGTGGACTTGGCCCCAGTTATTCGCTCTGGCTCAGCTGCCCTTGTCTGGATCTGGTTGGAGTAGCAAGCAGCTCAGAAGCTTGAGATGGTTAAACACTGACCTTCTCAAGGGGTATGGGATTTGGTGCAGGTGGGGAGGGTGTGTCCCAGGAGCTAGGGACTTCCTCACTCCTCCCTGTGTCACTCAGATGGTCACCCATATACATTGATTCTCCTTGAATCTCTATAAGGATAACCAGTCACTCTTGGAAGGGTCTGCCTAGGGAACACCAGAGCTTGTGCATGCAGAGTACACATTCTAACCCTGAGCAGTAGCCAAGACTCTGTGTGTGATTCAACAGGAGAGCAAGCCCAACATCCAAAATGTGACCGGCAAAAACAAGTAAAAACATGTAGGCCTGTGAATGCTCTTCAATTAAGACAATGAGCTTCTTACATACCATAAACAATCCATCAGATTCACCCCTGAAGCCTTCTCCATTCTCCTCTGTCCTAAGGAGGGTCCACAGAGACTGTGTCCTTGTGCATCTTTGCCCACTGGGTAAGTACCCACTATTTTTTTTCTTGAGAGTGCAGTCCTGGAAAGAAATTGGTAAGAAAATGGGGAAAGAACATCTATTTCTCTGGTTCCCTCCTTGTCACATAGCCATAAGCTGGTTCTTTCCCTGCCAAAAGCTATAGCTCACTTGGTGGCTTCCAGAACATAGTTCTCTCTCCAGAGTTTCTTAGCCCTTTTAAGTGTAAAGTTGGGAATAACTCCCTTGAGGGGTGCATGGCACCCCTTTCCATTTTATATAGATCACTTCTTTAAATAAAAAGCCCCTTCATTGAACTTTCCTTATGTATCCACTTTGAGAGGATCGTTTACTGGATGCTGGTGGATACAGCTGGTCTTGATTTTCCATAAGGAACCCTTAGAAACCTGTTTCTTGTGTTTGTGTGTCACAATTCAGCTATACAGTAGAAGCCATACCACAGAAGCAGGGTTTTTTGTTACAATCAACCTTCTCAATCTCCCAACACTCCCTACACCTCAAACTCACCACAGAGGCAATGAGTCTTCTCCCTGCCCTTCCTTCCTCTCATCCTGGAGATGACTGGAGAGGACTTGTAAGTCTGGCAACCTCCAGTCCCAGTTGCTGAGTTTCCAACCTGGCCTCCCTGCTGTCCACACCTCCCTCTTCTGTGGGCTCTTGGCTGCTGGATTCTGGATTACTTTACAGCCATGGTCAGTACAAATGGAAAGAGGTGGACAGTGTAGAGTTTAACATAGATCACACATCTAAGTAAGCAGCACATTGACACCTCTGTCTTTTAATAAATTGACATTCTGTTTACAAATTGGGCTGTGAAGTCAATTTGCCAAGGCTTTTAATCACCCCACATAAATTTGAAAACAATGGTTTCAGGACTAAAAGCCTAACGGTTAAAATATCCTGAAAACAAAAAAGAGTATCATTCAATAATCTAAGGACTCCAGCAAAGACTCTGTCAAGAGATTATCTTAATTGTTCAAAATTAAGAATTAAAATCATGAAATTAATTAATGCACTTTGTTGATATACTACCAGTCATTTAAAATATTTAATTCTAAAAACCCTGAATATTTGGTATTTTACTGATGGTGGAGGCTGGAGGCTGAGCAAAGTTAACTGCCTCAGGACACACTAGGGGAACTGGAATTTGAATGCAGGCTTGGTTGTTTTTTTTTTTTTTTTTTTTTTTTTTGGTTTTTCGAGACAGGGTTTCTCTGTGTAGCTTTGGAGCCTATCCTGGCACTCGCTCTAGAGACCAGGCTGGTCTCGAACTCACAGAGATCCGCCTGCCTCTGCCTCCTGAGTGCTGGGATTAAAGGCGTGCTCAACGAACGCCCGGCACAGGCTTATTTTAAAACCTCACATTATACTGATTTCTGTATGATGGAATATTGGGAAGCCCTTCGGACAACAACTCTGATGAGTATCAAAGTAGAGTAAAAAGTGCATTAAAATGTAAATGCAGTATAATGTTAAACACACACATTTGGATAAGAAACACAGAGAAAAACTACCTGACACTTTAGAGCAATGAACCCTTTAAGATAAATTTTTGCCTAAATAGTTTGCTTTTGGGGGAAGCTATTATAAATATTTTACATTTTGGTTTTTAATTCACTATTAGTATATAAAATAACTGTGTTTATGTGGTGTACACATGTATACATGCTCATGTTTCTGCATGTACCTGTATGTGCACGTGTGTGTGGAGGTCAGAGGTCTTCTATCATTCCCACTTTATTATACATTTATATATACACATACATGTATATGTATTTTTTGGATAGAGTCTTGTTATGTAGCTCTGGCTACATAACAGATCTGCTTGCTTCTGTCTCCTGTGTGCTGGGATTAAAGGTATGTCCCCTCACACTGGGTCACACCTTTTATTAACAAGAATTCTTTGGCTTTATCTTGTGTATTGTGCACCATGTGTGTGCCTGTGTTCCTGTAGAGGACAGCATGAGATCCGCTGTAAGTAGAATCAGACGGCTGTGAGCTGCCATGTGGGAATTGAACCCAGGTCCTCTGCGAGAGCACTAAGCACTCTCATCCACCTTGTGTTTTGAGACCGGGTCCATCACTGAATCTGGGGCTCGCTGATTTGGTAAGACTACCTGGCTACTGAGCTCTCAGGGTCCTGCTCTTCCAGCTGGACCTCTCCAGCTCTGTGATGCTTGCCACCATGTTTGACATTTATGTGGGTGCTGACAATGAAACTCAGGTGCTCATGCTTGCACAACAGTCACCTTGTCAACAGTCATCTCCCCAGAACTGCAGCTGATGTTTTATGTTACGAGTTATGTTTTTTAACATACTGAATTTGCCAGTTCTAGATTTGTTTTAGACAGATCCCTTGGATTTTCTGTGTGGACAGAAGTATCATTTCCACATATGCAAGAGTTTTATCTGCTTGTGTTTTGTTTTCTTCTTCCTTTCCAATCTATATTATGCCCCTCCCCACTTTTCCTACTTCCACTGGCTAAACTTCCTGTACTATATGGATCAGACATAGTGAGAGTGCACAGTCTGGCCTTAATTGCAATCTTAAGGAAGGTACAGTCTTAGGGGAAGCATCCAGCCTTTGATCACTTGTAATTTTAGCTATAGGTTTTGACTAGGTCCTTTATCTTGTTGAGGAAAGACCCTTTAACTCCTAGATTGGTGAAATTTATTTTTCATGGACATTTGATTTTTAGAAATGTTCTTTATCAGCCAACTGTGGTGGTTTAAAAGAAAATGGACCCCAAAGGGAGTGACACTATTAGGAAGTGTATATATAGCCTTGTTGAAGTAGATGTGGCCTTGTTGGAGGAAGTGTGTCACTATGGGGGCAGGCTTTGAGGTCTCTTTTGCTCAAGCTTCTCTCAGTGTGATACTCAGACCACTTCCTGTTGCCTGCAAGATGTAGGACTCTCAGCTATGTCTCTAGCACCATGTCTGCCTGCATGTTGTCATGTTCTACCATGATGATAATGGATTGAACCTCTTAACTGTAAGTGAGTACCCCAATTAAATGTTTTCCTTTATAAGAGTTGTTGTGGTCATGGTGTCTCTTCACAACAATAGAAACCCTAAGACAGCCAACATGTTCATGTCTTCCTTCTTTAGGCTGTTAAAATAACAGATTGTAGGGGGCAGGAGAGATGGCTCAGTGGTTAAGAGCACTGACTCTTCTTCCAGAGGTCCTGAGTTCAATTTCTAGCAACCACATGGTGGCTCACAAACCACCTTGAATGAGATCTGGTGCCCTCTGCTGGCATGCAGGCAGAAGATTGTATACATAATAAATAAGTAAAACCTTAAAAAAAAGAATCTTTAAAAAAATAACACATTATATTGATTTTCAAATATTAAACCAGTCTTACACTTCTGAAGTAAACATTGCTTGGCCATGATGTAGCATATGTATACATGTGTATATGTTATATATACACACATACATATATGCATACCTGAATGAATATTCAACTTATTAATAGTGTGTTGGAGGTTTTGCTTATACTAATGAAGGACAACAGCTGTAGTATTATTGTAATGACTTTGCTTTGGGTATCAGGGTAACAATGACCTCCTTTCTTCATCCCTATTCAACCCTCTTTTATTTGGGAGTTTGTAGGGAATTAGCCCCTTCCATATACATTGTTGACTTTATTCAGTTTTGATCATATTATATTATATAACAAAATTTAGGTTTATATAATTTATAGATTATTTTCTCATATTCTTGTACTGTCTGTGAAGTATGTGACAGAAGACAGCAATATCCTGCTTTTAGCCTGAATGCTGGTAACTGTGTCATCTCTCTTTTGTTTCGTCAGTCTTGCTAAAAGTTTAACAATTTTATTGTTACGAAAAGATACTCTCTTGGATTTTTTTCTCTGGTTTTAAATTTTACTTATTTTCATATTCTTTATTGTTTTCCCCATTTTGCTTGTGCATCCTAGATCTCACCTAACTTGGGCTGGCCTTGAGCTTGCAGAACCAGGCTGGCTTTTACCTCCCTCGCACTAGGGTTACATATTCCTTCCACACCCAACCTTCTAGGCTTCTTAACATGAAAACTTAAGTTCTATTGTTAAATGTATAAACAATCATGTTTTAAAATTTAAAATTACATTTATTTATTTGGTGATATTTTGTTTATGATCTAACAAATAAAGCTTACCTGAAGATCAGAGTGCAAAGGTTGCCACATTAGTTAGCCAGAGAGGCCAGGCAGTGGTGGTACACACCTTTAATCCCAGCAGCTGAAGAGAGAGACAGAGGCAGCCAGATCTCTGTGAGCTCAAGGCCACGCTGGGCTACACAAGATTGAATCCATCTAAAAGAGAAACAGCTCACACAAAGGTGATCCCAGCACTTGGGATCACACATCTTTAATCCCATCACTAAGGAGGTCGAGGCAGGAGTGATATGGCTGGGTGGAGAGAGGAATATAAGGCGGGAGGAGACAAGAGAGAGATGCAGTTTGAGGAGCAGTTCAGTCTGAGAAACAGTGTAGTGTAAGCAGTCTGAGGATGCAGTAGGGTAAAAACTCTCTAGTGGCTGGCTGCTTTGCTTCTCTGATCTTCAGCATTAACCCCCTATATCTGACTCTGAGTTTTTATTACTAAGAACAATTAGAATTTGTGCTGTCTGTCTATCTATCTATCTATCTATCTATCTATCTATCTATCTATCTATCTATCTATCATCTATCTCTCTATCGTGTATGGGTGTGAGTGTATGTACAGCACACATATACAGATCAGAGGACAACTTTCAGGAACTGGTCCTGGGGATTGAACTCAGGATGTCGGGCTTGGCAGGGGAGCCTTTACCCCTTGAACTATCTTGCCCACACAACAATCAGAATTCAGTTTTTTTTCCCTTGTTTTGGTTTTCTGAGATAAGGTCTCTCTAGATAAGGTCTATTATGTTGTTCTGGCTGCCCTGAAAGTTACTCTGTAGACCAGGCTGGACTCAAATTCACAGAGATCTGCTTTCTCCTACCTCCTGAATGTTGGGATTAAAGACACACAGCTAATAATCATAATTCTTTTTGTTTTTAAGATTTATTTATTTATGTATACAGTCTTCTGCCTGCATGCCATGTGGTTGCCAGGAACTGAACTCAGGACCTCAGGAAGAGCAGTTAGTGCTCTTAACCGCTGAGCCATCTCTCCAGTCCACAATCATAATTCTTAATGAACAAACTCCTTTATTCTTCTGAATTTGCCCTCATACTCATAATCTGTTGCAACAATCAAACTAGAGCAGCCTTGCCATGAGCTACACCTGCAGGCCTGAACTTCATCCTGTCTCTTTCTCTATCTGAAGTCTACTTTAATACTCACATAGTTATTTACATTTTCTTTTCATGTGAGTTTGCATATTACATATTTTCCTACTTAATTTCTATGTCATATTTGAAGTATGTTTTTATTAAGCAGCACATATGGTCATGGGGTATTTAGTTGGTACACTGAAGTCAATTATATGATACTGAGGTCAGTTACATGGTAATTTAATATTATTGTTGATATATTTGGGCTAAGGCCAACCATTTTACCATTTGTTTTTGGTTTGAGTTCATTCATTTCTGTTTCTCTTATCTTGCCTTCTGTTCTTTGAGCTTTTTAGTGTTCACTGCAACTGTTGACATTTTACCACACCTCTGTCTACTTCTAGTGGTTCCCGGAGGGATCACAATAAATATTACTTTTCACTATCTACTTAGAAGCATGTATGACCACTGTAAGCTGAATGTGAAGAGTTCATTCCCTGTACGGACCTTCTGAGCATATAGCATCGTCAATACCCTATCAGACCCTGTATTTTTGCTTTTGAGAGAATTGTGAATTTACTGTATGTTCACCATTGCTGTTGCTGTCCCCTCCTCCCTAATTTAGTTCTATCTTCTCACTTTGGCATTTCTCCTTTGCTTAACACTTTCTTGAGAGATTTTCAGAGCATGTCTTGGGCAACAGTCGCTTTCCATTCTTGAGGGAGTATTTTACTTCACCTCAATTCTAAAGGATGTCTATGCTGTATGCAGAGTTCTGAAGTGAGCTGGGCTTTTTATTTCTTTCAGCACTTTAAAAAATACTTTGCTGCTTTCTACCTTCATGGCTTCTTAAGAAAAAGCCCACCACTGTTTCTGGGGAGATGGCTTAGGGGTTACCTCTTCCACCCCCTCTTATAACTTATTGGCTCCAATTTGAGCCTATTAGCCTCTGGCCAGTGAAGCACCAGGTAGTGATATTTTTTAGAACTAGCACTTCATGTGACATGAGGAATAGAATGTCTGATTAGGTAAGCAGATTAGAAATGACCTCTAAATACATACAATGGAGTCTCTAGAACTCTATAACTAGATGGCTGCTACATAGCTGGAAGACACTCCCCCCCCCAGACACACACACACACACACACACACACACACACACACACACACACACACACACAATGTCCACAAGATTCAACTAACATTAACACCAGAAGTATTCAGCACTTATAAAGCCGACGTTCCAGGATGAAATGAGAGAAGTCCTAGGACTGGGCATGTGGGTCAGTGGCAGAGCACTCACCTAGCATGGGTAAGGCCCTGCATTCAGCCTCTAGTACCACCACTTTCTCAGAGATAAATAAAACACAGAAAAACTCTACTGAGAGTAAACTTCTAACTAAAGTGTGTCCATAGACAGTTTTGCTATGATAATAGATATGTTCATTGCAGATCATAAGTTAATCAATACCTAATGCCTTTACTTCCCTTTAATATCCTAATATAACCTCAAACCATACTCTTGCGTTCATACAACGATGTTCACAGTACTATTCACTATTATTTCATTTTATTTGCTCTCTATGCTGAAGGTGGGCAGTAAATAATTTTGTCAAAGCAATTTAAGATATTGCCCTCTAGTTGCACTGACTCATTGTTGGTGCTGCCTCTATATAAATACTACATATCCCCATTATTATGGTTGGTTTTAAAGTCAATTTGCTACAAATTACAAGTTACTCACTTGAGTAGGGAGCCTCACCTGAAGAAATGTCCTGATTGATAAGGTAAGGACCGCCCACCTACCCAGATTGTGGGCAGCACCTTCAGGTAGCAGGCCAGATAAAGAATATTTCAAATGGGAGTTTACTCTCCACTTTTGCTGGCCTTGCCTCCCTCTTGTCACCAAGCTGATAAGCCCTGTTGCTGCTGCTGCTGCTGTGGCTGTTGATAACAAGTAGAACCAGTATTTACAAGCTTTCATTGTGGCATAGGGACCAGTGTCTGTCCCAGAGCCATCCGAGCTCCCGGCACCATATTGCAATTACTGAGGCTGACCTGGTGGCTAAGTGACCATCAGGCAGCGCACCTCCACCCCTAATGAGAGACAGCTATTCCGGGACTGTTGAAGCGCCCAACCTCAAAGACCAAATACTGAGTTCTTGGTGTCTCAGGTGTGCTCTGTCCATCGATGCTATTTTAAAGCTCACCTTATCCATTCAGATATACAACCCTTGGTTCTGTTCCTCCAGAGAACATGACTAAAACATCCATTTTGCTGAACCCGCATGATTATCTTTGACCAGTGAAACGAGACAACTTCTTCCAGTTCTGCGTGGCTTTACTATGAGTTTCTCTGCCATGGCAACCAAGGGTCCCAGTGTCCCAGTGTAGCGTGAGTGAGTGAGAAATAAACCTGTGGTTTTAGGTCCTTTGGATTTGGCAAGTGTTTCCTCTCCCGATGGGCACTTGGGTCACGAACAGCAGAAAGAGGCTAGTATGCAGCACACTTACTCCTCTACTCTCAGTATTTGGGAGGCTGAAGTGGGAGGACCCTGACTTCAAGAACAGCCTGGGCTATACAGCAAGACCTTGGCACAAAGAAAACAAAAAGATGAGAGACACAGTTTAAGCAGCATGGAGACTCAAGGATTTTCCTTGAGTCCTAAAAAGTCTAGACACCTTCTAAAAGAGGTTCTGGGCTGGAGAAATGGCTCAACAGTAAAAAATACCTGTTGCACAAGTGAGGAAATTACTCTGAAAGGGCACTCATGCTCCCTCCCACAATAATAATTTTAAATTTTGGAATAATTAGTTCCTAGATGGAAACTTGAACATGAAATTAATGCTCAGACCTAGTTAGCATTATAAATGCTTGCATTTAGGGGCTGGAGAGATGGCTCAGAAGTTAAGAGCACTGGCTGCTTTTCCAGAGGACCTGGGTTCAATTCTTAGCACCCACATGGTAGCTAACAATTGTAACTCTGATCCCAAAGGATCGGACACCTTCACACCAATGCACAAAAATAAATTAAAAAACAAACAAACAAACAAACGCTTGTACTTAGGTTTCATTTGTTTGGTTTGTTGGATGTCTTTGGCAGCAGGGTCTTGCTATGTAGCCTTGGCTGTCTTGAATTTGCAGAGATCCCCTGCCCTGCCTCCTGAGTGAGCATGGGGTTACAGGTACGAGCCACCATGCTTGGTGAAACAATAGGACTCTTCCTGATTTTGGAAACTTAAACAGAAAAATGTGAACAAACTTAGTTGCTAGTGACAGAACTAAGGGAAAAGGCTCCAAAGACAACTGAGGACCAGAATAGCTGACCTGTGCTAAAGGTGGAATGATACTAGTGTTTCCTAATTTTGTAAGTGAAGGATTACCCAAACAATCTGGCTTTAGATATGGCTCCTGTGACTTTTTCTCCATGAGACATGGCAGTGCTTTGATTCCTGGAACTTAGGCAGTGGCCTTACCTCTCTTACTGACTCATACTGACAGCATCACTGCTGGGGACAACCTGGACAAGTCTCCATGCTGGCACACTTGGTAGTCTCCACCTGTCTAGGGGCAGGGATCTGTTCAGGACCCCCCTCACTGATGCCTGAGTACCAGACCAGCAAGTACTATGTTTTCCCTATCAGACATGCCTATGATAAGGGCATACAGTAGGCAGTGTAAGATTAATAATAATAAAATAAGGCAAGTTCAACTCTATACAACCCGGCAAAAGGTATGTGATCATGACCTCTCTTGTCCAAGTGCTAACCAGGCCCAGGGCCTGCTTAACTTCTGAGATCAGACAAGATGTATATGGGGGGGGGTGCATTCAGGATGGTATGGCCATGCTGGTCTCTCTAAAATAATTGCCTGCATTGCACTCACCCACCTTGTGATATGAAGTGATATAACACCATTAAGACAAGATCAAATGAGGTGAATGACTAAGCAACTTGTCATGAACTGTGGCAATCACTTTGTAGTTCAAGGAGACAGTGAAACTACCACAAAATTCTATTTCCTTCTGTTTATTTTTCCAAGACAGGGCCTAACGCAGCCCCAGCTAGAACTTCCTATGTAGGGAAGGATGACCTTGAATTCTCAATCCTCCTGCCTCCACTTCCCAAGTAGTTCGATGCTCTGCATGGCCCACCATGACTAGCCTTTATAATTTCAGATAAAAGGTCTGTACTTTAGTAACTTTGGCACAGTGTTTTTCTGTCCTTACAAAGCCACAGGTTTTTACCTTATCCCTTCAAGGAAGCACGTCATGGCTTCTCTTTGGTGTATTCAAATTGTCAGAATTACTACTCATGAACACTGGGGCCTCTGTTAAGTACTTCTTAAATACAAGCACTATGATGCCTTAACAGCTGATGTGATAACCCAGACAGAAACAAGACTGGGGCAAACCTGAAGAAGCCCTCATTGCACTCTTTTGGTGACTTGCTTAAAGTCAGGTATGAAAGCATATCACACATGCCTGTCATTCCAGCACTCAGGAGATAGAAGCAAGCAGATTGAAAGTTCTAGGTTACCCTGGGCTACTTAGTGAGTCCTTGTCTAAAAAAAAAAAAAAAAAAAAAAAAAAAAAAAAAAAAAAAAAAAAAAGTAAGATGGCAAACATTGTAAATTGAGTAATTGGAAGACTGGGAGGTAGGCAAATGGCCTGGTTGAGTAACATGGCTAACTAAGGGAAAACAGCATCTGCTCCGTAGATGTGCTGGATTAAGGGATGATTCACAGCTTGTGAAGGATGGGGCAGAAGGCACGAGATTCTGCCATGCTATGCAGAATGGTGCATAATTTACAACTTACCAATCATTTATTTCTGGAACTTTCAATCTAACATTTCAGACTGAGTTGGGCGTGGGACATGAAACCACACAGAGTGAATCCGACTGGTCTCACCAGCCAGATGAGAGGATCCCACTACATGCAGCAGAGAAAAGGAAAGAGTGACTCTGAAAGCAATTTAGTAATTTCTAAGATGTCACTCCTGAGCCCAGGGAGAAGGAGGTTTCATCTAATTTTCCAAAGGCAGGGCCTACAGAAAGCTGTGAGGCCTATGTAGGGGGCTGCATGAGCTATCTGGTTTACTACTTAAGTTTACCACTTAAAGATAGTGCAAAATGGATCAATGCAGGGACCAGGTCATGTTGCCAAACACTTGAAAATGGCACCTTGAGGTGTGGATTCTTCTCTGGCTGTTCTGGGTGGTTACTGAGTGCTCCTAAGAGTAGTCAATAGGAAAAGGGTTAGCCTCACCAGCCAGCACACAGACTTCTATTTGATCAGTTTTTGTTTTAAAACCCAGGCGCTCTAATTTAACTTCCCCACCAAATGTATCTTCTTTCTCACAGAACTGGGGGTGATTGAAACCAGAAATCTAAGTCTCAAAGTACAGACTTTCAATTAAACCCCTGGTCTTCCCTTCCATACCCTTCCCCTGATGTGGTTCCTCCAATTTATGAGCATTTCTGGGGTTGTAAAGTATAAACTGCTATCCTCACTCTTCTCTGATGTGCTGGGAAATTAATACATGGCCTTGCACATAATAGATAAGTGCTCTGCTAATGAACTCCATCAATGGGCCGCTGACTCTATTTTTACACAGGATCTAAGTTGTCCAACTGGACTTGAATTCATCATCCTTTTGCCTCAACCTCCAGAGTAGCTTGGTTGCACAGGCCAATTCCACCATACTCAGCCTAAATACGTCTGACAACCCCTTGTGTTATGGGATATCTGTACACTGTGAGGCTGTGTTGCTGTGAATGGCGTAATAACGAGCTGTATGGCCAATAGCGAGGCAGGAAGTACAGGTGGAACTTATGGGCAGAGAGAAAAGTCTAGGAAGAAGATGGAGTCGCCAGCCAGACAATGAGGAAGCAGCATGGGCAATAAAGAGAGATATGTTCACTACAGAACATAGATTTAAAAATATGGGTTAATTTAAGTTATAAGAGCTATTGTGACAAGCCTCAGCTAAAGTTGAACTTTCATAATTAATAAGTCTCCGTGTTGTTATTTGTGAGCTGGCAGCCCAAAGAAAAATCCATCTACACTCTTGCCCTCTGCTTTGATTCCCTTTCTTTCTTCTAGCAAGACTACTTTAACATCTCTCATCCACCGATGTCTCTTTCTCCCTCTCTTGGGGCTTGAGGACATTTGTATTTTCTCAGTTCAGATAGCTTTCACAGGAAACAAACCCCTGTTTAATGTCTCAAGCTGAACCAAAATCTCCTTTGAAGTGTATTCGTTTTTAAATTATGAATTTTGGCTGGTGAAATGGCTCAGCAGGCCAGGCATTTGCCATCAAGCCTGACAAGTGACCCAAGTCCAGGATCCAGAATCTGCACAGTGGAAGGACAGAATCAACTCCTAAAAGTTGTTCTCTGATGCACACACACATATGTGCATAGAAATGAATGCTAAAGAATTACTTTAAAATCAATGGTATAACTATAGACTAACATGAAAAATGTTCATAATATATTCCTTTCTTTTCAGTATCTTTGGTTTTCCTGATTGAAAAAAAAATTTTGGTTTTAGGGCTTGGATTTGTTTTTTCCAAAAAGCAACAAATGCTTGTTTGATGATAATCCAATTGATAATCAAGTGAGGCCCTCATAATCCTAACCTCCAAACAGGTTGGCTTCCGTTCCTCTGTCAAATATGCCTTTTACTGATTCAATATTAATAAAAATACGATAAAAAACCGGATAACACTAAGATATTAATAGATGCTAACTCTGGACAGAGGGATTCATGATTGCTGCTTAACAAGTACTTTCTTATATTTCTGTATTTTTTC
This sequence comes from Cricetulus griseus, assembly GCF_003668045.3. Taxonomy (NCBI): domain Eukaryota; kingdom Metazoa; phylum Chordata; class Mammalia; order Rodentia; family Cricetidae; genus Cricetulus; species Cricetulus griseus. The sequence goes on along the minus strand of NW_023276807.1, from coordinate 83,697,193 downwards.
CTGTTACTTTTTATTCACTATGTGTATGAGGGGGTGGATGGCAGAGGACAAGCTTCTTGAGTTGCTTCTCTCACTCCACCACATGGAACCTGGGGATTGAACTCAGGTGTGAAGCTCAGCAGCAAGGCCTTTTCCCACTAGGCAATTTCACCCACCCTCTTTATAAGTAAATACACCATTATTGTTTGTTTGTTTGTTTTTTAACAATTTTAGGAAAGTAACCCTCATAATCTCAAAAAAATGTGTATGTGTGTTTGAACACATGAGTGTGACTGCCCTGGAACTAGTGTAACTGTGGTTTTGAGCTGCCATTTGTGAGTGCCAGTAACCAAACTGGTCCTCTGTAAGAGGAAGCAGTCCTAACCACTGAGCCATCTCTCCACCTGGCAAAACCTGAAATTTAAAGGCTGGTGCTTAAAATACACATTAGCTGACAGGACTCGTTTTCTGTAATTTCTCATTAAAAAACTAAAGAATGATGCAGTTAAAGGTTCTGATGTCTACACATAAGAGATCTTAAAGTCCTCATTATGGCTAAATAGGTAAACATAATTTAAGCACTACGTTTCTATCGGTTACGTAATTTATGTAACCAGACAAGGACATAAGCATTTCACAAATGAGCATCCTCTTGATTTTGTTTTCCTTCGTTCATTCTTTAACTAGTTGGTTTGGAAATGTCTGACCTCAAGTCTTATGTGGCTTCCAGGCCTTCTGAAGTTTTATTCTCCCCAAACTTTGTGATTCTTGTCTGGTGTCTGAAATTATAAACAATTTAGTTTTACGTCAACTTACCAATTAATCCCTACGAAGTTTCTTAGTCAATGAAAACAATACATTTATATTGCTTTACTTCATTTTTTTTTTTTCCTGTTGGGGATTGAACACTGGGTTTTTAACATGGCTATAGACAGCTCTGTCACTGAGCTAACACCTAACACCACAAGGCACAGACAATGCCTACATTCTACATTCATAAACCAAGCCTCCCTATCTCACTTCAGCCGGACAGTAATTCTGCACTCAAGAAACTGGAGTTGATAGCAGGCCCAGTCCCTGGCCAACGTGGGTTACATAGTAAGTCCTAACTCAAAAGTAATTCTACCAGTACTTCTACTCAAACGTCCGACTAAAGCCTCAGGGTCCAAACAGTAACCATTCCAGAACTGGTTATCAACCTTCATCCCAAACAGAGCTTGACTGGGCCCTATTTGGTTTTCCAGCAGAGTGACTGCTGGGAAAAGAGGGGTCTGGCTGGGGAGCCCCTGGCCCTTCCTCAAGGGCTAACCCGAGCCTTCTGCAGGACTGGACCTCGCCTCCCTGGCCCCCGGGGCCTATCAGAGCGAGGGCCCGGATGCGCCCAGTGACGTCACACCAGTCACTCCCCCCCACCCCCACAATTCAGCCGTGGGACACGCAACTGTCCCCGACCGGGCGAAGAGCGCGTCGGCCCGGACCGCGTCTGCGCACGCGCACAGTCCGCTAAAGAGGCCGCTCTAGGCCCGCAGTCCGCCTCGTTGGCCTGGGCACGCGCGCGCACGCGCGCCGCCCGCCCGGCACGCCCGAGCGGGAGGGCTGTTCCCCGTGTATCCCCACGTTCTTCTCACACATCTCCGCGCAAACACGGCGCGGGCCGCGCTCCTGCGAGCGGGAAGCGGGGTCGCTCTTCCCCGGAAGGCTAACCGGCCCTCCCTCGGCGCTCACGGCCTCCGTCTGCTCGCGGCCCACGATCCCCCGGCATGGGGGCGTGTTTCCGGTGGCGAGGCTCGGAGCCCTCCGCCTTTCCTGCACCGGAATGGCTCAGGCAACGCTTCTTCCTCCGCAGGCTATTAGTTCTTCCCGTCGCCTCGTCCTAAGAGTACTGCATTAAAAAATAAATAAATAAAATCCGGTTTGTTATGCAAGCAGCATCCCAACAGTACACAATTATATCAAAAATAGCTAAGCGATTAAAAAAAAAAAGTCTGGCGTGGTTGAGGCAGGAGGATTGCAGTGAATTCTAAATCCAGCCTGGGCTACGTAGTGAGACTGTTGTCTCAAAAACCACGGAGGGAAGGGAGGCGGAACAATGGAGCGGAGTAGTCCGTACATTTGGGAGGCTGAGGTAGGATCAGGTTTAGCCTGGGCTACCTAGGGTGGACCTGTTCACTTGGGTGGGGCAACAAACTGAACCCATGAGAAAAAGCATTGCCACACTGCTATCTATGTAAATGCAGACTTTTCGGATATACACAAAGAGGCATTTGGTGCATGTTTCTCCAGGTCTTACAAACATTTTAAATGGTTGTTTTGTCTATTTTAATTGTTTAAAGAATCCTTTGTTAGTGGACTTTTAAGGGTATTTGCAGTTTTTCACTTCTACAAGCAGTAATAGGTTGCTAGAGCAAGGGAACTCACATCTGTAAGATTCTGAATGTTAAATGTCTCCCTAGAAGTGTTTTTATTAAAGTGCATTTTCCCAATTAGAATGCTGTGTGAGAGTGTGTACCTCATTCCATTACTAATCAGTCTTTTAAAAGGCTCTTGTATAAATTAATATTTTGTTAGCTAAGTATAAAACTGAATGCTTTCCATATATTTACTGGTTCTTTGTGATTTGTTGGCTTATAATTTCTGTTTATTTTAAATTTGAGATATTCACATTTTTAAAATCTACAGTGCTTTTGTATGCTAGCAACATTTAGTTTTATTTAAATATTGCAAAAAATGCTTGGTTATAAAATTTATCTTTTAAGATAGTCAATAAGGTTTAGTTTGTGAAGGAGGGTATTAACTTTTGTGTAGACATAGCTATCAGCCTTCTGTCTCCACCTTATCTTCCTGCTTAACTTGCTACATCTCCTTGTACAGTTGCAGGGGTTTTAATATAGTTGTGCACGCATACAATTTACTCCATTTGAAGTATACTTAAAAGGAGCAAGATTAGCTGGCTGGTGGCGGCCTCACAGACCTTTAATCCCAGCAGAGGAAGGAGGATCTCCGTGAGTCCAAGGCCAGCCTGGTGTACAGAGCCAGTTCTAGGACAGGTTCCAAAGCTACACAGAGAAACCCTGTCTTGAAAAACAAAACAACAATAAAAAAATTAAAAGGAGCAAAAAGGGACTAAAGATGTAGTTCTATGATGAAGCACATTGCCTAGAATCTTTGAGCCCCCAGATATGGTGCTCAGTATTGCCAAAACAAAAACAAAAAGAAAGAAAAAGGGAAGAATCTAGCATACATGCCATTTATTTAATGGATATTCAGTCTTATCTACTGACTGAAAATGCTGCCTTAGCCAGAAGGTGGTGGCACATGCTTTTAACCCCAGCACTCAGGAGGCAGAGGAAGGCAGATCTCTGAGTTCGAGGCCAGCCTCGTCTACAGAGCAAGTTCTAGGATGGACGGACAGGGCTACACAGAGAAACCTTGTCTCAAAAAAAAAAAAAAAAAAAAAAAAAAAAAAAAGCCCAAACAAAAAACCTCACTGGCCCTGTTTAATCTACCTTTATTTTTTAAAGTTTCAGTGGTGTGACTCCCTGGGTAACAGTCTGAAGAACTTGCCAGTGGCAGCACTTCACCTGGGAAGCAGCACTCAGGAGGCAGGTGGATCTCTGTGAGTTCGAGGCCAGCCTGGTCTATATAATGAGTTCCAGGACAGCCAGAGCTCCACGGTGGAACCCAAGAGTTGTAAGTTTGATTGGAATTTGTATTAACTACTTTTCTCTTTGCTTCGATGAAATACCTGAAGGGAGACAACCTAGGGAAGAAAGGCTTATTTCAGGTTGTATTTTTTTTTTTTTTTGGATTATTTTGTTTTTATTTTTATTGTTTGTTTTTTAAATTTTTATTTGTATAATTTATTTAATTTCTATTTATATAATATAAATATACTAATTTAATTCACATAATTATATAAATAATAAAAATTACTTAACTAGTATTAAAATTATTATTTTGAAGGGATACAGTCCATCTGTGGTGGGGAAGACATGCAGTAGGAGTGTGAGGCAGCTGGTCACATGACATTCTCAACCAGGAAGCAGAGACATGAATGCTGTCTCAGCTTCCTTTCTTCCTTTTATTCAGTCTGGGCCCTCAGCCCATGGAATGGTGCTGCCATATTTCAGGTGTGTTTCCCTAATTATTCTTAACTCAGGCTAGAAAATCCCTGACATGTCCAGAGCTTGTCTCTTTCAAGTTGACAATATTAACCATCACAAGTTTATCCCTTGTCAACTTGACAACCAAACATATAACTTCTTAATTTTTTTTTATTTATGTGCATTTGTGTTTTGCCTACATGTATATCTGTATGAGGGTGTCAGAGTTACAGACAGGTATGAGCTGCCATGTGGGTGCTTGGAATTGGACAGCCAGTGCTTTCAACCACTGAACCATCTCTCCAGCCCCCAAGCATATAACTTTTATGTCATGACTTTTTTTTTTTTTTTTTGGTTTTTCGAGACAGGGTTTCTCTGTGGCTTTGGAGGCTGTCCTGGAACTAGCTCTTGTAGACCAGGCTGGTCTCAAACTCACAGAGATCCACCTGCCTCTGCCTCCCAAGTGCTGGGATTAAAGGCGTGCGCCACCAACGCCCGGCATGTCATGACTTTTCAACCCTTGTGGCCACTGACTCATGAGCATCTCATAATGCAAAAGTCATTCAGTCCAACTTTGCATCGATAAGGTGGAATCCTCCGCTGCTGCCCTCAGGGCACCCTCCCTCCTGTCCCAGTGCAGAGCTCCAGGTGCACTAATCTCTGTAACAATTATGGCGCTTTCAGACATAGCATGTTTGTAATTGTAAACTTGCTCACACTTGCTCCAGATTTTGCTCTCTCTAACTGAAGATCCAGACAAGAGCAGCAAACAGTACCCATGACACAGCATGAATGCAAGCTTGTTTTGAAATTTCTTCTACCAAAAATAGTAGTCAGTTGCTTTTGAGTTTGTGTCCCTCAAGTTCTCAGGACATGGGCAGATGTAGTCCTAATCCTCAGAAACCTCGTGAGCTGGGTCTCCACTGTCACATTTCTCTTGGCATTCTGTTCTTCCAGATTCCATGAAAATGCCCCCAATAAGTTCTGCTTACAGGGTTCTAGAGATCTGCTAGAGCAAAGCTCTGGACTCTCCTACATTCCTCCCACAAACGGTGTACATCGGCCTAAGAACCTCATGATCGTGTTGGCCACAGCCACAGCTCCACTCCTAAGTGCCAGCTTGTTGGACATGGTCCAGGAATGGAGTTGTGGGAGAATTCTGTGGGAGTCTGATGACCTTAGTGCCTCAAACCATGGAATTATTCTTGGAATGTGTTTCCGTGCTCCTCCCAGGTGTAGCAGATAGGAGTGAGTTTACTTCGAATTATTCATTACAAGTGGCTAATTGTTATTTGTTTTTATGCTTCTCTGGAAAAACAGTTTGCCACGTGTGGATTGTCCTTGTGAGTGTACACTTCACTCATGTGAGTCTTCAGACCCCCAGAGTATAAACTGTCTGATGCTCTGAATAAATTGGCTATTGCCTGAGACTTTTGTCTGCCTCATTTTTTGGCTTCATTCTCCCAGGTCCCACTCCCTCTGGAGCGGTGACACCAGCTTTCTGTCTAGTTCCTTTCTTCATTGCCATGACAAGATGCCTGACAAAAGCAATTTAAGGGATAAAGGATTTCCTTTTTTTTTAGTGTTAGTACACAGTCCATCATGGAGGTGAAGGCTTGCAGCAGGAGTGTGAGGTTACATCGAATCTGTATTCAGGAAGCAGAGAAATGTGAATGAATTCTGGGGCTAGGTCTGCTTTCTTCCTTTTAGTTCAGAAACCCAGCTTGAAATGGTGCTGCCCACATTTAGATCAGCTTCTTCCACCTCAATAGCTCAGTGTAGAAACTTCCTAGCAGACAAAGTCTTGTCTCCTGGGTATTTCAGGTTCTGTCAGCTGACAATACTAAACACCACAGAATTGCATTAACATTCTAGATCTGGGAAAATGAATATCACGTAACTTCATTTTATTTCTTCATTTTATTTATTTTATTTATTTCTGATCGAATTCAGAGCCTTGAATGTGCTAGCTGAACAAAAAAGAGAAAAAGGAAGGACATGAGTGCTCCTGGGCATGGTGGAGGAGAGAGTTTATTGCAGATGTGTGGGAGAGCATAGCCAGAGGCAGGGACGTCTGGGAGAGCCCAGAGTGGACATGACCCTGAACCATGCGAGGAGGGTGGGGGAGAAGGGAGAACCAGGTGCAGCAGCCAGGAGGGCAAAAGGTAAAAAGTGAGCAAGTAACCAAAATGTCTGGATTACATAGAGAAGGGCAGCTGGGGGAGGGGCAGCCCAGCCTCTGGGTTGGAGAATTCGGGATTAGAGGGCAGGGAATACCAGCCATACCCTGTAGCAGGTAGGACTGAGGGATGCTGGGAGAAAGAACTGGTGGCCAGGTCCGTTTTGATATGTTAAATAAGCGCCTCAGCCGTTTGTTCCGGGTTTGAGACTTAGCAACCATCTGTCACATGCAGGTGGAACACAGAAGTCTTTGAGGGAGCTGCCCAAACGTCCCCATCGCTCCAAATACACAGTCTTCAAACTCAAGCCAGCCTGAACAACCTCTGTTTTAAAACCCCAAATGCTGCTTAGTTTGACAAGTTTTCCAGTAGCAGTTTCTTCACATGCATCCAAAACATTTATTTAATTCACTCAAATATGTGTTGGGCTTTTCCCCTTTGCAGTAGTTTCTGCTTACATACCCCCCTGAACATCTTCATCCATAAAAATTCTCCTTTCGTCAGAGAGACAGCCAGACGTCGATGGCTTGTCAATGTGACATCAGAATACGGTTTCCCGTTAGCTCTCTGAGCTCTGTAACTTAGTTCTGGTGATGATTCATAGGAGGATGACAGTGACTCATCTGATTTCAGTGAGCCACAGGGTCTCAAAGACGTATAGCATGTCCTGGAACCCAACTTAAAAAGAAAGTCTCACATATGAGTAAGAGCATTTACATCCCAATACATGATGCTGAGCCAAGCATGGTGATTCATGTCTGTAACTGCAGCACCCCAACGCAGAGGCAGGAAGGTTGACAGTTCAAGGTCAACTTGTACTACAAAGACAGGCTCTGTCTCATAAAGCAAGTAGGTAACAAAAAAACCTAACCAAGCAAACAACATAATGAAGAAATCCATTTTCAAGAGGACAGCTCTACAGTTGTAAGATGATAAACAGAAGACACAATTGAATAAGTATCTGCACTGGAATAGACATAAAATAGAAAGGAAATTGGCACTTCATTCTTAATATGAGCACATGGTTCTTTCTCAAATCCTGTTTTACCAGATGTATTTAAGAACAAAATTGCTGGGGGTTTAGACATCATAAAAGACACATGCCACATACTGTAGCATCTCAATGGAGATGGACCATCATGTTCAATAAAAATACTAGTGTCAAGTAAAAATTAGTATAAGCCATAACTAAAATCAGTAAGGCCTATAAACAGCCACACACCTGTTCAGGTCAGATTTGGCTGCCAAGTAAGATTGTCATGAACTTAAGAAAAATTTTAGATTTTTAGAGGTGGATAGATTTTTCAGAATTTAGATAATGACTGGTTGACCTAGTCAAGCAACATGTTTAAATTTTAATAGGCACTCAGTTTGCCCAGCCAGCTCTCTGGAGTCTGCTAAGAGTTTCTTTGAAGTCCTGCTTATGTCAGATAGCTCTGTGGTTTGGACTGTTTAGTCTAAAGGCAAAGAACAGAGTTTCAGAAGAAGAAAATACAGACTGTAAAGTAATTATTGAAAGTAATGGATAAAGTTCCTTACCAGCTTGCATTCCGGACCTTTGTAGTCTGTCATTATTTCATTGTGACATTTTGGTTTTAAAGAGTGCAGTTTTAAATAAAACTTTTCAGTGGGTCTTTAAATTTTTTACTGTACAATTTCTTTTAAAAAAGGATAATTTGCATGTATGTGCACATCTGTGTGTGCGCCTGTGTAAGTTTATATGCACTGCATGAGTGCAGGTGTCTACAGAGGCCAGAAGAGAGTATCAGACCCTCTGAAGTTATATGCTGTTGTAAGCTGCCTGAAGTGGGCACTGGAAACTGAATCTGGGTCCTCTGCAAGAGTAAGAGGCACCATCTCTCTTGCCCTGTTACATTTTTTCTTAAACCCATCAACGAAGAAATCCTTCCTTCATGTTTCTACGCTGCATCTCTATGTAGAAGTATTTCCTTATGTCCAGCCCATGACTGGCTTTACTGAATGTTGTTTCACTGAATCTTAAAAGTGTGAGAATTAATGAACTTTTCAGTAAGGTAAACTGAGTGCCTGTTTGTCAGACTCTATACTATGTGGTAGATGAGAAACACTCAAGACTGTGACAGAGTAAAGGTGCCACACAAGCCTGGTGATCCAAACTCGGTGCCCTGAACCCACACGAAGGTCAGAGAGCACTGATCCCCAGAATTGTCCTCTAACACCCACATACACAGAGTGCCGCAGGGCACTTTCTTACTCTCCCTCTCCTTCCTCCCTGCCCCTTCCTCCCCCTCTCTAATAATCAAAAGAATGTCACAATACCTTGTCATAGGTGATGTAAAGCACAGTGTGCCATGGAACACCATGCTCTGAGATGAGAAGGGGACTGAAAGTTAAATACTCTCCGATGGTGTCTTAATTATTGTACTGTTCCTGTGAAGAGACACCATGACCAAGGTAACTATTATAAAGAAAACATTTAATTGAGGCAGTGGCTTACAGTTTCAGTCATGATGGTGGGGGGTGTGGAGGTGTGCAGGCAGACCTGGTGCTGGAGAAGGAGCTGAGAGTCCAACACCTGGATCTGTAGGCAGCAGGGAGAGAGACACTGGGCCAGGGCTGGGCTTTTGAGAACTCGAAGCCCACCTCCAGTGACACACTTCCAACAAGGCCACACCTACTCCAACAAGGCCACACACACACACACACACACACACACACACACACACACACACACACCTCCTAATCCTTCTCAAGTTGTACCATTCCCTGATGACTAAGCATTCAAATATGGGCCTCTGGGAGCCATTCTTATTCAAACCACCACAGATGGTAGAAATACAGACCCCTAGACCCACTAAGCAAAAACCTGAGTGGCGCTTGCAGCCTGTTTTAACAAGCAGTGCCAAGTGAATATGATGCCTGCTGAAGTTGAAGAGTGTGGAAAAAATAGACAATCTTCTCCTTGTTTGTTTGTTTGAATTAGGATCTCACTATGTATTCCAGCTAGACTGGAACTCACTGTGTAGTCCAGGTTGATTTCAAACACACTGTGATGGTCCTGCATCAGCCTCCAGAGTAGACAGTTTTGCCATATTCGGCAAGACAAAGTGAAAGATGATATTGGAAATGTAAGCATGCTTCATTTATAGTCGTAAAGACTCCAAACTTCAGTGAGCATAGGGGAGCACATCTTTAATCTCAGCTCTTAGGAGGCAGAAATAAGTGGATCTCTAAATTCAAGCCCAGCCTGTTCTGCATAGTGAGTTCCAGGTCATTAGGGTTACGTAGTAAGACCTCTCAGTCAAAACGAAAAACAAAACTAACAACAACAACAACAACAACAAAACCAAAGCCAAAACCAAAAAAACCCACTGTACCTCATGCTATAGGTATAATGAACAAAACAATCCTTACTCACTGGGAACTTAGTCTATAGACAAATGAATGTGTTATGTCTTGTGGCAGGAAATGCCACAAGGAAATTATACCCAGTCAAAATCCATGGTGGGTAGTTCATAGGTCCAAGGGGGAACCTGTTACTGTTGTTTTTGCTAAATGGACATAGTGTTAGCTTTCTTTTTTAAAATTTATTTATTTATTTTTATTACATATACAGTGTTCTGTCTGCATATTTGCCTTCACACCAGAAGGGGGCACCAGATCTTATGAAAGATGGTTGTGAGCCACCATGTGGTTGCTGGGAATTGAACTCAGGACCTCTGGAAGAGCAGTCTAGTGTTCTTAACCTCTGAGCCATCTCTCCAGCCTTAGTGTTAGCTTTCTAAGTGCTTATATTTATATCCATATATAAGTGCTTCTCTTAGCCTTAGGCAGAGACACTTCATTTTACAGTGGCTGGTAGCTAATATAGAGACTCATAACTGGCCAAAGGGTGGAGAGTAAGTGACTATTAGGTGCTCAGCATTAAGTGGAACATTTCCATTGCTTCCTCCAAAATACAAAGTGTGGTGAGTACAAGGAAAGCTTTAAGAGCCAGAGGATGGGAAAGAGGGCTGTGAAACACCATTGTACCCCTAGCTTCTTAGCATCAGTGGTTCCTGCACAAAAAAATCAAGGCCCATCAACTTTCCATTGTTGATGATGGAGGCATTCATAAGGTCCCGTCCCTCCAAGGAGCCACAGACAGTGAACTAATGGCTGCTGGAGGAGGGGGAAATATATTCTTCAGTGATGTATAACCCCATGCTTGAGCTTATGCTAGAAAAGTGAATTAGATGCAGCAGGGGCCTCACTTGCACACAGACACAAGGCAAAGTAGGAGATAGAAGTAGGTGGAGTTTCTCTGTGTCTTGGCAGCTGATCCTAAACAACCATTCAGAGACGTATTATTAACTATAGATGCTCGTCTGATAACTCGGGCTGGTTACTAGCTAACTCTTAACATCTTAAATGAACTCCTATCTCTTATCTGCCCTCTGCCATGTGGCGGTACTTTGTTTCAACATGGCACATTCATCTTGCTTCTTTCTGAGTCTCTCGTGACTCTGCCAACTCTGCCCTCATTCTTCCCAGCATTCTCTCTGCCCCAGAAATCCTGCCTAGCCACTGGCCAATCAGCTTTTTATTAACAATGAGAGCAATACATATTTACAGCGTGCAAAGCTTGTTCCACAGCAAGGAGAGGCATTGTTGGGAAGAGGGATTTATCTGGAAGGGGGAAAGATGATTAATGGGGTATGGTCAAAGCATACACATGTGAAGTTTAAAAAAAGGAACTAAAAGGTTAATTCTGAATGATTACATAACATCCACAAAATGATGGGAATGAAGGCCAGGCGGCAGGTTCTCAGGGGTTGAGAAGGAGGTGATGGAGGGAAGTTGGTGTGGACATAAGAGCGTTTCTATAATGCCTGGTGTGGTGGTGCACACCTGTAATTCCAGCACTCGTGAGGCTGAGGCAGTTAGATCACCAACTCCAAAACACCCAGGCTGTAGAGAAAGAATGGGCCTCAAAAAGAAAACAGCAAAAAAGGACAATGCTTTCATCTAGATCTGGGTTGTTCTCCAAATACCAGTGTGTTAAAGACTCAGTCCTAGCACCACTGTGTTGGGAGGTAGAAGAAACGTTAAGAAGTGTAGCCTCCTTAAAGGTCTTGTCATTGGAGCAGGCTGTGGAAGGAGATCATAGGAACTTAGCTTAAAATTGCAAGCTAAAATAAACCTTCCTACAAGCCAACTCTCAGGTATCTGTTACAGTTGTGGAAAACTGATTGCCCCAGTGTCCTGAAGTTGAAAGACCCTCGAGGTGATGAGTCTCCCCTATCCAGCCGGTCCCCCAAGAACTCAATGTCCAGGCCAGTTGATGCAACACATAAGAGGCTTTATTGCAGTTGTTTAACAAACTAACCCCATGTTAGCTCCGGCCTTTCATCCATCCACCATGGCAGATGGCTAGGAAAGACAGGAAAGACGCTGCGAAGCCACTGCATAGAGATCTTATAGGGTAGCATAAGGGGAGGGTCTAGGGGTACGCACAGGCTCAGGATTGGTGTGCCTCCAGGCTTGGAGGGTTTGCCCTGTGTTGATTGGGCAACTGGTTGTTATGGCCCATAGGCCGTTGCTATGCTCTGCGCATCATTACTGTGCACTTGTCCTAAAAGCACACCCAGAGCTGTAAAGCATAGCACCACCAACTAACTTCTGATTGGTTCCTTGCCATGAGGCAGGCATCTGACCTCCTAGTGACCAAGACAAGGTCAGGGCAAGAATGTGTTACTGTCATAGCTGCCGAAAGGGGAGCTGGTCCCTTCAAAGTGATGTGGGATAATGCTTTCATTCACTGTAAAGATTTGTCATTCGTATTGGTTTAATAAAATGCTGACTGGACAGTAGCCAGGCAGGAAGCATAGGTGGGGCTACTAGACTAGGAGAATTCTGGGAAGAGGAATGCAGAGACACAGTTGCCAGCCAGATGCAGAGGAAGCAAGATGAGAATGCCTTATTGAGAAAAGGTACCAAGTAAGTCGTGTGGCTAAACACAGATAAGAATTATGGATTAATTTAAGTTGTAAGAGCTTGTTAGTAATAAGACTGAGCAATAGGCCAAATGATTTATAATTAATATGAGCCACTGTGAATTTATTTGGGACTAAAGGGCTGTAGGACTGGGCAGGACAGAAACTTCTGTTTACAATGAAGGCCTGTGGAGATGCAGTGGTGGAAATGTGCTGGGCCTTGGCTGTATTGATCTCAGTGTCTTAGTTGTGACATTTATTATAGTTATGTAAATGGTACCCAGGAACTCTTTATCATTTCTTATAATTTCAAATAAATATCTTAATTTCAAAATAATGAATTTTAGAATAATATTCTGAAGAAGAACCAGAGTAAGTAAGGGGACAGAGATGAGAGTAATTATTTTGTATAGGACAATTTGGAAAGTCCTCAATTGAAACACATTACCATATTACCTATGAATATCTGGAGGATCCTAGAAGGATGATCCTAAGAGTGGAACCTCACAAACTCCTTCATCCACATTAGAGTGTCAATGGCATGGCATTGTGCAGATAACCAGAGCGGCTGTGAGTTTGTGCTTGCAATATACAGTATGGTTGAGAAAGCACTGTTGAGGCAGGCAAACATGGGAAATAATTTAGTAACCTGGGTCTACTTGGTTTGGATTATGCACATCCTCCTCTTCTAATAATGCACAGCTTCTTTAGGTACACACACACACACACACACACACACACACACACACACACACACACACACACACACACTCTTCTCTGAGCAGCAAATCAGCAACATAGGACAGGCTACATTCCTCTCAGAACAGTAGGATAAGCCTCTCCTCCGATGGTGACTATAAACTTGGACAGCTCTACTCAAACACGTTCCCAACACAATCTAGCCTGAGGCTAGGAGAAAAATCCAGCCTGACTTGATTTTTGGGTGTGTGCTCAGTAAGGCAAAGTGAATTTCAGGAAGAACCCCTTATTCACCATCTTATGCCTAGACATACTTGGATATACATATGATTAAACTCAGATGCTTCATGTAAGGGGACATTGCAGTAGAAAAATGATTGTATTAATCTGGCAATAAAAAAATGGAGAACCATCCAAATTCCACACCCAGTAACAAAACTGTTACTCTTGAACCCCATAAAGGAAAGCCCCAAACAGTAATCAGGGCCCTTGGGGATCTTCACTCATGTGGCCCACTGTTTCCTTGCAAGTGTAATTTGATCTCCTCCATTGTTTTGCTTTGAATAATGTTTCCTCATGGCTTTGCAGTCTGGGTGGGCTTTTATCTCATTCTTGAACAAAATTCCAAGAAGCTGGAGGCACCATTCACACAGTGACTATTGACTACTGGTGACACCATTGTGGATAGAGTTGGGTGAGCCAGGGGAGAGCAACAGGAAATACAATGATAGCTGGTGGAGGTGGTGGTTGCAGAGACAAATCACAAGGGTTTACAGCCGCAGTTCAGCACCGTCTGCCTTTATTCTGATTAAACGGAAGCCAAGCAGGGTTTTGGTAGAGAACTGACATGCTGTAACCTATACTTTACAAGTGTGACTTCATTCAGTTCAAAAGGAACTGAGGAGGGCATGGATAAAATTAGTGTTTTAGATAATTAGAGCAAGGGGTGACGTTTGGACTTGATGACAAAGGAGGAGGAAATGAGAAGCAGCCAGCTTGAGGTATGTCTATGTAGTCTATGGATTCTGTGTGGAATGCGAGAAAGTAAGTCCAAGATCTGAACCTAATCATGTGGGAACTAGAGCAGAGAGAGGAGGAAGAGTAAATGGGCAGAAGGTCAAAAGTTTAGTTTTTTTCTTTTGTTATAAAATAATCTCTTACAATGTCTTTTATGCTAGGTATGGTGGCATATGTCTTTAATCCTGGCACTTTGGAAGCATAGGCAGACAGAGCTCTGTGAGTGTGATGCCAGCCTGGTCTGCAGAGTGAGTTCCAGGACAGCGAGGGCTATGGAGCGAGACCCTGTCTCAAAACAGCAACACCCTTTATTTTACTCTCCATTTCCCACATGTACTCATTGCCCTTACTCACCCCATACCCTGTCCCCTCCCCTTCAACCTTCACGTCCTTTCTGTCTCACTCTTTCTTGTTCTTTTTGTAACCTGTTGAGTCCAGTCCATGTTGCTTGCTGGGATGCTGCCTGTCTTATTGGTTTGATTTTGGCTGAGGTTGTATGTGACTTTATGAACACAAGGCCATTTCACGTCCAGAAGGTATGAACAGCACTCTTGCCCATCCTCTGGTTCTTGTATTCTTCCTGCCCTTCTTTTCCAGTCTTCCCTGAGCCTTGATGTTGTGGTGCATATAAATGCAACATTTAGGGCTGTGCATTCAACAGTCACCCCCCAAGCCATGAGCTTTTGATCAGATGTATAGTACCAGCATGAAGTCCCTCCTGCGGAGCAGGCCTCAGACCCAATCAGAGAATGGTGGGCTGTCCCAATAATCGCCATGCACTATTCCACCTGCCTTGCTCGACAGGCAATTATTGTAGCATTCAGGGTTCACTGGCTAATACCATTGATTACTTTCTCTCTCAGTGACCTGCACAGCACCTACTAGCACTATGAAAGCTAGCTAGCAGGACAGAAGCTTCCAGGTCAGTTCTAGCTTGATTTCTCTATACCTTAAAATCAAAGTGTGTCGTGTCTTCAGCATTAAGGGTTTTAGTTATGGTAAGAAAACCAGAGCAGTAGCAATGAATGGCCTGTGTTGTTTGGGGACCTCTGGTGCCTCCCTGACCTCATAAGGTGGTATCCCTCACTTGGCACTGAGATTTTTACTTGATAACTCATGTCTTCTGAGTGGGGTGGGGGTGGACAGGGGTATAGCCCACCCATGAAGGGTACTTGTGCTCAAAGGCCTTAAACATTTTTTAAGTTATCTTACACAGCAGGTGGGTTTCCATGTGGATTAACATAGTAGTTAACATACTCACCACCTCCTCGCCCCTGTTCCCTGATAGCCCACACCTGCTTAAACTTTTAGCCCCTTCCAGTATTTCCCCCACTTTTATTTACATCACATGTATTCTACCATCTCTTAAGCCCCTCCCATGGGCCCTTTCTAGCTTCCTGGGGCTATACAGGCACTCTTAATTAAAAACACAGCTCTAAAAATTCCATGTTAGGATCCATACATGAGAGAGAAAACAAAGTCACTGTCTTTCTGAACCTGAGTTATCATCTCACTTAGTGCTATGTTTTCTAGCTCAGTCATTTTACTGAAAATTTCTTAATTTCATTTTTCTTTATAGTTGAATAAAATTTCTCTTTGTGGGGCTTGAGAGATGGCTCAGTGGTTAAGAGCACTTGTTGCCTATTGGTGAAGGACTTGTTCAAAGTAGGGTGAGTCTGGGCCAGATTCATTAACAGCCTTGTGGATAAGAGAAAGGTCAGTAAGGGGTATGAGCACCCATGGTTGGTTGGCTGTGTTTGATCCCACATTAACAGGGAAGGCAATGGTTGGACACCATGCAGCATGTGGGGTGCCAGGACAGATGCTGTAACACAGGCTGGGGGAGCAGTCGGGGGAAGGGGTGCTGTGGGGTGGACGTTGGGGCAAGCAGAGGTTCAAAATTCCTGCCATGAGTACTGGGGTGGAGGAGTGAAGGCCAGAAGGGGGGGGGGTTGGAGGGGTTAAACACCATGGCTTGAGAGGCACTGCTTGGAATAAGTGGTCTGACTCCTCACCTGATGTGTAAGGGGCCTCGGCCATGGGTGACATCAAGGTAATAGAGAGGTAACACTGGCCTGCTCCTGACAATGCTTGATGTGGGTGGGCAGCCATCACTTCCTCTGGAGAAGAGGATTTGAATCTGGCAATGATGGCTAATAGGATGGGGACAAAGGAAACAGAAGGACTCAATCCTGAGCTGACTTCATGCTTTTGGGCAAGAAAGAGCACACATATCCAGAGGTCAGGCTCCCACATGTTTTCGGGAGAAATCCAGGGTGCCAACACCATGGCCTCATCCCCCAAATCCTCCTGATTGTCGGTCTTAACCTTAAGGCCCCTGGTGACCAATATTGATTTTAATGCCCTCACCAGAGGCTCCTTACAGTGGGAGGGTAAGTTCCCCATTCTCTTAATGACAGGAGATGTAGACAGACTTGAACAAAAACAGGAGTGTGTCAGACACAAACAAAAATAGGAAGTGTGTCAGACCTTAGTTGATATTCCTAGCTAATGCACCAGGGGTACCAGACAGACACAAAGAAAAAGAAAGAAGGTCCCCATGCTCACCTTCACAAGGACCAAGGACATGAAACACGCCAACTCACTAAACAAGTCACCAAAGAGAGGGCAATGAAACACGCCTCGAAGTGGAGTCCAAAAGGGTGCTCATAAAGAAAGCAAAAGTGCACCGAGGTAGGATCTGCCGATGCACCGCCAGCAACAATAGGCAAAGAATAAGGCCCATAAAACAGCCACGAAGATGGAAAAAAGAATACACCCTATTCAAGTGGGGTCCATGAGCCTCACATCTAGGTGCCAGATGTTGCAGGTGACCCTGCTCAGACACCCCTTGGGGAGGGGATGAAAAGACACAGCACCAACAATGCAGGCACTGGAAGTCAAAAGAGTAGCAAGAGCATGCTGCAGACTCATTTATGAAGGAAGTTAGGCCTGCCTTTATACCCCCTCCCAAGGTCCCACTGGCTCAGGTGGCTGACTCTGCTGCGTTGTCCTTTCCTCATTGGTGTCTCTCGGTCAGCTGTCTCTTCATCAGCAGTCTCTAGGTGTAGAGGCAGGCTCAGGGATGAAGTGCCTGCCTGCTGCACATACTTATGTGGGCTGGCCTGGGCACCTAGGCAGGGTGACTGAGGCTTGGGTAGGCTGTCCAGCAGTTTCTCCTAAATCTTAAATAGTTGGTAATAATAACTTTCAGGGGCTAAATATTTGCATTACCTTGTTAAATGAGTTGCATAGGTACCATACCTTGAAGAAGATTTGAAATGTATGTATAGTATGTTCCAACAAAAAATAATCTCAACGTTGTATCAATATATAAAAATCCAAACCAATATAAAATATTTAAAACTAGTAGTTTTTTTGGGGGGAGTTTAAAAGTAGATTCAATAACCTACCTTTTTATCCTATTCCAAAACCCCCATTTTTTCTTTTCAAAACAAGAACCCTGAATCTAATTTCTTTTGTTCATTTTTTCATGACTATCACTAATAACCAATATTCCTAAATAATGGCAAATATCCATAACCACTGAACAACGAAAAATCACCCTCCCCACCTCTTGGGAATGTGAGTACCATGTTCTTCAAGTTACTTCCTGGGAGTGATGGAATCTTTAGGGTATCCTGAAAAGCAAAATCTGGGTTAATTGTCAAATCCTGAGAAAAGTAGCTGTATCATTTGTTGTTCAGTCTCTGCATGATGGAAAAGGGCAGGACTTGTCTCAATCCTGACTAGAGTAGTCTGTGAGGCTGGATCATTTTAGATAGCCTCCTCAAATGGTTCTAAACAGTTTGTAGTCCAAAGCCAATCTTTAGGTGGTGTTTTCAGCTTAGTGGCATTGTCACAGTCCTGGTGGAATTGTCATTGTGGGGACCCATCTTCCTTTTGGAGACTTCAAAGGTCACTGTTAGGCATGGTCATGGTTCACTGCAGAAAACTTAAATATTTTAAGTGTCATCTGCAGCAGATCTCAAAAAAGGTTAAAGGATCAATATTTGTTACGTACATCCAGAGTACAAAACTTAATTCCTAGTTACCTGATAGAGACTCAATCCAAAATCACGTACAAGAAGCTAGATGAACCCCTTTTCTAGCTTAATTAGTAATCTATATGACCATTAATATCATGACAAGAAAGTTTAATATATATATATATATATATATATATCAATCTTATAAATTTTTAGATAATATTTATACCTCAAGAAAATCTTCAATGAGTCAAAATAAAACCATAGAATTATGAGATTAGTGGAAATACAATAATTCTTTTATTTTCATATTTCTCTTTTTTTGTTTGTTCTTTTTTCAGTTCTTGTCTTTTTATTTATGCATACACAACTACTTGTCTTCTGGTTTGTTGAAGCAGTAAGTCAGACAACACTTGCCACAGTCTATCAAAATGGCTAGCCATGAAAACTCCAGCATCACACTCATCAGATGGACACTCTCGACGAAGGCGACTAATTTTGCCATTTTCATCCACCTTTTAATACTTCATCACAGACAACTTAACCTTCTTTCTCTTATGCTTATTCTTCTTGGGAGTGGTGTAAGACTTCTTCCTCTTCTTCCCACCACCACTAAGTCTCAACACAAGATGAAGGGTGGACTCCTTTTGAATGTTGTAGTCCACAAAGTATGGCCATCTTCCAGTTGCTTTCCAGCAAAGATCAGCCTCTTCCTTATCCTGGATCTTGGCCTTTACATTTTTTATAGTGTCCAAGGATTCAACCTCGAGGGTGATGGTTTTTCCCTGTAAGGGTCTTCATGAAAATCTGCATCTTGGCGGTGGTTCCACCATGGATGGCGGATTGGAAAAGCTATTTTCGTATTTCTTCTGTCCCCTATTAGGTGATTCTTCTAGCATGAGACAGAGATTTTGGCTTTTACTTTAACAAACATGCTTGGGTTTAGAGAAGAGAGAGCCACACTCCAACTCCAAAGTCAGCTTTAATTCTAATTGAACTGGGACTCAAAAAGACAATTTACATTATGTGTTTGTAGAGAAAAACAGAAACAAACATTTGGGAAGATTTATGAAATTTTATCCTGTTGGGGATGTGATACACTAATATAAGCCAAATTACTCCTTTTCTTAGGACTTTTTTTTTTTTTTTTTTAAATGGATGGTTCGCCTTTTTCTTTACATGTCTTATTTGTCCTGTGGTGTTCTGATTCCTTAGCTTGGATGCCTTTATTTTACTGAAGAGACAAAAACAAAACCCTTCCCCGACCCTAGGCTTATACCTCTGTGGCCCCACACATCCTATTAAAGAGCTACTCAGATGATTTATCTATACAGAGATTGATGAAAAACCTCAGAGAGGTTTGAATGTGACTTTGCTGTCACCATCACTGTGTGAATTTGCAGGTAACTAAGTTCTCTACAAAATGGACTCTTTAAATTGATCTCAAGAGTTATCAATGGGATAAAGGGAAATTTTAAGTGTTTACTGTAAAGCAATGAGAGCTGTATCTGAATTGAAGTTTGTCTTTAAGACAGAAGCTATCAATTCTTTTTTAATTAGCTAGGCGATATGTTGTTTCTTTTTTTCTATTAAGCTATTTTTCCACATAGAGAATCTTCAGCAAAAATGTTTATCCCTATAGCAATTGTTTCAATAATTTCGATGCTTCCCTGTTTCAGTGTAGTTAGTCCATGTGTTGTTTTGAGACAGGATCTGTCTACATATCCCTGGTTGTCCTGGAATTCACTCTGTAGACCAGGCTGACCTCAAACTCACAGAGATCCTCCTGCCTCAAACTCCCCAGGGTGGGATTAAAGGCGTGCACCCTCACACCCAGCAGTGCAGTTAGCCCTCAGGCTGGTCTGAAGGAGGAAGACAATGAAGAGCCAGATAGGGCCAGCTGTCACCTGCTGTCTCTCAGTAGGACAGTGTGCCTTATACCAGTTGGTGGCCCCAAATCCTTCTGGATAATAGTTCTTGTCCTGTGAGGGCTTTATTTGTTTCCTTTGTTCCCTTTGATAGGAGAACAGATAGGAGAAGAAATATAAAGGCTAAAAATGCTGAAGAAAAAAAAAAAAGTGTTCTCATCAACCTATGCTAGTGCCTTCTCCCCACTTTAGTGTCTGATTACAAATCCCTAAGCTGAAGCAGGGGGTGTAATTTTAGGGTACCCCCAAAGGTTATTTAAGTAGATGACTGCAAAGAAACCCTGAAGACAAAGATTACCTCATGTTCCCAATCAAAACACTAAGCACCTTGCCCCCACCTCTTTTTTTTTTTTTTAATTTATAAAGAACTATTTAGCCTGTGGCTTATTTGGCCTATGGTCTAGAGTCTGGGGAGTTCAAGAGCAGGTGGCAAGGGTCTCCTTGCTGCTGCAAATCACAGGGGAGGGTTCATGTGCTGACACTTTCTGATTTGTGATACCAAGTTGTTTAGATATATGCAGAAAAATACTTTTCTAGTAGAGGCTGGAATTGAACAGAAACCTTTCAAGAACGTTAGAATGTAAGGTCTTGAGTTGATTTCCATCCTCGATGCATTAGGGACTATGCTAATGTGCCCATGACTCCACCAAAAACACCTTCCTGCACCTGTCTTCTTGGTGACTCATCAACTTGTGGACTACTTAGTTCCTCTCACTGTGCTCACTAGCTTCCAAAGTTTGAACTGAAAGGTTATTGTTGTGGCTGGGGAGAGGGCTCAGTTGGTACAACATTTGCCGGCCGTAAGAGTATGAGGGCCTGGGTTTGAATCCCCAGAGCCCACAAAAGACAGGCAAATGGTGGTTGTATCTGCAATCCCAACACTCCTATAGCTAGATGGGAGGCAGAGACCATATAATCCTTTGGTTTTTTTTAGATTTATTTATTATGTGTACAGTGTTCTGTCTGCATGTATGTCTGCAGGCCAGAAGCGGACACCAAATCTCATTACAGATGGTTGTGAGCAGTCATGTGGTTGCTCTGGACCTTTGGAAGAGCAGGCAGTGCTCTTAACCACTGAGCCATCTCTCCAGCCCCTAGATAACCTTTGAAGCTCATGAGAGAGCTAACCTGGTGTAGTGAACAGCAAAGAGACCCTGTCTCAAACAAGGTGGAAGATGAGGAATGACACTCAAAGTTGTCTTCTGACCTTCACATGTGTGCTATGGAAAAAGCACATCTACACACACACATACACACACACACACACACACACACACACACACACACACACACACACTCACACATACACCACACACACATATACATACTCACACACACACACAAATACACACATATACATACTCCCACATACACACACACATATACACACATACACAATCACTCCCACATACACACACACACACACACACACACACACACACACACATACACACTCACACATACACAATCACTCCCACACACACACACACACATAAACACACTCCCTCTACACACACATATACAATCATTCCCACATACACACACACACACATATACACACTCACACATACACAATCACTCCCACATACACACACATATAAACACTCACACACACTCCCATATACACACATACACATATCATACACACACACACACATCACACACACACACACACACACACACACACACACACATCACTCCCACATACATACACTCTCTCACACACACCATACACACAAATGAATACAACTCATACATACAAAGAAAGGAAGGAAGGAAGGGAGAGAAGAAGGAAGGAAAGAAGGAGTTTGTTTCTCATACAGACACATTCAGATTGGAACTGATAAGGTAAGGGCTTGAATTATGACCCTAATTTATTGCCAGCTAAATATTCAACTGCTCTGAATGTTAGCTTACTTATAAATGTGGATAATAAGACTGCTTTCTCCAGTTATTGTAAAGATGTAGGAAGTTAATATATGTCAAGTAGCCTAGTGTTTTGGAGCACTATCCCCCAAACAAAAAGTAGCCATAACCATGTATTGTGCAGGGTTCTCTATAGGAACAGAACAGATACAACTAATACAAATATTAGAGAGAGGTTAATAGACTGGTGATATGATCTGGCTAGTCCAACAGTGGCAGGAAACCTGAGAACCATAAGCAGTCCATGTGGATGAATGTCTGGCACGGAGGCCCCAGGGTTGCTAGAGAGCTATATTGGAAGGCTAAAGAGGCTGGGTTGTGACGTCAGCAAAGGGGGGCAGGTGCCTCAGCAGCAGCAGCAGCAGGAGAGATGCACTCATTGGTGAGAGGTGAAAGCAAGAAGACAAAAACCAGGTCCCCTCGGATCTCCTTACATCTGGGTCAAGGCTGGAAGATGCTGGTTGGAATTTCGGGTGAATCTTCACACTTCAGGCATACCCAGAGGCAACCCTAATCGAGACAGTCCCCCACCTCATGGGAGAGGTTCGATCCTGTCAAGCTGACTGAACCATCCTAACGAGAGGAGTTGCAATTATCGGCAAGAAGTATCAACTCAGTCAGGACAGCTGATGGTCCCTCAGAGAAAGAGAGCAGAGAGGATCATTAGACTCATATGAGATTCTCACTACTTACCTGTGATGGTTTGAAAGAAAACGACCCCCAAAGGAAGTGGTACTATTAGGAGTGTGGCCTTGATGGAGTAGGTGTGGTCTTATTGGAGGAAGTGTGTCACTGTGGAGGTGGGTTTTGAGGTCTCGTATATGCTTAAGATATTACCCAGTGAGACAGACCACTTCCTGTTGTCTGCAAGGACTCTCAGCTCCTTCTCCAGCACCATGTCTGCCTGCATGCCGCCATGTCCCACCATGAGGATAATGGATTAAACCTCTGAAACTATAAGTGAGTCACCCCAATTAAATGTTTTCCTTAATGAGAGTTGCTGTGGTCATGGTGTCTCTTCACAGCAATAGAAACCTTAACTAAGGCACACTCCTTTTGTGCCTCCCCCTCCCCTGCCCCAGCTGCATGTGGTCTTGGTATTGAGAGGTGCTAGAGTATACCGGACATAAATGGCAGGGGTGGGGTGGGGTGGGGGGTCCTATTTATGCAGCTTTGAGGCGGGAGGTTACCATCTATGCTTGTCTGGAACATTTGGTGGTGCAGATGTTTGGGAGGTCACCCTTGCTACTGAGCAAGCCCCAAAAATCCATTGACTCACTAAGCTTGCCTTGGGTATCATTACTTGGTGTGTTGTTGGTGCCCTATAGGAAGAGGGTGAATAGATGTCTGTTTCTGTCTCCCTACGAAAGTTTATCCAATAACTAATGCTAAGAGTTTCAGCTCAAATTGCACATGAGTATAACCCAGGGGGCTTGAAAACACTTGTGTATCTAGATATTCATGCTTTGTTCCTAGAGATTTGGGTTCTGGTGGTCTAAGGTTGAGACATCAAAATTTTCCCGGGCATATTGTGTAGACCAATACAAAGGGCCCTTTAAAACTAAAAATAGAACAACTATATGATCCGGCTACACCAATCCTTGGAATACACCTAAAGGATTAAACCATCCCATCTTAGTCATGGGACCATGGTGCAACCCACCTTTAGGCCTTTATTTGCGTGCCAAAGTACTCCTGTCTAGGACATTTAGGTCACTAGCATTACCACTGTGGGCTGCTTTGGTACCAACACAGTTACTTTGAGATTTACCTCTGTCGTGGGCATAAACAGTTTCTTCATTCCCTTTGTTCCTAAAGCCTATTCCATGATATCCTTTCAGCCATGGAGAGGCATTTGGATTGCTTCTGACTCGAAAATATTACCAGAAAAATCGTCTTTGAGCATTTGTGTATCAGCATGTAATGTGTTTGCGTGCAAGTGCTTTCTTTGGCAAACACCTTCAAGTGACTGCTGAGCTCATACCACGGGCTACCCTTCACTCTGAAAAAAACTGGAGAGTTGGCTCAGAGTGAAGAGCATTGACTGCACCTGTACACAGCTCTCATCAGATTCTTGCTTTGTCAAGTGCTAAATTCTAGTCATTCCCAATTTATCACATTTGTTTATTTATTGTGTGTATGTGTGTAGCACCAATGTGCCACAAAACAGGTGTGAGATCAGGAGACAAAGCATGGGAGTTGATTCTCTCCTTCCACCTCTACCATGAGCTTCCAGGCATCAAATCATCAAACTTGGTGGCAATTGCCTTACCCACGGAGGAATCCTGCTGGACCATTGCTATTGTTTTATTATTGTTGCTGTTTTGTGTTTTGTTTCTCCAGATAGGGTTTCTTGTGTAATAGCTTTGGCTGTCCTAGGAATAACTCTGTAGACCAGGGTGGCCTACAACTCACAGAGATCCACCTGTATCTGCCTCCCAAGTGCTGGGATTAAAGGTGAGCACCACCACCACCCAGCTATCCATTGCTAATTTTTTTTTTTTTTTTTTTTTTTTTTGGTTTTTAGAGACAGGGTTTCTCTGTGTAGCTTTGGAGCCTATCCTGGCACCAGGATGGCCTCCTGTGAGGAGCCGCACTCACATTCGCCATTACAAGATGGTGCTGACATCCGCTGCCGGATCAAGTAAACAACGTTGGTTCTCATGTGCCCAGTGTTTTTCCACTTGCCTAGTCTTGCGTCATATAGGGTGATGAGTCCTCCACCTATCCCAGCTGTACACGCACTGCTCGGAGCTTATGAGCCTTTATAAGGGGACGGGATTCTTGGCTCGGGGTCTCCCTAATCGGAAGCTGATCATCTCTCTCTCAAGATGCATTAAAGCTTTACTGCAGAAGGATCCGAGTGTCCTGTGTCGTTCTTGCTGGCGAGACGATCGCGTGGGACAGCCTCGAACTCACAGAGATCCACCTGCTTCTGCCTCCCGAGTGCTGGGATTAAAGGCATGCACCACCAACGTCCTGCTCCCATAGCTAATTTTTGAGTCACTCAATTCCATACATTCTTCCAACTACCAAGTCATTTCTCTCCTTCCATTTATGGACACTTTTGTTTGCTTGATTGAATTTTTTTATGATAGGGTCTCTTTTATCCCAAACTGGCCTCCAACTTTTGCCATTTTTTTGTTTGTTTTAGAGACAGGGTCTTGCTGTGTAGACCTGGCTGGCCTAGACCTGCTCTCTGTTCTGGTACAAAGCAGACTTGAACTTGATCCTCTTGCCTCTACCTCTCCAGCGCTACTGAGATTACAGGGTTCACTGACACACCTAGTTTTATGCACTTCTGGGACATCTAACCAGGAGTGTTGGGCAACTCACTAACTGACCTTTGCCTTCAGCCCTAGGCAGTTTGTTATTGTTTACATACCCGTACCTGCTGGTCTTCCCTCCCTCTCCCCTTCTCTTTCCTCAGCATACTGGGATCAAACTCAGAGTCCTGCACATGCCAGGATAACAAGCATCACTGACCTAGAGCCCCAGTCCTCCCTTTACTTTTTACCTTGACAGGGTCTCACTATGTTTTCTAGGCTGGCCATGAACTTATCCTCTTACCTCAGTCTACCAACTAGTTATGATTACAGGCCTGTGTCACTAGGCTTGGCTTTATCTCCCTTTCCTTTAACAAAAGCTGAATTCTAATAACGTATTTGTTTTTATTTTCTGTGCACTGGTGTTTTGTCTGCATGTATGTCTGTGTGAGGGTGTCAGATCCCCTGGAACTGGAGCTACATATAATTATGAACTGCCATGGTGGGTGCTGAGAATTTAACCCAGTCCTCAGGAAGTGCTCTTAACTGCTGAGCCATCTCTCCAGTCCCAGGAACTGATTTTTGTTGTTGTTGTTTTTTTGTTTTTTGGTTTTTCAAGACAGGGTTTCTATGTATTGCTTTGGAGCCTGTCCTGGAACTCACTCTCTAGCTTCGAACTCACAGAGATCTGTCTGCCTCTGCCTCCCAAGTGCTGGGATTAAAGGCGTGCACCACCAACACAGCCAGAAACTGAATTCTAATTATTAGTGTAGCAATGGGTCTGTCTTAGTCAGTGTTCTATTGCTATGAAGAGATACAGCAACTCATATAAAGGAAAGCATTTAATTGGGGCTGGCTTACAGTTTCAGAGGTTTAGTCCACTATTATCACGGTGGGGAACATGGTGGCGTGCAGGCAGACATGGCACTGGAGAAGTAAGTAGTTGAGAGTTCTATATCCAGATCCACAGGCAGCAGGAGAAGAGGCACACTGGGCCTAGCTTGGGCTTCTCAAAGCCCACCCGCTGTGACATATGTCCTCCAACAAGGCCACACCCACCCCAAGAAGGCCACACCTCCTAATTCTTTCAAATAGAGACATTTCCTGTTGACCAAGCATTCAAAAATATGAGCCTGTGGGGGCCATTTTTATTCAAGCCATCCTAGGGTCTAGCCAAAAGTCGAATTCCCTGTGGCCAATAATGTACATGGAGTCACCTGGAGACTTGCAGGGAGCCGCTGCTTTCCTCCAGAGGTCTTAATCTTTCTCCTGTGTAACAAGAAAAATAAAAGACTCAGAGACAGATATTGGGGTTCAAGCTTCAAGCTGAAGATCAGAAAAGCAAAACAGCTGGCCATCAGCTTCTTACCTCTACCTCAGGCTGAATAGGCTGATCCTGTCTCCACAAGCCTCAGACTGTAACCTCTCCTCAGTGGAGCTGGGGAATCCTAAGACTTCAATGTCTTCCTATTCTCAATGTGGCTGGAGAATGAATGTCTGCTACTGAGACCTTGCTCCTGTCTTATATACCTCCCTAGTGCTGGGATTAAAGGCGTGTGATCCCAGGAGCTGAGATCATCTTTGTGTGAGCCGTTTCTCTTGGAGACTGGATTAATCTTGTGTAGATCTGGGTGGCCTTGGACCCAAAGAGATCCGTCTACCTCTTAATCCTGAGTCCTAGGATTAAAGGTGTGTGCCTCGCTTCTATGGCTTGTGGCTGACTTTGCTTTCTGAATCCTCAGGCAAACATTAATAAATGACAAATAATATGCCACGACACTCTTGGGACATTTCTTCCTTTTCCTACCTGAAGCACTGACTAGACAGTGAGCAGCCATCCTGCACTCACTGAGCCATCTCATACTGAGGGTGAGACCAGAAAGCAGGATGTGATGATGTCACAGCCACTGCACCTGTCTCAAATGTCATCCTTTGTCATGTTTTAATGTCAGAAACTAGACCTATAGGTAAGGAACTGAGGTCAGAGTCCCTTGTATGTGCCTTACTGGAGTTGTCTCTGTCTTCTTTTTGCTAGGGATCTAATCTAATGACTTGCTTAGTGAGTGTTCCATTATAGAACTACACTGCCCCAGATGCAATTTCTTCTCTCTCTCTCTCTCTCTCTCTCTCTCTCTCTCTCTCTCTCTCTCCTCTCTCTCTCCCCTCTCTCTCTCTCCCCTCTCTCTTTCTTCCTCTCTCCTCTCTTTCTCCCTCTCTCTCTCCCCCTCTCTCCCTCTTTCCCCCCCTTCTCTCTTTTGAGACAGGGTTTCTCTGTGTAACAGTCCTGGGTGACCTGGGAACTCACTTTGTAAACCAGGCTGGCCTTGAAGTCACAGAGATCTGCCTGCTTCTGTCTCCCAAGTGATGGGGGATGTCCTCCTGCATGCTGTGAATATCTGTTTCTCTTATTGGTTGATGAATAAAGCTGTTTTGACCAATGGACAGTCAGGATGTAATCAGGCAAGAAGTATAGGCAGAGCTACCAGACTAGGAGAAGGCTGGAAAGAGAAACTCAGAGAAGAGTCTCTCGAGAGATGCCATGTAGTTGCCATGAAAGCAAGAGGCTCAGGCATCACTGGTAAGCCATGACCATGTGGAGATTCACAGATGAATAGAAATGGGTTAGTAATTAAGAGAGAGCTAGCCAATAAGAAGCCTGAGCCATTGTTCAAACATAGTTTCAAATTAATATAAGCCTCTGTGTGTTTATTTGGGACTGAACAGCAGCAGGACTAGGTGGGACAGAAACGTCTATCCACACACAAGTGCTGGGATCAAAGGGGTGTGCCACCACCATCCAGCCTTTTTTTTTAAATTAACTAACTTTGTATTGGTTCTTTGTAGATTGTACATCATGCATCTTGACCCCACTCATGTCTCTATCCCTTCACGTCCATCCTGTGTCCTTGCAACATATCCCACATGATAAAACAATATAAACAAAAGAAAGAAAAATCTCATCATGAAAGCTGTAGTGTGACACAGAGAGCCACACAGTACACACTTTAGTCCATACATCTTACTTGCAAGTGTTTGTTGCACTGAGTCATTGGTCTGGCTTGAGGCCTCTGGTTTCTGCTTCACTATCGGTACTGGACCCTCACTGGGACTCCTCTTGGATATTCTGTTGTCCTGTCTCATGGAGATCTGCAGCTTTGGGTCTGCAGGACCAGCCCCTTCATGTGCTCCAGCAGATCGTAGATTGGGTGGATATTGGGGTGGCCAACTCATAGCCCTGTGTCTTAGTTAGGGTTTCTATTGCTATGAAGAGACACCATGACCACATCAACTCTTATAAATGAAAACATCTAATTGAGGTGGTTTGCTTACAGTTCAGAGGTCCAGTCCATTATCATCATGGTGGGACATGGGGGTAAGCAGCCAGACATGATGCTGGAGAAGCAGCTGAGATGCCTATATCTTACAGGCATCAGGAAGTGTTCTGTCTCACTGGGAATAGCTTGAACATATATGAGACCTCAAAGCCTACCTCCTCAGTGACACAATTCCTCCAACAAGGCCACACCTTTTAATAGTGCCACTCCTTTGGGGGTCATTGTCTTTCAAACCACCACACCCTGATTCTGGGTCTGGGTGGTTGCTGTTGGTCAGCCCACCAGCTCTCCCATATCCTCACTTCCAGGGGGAGCTCTCCAGCACCTCCCTGGCTAGCTCAAAAGGGGCAGGGATGGCTCAATAGCACCTATACCACCAAGGCCAGCTCTATTCTGTTGCCCAGGCAGGGCACAGGGGCCACTCTGCTGAGTGCTGCAGCTGGTGAGAGGCAGGAACAGCTCTCTTGCTGTCATGACCTCAGGGTCAGCTCTCCCACCTGCCACAGGTGGTGATGGGAGGGGGGCATCTCTCCCTTGATCATGCCACCACATGGCATATGAGGTGCAGGGCCCGCTTTCTTGAGTGTTTCAGCCAGTGAGGGGTCTCCCTAGTGTTGCAGCCAGTGAGGGGCAGGGTCAACTCTTTGCAGCCCTATCCTCTAGGCCTTTGGTGGTAACAGGTGCTACAGACATCAGCATAGATCATGGCAGGGCCACAGGCACAGACATGTTCCTTGGCAGCAGACCAGGTGGGACATCACCATAGCTCCAGGTGGCAAGTGGGTCACCCGCCTCAGCCCACTCCTCACCACCTTCACCTCTTCAGATATGCCTCTCTCCACAGGACACGAAGCATTCGGTCTCTCTCTCTTCCATACCCTACCCTCTATTTGCTGACATAATAGAGCCTGACTGGTGCGGGGTGGGTCCAAGTTGTCTCCTCCGACCTGGGCATGTGGGCCTTTGTCTTCCACTCAGTCTTAATCCCCAGAGGCAATTTCTAATCAATCTCTTGCTTCCCTCATTTCCTTATCTTCTACTCACTCTAGACCATTCCATCTGGCTTCTGGTCCTCATTCCGGTGTGATCTCTCTCTAGTGACCTACAGGGGAGATCCAGGGGATGTTT
This sequence comes from Cricetulus griseus, assembly GCF_003668045.3. Lineage (NCBI taxonomy): Eukaryota > Metazoa > Chordata > Mammalia > Rodentia > Cricetidae > Cricetulus > Cricetulus griseus. Next base: position 83,667,689 of record NW_023276807.1, on the reverse strand, counting down.
TTCAGTCCTGCGTTACTAACATCTCATTCTTATTCATGTCCTCCTCTCGAAATGCTCTTTTCTGAGGCTTTCATGACCAATACTTCCCAGGCTTGCTCTTCCCATCCTGGGGCTCCCTCTTGGTCTCCTCTGGGTACTCATCTTCCTCCATAGACACACTAACCATCTTGCAACCTCTAGGACCTGGTCTCTGCCACGTGCTGTTCCTCCTTGTCTGGGATGTTCTCAACAAAAATTAAATATTTCTTTATTAAATAGGCAAATAAAAATGTGTAATGTGATGACATACCTGCTTTTCTGTCTATTGTCTTCCTCCAGCTCCATGAGGAGACACATGTGTGTGTTTTTTTCTTTCTTAGAAAAAATTTTAAATTTAAATTAGAAACAAGCTTGTTTTACATGTCAATCCCAGTTCCCTCTCCCTTCCCTTCCCCCCTGCCTCCCCCCACCCGCTATCCCATCCCCTTTTCTGTTCCCCAGGGAGGGTGAGGTCTTCCAAGGGGGGATCTTCAAAGTCTGTCATATCATTTGGAGCAGGGCCTAGACCCTCCCCCATGTGTCTAGGCTGAGAGAGTATCCCTCCATGTGGGATGGGATCCCAAAGTCCATTTGTGTGCTATGGATAAATACTGACTCACTACCAGAGGCCCCATAGATTAAACCAGACCTCCAAACTGACACCCACATTCAGAGGGTCTGGAACAGTCCTATGCTGGTTTCCCAGTAATCTATCTGGGGTCCATGAGCAACCCCTTGTTCAGGTCAGCTGTTTCTGTGGGTTTTTCCAGCCTGGTCTTGACCCCTTTGCTCATCACTCCTCACTCTCTGCAACTGGATTCCAGGGTTCAGCTCAGTGTTTAGCTGTGGGTGTCTGCTTCTGCTTCCCTCAGCTACTTGATGAAGGCTCTAGGGTGGCATATAAGGTAGACATCAATTTCATTATTGGAGAAGGTCATTTAAGGTAGCTTCTCCACTATTGCTTAGATTGTTAGTTGGGGTCATCCTTGTAGATCTCTGGGCATTTCCCTAGTGTCAGATTCTCTTTAAAACTATGCTGGCTCCCTCTATTATCTCTTTTCTTGCTCTTTATCTCTTTTCTTGCTCTCCTCTATTCTTCCCCTGACTCGATCTTCTTGCTCTCTCATGCCCTCCTCTCCCCTCCTCTTCTCCCCTTCTCTTTCTCCTAACTCTGTCTCCCCCTCCCTCACCCTCCCAATTAGCTCAGGAGATCTTATCCCTTTCCCCTTCTCCGGGGGACCATGTATGTCTCTCTTAGGGTCCTCCTTATGTGTTTTTTCTTTTAAATAGTTGTTGCTTGTTTTGTTTCTTGAGGCAGGAGGTCTCAGCCTTTGAACTCAACAGTTAGAAATGCAGGTGTGCACCACACTTACATATTTATTTAGTCCATTACAATATATGCAACTCCTGACACATAATGCCAGCATGAAGTAGGATATGTAGTAAGTTACTTTCTTAAATGAATGGAAGATAAATGAAGAATACGAAGAGCTCCCTGGGAGGCTTGAGTAGTTCTGCTCCTACTATCAGAGTGTTTGGGAAATTTTTGCTGTGTTTTACTTGTTTGCTCATTTTGCTCATTCCTTTTTTTTTTTTTTTTTTTTTTTTTTTTAAAGACTTAGTCTTCTGCCTGCAGGCCAGAAGAGGGCACCAGATCTCATTACAGATGGTTGTGAGCTGGGAATTGAACTCAGCACCTTTGGAAGAATAGTCAGTGTTCTTAGCCTCTGAGCCATCTCTCCAGCTCGTTTGCTCATTCTTATTTTGTTTCCTTTTCCAGTAGTGGGAATTGAATTCAGGACTTTGTACATTTTAGGCCAATATAATATCACAGAGCTACATCCCCACCTGGTTTTATTCTTTTAATATCATTTCTGGTCATAATTAAGTCAAAATAGCCTTCATTACCTTAAGGGGAACGTCTTTGGGAATATTCTATCTTTCAGTTTGTTCTTTCATAACATATGCCAAATCTGCAATGGGTTTCCCTCCCTGTGACGATCTTGATCCTACACAAATGCCTTCATTGGCACCAAAAGAGCCTAAATCACCATTGATGTCTCCTTGGTTAAACTGGACTACACGCCTTTCTTCCTGTAACCATTATTTACTAACTGGAATTAAGCTTGGATTGCTCAGAGTTCTGATTGAATCTTAGTGCCAAAAGTCCTCTCTGCTTGTGTTATTTAGCAAGAAAGCCAGCACTGTTGGTGCCAAAGTGACTTACATTTTGTTGTGACACCTCTGGTTTTCATTTGATAAAGCAGTTAAGGGGAAAGAAGAGTTTACTTGTTTGCTTTACTTTTTTTTTTTTTGAGGTAGGATCTCCATTTGCTACCAAGAATGACCTTGAACTCCTGATCCCCCATGCCTGAATGCCCTCTGTCTTGATGTTTGCAAAATGAGGACTTTCTTAATTATTTGCAGGCTTGTAATTTTATTTGAGAATACTTTTAATTGTCCCTGACTAATGTGAGCCAAGTTGGTCTCCTGGTGCCTCCAAAGCTCTTCAGGAAAACTGGAGTTTGTTATCTAGCAGTGACCATTGATGAAGGGGCAAGGTTGTCTGGAATCTAGGAAGCCTGGGGTCCTGGGCCCACTGCTCACTCACCGTCAGTCTTCAAAGTCCAACTTGGTCCCTTCTCCTTGGCAACCCCTCTCGGACCCTTTGATTACTCAGATTTGCATCAGTGTGAGTATCTGCCCATTCTCCCCATTTGGCCTGGATGGGTCCAACCTTATACATTTCTATGTCCTCAAGGCTGCCTGTCAGCTATTACAGTTGTATGAAATAGTAGAAATGTTCTGCTGTTCCTGGTGCTGCTTTCCCTTTCAGCTTATAAAACTCACCAAGCACTTATTATGTGTGAGGCACTAAGCTATGCTCTGTAACATTGTTGTGCAAATCTCACAGGGGTTTGCACGCAAGGCTGCCATAAAGCCTAGTGGTAGAGTGCTTGCTTGGCATGTGCAAGGCCTTGGGTTCAAAAAACGAAAGAGAAATTTAAAAAGGAAAAAAAAAAAAGGGAAGATAACAATGAATTTGGAGCCCAGTGAAATATGTTACTTTTGTAGTATCACTACTAGATTTCCTGACTGAATCAGAATGTCCTGGGATTTCAACAACTCTTCTGTACCCTGGATCTAAGAAGCATCAATTTCCAAAGATTCAAGTCTTTTTAAAAATTTACATTTATTTATTTTATGTATGTGTGAGGGTCCCATAGCGCACACGGTGCACATGTGAAGGTCAGCAGTCAACTTGCGGGAGTGTGTTCTGGACTCAGGTCGCCAGGCTGGCTGGCCGCTGCCTTTCCAGGCTGTGCTACCTTGTTAGGGCTCGTTGTCTTCTTTACCATGAACCTATCACTTCCCTCCTGCTCAGGACTAAATTTGGGTTTCCATTATTTCTGACTTGAAACTAATCTCCCAGGCTTAACACCACAGCACGAATCTTTAATTCCAGCACTTGAGAGGCAGAGGCAGGCAGATCTCTGTGAGTTTGAGGCCAGCCTGGTCTACAGAGCGAGTTCCAGAACAGCCAGGGCTACACAGTGAGACCCTTTCTCAAAAGAAAAAGAGAAAATAAACAAAGTTAACCCCCTATTTCCCTTTCCCATTGGTCTATCTGATGCCAGGTTAATCTTTGTCTTTTCTGGCCTGGGAGACTGAGACTGAGTCCAAGTGCTTCACCACAGAGCTCTACCCCAGCAAAGATCAATCTTCTGACAGCAGAGCACTGCTCATATCATCATCATCATCATCATCATCATCTTCTTCCTCCTCCTCCTCCTCTTCCCCCCTCCCTTTCTTTCTTTTTTGAGACAGAGTCTCACCTAGCCCAATCTGGTCTCAAACTCACTGTGACAGAGGACACTCTGCCCTCAGTCCTCTTGCCCCACCTCCCATGTGCTAGGATCAGAGGAGTGTGCTTTACATCCCTTCAGCAGTTTCTATAGACAAGCTTTCAAAGGTCTCCTACAGAGTATTCTGAGCCCTGCGCAAAACATTGGAGAGTACAATCACAAAGAGTGACTGGGGTGAAAGTCAGGGGCAAATGGAGTGTGGCCCCAGCCATTCAATAGGAGTACCTGGCCCTTGCAAAGCAGACAGGGGCTGCTCAGAATCCTACATTTGTCTGTGGCCAACTCAAATGACCATAGTATGGGCGCTGGTCTCGAACATCTCAGTATTTCCTTTGGAAAGTCACAGAAGAACTATAAGCTGCTTATAAACATATTTAAATTCCAGCATCACTTACAATGGTAGTCACAGGAAAAGACCCACACCACTTTTAAAAGAGCTTCCTCAGTATCCACTATTAAATGTACTCTGGAGCTGGACAATTTGGCAGCTGCTTCCCTGTGCTCTGATCCAAGTCCTTTGCGGGAACTGGATATGGCCAGATATGCCCAGCTTAGGGCACAAACTGCAGAAAGCATGTGGGGAATGCAACCCCATGTCCCAGAAGCTCTGACACTGAGCAAGGTTGTTTTTAGAGGTGACCTGCTAGGCTCTTCAGAAAACTAAACAGGCACATGACTTCCCTGAGAGGTGTGTGTAAACACATCAGCACACTTGTGCACAGGCTGCTGTCCTGCAGGTGAAATTGAAGTTCAATCAGGAGGAGGCAGGGAAAACCAAATGTTCACGGCCTCTAGCTGTTCTGGAAATGGCAAGAATAGAGACCATACCCATTAAAGGTCTTGGAAAACATATTATTTTTATTTTATTTGTGTGTCTGTGCATGTGTGCGCACGTGCACACGCACACACGTGTGTGTAATGAGTCTTTCTCTGTCCCACCAACCAGCTCCCCAATAATGACATGGAGACTTATTAATTATGAAAGTTCAGCCTGTAGCTTAGGCTTGTTCCGAACTAGCTCTTATAACTTAAATTAACCCATTTATATTAATTTATTTTCTATCACAAGGAGTTACTCTCTTCCATCTTGCACCTCCTGTTTCTCCGTGTCTCCTCTCCTCCTCCTACTTTCTCTCTCTGGAAGTCCCATCTATCCCTCCTGCCTAGGTATTGGCCATTTCGCTTTTTATTACACCAATCACAACAATGCATCTCCATACAGTGTCAAATATCCCGCAACATTTCCCCCTTTTGTCTAAACAAAAAGGAAAGGTTTTTAAATCTAATATAGTAAAACTATACAATAAGAACAATTATCAGGCAAGAATTACATTTACAGTGTCCAGTCTATTTATATTTGGCATATTTGGAGAAGGTACTATATTATCTAGCCTATCTTAGTGAGTCCAAACCTAAACCAATTTTATCATAACTTATATTACCATCCTAAAGATGTCTTCTTAGACCTAAAAACATCTTAGATAAACAACTTGAGTTTTTATGCTTCTCAGCATTATAAACTTTATATCAATGATGTACGGTTTTTTTTTTTTGTCTGAATTTGGTAACAAGGAAAACTTTATACTGTCTAGTCTTCAATCCTCATCAGAGACGCAAGAAGGATATAATATTACCCTATTAAACAGGATGTGCAGATCAAACAACTTCCAAAACTATAAAAACAACAGAGACATCTGGCTTCCTGAATAGTCACCCAAGGTTCCTCTGTAACACTGGGGCATCCATCTTCAGCCTGCTGGCCTAAAATATCTGGCAGACTTTTCTGTGAAGAAGGAATTTTGAAGAAATGTCTTACCTTGTCTTGGCAAAGTTCAACAGTTGTTTTTTGTGTCCTGCTGGTCCGGTTTGGACAGTGCTGTAGAATGTTGTCTTAAGGTGTGTCACATTTGTTTATTCTGTGGAACATTTGCTTAATAATGCAAAGATGTATTGCATTCTTTTATGTTACATTTGTTTCCCTGTGAAGCTATGATTCTTTGCCTGTCCAAAACACCTGATGGTCTAATAAAGATCTGAGTGGCCAATAGAAAGGCAGGAGAAAGGATAGGCAGGGTTGGCAGGCAGAGAGAATAAATAGGAAGAGAAATCTGGGAGGCGAAGGAAATGTCAGGGGTCAGCCACCCAGCCACCTGTCAAGCCACCAAGTAAGAGTGGAAGATACACAGAAGTAAGAAAAGGAAAAGCCCAGGGGCAAAAGGTAGTTGGGATAATTTAAGCTAAGAAAAACTGGTAAGAAACAAGCCAAGCTAAGGCCGGGAATTTATAAGTAAGAACAAGATTTGTGTGTGATTTATTTGGGAACTGGGCGGAAGGCCCCCAAGAGCAAATAGCCAAAGAGTAAAAACAAAAACAAAACACCAACAACATTTTGACATTCCAAAGTGGGGCTAGAGTAAAAGAAAATCCAACTGCAGGACAGAATACTGTCAGCAGTAAAAGCAAGGGCAGTTTCTTGCTCAGTGGCTAACTTTACTACAATAAAAGCAAACTCCATATGGAGGTTCTTTCATGCCCATCATCCTTTTTTGAAGTAGATTGGTGCTGCCAGGAGCAGACGTATCTCACCCCCATCCTGCTTCTTCTGTATCTCCTCTGTGCATCAATTTCTCCTCCTGAGTCTTATTGTTTGCTATAAATACGTGCCAGCTCCCCCACCCACCACTGTCCTCAGGCCTGGGACTTGGAACTGAGGAAGACAGATACAGGGAAGATACTAGCTAGTGGGACTACAGAGCAGCAGCCCTTATTCCATCTTGCCCACAAATGCCCACTTTAAGTGTCTGGTTGTACTGGAGAAAGGGAAGATGTGGGAGTTGATCTTCTGAGGTAGGAATAGAGTTTACAGTTCAATGCAGGCCCAGTGTCTGGGTCCCTGGTTGCCAGGAACAAGAGAGTTTTCATTGCAAAAATTGAAGTTGTGAAACCGAGACTTCCTAAAAACACACAGATGAATATATAAAAAGAAAGCCCCCTCCCAAGAAATAAACAATAAGAAAATATAATCCAATAGTCATAAATTAAACTCTGGAAATGCTATAAGAAAGAGTCTGGCCTTTGGGAAACCAGAGAAAACCTGGAGACTCAGATTGTACACCACAAGAAAGAACCCTGGGAATAAAGTTAATCATTCCTAGCCAGAAATCAGCCAGGATTGCTGGTTATTCTTAGACACCTGGCCCTCATACTGACTAATCAGATTGCCAGCCCACTGACTGACAAAACTCACTGTGACTAAATTAATGTTAGAGGGCTCATAATGGGCTAAAACTTGCCTAATGTCCAAATCCTTTAACCTAGGTACTTCCCCTTATTCTGATGCCTGCTGCTCTGCTTTGTGGATTAATTAATATGAACAACAGCCTTATTCCAGGGCCTCTGAGACCACTTGGTGGGCATGTACTAATGGTTTGACTAAATGCCCCTCTTCTAATGCTTTTCAAACTAAGTAGACAAGTTGATCAGGATCTAGAAGTATTAAAAGTTTCTATTTCTGAATTAAAACAACAGTTAGATTCCCTTACAGAAATACTCCTACAAATTTAGGGAGGTTTAGATTTTAACTTCTCATGAGATAAAGGAAACTATGTCTAGCTTCGGAAGAGACCTATTTTTCTATGCTAATTGATCATGAGTAACTAGAGACAATCTTACCAGGGTAGAAAAAAAAACATGCAAAAGACAAAGACATAAATCAGATAATTGGTACCAGTCTCTGTTCTCTGGTCCCCTGGTCGACTACTCTGCTGTTAGCAATGACTGGGTTTTTAATTCTCATTCTGATTGGATTAACAGTGAAGCTCTGATTGGTAAACTATATGGCCAATTACATATCAGTTCAGTAAAATTAATGGTCGTTAAGACCAACTATATTTCTTTAGAGCAGGATGAGCTTGCATAGGTACAATACCTTAAACAAGATTGTATATATACAACATAACAAAATAGCCTTAAATTTGTATCAATATACAAAATCCACACCTATGTAAAGTATTTGAAATTAGTGGTTGTTAAAAAGTAGACTCAGCTATCCACCCTTTGGCCCATCATTTCTATGCTATATCCCCCCTTTTTCCTTCAGAAAGAGATTTCTAAATATAATTTCCTTTGTCCAGCTTTTTTCCTGACCATGACCAGTAAAAACTTGTAAGTGATGCCCCTAAACAATCACAAACATCCATAACCCACCAAATGAGCAAAAACCAACCACAACACCTCTTGGGAATGTGGCTGTCATGTTCTCTAGACGTCTTCCTGTTGTCTGGGGGTGTCAGCATCTTTAGTGGATCCTGAGAAAACTGGAATAATGGTTAGGTCCTGGGAGAGCTAGCTATTGTCCAGTCTTGGTGTGATGGGAAAGTGTAGGGCTTGTCTGAAGCCTTAGCTTGATAGTGAGGCTGGACCATCTCAGCTAGCAGCTTTGAAGTTGTTCTGTTTGAAGAATTCTGAGGAAACTTTAACAGAGGCATTCTAAGAGGCTGGATCAATTGGGCTACTTGTTTGTATTGGTTTCTGGTCCTGTTTTTATTCTGAAAGCACAAACTTTAAAGGTACCCTATGTATCTGCATTAGCACAATGGAATGTGCAGTGTGTACAAGTCAGCTAAAGATTTTTTCTTCTATGTTTGAGCAGGTAAAAGGCATCTGTCAACTTTATAAGTCCATTTGCACTGTATCACCAAACCTCTATCTCCGCTATATGAAAGGATGGCATGTAATAATAAGTCATGAGGACTCTATAGTCAACAACATTTATCGTGTCTCATCCAGTATCAGAGCTGTTCCCATGTAGAGGGATCGGCATATACATCACCTGTCCTGTAGTCTTTCTTGGGTCTTTCTTATGTCTGTAGCCAAGATTTTCAGTTCTCCACCAATCAAATCTGGTCTTCATTAATTTTGAAGAGAACCATAACTTTTTGTTTCCTGTGGAAATGAAGACATAGCCTCACCCCTAACACAATATATTTTCTGACTTCCATTTTGAGGTTATGACATTCTTAAAATATATAGGTTGTTTTAATTTAGCAGTTTCCACAATCCAATGTCTCTCAGGGGCTATTTTTTTATACAGTAGCATTAAAAAATTCAAAGTCAACAAAGCAGCATACAGGATCCAGACACCCTGTGTACTTCCCTTTATGTGGCTTATATATTTTATTACAATGCTCTCTCTTTAAAGACTTTGCTTTATTTTTTTAACTATTGAATTTTTCTTTTTTTTCCCTTTCACATCTAAGCACCTTTAAAGCACACTGTAATTTTTTAGAGGCGTTTGAGTCTGGACCTGGCTTTCTCCATATCTACAGCATTTGCTGACCATGAGACAAACCTTAAATGGCCACACCAGCTGCTGCACAGCTCTCCCAGCTGGCTCTGACACTTGGTTCCTTGAGAGCCTAGTCTCATGCTGGCATATTTACCGCCCCAACTCTGGGAAAATGCTGTATCCACAATGTGGCAGGTAGCTTTACCTAGCATGCCAGCTGCTCAAGTGCTCTGCTGTAGGAGCAGACAATGTTCTTAAACACCTAGCCATCTCTCCAGCCCTGTGATGAGTCCACACATACAAACCCCCCCCCCACAGCCTTGCCTTTTACTATCAGTTTGTTACATAAGCCTTCAACCAGCGTGGGTGCATGCTTGGTATATATGTAAAAAAAAGAAACAATTACTGTCAAAGGATGCTTTTGTTGTCTAACACTACACCTCGGCATCTTTTCATGTTGGTATATGTAGGCTCCCCTGAATCTGTTAATGGACACTGAGGTCATTTCCGGTGTTTTACTATTACAAACAATACAGAAGCATCTTTGAAAGCAAGCATCTTCCAAAACTAGATTTTTAAATTTTATCTTATGCATATGAGTGTTTTGCCTGCATGTGTGTATGTGCAGGGTGTGTGCAGTACTTGTAGATGTCAGATGAGGGCATTGGATCCTCTGGAATTGGAATAATGGGTGGTTGTAAGCTACCAAGTGGGCTCTGGGAACTGAACCCTGGTCCTCTGCAAGAGCAACAAGTGCTCTTAACTCCTGAGCCATCTCTCTGGCCCTGAGCATCCTTTAGAATGCCTTTGAGCACTTTCATGAGAGCTTCTATTAGTCTGTGGGAGGGAATTTATCAAAACCTTTACTTACTAGCAAGTTTTAATTTAGCTCCTGCCAAATTGCTCCCCAGATACCTCCTGAAATAGAAAATAATTTCTCATGATGATATAGCACCACAGTGCTGGGCACACTACAGCTGCTCATTAATTGCTGGTTACATTAAATTATTATGAACTAGATCCTATTCTGTTTGTAAGGAATGCATCTGACAACGCTATAGTCTATAGCCCTTTCTACCTACTTTATTTGTTTTTGTTGTGTTTTTTTTTTTTTTTTGAGACAGGGTCTCATTGTGTAGCTCAGGCTAGCCTTGAGCCTATGATTGTCTTACTTCAGACTACTGGGATTACATGCGTGTGCTACCCAGCCTCACTGTTAATTGCCCTGGGCATGTGAGGTATATAATCACTGGTAATGTGTTGGATTCAAAATAGAGTGGTAGTAGTAGCAAAGGTCAGAAAAATAAAGAACACTACAGTACACAGCACTTCTGACTGCCTCCTCCCTGGCCAGGTATTGGCTGTCACCTGAAATCATAAAATTCTAGAGTAGACAAGAGCCTTCATGACAAGTACTCTGTGCTTTGCCTTTCATATTTTTAAAAAATACATTTATTATTTATTATTTATTGTGTGCAACACATGTACAGCTTGTAGGATGACCTGTAAGAATCAGCTTTTTCCTTCCACCATATGGGCCCCCTGGATCAAACCAGGTCATCAGGCTTGGTGGCAAGTGCCACTGAGGCACCTTGCTGGCCCGTTGGCTTTTTATATAAAGGACCTCCAGTCCTGCCAAAGGAATTGTGAGAATTACATAGTCTAGCCTTTGGGTGCCACCCAAGGAAAGGTTCCATACGCTTTGTGTTTGGTTCAACTGTTAACTTAAAGGGAACATTTCACCCAGTTATCAGAACACTTGATGTCCTGCAAATGGAGGATAGCTTCACAGTCCTTGAACTGGCTATTCGGGCAGCATCAAAGAGATTTCCAAACAGTGCAGTACGTTCACTGAAAGGCAAGTCATGCTATCTACATCACAGCTCTCAAGAGGACCAGAAGAAGCTTCTCCTGGCAGCTTCAGTCATTGCTGCCTTTGAGAACCCTAAGGATGCCAGTGTCACCAGCCCCGGGAACACCGGCCAATGGGCTGTGCTGAAGACGACCACTGCCACTAGAGCCCCTCAGACTGCTGATGTCATTACTCCTGGGCTCTTCTTCCATCAGATCCAGGCAGCCTTTTTGGGAGATTCATCTTCTGGTGACTGATGCACTTGCCGTCTGTGGTGGGGTCAGCCTCCAGCAGCACAGACTTTGAAAGGAATCCATGGCATCGGTGCAAGCTAAGACTTTTTCTGTCTGAGGGGGTTAAGGAAAGACACTTACACACTCCTCTGACATGGCCACCAGCAATCCTCCCTTTTTATTAAATTGGCAGGTGAATCTCTCTTTGGGCAGGGCACAGTGTGGATAATCAAAAGTCTGAAGATGAAGCTGGGCGTTGGTGGCTCACGCCTTTAATCCCAGCACTCACGAGGCAAAGGCAGGCAGATCTCTGTGAGTTTGAGGCCAGCCTGGTCTCCAGAGCGAGTGCCAGGATAGGCTCCAAAGCTACACAGAGAAACCCTGTCTCGAAAAACAAAAAACAACAACAAAAAAAGCCTGAAGATGACTGGAAGAATCAGAAGTAGAATAATTAATTCTCCAATGACTCCCAGATTAATAAGAAAGATCCATAAAGAGTTATTTTGAATAAAAATTTTGATTAATGGGTGAAGTAACTAGGCATCTCTTTTGTAGAGGATATCTGCAGCCTAGGATGCCTAACAGCACCAATCTGAGAATGAAGAACATCCCTACTGATAGCAAGGTGAGAACTATTCCAAACACCTTGAGGGTGTAGCTGTACTTGATCACAGAACATCTTTGATTTACTTAGTTAGACAGAGGAGTAACACAAATTTATAGTGTTGCCAAGCATGTCTTAATATTCTGAAATTAAGTCCTCATGTAAAGAGTGGCTTTCTCTAGAGCATTTATTTTATCTGCCAATACTCAATCAATTTCTTCTTGACTAATCAAATGTTAATGAAACAGTTCTAGATAAAGAGTTCACCTGATTATCAGTGTGTGCCCGCTGAACCAAAGTTGTAGCTGAGCTGACACAGATCTCAAACTCATAATCAAAGCAATTAATAAACCAGTTTGGCTATGAGAGGGCAGTAGCAGCCTGTTTCAATGTGCTCATAGCAAATCTTCACACCAGATTAAAAATACTGGGAAGAATTTATACAATTAGTAATAAAATATTTTTAAGGGCAGTCCAGCCACTGGGCTGGAAAGTTCAGGGCAGAGGGTGGGGTATGCAGACCATATCCTGTGGCAGGTAGGGACTGAGAGAAGTTGGGGTAACTTGACAGTCAGGTCCAGCTTCAATGTGATGAACAGGCCCCTCAGTCATATGTCCAGGATTTGGAACTTAACATCTAAGCCTTTCTGCTGGTAACAAATGAGTGACAAGGGGTGTTGAAATTGTCCATGGCTATTTCCTGCTGACATTAGGTTATAGGTGGGGACCAAAAGGATTGGAATGTTGGCCAAGTCTAGGAAGAACAGACCATTTCATTTGTTGTCCAGGCTTTGCAGGACCATCTGTGGCTGAGGACATGCAGGCAGCAGTGGGAGCTGTCTGAAACCTTTAATTGATTAGAAATCTGCTGGAACAAATGCATACCAATGGGCAGCAACAAAGCTAAGGAACTCTAAGGTGGGAATTTTGTCTTCGGCATACATTTGAAATTTTTTAAATTAATTTATTTATTTACATTTTTCAATAGTGTTTTGCCTTCATGTATGCTTGTGTGAGGCTGTCAGAACTTGGAGTTACAGACAGTTGTTAGCTGCCCTGTGGGTGCTGGGAATTGAACCCGGGTCCTCTGGAAGAGCAGTCAGTGCTCCTAACCACTGAGCCATCTCTCCAGCCCCTACATTTGAAATTTTAAGGTCCAGGGTCCTGGCAGATGGAAGAGGGTGTCCCAAAACCAGGGAAAGGGGAAGAGGTCACACCCCCCTGAGGAATAGGCAGGTGGGGAAACAGGCTGTTGATTGATAGCACTTATCTGGAGTCCACCTATGAGACATGGTGGATTCAAGTTGATTTCCTGAAGTTTATAAGAACCTTTTATAAGAGGCAAAATTTCAGATATGTCAGCATGACTATTGTTTGTGGTCCGTGTTGAAATCTGTGTTGTAGAAGAGGCAGCAGACTCATGTCTTTGAGTCATAGTAGAGTTTGGAAATCTAAAAATGATTTTGGTTAAAAGCATTAACATTCTTTCTTTTATTAGGAGACTGGATGTCTATAGATTAGACAGATGTTTTTAGCCCAATGGGAAACATTTTTAATTTATATTTAGAAAACAAGCAAAGGAAATTTTTTTGTTTTTTTTTTTAGTAAATTTTTACTTAAATTAAAAACAACCTTATTTTACATATCAATCCCAGTTTCCTCTTCCTCCCCTGCCCCCCACCGACTCCCTATCCCATCCCCTTTCTGCTCCCCAGGGAGGGGAGGCCTTCCACGGGGGAATCATCAAAGTCTGTCACATCATTTGGGGCAGGACCTAGGCCCTCCCCGTGTATATAGGTTGAGAGACCATCCCTCTGTGGAACAGGCTCCCAAAGTCCATTTGTGCACTAGGGATAAATACTGGTTCCACTGCCTGAGGCCCCATAGACTGTGCAGGCCTCCTAGCTGACACCCACGTTCAGGGGGCCTGGTTTGGTCCTACGCTGGTTCCCAAGCTTGTGACTATGATGATAATAGTGGCACTCTGCCAGAGTAGCTAGTAGCTTATCAGAATTTCATTGATTAATGCTGAGATGATGAACTTTTTTAGTCTTAATATAACAGAAGAATAGCAAGAGAAAAATCTGAAATGTTTCATTTTTTTATACATCTCAAGTTACTTTCTTCTTATTACCACTTAAGCTTTTTCCTTCTCAGACATTCATAACTTACATTTACACACCTTAATAACTTTCATTTACATACCTTAAAACACTTTCTTAGACCCTAAAACATTCTCTCAGATCCTCACATCTTAAGCTTTCATATCCTCACATAAACTTTACACTTTAAAACACCTCTCTATCTAATTCACCAGGAGACATGGGTGGTTAATTACTGAGAGTAGTCATTGTAAAACGACTTCCTCTAAACAAAGGGATAATAAAAAGTTATTTTGAAACCTGTTTGGTTAAGTTTATTTTTTATTTAGAATTTGGTAGAAGGCAAATTGTTTTTAGACCTCATAAGGACAAATTATAACTGAAAGTATTATCTAAATGGTCTCTGTGACGGTTAAAATAAAAGAACCCATTTCCAGACGGGTTACTATAGGTTCCAGTGGTCTTCATAGTTTTGCTGGGGAAGTGGCTGTAAGTCTTTAGTTGTCATACAGAGCAGCATAGGCTTTTGGCTGTTGGATCCAGGTCTGGAATTTTTCTGCAAAGGAGTAACTTGGGGGACTGACCCTGCCTTTGACTAGGCAAAGCTGGGTGATTGACATAAAAGTGTACATAGTTTGAACAAGACCCCCCCCCAAACAAGACAGTCATTGTTTTCCACAAGGATTCTTCATGGTTAAGGTACTTCTAAAAAGACATCTGTTCATTCTAATCTCTATCCTATATAGCGATTTTGCTAAATTTCTACAGAGTACAAGTAACATTCTTTTCATCTCTGTTACATAATTAAAAACAAAGTCATCCCAATATCCCACATACTCTTACGTCTAAGTAACTGCAGAATAACAGGACATGAGCAGACAGAAAGTGTCTCTTCATAGCCAACTCCCTTGCTGGCAGACAGCCTACCATGGCTGCCAAGAAAGAATCAATCATTCTGCTGTTAATCTTGAAAGTTAATCTTACAAGGAATCCTAAAGGAATCACATACCTGCTTGGTCCCCAGTTTGTGACACTGTTTGGGAAGGGCTAGGAGGTGTGCATTTGATAAAGGTGACACTAGGGATGGGCTTTGTGGTTCCAGAGTTTCCTCTCTGCTTCCTGCTCTGGATTAGGAGGAAAGCTCTCAGCCATTCCTGCCACCCTGCCTGGGCTGCACCATCATGGGCTCAAACCCTCTGAAACCAGAAGCCCAATTAAATGCTTTATTTTATCAGTTGCTTGGTCATGGTGTTTTATCCCAGCAATAGAAAAGTAACTAAGACAGAAGTGATGGATGTTGGCCAGAGAAGTTCTGCAGGTGAGTGGTACCATCTCAGGTGAACTGTGGGGAAGCCATGGACCATCTCTATATCTTCAGAGTTACTAAAGAAACTGCAAAGGAAGAACAGGCTGCCACTGAAAAGGCTGTGACCAAGGAGAACTTTCAGAGTGAATAGACCACACTAACCAATAAGTTCATTGCTGCTCAGCCCAAGATGGAAGACAGGTCTGCAGGTGAGCAGGTGTCCTCTGCCTGCCCATTAGCTCTGACTGAAGCCTGTTACCCAGGTAGCCTGGAAGCCTGCTAAGCAGTAAACACTACTCTGCTACTGATTAGGCAGGAACAGCCACTGCCCTTCCATGGTTGGGCATGCCCACAATACCAGTACACTGTGGATAGAGGCAGGATTGCTGAGAGTTTGAAGCTAGCCTGGGCTACCAGTGCATATGCAGGTTCCACAGGGAAAGCCCATCTCAAAATGAACCCATAAGTAAAATATATGAAGCTAAAATGAATTGCAGAGTCTATTTAAAGCACCTTTTCACACCTTCCTTTTTTGACTAGAACTCAACATTTATTCAAATTGTTTCAATTGACTGTAGCACATAAATGAGATACACTATTTTTCCCTGAGTTTTTTTTTTTTTTTTTTTTTTAGTTCTATCAATTTACCTGCCTCAAGCTTTTCTTTTTGCCTCTCTAATTTTCTGACTCAAGTCAGCTAAGGGCTAACATGAGACACTCAAGCTGATTACAACTGTTACGTGTGAGCACCATTAGACCAGATGGGATCTGGGTGTTCGAGAAGAATCTTGTACGTGTAAAACACAAATGTCTGATTATTCTCTGTGAGCTGGTTTAGCACCCCCCCCCACCATGAGGGAGTGAACACACATGTTGATGGCTGAGCACTGCCACGCTCCTGATAGATGGGGGACCACTGCGTATCTATACTGCATAGAACTCTGGGAAGGGCTCAGCACCATTTAGAGTTAAAACCTCCCCTGACGCCAAAGAAACAAAGAGTTTGTCTTCAAATAGTTTAGCACTTGTCCAAATTTGACTTTGTTCTGTTTCTGTTTGTTTGTGACAAAATTTCACTTTGTAGTCACTATGTAGGCTTGGAACTCTTTATCCCCCTGGCTCAAGCCTCCAGAATGCTGGGGTTCTAGGATGCAATGTCACGTCCCACTGACAAAGCCTATTTAAAGGAAACTGAGTGGCTGGGGTGTAACTTAGCAATAGAGAGCATGTGTTCAGCACATCGAAGGCCGTGGTCTCAGACCTCAGCATCAAAACACAACAAAAGCAGCAGAAGAGTCCTTTCTCCATTTCTTCACTGATACACAATGCCAATTTTGGTTTCTGTATCAGAAATATATTGGGGACGGTGTTTGTGACAGGCAAAGTAACCAAAGATATCTGTAACCTAGTACTGAAATTTTTCAGTATATTAACTTACATGGTAAAAGGTATTTTGCAGGTATGTGAAGCTAAGAGAGCTTGTCCTGGATTGGGGGGTGAGGGGGCTAATGTAGCACGTGCTCTTATATGTAAAAGAGGGAGGCAGGGAAGTCAGGCAATACCTACAGAAGCAATGTACACAATAATGGTTGCTGGAGGAATAAACCAAGGAATGCAGGTGGCCTCTAAGAAGTGAAACAGGCAAGGAGCTTCCCCTGGAGCCTCCAGAAAGGGGTGTGGCAATAATTAGCCCATTATGTTAGCTCATTGAGACTGTTTTGGATTTCTGACCTCTGAACTGAACTATAAGATAATAAATTTGAGTGACTGTCGTCACCAAGTTCATGATATCTTGTAATGACAGCAATAACTATGTGTTATCATAAGGCAGCACACGTCAGGGTTTTTGTTTTGAGATTTATTTGTTTTACTTTATATGTGTAAGTGTTTTGCCTGCATGTATGTCTGTGTACAACATGTCTGCCTGGTGCCTATTGAGGTCAGAAGAGGGCACCAGATACCCTGGAACTGGAGTTATGAGTTATGGATGGTTATGAGACACCACGTGTGTTGGGAACTGAACCCAGGTCCTCTGCAAGAGCAAAGCATGCTCTTAACTGCTGATCCATAATTCCAGGCCCAGCACAGCTTGAGTTTTGCTTGAAGGACAGCTGTTGTTTTTCACTTCAACAAGAGCAAACATCTTTTAAATACAGGTGATAAATTGGGCAAAATTATTTCATAGTGCCCAGTGCAGTTTGCTGGAGTCTCCTGTTTTAAGTTACTGTCCTATCTTCTAAGTGCAAATGATTTTTAGAAATACAAAGTGTTGCTTACTGATTTGAAGTACACAGACAAGATTATTATCAATATCTGGTCCCCCAAAATGATAATATTTATATAACTTCTTTTTTACTAAGTAATGCTTCTTATTTTAGCATACATACATTATACACAAAACATTATTATTATTACTGATGAAATTATTTCAGGAAAGCAAAACAGAAAAATTCTAAGCAGGGCTGGGGATGCAGCTTAGTAGTTGAGCATTTGACCGGCACGCCCATGGGTTAGCTCTCCAGAACCACAAACGGAGCAAACAGGAGCTAGCTGGGCAGAAGACTCAGTCGGTAAAGTGCTTGCTGCACAGCATGAAGACCCATCATCAGCGCTCACATCAGCCAGGCAACATGGCACACCTGCATCCCTAGTACCAAGGAGGTCACATCCAGCCAGGCATGATGGCATGCACTTGCACTTGTATCCCTAGTACTCAGTACATGGAGATGGGAGGCCCCTCCTGCCAATCTAGCCTGATTGTCAAGTCCCAGATCCCAGTGAGACTCTGCCTCAAAACACCAGGTGGATAGCTTCTTGGGAATGAAAGCTGAGGTTGACCTCTGTCCTCCACACACAGATGCATATATACACCTGCAAACACACCAACACAGAAACACAACACACACACATGATTAAGCAGCAACCAGACAAAAATTCTGTGCTGCATGGAAGGCAGAATGCTTAAATGAGCTCTTTTTTTTTTTCAGGTTCCCCCACCTAACTGAATATAACAAAGACTTTATCTTCTATGAACTTGGATACAAACCTTGCTGGAGCCTTAGGCAGGGCCAGGACTGGGAAGAGCAAAGTAAAGCACTCATTTGGCTACAATTTTAAGGGACCAAGAAATATTTTAGCAATCAAAATTGATTCTATGTTAACATTTTTTGAAACATGGTCTCACTATGTAGTCCTGGAACTTGCCATGTAAACCAGGCTGGCCACAGACTCACAGAGACCTGTCTGGCTCTGCCTCCTAAGTGCTGGGATTAAGGGCATGCACCATTATGCCTAACATAGTGTCGTACTTTTAAAACTAAATTAGTAAGCTGTGGTGTATTGTAGGAGAATACACTAGCCAGTTTACCCAAACCCTAGTCACCCTGCTCAAACCAGCCTGCTTGAGCATGTGCAGCAGGCACTTCCTCCCTGAGCCAAGCCTGCCTCCATGCCCAGAGACTGCTGATGAAGAGGCACCTGACCAGAGGCACCAGTGAGGAAAGACAACACAGCAGAGTCAGCTACCTGAGCCAATGGAACCTTTGGAGGGGGTATAAAGGCAGGCCTAACTTCCTTAATAAATGAGTCTGCAGCTTGCTCTGCTACTCATGTTGTTGACTCTGCATCTTCTCACCCCGCCCCCCAAGAGGTGTCTGAGTAGGGTCACCCGCAACATCTGGCACCCCAACATGGGGCTCCTGTGCTGGCATGGGCCTCAACCCTCCCTTGAATCAGGGTGATTTTTTTTAATTGCCTTGGCTGTTTTGGGGGGCCCTGATCTTTGCCGTTTGTTACTGGCAGTGTGTTGGCTGACTGATGGGGGCATGTCTTCTGTACATATGTTTGTCTTATTGGTTGATGAATAAAGCACTGTTGGCCAATAGGGAAGCAAGATAGGTGGGACTAGGAAAGGTGGAGGATTCTGGGAAACATAGGTAGAGTCAGTCAACATGTAGGATGCCAGAGGAGTAATACCATGCCTCTCATTACTGGGCAAGCCACAGCCTCGTGGCAATACACAGATCGATAGAAATGAGTTAATAATTAAAACAGAGATAGCCGGGGGTTGGAGAGATGGCTCAAAGGTTAAGAGCACTGGCTGCTCTTCCAGAGGTCCTGAGTTCAATTCCCAGCAACCACATGGTGGCTCACAACCATCCGTTATGAGATCTGGTGCCCTCTTCTGGTGTGCAGACATACATGGAAGCAGAATGTTGTACACATAATAAATAAATAAATAATAAATAAAAATCTTTAGAAAAAAACAAAACAAAGCAAACAACAAAAAACCAACTAAACAGATGCATAAATTAAAAAAAAAAGATAGAACTAGCTAATAAGAAGCCCAAGCCAACAGCCAACAGTATTATAACTAATATAGCGTCTGTGTGTTCATTTGGGGTTGACTCAGCTCTGGGACCAGGCTGGCAGGAAGAATGCCTGTAACAGCTGATCATATCTCAGTGAACTTTGCTTTCTCTCTGAGCATCCTTTTGGATTCGTCTTCCAGTTTGAGGTGTGCTTTGGTGGCCCCTCTTCAGTAACTTGTTCAATGATTTGGCCCCTGTGTGCTTCATGTCTTTGATCCTCGTGAAGGTGAGCACAGGGGCCTTCCTTCTTTTCTTTCTTTTCCTTTGTGTCTGTCTGGTACCCCTCGTGCATTAGCTTGGAATATCTACTACACTGAGGTCTGACGTACTTCCTGTTTTGTTCGCATTCAACACACTTGCTGTTTTTGTTTGAGTCTATCTTTGTCTATTTTAGACTTTGTTCGTGTCTACGTCTCCTGTCATTAAGAGAATGGGGAACTTATCCTCCCACTGTATGGAGCCTCAGGTGAGGGCATTAAAAGCAACACTAGTCACCAGGGGCCTTAAGGTTAAGATCAGGAGGATTTGGGGATGACGCTGTGGTGCTGGCCCCCTGGATTTCTCCCGAAAACATGTGGGAGCCTGACCTTTGGATGAGTGCAATCTTTCTTGCCCAGAAGCATGAAGTCAGCTCAGGAGTGAGCCCCCCTGTTTCCTTTGTCCCCATCCTATTAGCCATCATTGCCAGATTCAAATCCTCTTCTCCAGAGGAAGTGATGGCTGCCCACCCACAACAAGCATTGTCAGGAGCAGGCCAGTGTTAACCTCTCTATTACCTCGATATCACCTATGTCCAAGGCTTACTCTTCAGATGAGGAGTCAGACCATTTATGACAAGCAGTGCCTCCCAAACCACATCATTTGATCCCTTCTACTTCCCTTTCCTGCCTTCACTCCTCAACCCTAGTACCCATGGCAGGAATTCTGACCCCCTGCTTACCCCAACGTCCAGCCCATGGTATCCCTTCCCCCCACTCCTCCCCAAGCCTGTGTTACAGCTTCTGTCCTGGCACCCCACATGCCGCATGGTGTCCAACCATGGTCTTCCCGGTTAACATGGGATCAAACACAGCCAACCAACCATGGGTGCCCACACCCCTCACTGAACTTTCTCTTATCCACAAGGCTGTGGATAAAACTGGCCCATCTGGCCCAGACTCGCCCTACTTTGAACAAATCTTTTGCCAATGGGCTGTGCAACTACAAACACACTATGACTGGTACCATCTTCTTAAGGCTATTTTGGAACCTTCAGTCTTTCTTAACTGCCTATGGTGCTCTGCCTATGATGACCAGACGGAGGCACAAGCCCATCTTAACCTGTACTATGGGCTTGACATCACCCTAGACATGCTCACTGGGTATGGCCAATATATTGATCTAGTGTCCCAATATGCCTATTTCCAGCAGGTCTCAGACCTGACTTTTAGGACCCTTAAGGCATGCACTCACCATGACCCTTCTGCTTATTTCTGCAACCTTGTCCAGCAATCTGGGGAGTCGTTTACCGACTTCCTCCCATGGGTCGCTGAGGCAGTAGAATGTAGGGTAGATCCAAGCCCAACCCAGGAAGTGTTGATTGAACAATTGACATGGAGGGGTTTAATTCCCTACCCAGAATGCAGTGGCTGCTGTGCATAATGATGAGATCCATAAATGGGTCCTGGTCACTAGCGCCTTGACCCTGGTGCTGGCCCTATTGCTGCCCTGACTGGCTCCATCAACACCATATTGTCAGACAGGCAATGGTCTTCTGACCAATGGGACCCTTTTGCCCTGCCAGACCAATCCTGTTGGGACTGACAAGCCAGCCCTTTGCATGACTGCCCTAACTGGTGTCTAAAGACATGCTGTCCCAAGACACTCTGTCCCAGATGCAACAAAGGCTTCCATTGGGCTAAGGACTGCCATTCACAGTCTTTGGACAACCCTGCTCCTTTAAACTCCCAATGGAGCCGGGTGTTAATCCCAGCACTAGGGAGGCAGAGGCAGGTGGATCTCTGTGAGTTCAAGGTCAGCCTGGTCTATAGATCAAGTTTTAGGACAGGCTCCAAAGCAAAAACAAAACAAAAACAAAAACAAAAAACAACAACAAAAAAACCCTCCCACTGAAGCATCCCTCAGCCCTACCAATAAGAGGCAGTGATCCCATTCCCAAGGTGCTGGGGACCCTGCTTGTTTTCCCCTACTTCCCTATGATGACCATATATCTGGATGGACAAGCTGTTAAAGGGTTGATGGACATAGGAGTGGATGTTACCATCCTCACAGAGACTGAAGCTCTCTGGTTCTCCCACTGGAAATTCCAGCCTGACCCCTCCATCAATGGGATGGGCAGACGACAGGACTCCTGATCCACCATATGGCTGATCCACTGGAAGGATCTTGATGGTAACCAGGGCTCCTTTTCCCCCATAGTAGCTAATGTCCCTCATAACGTTTGGGGAAGGGACATTTTGAAAGAAATGGGGGCCGTCCTAACCACAGATGACCATGTATTTTCAATAACATCATGACCCATGACAAAACAGGCCTCTCAGAATAGATGTCATGCCTTCTTCAACAGAACAACACCCCCAATTCTAGAGGCTACTGCCCACCTAGAGGCCATGCAAAAACTACCAGACCCTGTACCCCTCTTGTAGCTCTCTAATGATGATGTCTGGCTGGAGCAATGGCCCATCATTGAACCCAAATTATCAGCACTTAAGAAGTTAGCCAAAAAACAATCAGAGCCATCCACCAGTAGACAAAATGCCCCCATTTTTGTCATTCAAAAGAAGTCAGGCCATTACCAACTCCTCCAAGAACTGCATGCCATTAATGACCAAATGTAAAAGATGGGACCACAAAGCCTGGCCTGACACACCCTAGTGCCATACTTCCCCTCATACCTTGTGCTGTGGTAGAAGTTAAGGACTGTTTCTTCCAAATGCCCCTTTCACCCCCAGTAGATGCCACTTTGCCTTTAAGGTTTGGGACCCCAACATGTATAAACCTGCCCAGAGATATTAATGGACAGTGCTACCTCAAGGCATGAAAAATAGTCCCACTATCTACCAATCATGTGTTTCAGAGGCACTTCAAAACATCCTGGGATAACCTGCTTGTCCATTACATGAATGACATTGTCATTGCTCACCCTGACGCTCACTACCTAAGAAGGACATGCCATGCTCCCCTGAATGACCTAGGATCCTTAGACCTGCAGTTCACCCTGGAAAAGATCCAGTGTGTTCCCCCCCTCTTTGCATTTTTGGGCTTCTCTATTGCCAAACAAATACCACCCACTTTCATTCAAATTAGCCTGCCAAACCCAATATTCACTGGCAGAGCTCCAGCAACTATGTGACAAGGTCAATTGGCTTAAACCGTTCCTCCCAATCCCAAATCAGGAGATGTGCCATCTTTTTTCTCTGTTGGAGGGCCCTCCATGCCCCTCCACAAAAATTCAGTTAAAAGCCCAAAGCTATTATTCTTGTTAATAAAATTGTTTCTCTGCTATCCACTTCCTCTCTGGGTTGACATGGTACTAAGAGGCCCCTACTGGCCATTCTTCTGTGGACACTAACCAGCTTCTTGGGAGCCATGTGGCAATCTGAACCTCTGATGTGGATACACTTCTCCAACCTTCATAAAATCACCTCTAAATTTGAACAAACCTTTTGCCTCAGCTTCAAAGCTGGAATATTAGCCCATAGAACCTATAACCAGGAGCCTGGTAAGATTTTTCTCTCGTTGTCTCTCCATTATTCCCAACCCTTTGGGCAGGACTCAATCGGCTTTCAGGAAGTGGTTTCTGGATTCTCTGATGCTTTTGATAACC
The DNA here is from genome assembly GCF_003668045.3 of Cricetulus griseus. Taxonomy (NCBI): domain Eukaryota; kingdom Metazoa; phylum Chordata; class Mammalia; order Rodentia; family Cricetidae; genus Cricetulus; species Cricetulus griseus. The sequence goes on along the minus strand of NW_023276807.1, from coordinate 83,644,225 downwards.
ATCCCTCCCCCACAGGACAAAAGGATTACCACTTTGTCTTCAGTCCCCATTGAAATAAGACATTTCAACACTCCCTGTTCTTTGCCTATCCCCCTAGCAACCCTGGCCTTCTCAGACTCCAATAAAGACACATATGGCATCCTTATCCAATGAATGGACACCAAAGATGTAACACACATTGTCCCTAACCTGGGCTAGGTACAGATGGGTGAACTATTGGCACTGCTTAAGGTTTTTATACAATGCCAATGAGAACCCCATCAACATCTATTCTGACAGCCAATATGCTGTCCAGGTGGCTGTATATTGTCTTTTTCTCACATTAAGGAGTCCATAGCCCTTTACATGTCGCCATGAGGTCACTTCAGGACGCTTTGGAACAGCAGGACCACCCCTGGTGTGTGTGTGTCCCATTCTCGGTCTCACTCTAAATTTCGTGGTATCCTTGCCTTAGGCAACAAACTGACTGATGCCATGATCAAGGTCGATAATATTGACATCTTGGAACAAGCTAGGGCCCTCCACCAACAATTCCACTTGTCCTCTCAGAGCTTACCTAAACTCTGTCCTGAACTTCCCATTGCTCAATGCAAGCATCTGGTCCTGTGCAACTTGTACCTCCCTTGCACCCTTAGGACCCCTTAACAGAAATGGGGTAAACCCCTGAGGTATCTTACCAAATGCAATCTGGCAAATGGATATCACTCAGTACCCTCCTTTGGTAATCTCAGCTATGACCATGTGCTCGTGGACACTTCTTCCTTCACTTATGCCATTACCCGCTCTCTCTCTCTCTCCCTTCCTGTGGATCAGGATGTAGCTCTCAGCTACTCCTCCAGCATGACATCTGCCATGCTCCCTACCATGATAACAATAGATGAAAACTCTGCAACTGTAAGCAAGTCCCAATTAAATGCTTTCATTTGCAAGAGTTGCTGTAGTCCTGGTGTCTCTTCACAGCAATAGAATACTGACTAAGACACATGTAACAAAACAACTATATAAAATAGCTTCATAAATACACCAGAAGGGTTATATCTTTAATATATATACATTTAGCAACATTAATAAGAAGTTATCTATATATAATTAATTATATGGTTATAAAGGTAAGCTTAGGATATAAAGGGCCAACTCAGAAAAAAGGAAAAACAAGTAGGCAAAAGACAGGGGGGGGATCTAGTTATATTGACAAACATATCTAAGACATGTTGTTGAAGACAAACAAAGCTGCAAGTGGTGATAGAGTCTATAGTCCCAGTAATGGGGAGGAGTGCCATAAATTCAAGGATAGCCTGGGATACATGATGAGCTGAGACCAGCCTGGGCTACATAGTGAGAGCCTGCTCAGAAAACAAAAAGAATAGAAGGAAGGAAGGAAGGAAGGAAGGAAGGAAGGAAGGAAGGAAGGAAGGGGTAGGGAGGGCAAAGGAAAAGGAAAACAGAAGAGATGAAGGAGAAAGTATGAGGTTGTAAAGTATTAATGCATAATTATCCTATAGTATATATTAGTGTCTCCATAGGAAAAGCTAAAAGGCAATATATCTAAGTGTTTACAGACTAATACTGTTCTTTCTGAATAATGAGGGTCCAGGCACCCTTACTTTCTACATTACACGTTTCTTCACATTTGGACTTTGAGAATTTGCATACATTCTTTTCATAGGTGAGCAAAGAAAAGAGTATTCAAGAGTGAAACTTACTAGCACAGGTCATGAGAAGGTCTGTTACCAGCAGGAAGATGTGGACTATTATAGCAGCCCCATTCTAAGGGTGCTGGATAACACATGCTGCAGCCACCTCCCTAGAGAGCAATACGGAATCCAGACCACAACCCTGAAAATGTCAGCACCTGTTGACACAGTGTGAATCCACTCCAAGTAATGTGTGCTGGGAAAATGATTACACAGAAACAAATATTTGGCAACAAGGACATTTTTTTTGGTGTGTTATTCTTTCTGTCAAATAATCTAAACATTCAGAAATAGGAATTCTTTTTTTGTTTGTTTTTGTTTGTTTGTTTGTTTGTTTGTTTTTCAAGACAGGGTTTCTCTGTGGCTTTGGAGGCTGTCCTGGAACTAGCTCTTGTAGACCAGGCTGGTCTCAAACTCACAGAGATCCGCCTGCCTCTGCCTCCCGGGTGCTGGGACTAAAGGCGTGCGCCACCAACACCCGGCTCCAGAAATAGGAATTCTTTACATAAATTATTGAACATTCTTCTAATATTCTATAGTCATTAAAAAATAGAAATCTACTGATATACAAAGATGTTGAAAAGTGTAGCCACAAAAAATTGGTCACAATACTAGATGAACAATATGAGCCTCGATTCCTTAAATCTAAATCTGCCATCCTATAGGAGTACTAAGTCCCTGGCCCAAACTCAGTTCAAATCATCATCTTATTTGAAGAGAGGAACAGGGCTGTGAACAGTAACTTGGGTTTATGATCCTACCACCTGGAGTGACACTCTTCATTCTGTGTGAGGAATTCTTGTTTTTTACATCATGGTCTGGAGAAATGGCTTGAAGGGGAAAAGCCTTCTGAGTACATGTTTCTCTTATTGGTTGATGAATAAAGCACTGTTGGCCAATAGGGAAGCAAGATAGGGGGGACTAGGAGTTGAGAATTCTGGGAAATGTAGTAAAGAGAAGTTGCCATATGATCCAGCCAGGAACTGACATAGCAGGCAGTAACAGTATATAAGCAAGAACAAACAGGAAATGGCTCTCTTCTCCTCTCTTCTCTGCTGAGACGCTGAGAGGATGCAATGTAGACCCCAATGGAGTAAGAGGCCCCGACCTTTTCTCCAGTAAGACAAGGCCACATAGAAATACATGATTAGAAATCGGTTAATAATTAAGACTGAACTAGCAAATAAGAAATAAGAAACCTTAGTCAAAGGCCAACAGTATTCATAACTAATATAGTGTATGAGTGTTTATTTGGGGCTCTGAGGCAGCTGCGGAACTGGGCAGAAAACCTCATGTTACAATGGCTCAGCTGTTAAAAGCTAGGCTCTCAACCAAAAAAAAAAAAAAAAAAAAAAAAAAAAAAGAGGAAGTAAGATTTAGTGGCGATGGGAGAATGGCCCATAAATGCATAAATGTCAGAGAACAACTTGCTGGAGTCAATTTCCTCCCTCCTTCCATCAGGTGGGGCATGGGAGATCACATTCAGGTCATCAGGCTTTGCTGCAAGTACCTTAACTAGCTGACCTACCTTGCCAGCCCCCATTTGAGGAACTCCATTCTGGCCTTTCTGTCTCCACCACACCAACGATGGAAGTGTGCATTAGGAAACTAAAGAGTTATTGGGCAATATTATCACCTTTTTTGTTTTGTTTTGTTTTGTTTTTTGGTTTTTTGAGAAAGGGTTTCTCTGTGTAGCTTTGGAGCCTATCCTGGCACTCGCTCTGGAGACCAGGCTGGCCTTGAACTCACAGAGATCCTCCTGCCTCTGCCTCCCGAGTGCTGGGATTGAAGGCGTGCGCCAACATCTGGCAATATTATCACCTTTTAAATGTTCACGTTACTCACCAAAGATTGAAGGCTTATCCTAATTCCATATCACTAATCTTTTTATTAGGTAGATGAGAAAACAAAATACAAAAGAGTTGAAGAATTTAATTAACTTTAAATAAGCAGAGATTAGCTGAACTCTCCAGATGTGAACTCCATCCTCTCACTGCAGACAAGGAAATTTTGAAAGCAGTCTCTATAAATGAGACAAAGATAAAATCTGTAGGATTCCTCGGGATTCCTAGGGAGACAGGTTAATGCCCCATTGTGAAAATAAATTATAGCTGAATTGCACAAACTTTGGATTCCCATTGAAAGGCAGGCAAACCTCAGCACACTGTCACTTACTTCATGCCCTCACAGGAGGAATCTTTGCCCAGTAGTCCTTAAAGTTGTTGACAATCCTGAACACATGTGCTAGCTAGTTTTATGTTAACTTGACACAAACTGGAGTCATCTGAGAGAAGGAAGCCTAATTTGAGAAATTGCCTCTCTAAGATTGGACTGTAAGCAAGCCTGTAGGGCATTTTCTTAATTAGAGATTGATGGGGGAAGGTTTGCCTGTTATGGGTGGGGCCATCTCTGGGCTGGCAGTCCTGGGTTCTATAAGAAAGCAGACTGTGCAAGCCATGTGGAGCAGGCCAGTAAGCTGCACCCATCCATGACCTCTGCATCAGCTCCTGCCTTCAGGTTCCTGCCTTGAGTTCCTGACCTATTTGAGTTCTTTCAATAGACCATGATTCAGGATATGTAAGTCAAATTAACCCTTTCCTCCTTGGATTGCTTTTGGTAATTGCATTTCATCACAGTAGTAAAAACCCTAACCAAGACAGCATATAACATCAAACTAACAGTCCCAAAATAAATCCATCTCCCTCTATTGGAAAATGAATCTAACTCCAAATGGCTACAATGAAGAAATCAGTATAATGTAAAAGAACTTATTATGCTTACTAAGATCTAATAACAAAACCTATACTACATTGTGCTCTTCTGTATACAGGGAGCTAGGATATTTTATGTTTTAAAGAATTTAATGCATTTTAAAGTGTTGACACTTTAAATCATATGTAATTGTAATTCTTAGCATTTGACCAATCCGAGTCTTTCTGATCATTGAACAGCCCTTGGTTAGGCACATGGGCTGGCCAGACTGCGGAGGATTAGTGATGCCTGGGAGACACCCTGCCAGGGAAAGCTACCAACACTGTTGCACCTCTCCAGATAAAAACCAGAACACGGGGCTGGAGAGATGGCTCAGAGGTTAAGAGCACTGACTGCTCTTCCAGAGGTCCTGAGTTCAATTCCCAGCAACCACATGGTGGCTCACAACCATCCATTATGAGATCTGGTGCCCTTTTCTGGTGTGCAGATATATATATGGAAGCAGAATGTTGTATACATAATAAATAAATAAATAAAATCTTTAAAAAAAAAAACAGAACACAAAGCAGAACCTAGCCTGCTCAAAGAAATAGTCAGTGACAGAGGCAGAAGTTAAAACTTAGCAGGCTGGGGGACCTCTGCTACAGCTGGAGTCTGGAGCACCCCCCCCACCCCAGGCTCATGTGTTGAAGATCTGGTCCTCAACTTGGTGCTATAAAGAGGTGGTAGATTAAGAGGGAGGGCCTAATAGACAATTAATGACTTAACCAGGGATGCCCTCGAAGGTGACATTGGTACCCCCAATGAGACCATCTTGCTCTCCTTTTCTCTTTACTTACCAACTACAATGAGGTAGCAGGCTTTCCCCAGCACATGCTCCACATGATGATGTGACGTGGTGTGATGTGATGTGACGTCACAGGCCCAGAGGAATAATTGTGACCGTGGATAGACTCCTCTGAAACTGTGAGCCAGAATGAGCCTTTTCTCTTTTCAAGTTGATTATCACAGGTGTTTTGTCCCAGTCTGAGGAAGTATGTACTCACTCCAACTCAGTTTTAGTACTCTGGAGACTACACTAAGCTTTCAGGGCTGGGATAAGAAGCTCACATGAGCCAGGAGTTGGTGGCAGGCATCTTTAATCCCAGCACTCAGGAGGCAGACACAGGCAGATCTCTGTGAGTTCGAGGCCAGCCTGGTCTCCAGAGCAAGCGCCAGGATAGGCTCCAAAGCTACACAGAGAAACCCTGTCTCGAAAAACAAAAAACCAAACAAAAAAGAAAAGAAGCTCACATGATTATAGTCTGACTTCTTAGGCATGTGAAGAGTCAGAGGCAATCAGATATAAAACCATGTGTGAATTTCATATTTTTTTGAGAAATTAAATAACTGAAATTAAAAACAATTTAAATATAAAAGGAATTTGATTTGCTTTTTCTGTACCTTATTCTGACTAACATGCAATGCTTAAGAAAATCCTACCATATAAGTATGTAAATGTAAATTTTAACATAGTAAACTAGTAAACTCACTGTGCATTTGTCAAAGAATGAAAGTGTTTTAATATAAACTTGATAGATTTATAAATAAATTGGAGAAATTTGGTTAAATGTTTAACAAGTAGGTTTAAAATTCCTAACTGTAATAGGACCAGCAAGACGGCTTAGCATTAGGACAACCTGAATTCAATCCCAGAGCCCACATATAGAAGGAGACCACAATCACAGGCCCCACACAGTAGGGGGGAATCACTGGGCAAGTTAAATGTAATTAATTTCAGATGGACAGCCAAAATACATTAAAATTCAAACAACTTATAGGTTCCAAACCATGCACAAAAGCCTCCCACATTTAAAAATCTCAGGTGAGATGCCTTAGGGAGGTGCTTGCTGTGCAAGCCTGGAGATCTGAGTTTGATCCCCAGAACCCACATAAAGGTGGAAGGAGACACCAAAGTTATCCTCTGATTTCTACATATATGTGGCAGCATGCCCACATACACCATCCACACTCAAGTGCGTATGCACACACACACACACAGAAGCAGTAGTGATGATGATGATGATGATGATGATGATATAATGATGATAATAGATTTTTAGAGACTTACTTGACATTCCCATTGACAGCTGGTCAGACATAACCCCGAATCAATTGCAGCATGGGAAATTGAGATAAAGTAAAACAGCTTCCCCAGGTGACATGACTAAGTGGTGTACCCTGCATTCCAGCCCAAGTGACAACCGCTCACTCACCACCTCCAGAATATGAAAACTGCGTTTTTTATACAACAGTGGTTTTCAGCCTTCCTAATGCTGCAATGCTGTGGTGACCCCAACCATAACATTTTTGTTACTACCTCATAACTATAATTTGAATCATAATGTTTGCATTTGTTTTTTTCTGATAGTCTTAGGCAACCCCTGTGGAAGGGTCATTTGACCTCCAAAGGGTCAACCACAGGTTGAGAACTTCTGCTATAAAGGTCTCAGTGGCTGGATGTATAGCTCAGTGAAAGAACTGTCACTTAGCAAATTTGATGCCCTGTGCTCAATCCCAGACAACCCCTCCCCAGAGAAAAACCAATTCTAAACACAACCCAGAGGAATAGATATGTTAATAAATCCACGATAGTCTTTCTCAGAGTAGGAATTATGAAGACTCTTTAATTTTTATTTCTTTGATGTTCATTGATTGAATAAAGGGAATTCTCTCTTTTCAGCCATCTTTAAATGCTCTTTCCTGCCAAATTTAACATAAGGAAGTTCTGAGCGTTTTTCACATTCTACTTCACTTTCAGTCACGTAATTATTAAATGCTAAATTTACCATCCTGATTACAGTTTTCCCCCCATTCATCCATTTTCTCTAGGGAATGTCTATGTCCTAAATGTTGTTATTTTCCCAGGAAGAGTAAGCCAAACATGCTGCAGCTACAGAAGCTTAAGTACACTTTATATAGGCAATTATGTAAGTTTTTAAAAAGTTTTTTCTTTCCCTTTTGGTTATTAACTCTGGTCTAGCATTGGGGTAGATGTCACAAGGCAAATTTAACTAAAGTGGAAAAGTTCAATTATGATGGTTCACAAACTAGAAAAATGGTATAGGCTCTGAAGAAAACATTACGTGGACGGAGCTGAGCGATGTCATGTAACAAGCAGTTTGTTTCCTGGTGTTCAGTGTCCTGTTGCTCACGGAACTGCCCTAGCTTAAGCTTTCTGTAATTCTGACACTCGTCAGAATGTGACACATGTCACATTTTGTATTTTTATCACATATGTATTTTTATGAATCAATCTGATTTTATAAAAAAAATAAACCTAAAGGTAACTAGCTTCTTAACCACAAAGATATATTTTAAGTTGGGTCCTAGGAATACTTTACTTACCACGACCCAAATATATTCGTATTTTGTCCCAGACTGTTTCGATGGTGGAAGTTTCTGGATGTAGAAACTTCCAGAGAGCGTGCCCGCACAACACAGCACCGGTGCCTGGCCCGGTGGGGATTAGGGCGCTGACACTAGGGTCTGAGCCAGCCACTCATCCTAGATGGCAGCCAGGGTAGAGAACAAGCTAGGCTGTGAGGAGAGGAACTGAAGCTGGTCTACTCCAGGCTAGACTGAAGCCCTCCCCACGCCGCCCCGCCCCTTCTCCTCCCCACCCCTCGCTCCAAACCCCGCCCATCGGCCCCGCCCCCAGTCCTCAGCGCCTGCTCCAGCTCGCTTTCTCTTCTGTGTCGTTTGGAGGTGAAGCTCCCTGAGCTCTTGGCTGACAACCCCAGCTTCTTGCAGCCCTGGCCAGGGAGGCGAGGCGTCGTGGCCTGGAGTTGCCTTGGCTGTGAACCTGTTCGGATGGATGAGGGGGGTGAGCTCCTGATGAAACCCAGCCTGGCTTTAAACGCCTTCCAAATACTGGGATCATAGGCGTTAGTGCACCGCTACTCCAGGCTACTAGAATACTATAAACATTTTTTCGACTAATTCGTCATACGTTGCACTAATTTTAAACTATCTTTAAGCAACAGTCCATGAGCTACCTGTTAATTGCAGTACACTCTCGACCTAATAACCTTTAAGACCAAGGTTTGACAAGAAAATGGGGGTGTTGGTGTTTTTGGAATTCTCTTTGGGACCCTGAAAGATACTGAAGAAAAAAAACTCCAGGGAATATTTTTCTTCAACAAATGACCTGAAGCCACTGTCATTTTGGTTGTCTTTTGTTTTTGTTTTTTTCCTTGTCTATAGCCAGTGTATTCATTGGCTGGTGTGTGCCAATGAAATAAAAGCAAAGCCAGGTCTTCAGATTTGAGAGATCCAAGGGAAACAAAACTTCGCCTGCTTCAGCTCCATAGCATTGTTAACAGAAGAATTCTAGATGTTGCCATGTGTATCTGTGAGAGTTTGTAACTCGATACTCTCACTGAAGGTTCCTTCTTGTCCCTTTGGCAGCCGGGGAGAGAGAAGTCATGCCTGTCAGCTGACAAGGGCATGGTGGAAATTCTGAATGGCAGGTTAAGGAGATAAAATGCTCTGGGTATTTCTTCTCTCTGGCTCTGATATCACAACTGAGGGCTTGAGGAAACGATGACTAACGGATGGATTTGTGAACTTCTATTTGAGAAGCCACGATGTAAAATTAGAACCAGGGCATTTATTTTTATCATACTTAGTAATAAAGGGTGAATTTTTAAAAGTGTAGACTGGATATATGCCATTCATTATTGGAGCTGTCAGAATTCTGAAATCTCCTATGTCATCATTGTACAGAGAGAAAACCCATGCTTTGGTGAGCGTAAGGTGACTTGGCCAAGGCGATACGGTTCCTAGGTTACCCACTGAGGAATGAACACTGGTTATCCATCTGTCTCTCAAAAAAAAAAAAAAAACATGTTAGACTGATGAGACAGCCTCCTGGAACACAGCATACACATATACACAAAATAAATTTAAATTTAATTTTGGCCATTCTGACAGAATCAGTACGGCTACTCCTCAAGAAAATGGGAATCAGTCTACCACAAGATCCAGCTATTTCACTCTGAGGCATATACCCAAAAGAAGCACATTCATACAACAAGAACATACAACGATGTTCATAGCAGCACTATTTGTAATAGCCAGAAACTGGAAGCAACCTAGATGCCCCTCAACCGAAGAATGGATAGAGAAAATGTACATTTACACAATGGAGTAGTACTCAGCAGAAAAAAACAATGGAATCTTGAAATTTGCAGGAAAATGGATGGAACTATAAGAAACCATTCTGAGCAAGGTAACCAAATCACAAAAAGACAAACATGGTTATGTACTCACTCATATTCGGATTTTAGACATAGAGTAAAGGATTACCAGCCTACAATCCACACTGCCAGAGAAGCTAGTAAACAAGGAGGACCCTAAGAGAGACATACATGGTCCACTGGAGAAGGGGAAAGGGACAAGATCCCCTGAGCAAATTGGGAACACGGGAAGAGGGGGAAGGGAGCTAGGAGAATGAGAAGGGGAGAAGAGGAGGGATGCAGAGACATGAGAGAGCAGAAAGGTTGAGTCAGGTGAAGAATAGAAGATAACAAGAATGGAGATACCATAATAGAGGGAGACATTTTAGGTTTACAGAGAAATCAGGCACTAGGAAATGTCTGGAGATCTACAAAGATGACACCAGCTAACAATCTAAGCAACAGAGGAGAGGCTACCTTAAATGCCTTCCCTGATAATGAGATTGATGACTGACTTATATGCCACCCGATAGCCCGCATCCAGCAGCTGGTGGAAGTAGAAGCAGACACCCACAACTAATCACTGAACTGAACTGGAATCCAGATGCAGAGAAGGACGAGTGAAGAGCAAGGGGGTCCAGACCAGGGTGGTTAAACCCACAGAAACAGCTGACCTGATCATCGGGGAGCTCTTGCTCCCCAGACTGATAGCTGGGACACCAGCATGGGACTGATCCAGACCCCAGGAACATGGGTTTCAGTGAGGAAACCTCTGAAATCTATGGGACCTCCTGTAGTAGTTCAGTACTTATCCCTAGTCCCACATAGGTGTGGACTTTGGGAGCCCATTCCTCATAGAGGGATACTCCCTGAACCAAGACACATGGGGGTGGGCCTAGGCCCTGTACCAAAAGATACGATAGACTCTGATGACACCTATGGAAGGCCTCACCATCCAGGGGTTGCAGAAAGGATATGTGATAGGTAGAGTTTTAGTTGGGGGGAGTGGTAGGGGAGGACAGGAGGGAGAAGGGAACTGGGATTATCATGTAAAACAATCTTGTTTCTAATTCAAATAAAAAATCTGCAAAAAAATTTAAATTTAAACCCACACAGAATGTTCTTCATGACAAATCTCATCAAGGAGTTGGAGTGTAGTAGCATGCTTCTTACGCCAGGACTTGGGAGGCTGGTGTCATCATCTGTTAGGCCAACCTAACCTATGTAGCAAGGCTGTCTAAAAGTCAAACAGAAAACCCATAAAAGAAACAGCCTATGCAAGCTATGGCAGCACATTCCTGGAATCCCAGTGCTTAGGAGACCAATATAAACCCATTGCTGTAGGAGAACTGTAAGGTACCAAAGTCACACTGCTTATGTGTAATATAGCATATTAAATATTATAGTAACCATTGTGGTTATGAGTTATTCAGCAAAATCTTACAGGGCTTTATTTTAAGTTAAATTTTATCTGAAAGTTTGTCAAAACAAGGAAACAAGTGTTAGCACTTTTCTGTTTGAAGGTGTGTTTGACTATTTAAAGACTATGTACTGATGTCTAATGGCCTCAAAAATGAATTGGGAAGTGTTTCTTGAGGTATTTGTGAAAATTTGCTATTGTTCCTTCTTTAAATGTCTGGTAGAATTCAGTGGTAAAACCATCTGTGCCTAATGTTTTCTTTTCAGGAAGTTCCTTTTTTCTTAAATCACTAATTCAGTCTTCAGTAGTGGCCTGTGTAGTTTTTAAGAGACTGCCAAGCTGTTTTTTAGAGTGAATAACCCATCTTGCATCACACCACCATATGTGATTTGTCTGACAGTATTTGTTAATGTCGCTATTTTTCATTTCAGCCATTCTGATATATAGAAATATCTTACTGTAGTTTAGAAAACATTTATTATTATTATTATTATTATTACATGTTTGTTAGTATGTGTGTACATGTGGTTGTGCTGCAACATGTGTGGAGGTCAGAGGACAACTGAAAGGAGTGGGCCCTCCCCTTCCACCATGTGGGGCCAGTGAATTAACTTAAGTCATCAAGGTTGGCAGCAGCAAGTGTCTTTACCAGCTGAGCCATCTTCCCTGCCACTCTCTGTCGTTTTAATTCACTTTTCCCTAATGACTGGTAAGGCTGAAATCTTTTAAATATTTGCTTGTGTGTATATTCATCCTCTTTGGTAGGGTGTCTTTTACTCATATGCTGATTGGATTTGCTTTTGTATTGTTGAGTTTTGAATATTCTTGATATATTCTAGATATTATTATTTTATGTAATTTGTGTTTTACAAATATTTTTTCCCAATCTGTAACTTACTCTTTTAACTTCACAACATTTTCTACAGTGTAGCATTTTCATCTTTCATCTTATATATTTTTGATTTTAAAAGTCTTTGTCGGGGGGTGTTGGTGGCACACACCTTTAATCCCAGCACTCGGGAGGCAGAGGCAGGTGGATCTCTGTGAGTTCGAGGCCAGCTTGGTCTACAGAGTGAGTTCCAGGACAGGTTCCAAAACAATACAAAGAAACCCTGTCTCGAAAAGCCAAAAAAAAAAAAAAAAAAAAAAAAAAAAAAAAAAAAGTCTTTGTCCCACCTTAGATTTTAGATCTAAAATATTCTCTCTCATTTTATTCTTAAGAATTTAATATGTTGTATTTACATCCATGATACAGTTTGAGCTAGGACTCACATAAGGTGTGACTTCATTGTTTTTGTCTGTAGATATCCATTGGTTTATAAGGCTTGCTCTCCACATTGAACTGCTTTTACACCTGTGTCAAAATTCATCTGTGGGATGACCAGATGGCTTAGGGGCTCAAGGTGCTGGCCTTAAAGTCTGACAGCTTAGTTCAGTCCTCAATCCCATAGAAGGAGGAAAGAACTAACACTTAAAAGCTGTCCTCTGACCTGCACATGCATACACACATGTCCCTGTGCCTAACTTCCATACACATACAGAAACAAGGATAACAGGTCTTTCTTTGGGCTGCTAGCTCCCGAATAACAACATGGAGCCTTTTTATTAATTATGAAAGCTTGGCCTTAATTTAGGCTTGTTCCAAACTAGCTCTTAAAACTTAAATTTTAAGAAGACCTGAATTTGGTTCCCAGCACCCACACAGCAGCTCGCAACCTCCTGCAACTCCAGTTTCACGGAATCCAACCCCTTCCAGCCTCCATAGGCATGCACACACACTAAAAAAAGAAAAGAAGAAAAAAGCAAATTACTTTCTGATAGCGCTGGAGGATAGGAAAGCTAAGAATGGCGTTGGCAGATGCAGTGCCTGGTGAGAGCCAGATTCATAGACTGATAGAATTCACCTTCTCAGTGTATCCTCACGTGGCAGGGGGCAGAGCATCTCTGTGGGCCTCTTTTCCTGGTTGGTGTGGTTCTAGTTGCTTGGTATACTGTACTGAGAATTGAAGTCAGGGCCTTGCGCATCAAGGCAAGCACTCCACCACCCGGTTAAATACCAACCCATTGTGAGTCATTACAAATTTATTTTAATTACTGCATTTATTTATTTTTGTGTATGTACACACATGCATATGGTGGCATATCTGTGGAGATCAGAGGACGCTAGTGGACGTCAGTTCTCTCTTTCTATCATGTGAGTTCGAGGGATGGAACTCATATTATCAGACTTGTCAGCAAGCTCCTGGACCCTTTACCTCACTAGTTGAGCCATTTTTATAAGACACTAAAGCCCATTTGGAAGTCGCCTATCCTTCCTCCCCCCACCCACAAAAAGGTCTTCAAGCATAAAGGACCAGATGGGAAGAGTGTGGAGGGAAGAGTGTGGATGCCGCCACCCGAGAATCAGAAGTTCTACTTGAGCATGTTGACAGCCCAATGGCATCTGCAGACTGTCTAGATTTAACAGGGAATGTACCTATGATCACATTGCTGTAAAATGTGATAAAAATGACTATTGGCGGAAAGCTCAGTTGGAAGTTCTGTAGTATTAAGACAGTATTGGGTGACAGTTTTAGCTGTCATTTGAAGCGAACTTCATTCACATTTTTCTGAGTAGCTCTGATTCTAAGGATTATGAATGCAGGCTTGACCTGATTTAGTCAGAGTGAAGAACTCCTATTTCCTGAGCCCATTTCATATAACACACCTTAAAGCTAATCTCTACACAGACAGATAGCTTTAAGTTCCTTTTGCTGGAGATTTGGTGACTTGGGATATTGATAACTTCCTCATACCCCATTTCTGCTCAAAAGAATTAGACTACAAAGCTACAGTTCTAGCTACCCAGGAGGCTGAGGTAGGAGGATCACAAATTTAAGGCCAACCTAGACAACAAAGAGACTATCTCAAAATGAAGTAGAAAAGGACCAGGGACCAGGAATAGTTGTGATCCCAGTAGGTGAGGAGGCAGGAGGATTACCACAAGTTCAACACCAGCCTGGTCTACAAGGCAAGAAGAAAAGAGAGGGGGAGAGGAAGGAAAAATAGGAGGAGATGAGGAAGAGGGCAAAAGAGAGAGAGGAGAGAAGGGGGTGTTAGGTAGGGTGCTTGCCTAGCAAGCTTGAGGGCCTGCATTCAGTCCTCTACATCAAACACACACACACACACACACACACACACACACACACACACACACACACACACACAGAGCCCAACAACAACACTAAAGTCAATGTCTGATCACACTGTAAATGTCAAAGAACCCATGTCAAATGGATCCAGAGCCAACCTCACTCTAGTCCTTGTAAGGAATGCAGGTGATGCAGGTGGCTCAGCAACATCCTTCCTTTTACAAGGAATTTAGTCCCTCCCAGATGTGTCCTTCCCTAACCTTCATCAGCAGTCCATTTCTGACCCAGTAGTTATGAATTTCTTAACAATTACATTGGATAGTACCTAACTGTAACTTTGTTAAATTTGACTAGAAAGCCATCTAGGCCCAGGATTTTCTTTTCTTTTCTTTTCTTTTCTTTTCTTTTCTTTTCTTTCCTTTTCTTTTCTTTTCTTTTGTGATTTATTGTTTGTGATCTAATAAAAAATTTGCCTGGAAATCAGAATGCAAAGCTATCCACAGCCATAGAAGCTGGGCAGTAGTGGTACACACCTTTAATCTCAGGACTCAGGAGATAGAGGCAGATGGATCTCTGTGAGTTTGAGGTCACCCTGGGCTACATGAGAGAGAATCAGCCTAAAAGAGAAACACAGCTCACACCTTTAATCCCAGAACTTTAGAGAACATAAGGAGCTCAGTGCAGTCTCAGGAGCTGTGTGAGATTTGGTGAGGAGCATGGCAGTCTGGAGATGCAGTCTGAGGTTCTGTGGATTGCCCTTTCAGTCTGAGAATTGATAGAGGTGAGAGCTCTCTGGTGGCCTGGCTGCTTTGATTCTCTGATTTTCAGCTTGAACCCCAATATCTGTCTCTGGGCTTTTATTATTTGTGATATCTATATCTATATATCTATAACTATAACTATAACTATATATATATAGAGAGAGAGAGAGACAGAGACAGAGACAGAGAGAGAGACAGAGAGAGAGAGAGACTCACACTATGTGTCTTCACCTGAATTTGAACTTTTTGTGCATCCCAGTCTGGCCCCAAATCTATATTCCTCCTGTCTCTCTGCCTCCTTAGTGTGGGTTTACAGGCTTATGCTTCCAGGCCCAATCTAAAATTGAAATTTGGTCTATTCACTTGTGTAAGTCTACTGAAGCTGTCTATGGCTTTGGTAGTTCGTGTCATTCAGGAATTGTATCCAATTTGCTGACATAGTTTTCCTCCTCCTTCCTTATCACACAACCAAACTAAACACAGTTCACACTTGCCTGACCCCTAAGACTTTTACTATATTGTTCAGCTTAATCTCTAGCTTCTCCAATGTATCAAATACCGCTGGGACCAAACTATTCTTCAGAGTTCCCTAGGGAACACATGAACAAATAGATATGATAAGGTCTCGACTCTCAGAGAGCTCTTTTGTCTAATTATTGTTTCCTGAAGTGTGTTCTTCAGAAGTCCTTCAAAATACAAATTAGCTAGGTATGGGCAGCGTCAAACAGGTGAAGTGTGGGACTGCATTAATCTGAAGCCCCTCCTGCCCCCAGACAGTTGGGACATCCCTGCCTCTTGGACCCTTGACCGGTTGGTGGGGCCATTGTCAAGACAGTGTTAATCATACTTCCTTTGGGGGGTCCAGGTAAGAGTTCTGTCTCCTTGATCTGTCTTGTTAGGTAAGTTCATGGGCCTGAGGGCAGGGGTTGTAACTCAGTGGTAGAGTATTTGGCATGCTCAAGGTTACCTAGGTTCAATCCCTAGCTGTTCCGTTTTTTCTGGTTTTTCTGTCTCTCTCTCTCTCTCTCTCTCTCTCTCTCTCTCTCTCTCTCTCTCTCTCTCTCTCTCTCTCCCCTCTTTCCCCCTCCTCCTCCTCTTCTCTCCTCCCCCTTCCTCTCTCCTCCCCTCCCCTCCCCCCTCTCTCTTATCATATTCAGACTGTTCTAGAACTCATGTGTGGCTGGGAACGGCCTTGAGCTCTCCCTCCCAAGTGATGGGTTTATGTGATGCTGAAGATCATTTCCAGGGATTCCTGCATGCCAGGCAAGCAGTCTGCTAACAAAGTTATACACCCAACCCTTCTGATACAGCTTTAACACACTCTTGTGTATTAGTATAGTCACAATTGGAATGCATGTAGGCAGTACTTCTTTGCTTGCAGAATAAATTCATCTGTCTGTGCCTTGGGGGTGGTAGCATCTATGTGACAAGATACTGATTTGCTCAACTTCAGTATTTGCTGACAAATCAGAGGCAACTTTCCGTTTGTAAAACAGAGTCACTCAGGGTAAGTATCCTATTTAAGATTACTATTGCTGTGATGAAACACCATAACCAAAAGAAAATTGGGGAGGAAACAGTTTACAGCTTCACATCACTGTTCATCATCAAAGGAAGTCAGGATAGAGACTCTCCAACAGGGCAGGAACCTGGAGGCAGGAACTGATGCAGAGGCCATGGAGGGGTGCTGCTTACTGGCTTGCTCTCATGGCTTGCTCAGCTCAGCCTGCTTCTTACAGAACCCAGAACCACCAGCCCAAGGATGGCCCCACCCACCCTCTACTGGGCCCTCCCCATTAATCACTAATTAAGAACTTGCTCTATAAGTTTGTCTATAGCATGGTCTTATGGAGGCATTTTCTCTACTGAGGCTCCCTCTCCAAAGACTCTAGCTTATGTCAAGTTGACATAAAACTAGCCAGGATAGCCAGGTAAAGCTGGAAAATCAGTTTCATACAACTTAGAACAGGACACAGACTATTCTCCAGACTATGTTATTTCTTCCAAGGCAGAACCTAATTCTCATTGTCATCTCTGTTTCTCTAAGATGTTCTGACATAGACAAGCCCAGTGTTTACCCATTTCCCAAGAGCATGTGGTCACAGAACCTTCTGAAACTTTATATAACATCTAGAAATGACCCAAAACATGTCTGTTCCATGGAGCACACTTTTGAAAACAAAATAGTATACTAACTAATATGTATACCCAAATAAGTAGAATACAAATTAGGACTCCATGGCTGAGAGCTAGTCTTTGGGAAAATGAAGGAAAGGAGCAGAAGTGATATCTTTCAGGGAATAAGAAGGAAAACAAGGGGTAGAGGTGTTCAGAGCAAAGGAAGTTAAGGAAAGAGACAGCTAGGTCAAGATCACCAAGAAAGGACTCTTGGGGTTGACATTGTTGAAATCAGTGTCAACCTTCTGAAGGAAAATTCCAGAGAAATGATGACATCAGCAAGTCCTGGAGAGGTTGAGCTTTGAGGAAGGAGAGATACTGCCTTTCTTATTTGCTGAGTTTTCTTCTCCGCCTCTAGAATTGTGCTTGGTGTGTTCAAAGCTCTCAATAAACATTAAATAAGTGAATTTATTAATCCACAATGGGTGATTGTTAAAAAATGGACTAAACCAGGCATGGTGGTACACAGTTCCAGAGTGTCAACTAGGATCCAAGCTCAGCTACATACTGGATTATGTTTTGACTCCATGGGACTGCCATGGGGAAAGGGGTGGGGGAACTAGAAGCAAGGGAGGTTATAAAGGAGAGAGTTGGGTGTGTAATGATTGAGGAAAGAGCATCTTGAAAAGACTCTAGGATGAAGACTCCCGTGGGAAAGTAGAAATCACACAAAGTTGGCAACACTGAGGACTCTGGAGTAGCTGAGAGGGTAAAGGCCAAACCTGACCATCTGAAATTGATTCTGGGACACACATGGTGGAAGAAGAGAACCAGCTCCCATAGGTAGTCCTCTGACTTCCACACATGCCATGTGGTGTGCACCCTCTACACACACACACCCCACACAATAATGTGGAAAGAGAAAATACTGGAAACTGATGAACACAATAGTGATGGAAGCAAGAAAGAATGAGAACTGCCTCCCGTTAGCAGGGAAGAAGGCAGGGTTCATCATGGTCATGAATTTGCAGAATCCACTCAGCTGCCCACGCCAGAGACCAATCTTTAGTGCTTCCTTGCCTTTCACCTTCTTGATACCAACTTTCTCAATTGCATAATTGTATAACTCTGCATCCATTCCTATTTGTGCACACGCCTCCAGCACTAAGTAAGGCACTTGCCACTTCTTGCCTGGAATGTTATAATGGTTTTTCTAGCTATATGATGAATTCACTAGTTGTTCTGTCAGCCTTTTCCCCATATTGCTATCAGAACTATGGTCCTAAAACACAGAAACGAACCCACTAGTTTTCTCTTTAAGAGCAGCATTAGGGCCTGGTGGTAGGGACACATGCTTTTAATCATGAGACAGAGGCAAGTGGATCTCTTGAATTTGAGGTCAGCCTGGTCCACAGAGCAAGTTCCAGGACAACCAGGGCTACACAAAGAAACCCTGTCTCAAAAAACAAAAAGGGGCAGGGAGCAGCATCAGGGCTGAGAGTGTGGTATGGTGATAGAGAGCTCCTGTAGCATGCATGAGGCCTTAGATTCCATCCCCAGCATTGAAGGTGGAGCAGGGAGCAACAGGGTACTGGCTGCTGGGAAGGATATTGGCCATAGCAAAATAGAAAAAGCCTAGAGACTAAAGTGTTCTCATCTGTGAGATTAACAAAGATTTAAAACAATGCAAATACTCAGTATTGGCAAACAATTGGGAAAATGAACAACTGCAGCCATTATTAGTAGAAATCTTAGGAGATGCAAACTTTTTAGAAAGCACTTTAGCAATCTCAAAAATTACAGAAATAATACTGATTATTTCTGGGGTTGCAAAATAGAAAAGACTAACATTCAGAGTGGGGATGTAGCTCAGTTGCTGGAGTGCTCATCCTGAACACACAAAACCCTAGGTACCACATAATCCAGATGTAGTGGCACATTCTGTAACCCGGAACTCAGGAAGTAGAGAATCAGAATTCAAGGTCATCCTCTGCTACACAAGACACAGTCTACTCCTATGTCCACTACTTTTCATAATATATATATATATATATATATATATAATATATACTTCTACATTAAAAAATGAAGACACAAAAATGAAAAACTGCTGGATGAGGTGGTTCAAACCTGTACTCTGTCATTCGGAACCACCAACCATCTTGCCAAATATAACAAAACTGTCTACTTTGGAGGCTGATGCAGGACGATCAGTGTGTTTGAGACCAACCTGGACTACACAGTGAGTTCCAGTCTAGCTGGGATACAGTGTAAGGCCCTAATTCTTCCAGTCTAGCTGGGATACAGAGTAAAACCCTAATTCAAACAAACTAAAAAACAAGGAGAAAATTGTCTATTTTTTCCATACCCACTGCTGGAACAGAGTCTTCAACTTCAGCAGGCATCATACTCACTTGGCACCGCTTGTTAAAACAGGCTACAAGCGCCACTCAGGTTTTTGTTTAGCAGGTCTAGGGGGTCTGTATCTCTACCATCTGTGGTGGTTTGAATAAGAATGGCCCCACAGGCTTATATTTGAATGCTTAGTCATCAGGGAATGGCACAACTTGAGAAGGATTAGGAGGTGTGTGTGTGTGTGTGTGTGTGTGTGTGTGTGTGTGTGTGTGTGTGGCCTTGTTGGAGTAGGTGTGGCCTTGTTGGAAGTGTGTCACTGGAGGTGGGCTTCGAGTTCTCAAAAGCCCAGCCCTGGCCCAGTGTCTCTCTCCCTGCTGCCTACAGATCCAGGTGTTGGACTCTCAGCTCCTTCTCCAGCACCAGGTCTGCCTGCACACCTCCACACCCCCCACCATCATGACTCTGAACTGTAAGCCTCTACCTCAATTAAATGTTATCCTTTGTAAGAGTTTCCTTTATAGTCATGGTGTCTCTTCACAGCAGTAAAAACCCTAACTAAGATATTGTGTTCCCAGGGTGCCTGAGCATCCCCTGTGAAGCTCTTCAGATGTCTTGTCCCTGCAGGGGAGCAGTATAGCTCCTACTGTTACTTGTGTCTCCCTTGCCAATATTTACTCTGGCTCTTGCTTTTTCTGTAAAATAAAATGTTCATTTCCAAATGAGTATTCAGTCTCTTAGGTTCGGTATGTAAACCCATACTTAAATTATACAGCTGAATCCCTGCCCTGCCACGTGGGCAATTACCTCCCAGTCACAAAATGCTACTTTTTGCTAATTTGTATTTGAGGAGAGTGCAGGAATTAATTAAACATGTCTGTAGCTGCCTGGTGTTTATTTGCTGACAATGAGCCGGAATCATTGCATCACTAAGCTTCTCTCTGGAGATTTGTTTAGAGTTGTGCTAAGTAGTGAATTGTTGTCATGACCCTTTGCCTAGATTTTTTTCAAAACAGTCATTAGATTTGTGTTTTCCATAACACGCACACTAAATCTCATAATCAGGAGAAAAACAGAAACAATTCCTAGAATTTTAGGCTTGACAGGTAGGGCTTGGGCTAATAAGCATAGCTGGGATTTCACAACAGTAAAAAAAAAAAAAAAAAAAAAAAATGAAATCTGACAATGTAGAAGTACTGAAATGTCTGTGGTCTCAAAAGTAAACTGCAACAGTGTGCAGAATTAACTATTAACTTTAAACAAGCTTGATCAATAGTTCTCTTTCCAGAGAGGATAAGAATTGAGCACTTCTTTGCTACAAGGGTTACTCCACAGTTTGAAGTCCCCAAGTGAGGACAGCTCTTAAAGTGACAGTACACCTTTATCATTTGTAAATTTCCACTAAAGCAGCCAGCTAGGCTGTGTCTGTTGGCAGCAAGGGCTGTGACCTTTCTCACAGCCTAGTATTGTCCTTGTGTTGTTTGTGAGCATCTCTACATGCCAGTTCTGAAGAGACAAGTTCAGGAAAAGAAAACTGAAACTGAAGGAAAACAAGGACTTCATCCTTTGCTTTCTGGTCTCAGGACTTCAGAGACCTTGAAAGGTTGATTTCCTCTCCCTCCTGTCAAATTAGCTGTGTCTCATACATCTGTTACACAGTGCTTAGTTTTGCAAGATAAGCAGCCCCGGGAAATGTATGCAGGGAAATTGAGTACTGGGAGTTTAAGAGACTCACACTAAGGTTGAGTGGGTCCTACTATGACCAGCAGTTGCTAAGGGTGGCTCAGACTAATTTCAGGGCATCCTCACTGGATTTCAGTTTCCTTCTCACAGGCACATGGAGGATCAGGGCACTTTACTCAAGCCTGTGAGAGTCTTCTGAGTCACTCAGCTGAAGGACAACCATGATTTAAGTTCATGGCATTTGAACCTCACTTTAGCATCTGTACCAGGCTATTCGATAATCGATCACGTTAAGCAGGTCTTCATGTTCAGCACCATTTATGCCATTTGTAGATGCTGAAAGTGCTTCCAGATAAGCACCATGGACTAGCCCAGCTGGAAGAACCTTCCAGTCTTTTCCATTCGGTCCTATTGCTTTCAGCAAGTAGTCCCTGCTTAGAAACTTCCTAAGACTGGAATGCTTAGGAGCAGAGGTGGAATTAAAACCAAGATCTCAACTCATCCAGACTTCTAATCTGGAAGCTCTTTGTACCCAGAGTGACTAAATGCCTTAGTAACTTCTCACTTGTACAGTCAGAGAAAGCCTCTGTGAATTCATTAATCTTCCTGTTTGGATGCATTGGTTATATGCAAAAGAAAAATGCCTCTATTTAAAGTCTTGTATGTCAGCATTGCGGAAGTGCTCTCAGATTTTCCCAAGAACTATTTTAGAGATATCTTCTAAAGCAGGGTTTGTCTGGGTTGAGACAGGATCTCTCTAGAGAGCCCAGGCTGGGCCTAGAACTTTTGAGCCTCCTGTCTTAATGTCCTGAGTGCTGGGATGTCAGTGTGCCATGTCACTCAGTTTCTAAAGCCATTTGGCGAGTTTATAAAACTGTTCAGTGATACACAATGAAGAGTTTTCAAGAAATCACTAACAGGGACTATTAAGTCTCTATAGATCACTAGGCTGTGTTATTATTAAGAGTCTAATATTAATTGGCTGTTATGTTTATCAACAGATGCTCTTTGAGTCTTCAGACTATTGAATTCCTCCCCACCATCCCAGGGGTTGTGGTTGCTCTTACCACAAATGCCAAAGGGCTGCCTGATTCTCCTCCCCCAGAATACACAATTTGATGTTTCCCAGGTGTGTCCCTTTGAACATTTACTTCGATTCAGAGAAGGGGTTCCACCATTGAATAAATTTAAAAACACTCGCCAGGGCTGTTGAGACGACTTGTCAAGGAAAGGCACTTGCTGAATAGGCCTGAGGATTTGACTTTGATACCCAAAGTTGTCCATAGGCCTCTCAATGCACATCGCGGCACATATGCACCTAAACATCATACAATAATATTGTTTACAGAATGAAACAGGTCAGGCATGCTGGTGTACACCTGTAACCCTAACACAGGTCGGGCATTGTGGTGTACACCTGTAACCCTAACTCTCAGGAGACAGGAGATTCCTTAGTTTGAGGCCAGGCTGGGAAATACAGATAGACCCTATTTTTTAAAAAGAAGGCTGGGTGAGTGACTAAATGCCTTAGTAACTTCTCACTTGTACAGTCAGAGAAAGCCTCTGTGAATTCATTAATCTTCCTGTTTGGATGCATTGGTCATATGCACACACCTTTAATCCCAGCACTTGGGAGGCAGAGAGAAGCAGGTAGAAGTTGAGGTCAGGTTGATCTACAAAATGAGTTCCAGGGCAGCCAGACTGTCACACAGAGAAACCCTATCTCAAAAAACCAAAAGTAAAGACAGAAAGAAGAAACACAATGAACATAATTGCTTTTGCTGTGCTAATTCATTTTGCTATTCATTTAACATGTACTTGTTTTGTGCTGCTATACACCAGGATGGAACATAATGGACACAGACCTCTGCTGAGAAAGCTTGTAGACAGTATAATGAATATAAGTTTCTCCTATATTCTCTTATAGCGTGTGTGTGTGTGTGTGTGTGTGTGTGTGTGTGTGTGTGTGTGTGTATGTGTGTGTACGTCCATGTTTTTGTGTTTGCATGTTTACCACAGTGGTGAGCATGAGAGGTCAGAGGACAACTTTCAGGAGTCAGTTCTCGCCTTCCACTATGTGAATCCCAAGGAGTGAAGTCAATCATCAGCCTTGGTAACAAGAGCCCTTTTCCCACAGATCTATTTTGTCAGTTCCAACTGTATTTTTAATTGGTCCAGATCCCTTGATTGGTTGAAGGATGGGTACCAAACCTCATAGCTTGGCCACTAGTGGTCCAAGGATGAGCACATTACCCAAATCAGGCCAATCATATCCTTTCCCTGGGATCATTCTTGACTTGAAGCTAGAAGGGAGCTGGTACCTTCATCCTGGTTGGAAGCTACAAGCAGATGAGTTCAGAGAGCCATTGTCACCTTGAGAGGATGCGAGGCTAAGACCAGAAGAAATCTTGATGGCAATGTGTGTCCCCAAACCCCTAAAGCCAGTACCACCTCTTCCCAACTGGAGGTGTGGTTACTTGAGCAATGCTTTTTCTCCTGTGGGTATTAGTTCAGTGTTGGGGGGGTCACATGCTAGATGAGCATGCCATCACTAAACTACATCTCTAGCCATATTTTCACCTTTTTGTTTAAACCAGTTCAAGCTGTCATCCTACTGTCCTTCCAGATTGACTGTTTGTGGCCTTATTTGTGGCTTGTGCTCACTGGCAGTGTTATGGCCTTTCCTGGGGTAACATGAATAGAACAT
This sequence comes from Cricetulus griseus, assembly GCF_003668045.3. Classification (NCBI taxonomy): domain Eukaryota; kingdom Metazoa; phylum Chordata; class Mammalia; order Rodentia; family Cricetidae; genus Cricetulus; species Cricetulus griseus. The sequence goes on along the minus strand of NW_023276807.1, from coordinate 83,620,428 downwards.
CTACTCAACACAGCAGGGCACTGATGTTAGACAAAAGAAGCCATTTCTCCTGAGTTTCCTCCAGGAGCCAGTGAGTTCACTAGCAGTGAGTGGTCACTTACAGAAGCATGGCTGACTCAAAGGCCGCTGTTAGCATGGGAAAGTGACTGCTCTGAGAGTGGGGCTCTTGTCTTGCTCTCCACTCCACGAATGAAGTGAGCAGTGAAGGGTGAACAAACAGAAAGGGTTTGGGTTACGTTTTTTTTTTGTTTGTTTGTTTGTTTTAATGTGCTGTGTTTGTGTATGCACACATGTACCACAGTGCATGTGTGGAGGTCAGAGGACTTCTGAGAGTCCCAGAGGTTGAAGTCAGGTTGTCAGCACGGCTGCAGGTACCTTCACCTGCTGAGCCATCTCGCCAGCACTACAGGGGTGTTGTTCACTAGAGGATGACAACTCCTGAGGCACCAAGCTTTCAGTTCTTCCCGGTCTCAGCTCTCAGAAACTCAGGACACCAACTGAGAGAGGTCTGAGCCCTTTGATAGGTATGGGACGCCACAAGAAGAGCTGTCCCTGGGTGCCATGGCTCTGAGCTCTTGGTGGCATCGAGATGCCAAACAGGAGGGGTCTCTGAAGAATGAGTCAGGGACTGAGAGTCAGGGACTGGGAGAACTCTTGGTTCTCAGACTGGAGAATGGCAGGTTTTCCCTGGCTGGAACAGTGGCTTCTGAGGCTATCTTCCTCTGAGGAACAGGAAGCCAGCTGATAAAGCCGAAGGGGCTGATGTAGGCCCCCACAGTCCTTGATTGGCTAAAGCTAGTAAGCAAATAAGGAAAAAATAAGAACCAATCAGGGGAGAGCCTTGGAAACCTGAGGTAGGATGGATGCTTGACCAAAGAGTTTCCACCCAGGCTGGGGGCTCTATTCCCCTGATGACACAGTGGAACAAGCACTGGGCTGTCAGAGGGACACTACAGTTTGTATTGGGCCTATGAGAGAGGGAGGGGAGCTATGCCTATAATCCCAACACCCTGGAGCCTGTGGAAGGAGGAACACTGCAAATTTGAGGTTAGCTTGTGCTATAGGCTGAGTTCTAGGACAGCTTTGGCTACAAAGTGAAAATTTGTCTCAAAAAAGACTGCAAACAAACAAATAGGCAGGAGATGTGGTTCAATAAGGCCATGGTCTAGCATGCATTAAGCCCTGACTGTATCCTTACCATGAAAGGAAGGAAACAGAGGGGAGAAATAAGAAAGAAGGGGGGAAAGCAAGTGGGGGGCGGGAGTGGAATAGATAAGGTCTTCCTACAGCATGGGCAAAACCCACACAAGCTTTGTTTTGAAAGGGTTGGATCTGTTTGTTTATGTAAGACTGCTCTTCCAGGGGTATGAATTCAATTCCCAGCAACCACATGGTGGCTTACAACCATCTATAATAGTATCTGATGCCGTCTTCTGGTGTGCTGGCAAACATGCAAACAGAATACTGTATATGTAATAAATAAATCTTTTTTTAAAAAATGAAAAAAGAATGGCTTTACTCTTAAAACAACAAGAACAACAAAAACTAAAATTGGAGCTGCAGAAATGACTCCTTGGGTAAGGTACTTGATATGCAAGTGTAAGGATCAAAGTTCAAATCCCCAGAACCCACATACAGAGCACCCACACATCTGTAGTCCCTTCTAGGGAAGATGGCAGGTAGAGACAAGCTCAAAATACCTTGTTTCAAGATGAGCACTGACATACGAAGTTGTCAACTGACCTCCATGTATGCACCGTGCCATGCACACCACAGTCATACACAACGGTCATATACAACAGTCAACTAACGGCCTGTGGGGGTGTGTTTGAAACCAGCCTGCTCTATATAGTGAGTGCCAGAGCAGCCAAGGCTACAAAGTGAGACGCTGCCTCAAAACAAATCAAATAACAACAAAAATTTAAGATAAAATTAAATTAAGCGAAACTTAAAATGCAGTCGCTCCCAGCTGACCTGAGCGAGTGGGAGCTCACAGACCCAAGTCTGACAGCTGGGGAACCAGCATAGGACCAAACTAAGCCCCCTGAATGTGGGTGTCAGTTAGGAGGCCTGGGAAGTCTATGGGGCCTCTGGCGCAGTGGAACCAGTATTTATTCCTAGTGTACGAATGGACTTCGGGAGCCTATTCCCCATGGAGGGACACTCTCTCAGCCTAGACACACAGGGGAGGGCCTAGGCCCTGCCCCAAATGACAGATTTTGATGGTCCCTCATGGAAGGGTCTCACTCTCTCTGGGGAGTGGATGGGGGGTGGAATGTGGGGTTGGTGGGGGGCATGGAAGGATGGGAGGGAGAGGGAACTAGGATTGATATGTAAAATAAGATTGTTTCTAATTTAAATAAAGTTTTATAAAAAATGCAGTTGGGGAAATGGGGGATGGGGTGGGGGGAAGGTTGGGGGTGAGGGAGGAGGGATGGGGCTGAGGGGAGGGAGAGGGAGAAGGGACTTACATGTGAAACAAGCTTGTTCCCTAACTTGAATTAATTAAAAAAAAAAAATGCAGTTGCTCCTGTTAGTTGGAAGCAGAGGCTCATGTGGCTCAAGTTGGCCTTGGACTCACGATGCTCTGCCTCTACTGAACTCCTGGGTTACAGGCATTCTGTCTCCTAATCACATCAACACATTTCAAGTCAGTAGCCATATGTGGCTGGACACACAGCTCTTCCCTCATTGCAGAAAATCCCACTGTGTAGCAACTGCTCTATGCTGGATAATTGCATTCTTTGCCTCCATTCAATAAAAATCTAATTGCTCTCAGGAATTTTGCTACTCGTCGTTTTGAGATGCTAGAACTGGAGCCAAAAATTGGTTTTTTGTTTTTTTAGGCCGGGCTGAAAAAAAAAAACTGTCCTGAATCCAAATTTCTTCTTGGAAATCGAGTTGTACAAGAGCATTCTAAAGTAGATGAAGCCCGTTGTTTTCAGCCTATTTCTGTGGTCTGGATTGTGTAGATGGAGCAGGACAAAGCCCAGGGCCCCTGATGTACTGTGCGATTCCCGGCTGTCAGAGGGGATGAATCCTCTCGAAAGCCTCCAACTGCCAAGATTCAGATCTGGAACGCCAGATATACATTTTTGTAAACATGCCTCCTGAAATTTAGGTATTAGCTTTGGGTCTGATATATTGAAGACCAGGAGAAATACTATGTTTTCCCTTTTCTCTTAATGTTTTCATTCTGACCCATTATTGAAAACTTTTAACACATAAAATAAGCATTCATATAACGAATTTCTATGTGCATACAAGCAGTCTTCACAGTAGTCAGCTTCACTTTACTTTTCTAGCTACTCTCTCCACCAAGATTATCCTGAAGTAAATTCCAAACATTATGTTTATTTCATTTGTAAATTTTTTTCTGTATCCTTTAAGACAAAAACAAGATATGCTGTTGTGGTGGTGCACACCTTTAATCCCAGCACTTGGGAGACAGAGACAGCTGGATCTCTGGATTTGAAGGCAGCCTGGTCTATGTATTAAGTTCCAGGACAGCCAAAGCGATATATATATATATATATATATATATATATATATCTCCTAGCTATATATAACCTAGTTAAAAAAAAAAGGGAGGGAGTAGTTCTCCAACATCTTCTATAAGGTTAACTGTGAGTTATCATAGCCAGGTCAACATATGGGGTAGGTATTTCAATCTGAGACAGTCACTTTTCTGCTGAGCTGTTTCCACCTTTGGCACTTATAGGCATGTTCAGCTTGGCCTCATCGGTTAGAAGTCCCAGCCTTGTGCACCTCATCCATACCTCACTTCCAGTCCCAGAGAAGCGTGGGCCCTGAGCTTGTGCCTTCACATCCATTTCTGGAACCAAGACAGTAGCAGCCCTCATGAGCTGCCAAGTGAAACAGTTGGAATCTGTTTAGGAAAACTGGGCCAGAGTGGCTGTGCTTATTAAGATTGGCCGTATGAGGCATGGGAAGGATTTTCACGAAGTTCATTCACAAATATTTATTGAGCACTTAACCTCATTTCAAGTCTGATTCAGTAAACCAGCACAACACCTGTCCTCATGAAGCTCACATCCCAGTAGGGAGAGGGAAGGTAAATATAGTGGGTGTTTTTGTTTGTTTCTATGTTGTTTGTTGTTTTGTGAAGAAGAGTTATTTTGTTTTGTTGATTTTTTTTTTTTTTTGAGGCAGAGTCTTCCTATATAATCATGGCTGGCCTAGAACTCTTTGTATAGACCAACCTGACCTCAAACTCACAGAAATCCATTGCCTCTTACTTCTGGGTACTGGTATGGGTGTGTGCCACCATGCCCAGCTCCCAGTAATGTCATTAGAAGTACTCTGAACACTAAAGTGTCACTTCTCCTAGAGACATGTCTGTCTGCAGGACACCAGCTAAGAGCGTGTAGATAGCACGGATGAGGAATGGAGAAGGAAATCTGAGATGAATTCGAAGGAATTCGTGTACAGACAGGGTCACATAGAGCTACCAGAGCAACTTGAGTCAGGAGCTGGGAATGCTCAGGAAACAGAAAAGCAAAAATCAAACAAAAAGTGCCCCTCATTTCTACAGTGTCCTGCTCAAGGAGGGAGGGCCTAATACAAGGCTGGGAAGGGAGACAGCTGTGATAACACAGAGCACTTCCGGAAGTTCTGTTCACTACAGTACAACTGTTCTGCCATGAGGCTGCCACACAGCATGCACCAGCTAACTCAGCTGCCATGGCTCAGCACAGGGCGACATACATGTAGCCCTCACTAGTACTGGTACCTAACCCCCCTCACCAGGGAGCTGCCGGGACTGGGGCCACTTACCTTCACAATAAATACAAGGTACCTTCTCTGCTTTCCAAGCCGCAGCAGGTTACAAGTAGCAGAGTCAGAGGGGAGGGAAGAGCAAGCCCTTCTTTCAGCTGACATTGTCACCCAGTGAGTCATTTTGCTTGGAAATCAACTTTCTCCATGTCTGACCTCCTCTGACATCTGTGTTTACTGTCCTGTTTTAGTGGTTGTGATAAAACCCTGCTTCCACCTTTCACAATTCAGTGCCATCGGACTATGATTGATTTAAGAACAGGCATCTCAGGCGTTTTTAATTCACCCACGAACCAAGCCCCTGCTTGAAGCCTAGGATAGTGCTGGTTCTGTAATAATGCTTACTAGATGGATTTTGAATGAATAAATAAAAACAGAATTGTGGATTAATTAACCCTCGCTTATCCTCCATGGCTTCGTCTGTGGGAATAACACATCATAACCCGGAGGACTTTTTTCAGAAATGGGTCTCATATCATTTCAGCGATGGGCATTTTGATACAAGGAGCTGAACCTTCAAATGTCCTTCCCACACTTGTCCTTCCAAAGGTCAAGGGAACTTTTAGGTCCTTGTGTCTATGACTTGAGGAGTCACCACTAGGTGGCAATATATTCTTAAGGCAGATCTGCCCTTTTCTTCCTTTATCCCAGTGGTCTCGAAACGGGGGGTTCCCAGGCCCCTATGAGGACAAGGCTTCCAGGAGTGCTCAGTCACAGAGAGCTTTAGGGACATCAGTATTTGATCCTTGCCTGTGTAACTGCTTTCCTCAACTAACCTGCTTGAAAAGAACATGTGTTCAGGCTGACGAGGGGGCTCAACAGTTAAAGGACTTACTGTTCAGAGGCCCTATGACCTGAGTTCAGTCCCTAGAACCCACATCACATATGTACACACATGCACATGCATGGACACATGTGCACACACATATACACACATGCATACATATATATGTTTTTTTTTTAAAGTATGTTCACAATATCCCTTCTCCAGCTTTTCCAAAAGGGTAATGTGCCCATTATCCATGCCAAATCCTTCATGTAAAGACAGGGTCTCACTATGTAGCCCTGGCTGGTGTGGAGCTCACTATGTAGACCAGGCTGGTCTCAAACTCAGAGATCTGCCTGCCTCCTGCCTCTGCTGCCCAAGTGCTAGACTTAAAGGCATCTGCCACCAACCACATCTTTGTTATGGCACAAACATCTCCAGATACATCAAACACAAATGTAAGACTATCCAAGAGACTTACGAGTCCTTGTGGCGTCAGAGGGGTCCCCAGCAGCACCATGTGATCTGTCCACAAAGCCACAGATTTGTTTTCAGAAACAAATTTTCTCCGTGTTATACTTCCTTCAGATCAATGCTCTTCTTGATGCTTTCTGTTTATTTTTTTAGTCCATACAACCGTAAGTCAAGTGGCCCTGTTGCTAAAGCTAATCCCAAATTTTGTTTTGCATTTACTTATTATGTCTTTGAGTGCGTTATTGTGTTGGGAGAGTGCACAGGTGAAGGGCACAAAACAACTTGCAGGAGTCAAGCTCCCATCATGTGGGTCCCAGAGACCGAACTCAGGCCATCTGGCTTGGTGGCAGGTGTCTTTACACAGTGAGTCATTTCTCTGCAAGTTCCACTCTTTTTTTTATTATTTCCTTCATTTTTTTACTTATGTGTGTGTTGGGGTAGGGGAGTTGAGTATATGTTTGTGCACCATACATATGCAGTACCCACAGAGGCGAGAAGGGGACATTGAAACTCCTGGAACTGGAGTTAAAGACGATTGTGTGTCACCACGTGGGTGCTGGGAATTGAACCTAGATCCTCTGGAAGAGCAGTCAGTGCTCTTAACTGCTGAGCCATCTCTCCAGCCCCAAGTTTCACTAATTTTTAAAAACTTTATCTCTACACACATGGGGCACACAGTATGCTCAAACACCCATACACATACACATAAAATTAAATAAAATTTGAAAATATTTATGCTGCCAGGAGGTGCAGGCCTTTAGTCCCAGTCCTCAGAAGCAGGTGGGTTTCTGTAGCTTTGAGGCCAGCCTAACCTGCTGAGAAAATTTCAGAACAGCCAGGGCTACACAGAGAGAGACTCTGTCTCAAAGTAAATAAGGATATATATATATATATATATATATATATATATATATGTTATATCTATGCCTTTTTTAACCCCCTTTTAAAAGTTCGAGAGATGGCTCATAAGTAAAGAGGCTTGCTGAGCAAGCCTGGAGACCTGAGATCAAGGAGAAACCAACTTCCAAATATGCCCTCTGACCTCCACAGGAGTGCTTTGGCAGCCCCTCCTCCTCACAATAATAATAATAGTAATAATAATAGGCCATTACAAGTTAGACACCAATTTAAAAAATCACTTTGACCTTCAGTGCTGTTGGTTAAAAGCAGAAGCCAACCACCCTCTGTGAAAGATGCACTCTGGCCCTGGAAAAGAGTAGCATCCCTGCTCTGGAGGAAAGGAAGCGGGGTGGAAGGAATTCTGCACACACAAGCCCTGATAACTGCCCTGGCCTTCCAACTGCCCAGCCCCAGTGCCTCATCACATATTCACAGCTCATTTACCTTTGATCAAGACATTACATACATGACCTACAGTAACTCTTTGTTTTGGTCTTCAGAGTTGGGTTTTTTTCTTTCTTTCTTTCTTTTGGCTCCCATGTCACATAAAATTTGTCTTATACTTTTCTCCTGCTAATCTCTGTCATCTCTGTTTAATCTTAGACCCAGCAGGGACACTCAAAGGGCAGAAGTGGAATTTTTCTGCCTTGCAGTTTCTGGCAACAGAGATGGGATCCTGAAAGCCTGAGGCACCCCTTGTTGCCTGAATTTCTCCTGGAGAAGGGCAAATGAATACCTGGTCACCTCCGATAGGGTGCCAGCAGCAGCAAAGGATTCCATTCTACTCTAGCTTGGTGAATCAATGAGTTCGTGTGGCTTTGTATAGGAGAATGGGGAAGGGTTACCGGCCGAAGTGTGAGTGGCTCCCAGATGGCCATATCACTGAAATCTCACCCCAGCTGCATAGGTGGAGCCTTTTCAGCTAACTTCCCATTCTCTGTGTACTCTCAGCTTTCCAAATCACACCCAGCTGGGGTAGAGTTACTCATATCGGTGAGGGAGGCATAGAGGAGACAGCTGGGGTCTCAGGTGAGGATCTGGTGGTGCACCCCCTCCTATGTGGGAAAGTTAACAGATCTAATTTTGGGGTCTCTTAGGACTAACCTCAACTTCTCTAAGACAGCAATGGCTGTTGGGCTAGGAGGACAACAGTCCACAATACCTTCCTTACTCCACGTCTTCAGGTGGGGTCCTGAAAAACTACAAACCCCAGTAGCGAGAGGGAGGACATGGTAGCTCATATCTGTAATCTCAATATTTGGAGTCTTGGGGCAGGAGGATTACTGTAACTTTGATCCCCCCACCCCCAGCAAGGATTACAATGAGTCCAGCCTCTACAGAGTGAGCATGGCAGCATGGCAGAATTCTTAGCACTGTCCCAGATCTCTGTTTCACCCCACTGAAAAAGAAAGGCGTCGTAATGAGCTTCAGCTGTCAAGTTGATGCACCTGGGGAGAGGGAACCTCAATAGAGGAATTTCGTTCATGAGCCTGGCCTATGGACAAGGCTGTGGGGGCATTTCCCTGTCGTTAATTGATGTAGGAGGGCCCATCTCACTGCCATCCCTGAGCCAGTGGGCCTGGGTTATAGAAGAAAAATAACTGGCAGAGAGCCTGGAAGAAGCCAGCAAGCACCATCCCTTGGTTTTTGCTTCAAGCTCCTACTCTGAGTTCCTGCCTTGGTTTCCCTCGGTGATGGACTGTTATCTGGCAGCCAAGTCCAGGTTTCTTTGGGTCACTTGTTTTATCACAGCAACAGAAAGCTGATGAGGATGGAAGATGGAAAGTTTTTCTTGTCTATTCCTTTCTAATTTTGGATTGCCAGGAGAACATTTGTTAGAATCAATTCTTCAAATTGCGACTCTCAGGAGTTTTGTTATGATACATTTGGTTGATGGCCTGCTGCCCAAAGAATAGTTCTTATTCCTCGTATCTTCCATTTGTGTGGCCTGTCATAAAAAAGAAGTAGGAATGAAGTTCTCTTCTCACCTTGTTTGGGGTCTTTATGTCTTTGTGGCCATGAGAACACCCTCTCCGGGCTTCTCAGGCCAGCCAGGAGTCCACCCAGTCATCTATCCAACCGTGCCAACCTCAGCAAGCTTGTCTTCATTGTCCCACCTTCTTTGCTTTGTTGATGTTCAGGGCTTTGCATTCTTGGACTATCTCTGGATAAACTTTGGATTTTAAGGAGGATTGCATGTTTTGTACCTGCTTTGGGGATACTTCTTGTGTTCATGACAAAACCACACAAGACTTATCAGTGATAAGCCACAAAAAGACTTGTTGGTTTTGAGTCACAGCTGAAGTAGTTTTGCCTGTGGAAACAAAATACTTTTCAAGCTCAGCTCTAGAATACTTTTGATAGATGTAAAAGTTATATTTAGCCTGGTGTGGTGGTTTGAATGAGAATGGCCCCATATGTTGTGTGATATTTTTATCACTTTCTGATGCTCCTGAGACTGTCAAAAAAGTTTGTTTTGAATCAGAGAATGGAGCTAGCTACTAGCTGACCAAAATTAATCATAGAGGTTTTGGAAGACTGAGGGTAGAGAGACACAGGAAGTAATAGGGTGGGGTGTAGAGAGGGTCTTCTTGGCTTTTTTGAATCGAGGAGTGATAGATAGGTGGTCACTAGTCACTTCTCTGCTGCTTCTCCGATTATTCATGTTCTTACCCTGATATCTGACCCCGAGTTTTTATTGATAAAGATTAATTATATAAACACTTCATCTGGCATGCAACTTGGGGTACCAAATCGTGAGGTAACCACTCTCTCCGGCTTTGAAGCTGATAGGGCCAACACTGACTGGCTTTTCTTCCTTCACCTCAGGCCCTCTGAGTGAGTCTAGGATTTTCCTGTTGCAGTCTCTCTACAACAGCCTCTAGCTTACTGCTTGGCCCCAACCTCAAACTCCACAGGTACCTGGGCTCTGAATGCCACCAGAGTTAGCTGCCCATCTCCACTGCGTGCCAACTCTATCCTTCAGGCAACCGTGCCCTAACTTTCCACCGCAGGTGCTTCTGCATGTCCCCCATGTCCACTTTTCAGGTGGCTGGCCCCCTCTCTCCATGAGTTACAGGCTTCCCGTGGGCTCCCTCCTTAGGCCACTGCCACACCAGGTCAGCTGCAGTGGCCCTCAGCCAAGCCGTGCACTGCCTGCGTTTTCTGCTCAGCCACGCTGCACAGCGACAGCCAGCCTCACACTTCACTGTTACTGTCAGCAGTCTGATGAGATGCCTGGGAATCTTAAGGCGGGGGTTGGAATTAGTTTTTGTTTTTGTTGTTTTTAAAAGGCTTTTTCCCACATTAGAATGGGGAACAAGCCGGGCGTTGGTGGTGCACTCCTTTAATCCCAGCACTCGGGAAACAGAGGCAGGCGGATCTCTGTGAGTTCGAGACCGGCCTGGTCTACAAGAGCTAGTTCCAGGACAGGCTCCAAAGCCACAGAGAAACCCTGTCTCGAAAAACCAAAAAAAAAAAAAAAAAAAAAAAAAAAAAAAAAAAAAAGAATGGGGAACAATATTATGATAGAGGGAATTAGGTTTCTGTACAGTTCCACAATGGATGGTTTAAACATAGAGCAATTAAATGAAGAAATAATCAACTTAGCTGCGATTGACATAATGTCAATTATAATCATTATCAATTTGGTAATTCATGTTTTATCCTTTAAAAGGTCGTTTGATATTGGTGTCAATATTGAAAAACTGACTGGCAAAGTACAATTCTTAGAAAGACCTACTAATGAAATTAATAAAAACATCACACACAGAAGCATTTAGATTAGAACCTACTGCACCATTGCATTATGAAACTAAAGAGTGGCCCAAGGCTAGTAGAAACCCAACCTTAATTTATCCAGTTACCATTCAAAAATGACCACCACCCAAGACTATGAAACAGTTAAATGGGATCCTATAGAAATGTTAGATTTGAAGAGATTCAAGGAAGCCATAGTATTATATGGTATGCATTCACCTTTTGTAAAGCAGATGTTAAATTCACGGGCTATTTGGAACAGAATTATTTCACAAGACTGGAAAGACTAAGTTACTGCAGTATTGGAATCTGGTCCTGAGTTATAATGGAAAACATGGTAGGGAAATGAAGCTAGGCTCATAGAACAACAAAGTAGGGCTAAATGTATGGAAATTTCCTAAGAACAGTTTCTTGATGAGGCCCAGTTTGCTGGTTTGCAAAGACAAGTTACATTTGATGATCACACCTTGGTCCTATGTCGTACAGCAGCTTTGAATATTTGGGACAGGGTTGAAGAATCAGAAAAAAGGACTAAGTCATTTACTAAAATTATACAAGGCCCCAAAGAAGCCTTCACTATTGTTTTTTTTTCTTTAATAAAGATTGACTTCAACTGAAAATAGAATGATATAAGATCCTGAAGTTAGACAAATATTAATTGAATCTTTGGCTTTTGAAAATGCTAACTCAGAATGTAAAAGGATGATTAGGTCGTTAGTGGATTAGAAATACATTTGACATTGGATCTCACGCTTATGATGATACTTGGATAGAGAAGTGATTTCTAAAAATTTTAAGAAAAATCAAAAAGTTAGATGTTTTAATTGTGGAAAACCACACCATCTGAAAAGTGATTGTAGGCAAGGCATTCCTAAGAACAATGTTTTTTTTTTTTCTAGAAATAATCCAAACAGAAGGACTCAGCCTTCTGGGATATGCAGAAAGTCTGGCAAAGGCTGACATTGGACTAATGAATACAGACTGACATGCCATAGGCAAGGTAACCTTTTGCCATTAGAAATGCCTTAGGGGGCCTCTCACAGGCCCCATGTCAAATTTGGTTCAATCATTGGGGAAACTCCTCCAAGAGTCAAGACAGTGCCCTGGATAGAAAAAAAACCCAACAGCTATATTGATCAGTTTCATTTGATGAAATGAAATTTTGAAGAGAGACCATAAAACAAGTATTTTGGCCAACTTCTATAAATGATCAAAAACCAAAGTTAAAAATATAAATAAATGGCATTAAAATTAGGGGTTTGATATACACAGATGTAACAATAACTGCACCAAAATCTTGGCATCCAAATTGGCCTCTTCAGGAGATAAATGTTCAGTTTCTAGGGATTGAACTTTGTCTTAGGTAAAACAAAGCACAAGATGGTACAAGTGTATAGGGCCAGAGGACAGAGAGGAAAATTAAAGCTATATGTGGCTAATATAGCAATGAATTTATGGAGACATGATTTGTTACAGCAATAGAATGCCTAGATTAATATTCCTTCAATCTTGGGCTGGAGAGATGGCTCAGTGGTTAAGAACACTGACTGCTCTTCCAGAGGTCCTGAGTTCAATTCCCAGCAACCATGTGGTGCCTCACAACCATCTATAATGAGATCTTGTGCCCTCTTCTGGCCTGTAGGGATACATGCAAGCAAAATACTGTATACATAGTAAATAAATAAAATCTTAAAAAAAAAAAGAAGAAGAGCACTGGTTGCTCTTCCAGAGGTCCTGAGTTTAATTCCCAGCAACCACATGGTGGCTCACAAACATCTGTAATGTGATCTTCTGCCCTCTTCTGGCCTACAGGGATACATGCAAGCAGAATACTGTATACATAGTAAATAAATCTTTTTAAAAAATTGCTCTAATCTCAGAAACAAACCATAGACTAATGTATGATTCCCCCCCAAAAAAATATTGAAAAGTGTTATCAAGGATGGGTTTTAATTTATTTTAATTTATTATTATTATTATTATTATTATTATTATTATTATTATTATTTGTATTTTAATGATTTTTAAATTTATTTTTATTTTATTGCAACTGACCATTCAGGTTGTACAAAGACAAAACATAACAGCTGCTGATCTATCAAAGGTATCAACAGCCCTACCTTTAAAATTGTTAATTGACAAACCTGTCTGGGTGTAATAATGGCCTTTGACATCAGAAAAATTACAGACATTGCTGAGCAGTGGTGGCACCTGCCTTAATCCCAGCACTCAGGTGACAGAGGCAGGTAGATCTCTGTGAGTTCAAGGCTAGCCTGATCTACAGAGCAAGTTCCATGACAGGATACAAAGCTACAGAGAAACACTGTCTCAAAAAAAAAAACCAGAAAAGAAAAAAAAGGAAAGAAAGAAAGAAAAGAAAAGAAAATCACAGGTGTTAGAACAGCTGGTACAGAAGCAGCTAAATGCTCTTCATATAGAAAAATCAACCAGTCCTTGGAATTATACTATATTTGTTATTAAAAAGGAATCTGGAGAAAATGGAGAATGGTAACAGATCTGAGAGCTATTAGTAACGTGATCCAGCCAATGGGCTCTTTACAGCCTTGCATTACCTTGCTTTCTCATTACCTAAAGAATGACCTATTATAGTGATTGATTTAAAAGACTGCTTTTTCAGTATGCCTTTACAAGAACAGGATAGAGGAAAAGTGTGCTTTCACAATGCCTACTTACAATAATTCCCTGCCTGTTAAATGGTATCAGTGGAAAGTTCTTCCACAAGGGATGTTGAACAGCCCTACCTTGTGTCAATATTTTGTACAACAACCATGGAAAATAATTCATAATTAGTTTCCTTAATCTATAATTTACCATTATATGGGTGATATCTTACTAGCTGATTCAAATGCAGACACATTAGAGAAAATGTTTAAAGATGAAAAATTTTGCCTTAATGAGGATTACAAATTGCTCCTGAAAAAAAATATAAAGAGGATATTTTATTAATTATCTAAGATATAAGATAGGTTTACAAAAAAAATCAACCACAGAAAGTACAAATTAGGAGAGATCAATTACAAACTCTTAAAAATTTTCAAAAATTGCTGGGAGACATTAACTTGCTATGGACCACAATTGGATTGGCAACTCAAGAACTAAGTAATTTATTTCAAACATTACAAGATGATAAGGATTAAATAGTACAAGAAAATTATCAGCTGAGGCTGGAAGAGAGTTTCTTTGGTAGGAAAGAAATGACAGGATGAACATGTGGATTGCTTAGATCCAGAGCTTGAGTGTATTCTGGTTATTTTACCTTCTACATATTCCCCTACAGGAATTCCTATGCAGAGAGAAAACAATATCTTAGAATGGATATTTTTATCACACAAACAGAGTAAAAAATTAAAGACCCAGGTAGAAAAGGTTTCTGAATTGATTCTGAAAGGAAAATTAAGACTTCATCAATTAGCAGGAATAGACCCAGAAGAAATTGTGGTACCTTTTACTAGTGCTGACATTTCCTCATTATGAACAGAAAATGAACATTGGTAAAGAGCTTGCGATAATTTTTTTGGAGAGATTAGCAACAAATATCTCAAAACCAAGAGACTTCAGTTTATAAAAATAACTAATTGGATCCTTCCTCACAATATATATGGAACACAAATTTCTGGAGCCCCTACATTCTATACTGATGCAAATAAATCAGGAAAGGCAAGTTATAAGTCAGGAAATTTAAGTAAAATGGCTCTAAGCCCTTATGATTCTGTTCATGCTATTCTCATGCTACTATTATATTTCCCAGAACCTCTCAATATAGTTACTGATTCTCAGTACAAAGAAGGAGTTGTTTTACATATTGAAACTGCTGAACTTATTCCAGATGATTCAAAATTAACTTTGTTATTTATTCAATTACAAGAAATAATCAAAAATAGAAATTATCCTTTGTATATAACACATATCTGTTTTAGAATAAACTTTTTGTACACTGTGAAGATGTGTCTTTGCCAAGGCACCTTCTGATTGGTTTAATAAAAGAGCTGACTGGTTGGTAGCTAGGCAGGTGGTATAGGTGTGACAGACAGACAAAAGAAACAGGGTGGAAGACAGAGTTTGGGAAGTCCCAAGAGACTCAGAGAGAAGCAAGGTAAACTTGTCATGTTAGAAGAAGGTACAGGCATGTGGCAGAGGGTAGGTAAGAAATACGGGTTGATTTAAAATGTAAGAGTAAGCTAATAACCAGCCTGAGCTATCAGTCAAGCATTTATAATTAATGATAAGACTCCGATTGGTTCTTTGGGAATGGCTGCTGAGAAACAGAGAAACTCTGCCTGCACATATCAGATTCCACACAGGTCTACCCAGCAAAAACTAATGATGAAATCGATCAAGTGTTGGAAGGAAATGGGCTTTAGAAGCCTCAGAATTTCATAAGAAACACCATGTTAATAGCAAGGGTTTGAAGAAAGATTTTTCTATCACTTGACAACAAGCCAAGGAAATTATAAGAAAATGTCCTACTTGTTCTTTGTATAACCAAACTCCACTACCTGCAGGAGATAACCCAAAGGGTACTCAGAGAAAGGAAATTTGGCAAATGAATGTGTTTCATTTTGTAGAGTTTGGAAAATTAAAATATGTACACCATACCATAGATACATATTCACAATTTCAGTGGGCAACTGCTTTGAGTTCTAAAAAGACTGATTCTATAATTAGACATTTATTAAAAGTTAAGGCCATCATGGGGATATCTGTACAATTATGACTGATAAGTAAAATGAAAAATATTACAACATAAAGAATATTAAAGTACACCACACAGTCCTACAGGGCAAGAAGTTATAGAAAGATCTAATTGCACTTTAAAAGATATGCTTAATAAACAGAAACGGGTAATAAGGACTTCCAGATATAGGTTATACAATGCTTTATTAACTTTAAATTTTTAAATGTTAATGAGAAAGAAATGACAGCTACGAAGAGCTATTGGATGCTAGAAAAACCTGCTGGATTAAACCAGCCTGTATACATTAAAGATGTCTTGACCTCAAAATGGAAATCAGGACATATGTTATGTTGGGGAAGATATTTTGCTTTTGTTTCCATAGGAGAATAGCTATGGATATCATCAAAACTGATAAAGATTAGATTCGAACAGGCGAGACCTCTTGGTTAAAAGAGGCAATAGTTCATCAAACAGCTTGACATTCATTCTCAATTAACTTATAAGACTTATAATGCCTTTCATTTGATTAGATATAACCTGCCGAAAAGGAAACTTTCCAAAGTTAGTGTTGGGGCAGGGTTTTGTTTTTGTCGTTCCAGGAGAATGAAGTTTTCAACTAAGGAATCTAAAGGCCCTGAGACAAATGAGACATCTGAAGGAGAAGGGAGAATCATCCAGAGAAAATGTCCCAAGAAAAAGAGAAAATTGTCCTATTGGTATAGCACATTTCCAACAAAATAAAATTTCATAAATCTTCCCAAATGTTTGTTTCTGCTGTTCTCTACAGACATCTAAGGCAAATGTTTGTTGTAGTCTCAGTTCAATTAAAAATTAAAGCTAGCTTTTTGAGTTGGAGTGTGGACCTTTCCTCTCTAAACCCAAGAATGCTTGTTAAAGGAAAATTCAAAATCTCTGCCTCATGTCAGAAGAGTCACCTGGTATGGCATAGAAGGAAAAACAAAATTAAGGGACTATTCTATTGTCACTAATCTCATAATCCTTTGGTTTTATTTTTACTCTTTAAAACATTTCTTAATGCATAAATATTATCTCAAAATTTATAAGATTGGACATTGTAAATGTAATTTCTACCTGATACTTGTTCTTATTGTATGTAGTTTTACTATGTTAGAGGTAAAATCTTCCTTTGTTATTTAGACCAAAAAGGGGAAATGTTGTATAATATTTTGATTGCATTCTGACACTCCTGAGACTGCCAATAAAGTTCATTTTTAATCAGAGGGTGGAGCTCACTCCTAGCTGACCAAAATTAGCCATAGAGGTTTTGCAGAACTGAGGACGGATAGACACAGGAAGTAGTAGGGTGAGGACATAGAGAAGGTCTTGGCCTTTTTGAATGGAAGAAGGGGAGAGAAGGAGGAAGTCACTGGTGGCTTCTGTGTCACTTCTCTGATCCTTCAGGTACTTACCCTGATATCTGAATCCTGAGTTTTTATTGATAAAGAATAATTAGATAAACACTCCATTCATAGGCTCGTTGGAACTGATGACTAAGGATTAGGAGGCCTTGTTGGGGGAGGTGTGTCACTGGGGGTGGGCTTTGAGGTTTCAAGAGCCCAGGCTCAATCTTTCCCTCTTCTTCTATGTCTCCCACCCCTCCTTTTTCTTCCCCACTACTTTGCTTGTGGATTAGGATGTAAGCTTTAGCACCATGCCTGCATGTTGCTATGTTCCCACTAGGATTGTCATGGACTCATCCTCTGAAACCATAAACTCCCAGTTCAATGCTTTCTTTTATAAGCTGCTTTGATCATCATGTCTCTTCACAGCAATAGAACAGTAACTAAGACACCTGGCCCTGCTGATGTATAATCTCACCTACTGCGGAGGGTGAGGAAGGATCACAAATGCCAGGTTGACCTGGTCAACTTAGAATCTGTCTCAAAAGGAAAACCAAAAGCTGGAGATGTGGCTCAGTGTGTAGATCTGCCCACATCAAGTATAAAACTTTCTTTTACCCAGATTCACTACTCATAAGCCTTGTATATGTTTAAGACTGCAAAGTCATAAATTTAACTGGAAGATAAAAGTTACAGTCAAGATCAATTGCTAACAACTGGGGTGTTCTCAAGTAGTAGAGCTCTTTGTTGCCATGTGTGAACATGGTTGTTAACATGTTAAGATCTAGGATCACCATGGAAACAGACCTCTAGGCATGTCTGTGAAGGAGATTTTACATTAGGTCAGTGGAGGTGAGAAGACACTATAAATGTGGGCAGCACCATGCTGTGGGCTGACTTCTGGACTGAAGAAAAAGGAGAAGTTGAGTGAGCACCAGTGTTCCTCTCCCTTTGCCTTCTGAGTATGACACAATGTGACCAGCTGCCTCAATCCTGCCACAATGATGTCCCCACCAGGACACACTGCTCCCTTGAACTCTGAGCCAAAGTAAACCCTGCCTTCCTTCCTCAAGTTGGTTTTGTCCAGGATTCTGTCACAGTGGTGAGACAGTAAGTCAGCAGTGTGCATCAGGCCTGAGCCCTATCCTCAGCAATGCTGAGCGGCTGAAATCTTAGAGACAAAGACGAAGAGCTCAATGGTTGAACAACAGAAACAATAATGTTATGCCAAGTTGAACTAAGTGCTGGTTGAACCAGGTGTGGCAGCACAGGCCAGTGACGCTCTGCAGGAGAGGTGAAGTCAGGAAATTACAAGCACAAAGCATCCTTGGCCACACAGAGGGATGAGGCCAGCCTGGGATATGTGAGCTCCTGTCTAAATAAATAAATAAAATTATGGATGTTCCACAAATATCTAAGATATTTCCAAGTAAGACATAGTACTGAACAAAAGGTTAAGCTGACATACTTGCAACTTCATGTCACAAAGGCAAATGCAGTGTTGGGGTCTATGTGGCACTGAAAAGGAATGTATGTAGTTAAGATTCCTAAAGGCAAAAACAGAGACCCTGTCTCAAAAAACATTAAAAAAAATCATGCGAGTATGTTTGTGTGTTTGTGCATGCATGCGTGTGTGCATGTGCGTGTGTGCTTGCATGAGAGGAGAGAGAGAGAGAAGGAGAGAGAGAGAGAGAGAGAGAGAGAGAGAGAGAGAGAGAGAGAGAGAGAGAGAGCATGCAAAGGCCAGAGAGAGCTTCAGATGTTCTGCTGTATCACTCTCCACCTTGTTCTTTTGAGGTAGGGCAGGATTTGAACTCAGGTCCTCATGCTTTCAAACAAGTGTTCTTGCCTGCTGAGCTATCTCCTCAGCCCCTGAAACAAAATTCCATATTGTCTTTCTGATCTCAAATTAAATGTGAGATTTTCCATGGGGCCCATGGAGAATCTCAAAAGATGTGTTCTCCTTCTAGAGAAAGAAATAGTGAACTGAGTAGGTTTGTACATGGGTAGCATTGTTGAGTAAAGGTGACATTTAACCTTTTCTATGGTGTATTTAGATACATATCACAAATATGAACATTCCAGAAGGTTTGTTGAATTCCTGAACAGCTATATGTTTAATATTTAGCTGGTCAAATTTCTAGTTACTATTTTAATCTATTGTATACCACAGAAGACGAACAACACCTCCCTTTTTTGGGGGGGTTCAAGACAGGGTTTCTCTGTGGCTTTGGAAGCTGTCCTGGAACTTGCTCTTATAGACCAGGCTGGTCTTGAACTCACAGAGGTCCACCTGCCTCTGCCTCCCGAGTACTGGGATTAAAAGTGTGTGCCACCATCGCCCTGCAACACCTCCTTTTAATTGCATTGTTGCTATAATAAACTCCTAGAGATCTTTAACTAAAATGCTGTAGCTTTATTCTGTTACTATTTCCTGACCAAAAGCAACTTAGGGAATAAAGGATTTGTTTGACTTATAGTTCAGGCCACAATTCATCATTGAGGGAAGTTAAGACAGGAACCTAGAGAGAAGAACCACAGAGGAATGATGCTTGCTGGCTTGTTCTCTGGATAGCTCCCAGACTCATGCTTAGTGAGCTTTCTTGTACACCCCATGAGCACCTACCTAGGGATGGTGCCACCCACAGTGGACTGGGCCCTCTTGCATCAATTAGTACTCAAGACAATACCCCATGGTCCATCGGATCAAGACAATCCTTCAGTTGAGGCTTCTCTACTTGGATGACTGTGGTGGTTTGAATAAGAAGGCTCCTTGGGTTCCTGTGTTTAAATGCTTAGGGAGTGGCACTATTTGAAAGGATTAGAAGGTGTGGCCTTATAGGAAGAACTGTGGCCCTGGGGATGGACTTTGGGGATTCAAATGCTCAAGCCAGACCCAGTGTCTCTCTCTGCCTGATGCCTATGGATCTGCATGTACTCTTAGCTCCTTCTGCAGCACCCTGTCTGCCTGTGTGCCACCAGCTCCTAAATCATGACCCAGAGACTTATTATTAATTATGAATACTCAGCCTTAGTTTAGGCTTGTTTCTAGCTAGCTTCTTAAAAATTTAGATTGTCCCATTAATATTCATCTATGTGCTATCCCAAGGCTTATTTACCTCATCGATGTACCATTCATCTTGCATTCCTGTTTCCTCCCTATCTGGCTGGCTCCTCCTGGCACCTGCTGACTCCTACTGGCTCCTTTTCTTTCTTCCTCAAACCTGAATTCCTCCTCCTGATTATTCTTCTTGCCCCAGAATCTTGCCTCTACCTCCTGCCAAACTATTGGATATTTAGCTTTTTATTAGACCAGTCAGGTGCCTTAGGCAAGGAAGGTAAACAAATATAATACATCTTTACATAAGTAAACTAATATTCCACAATAACCATGCTTCCCATCATGCTGATACTGTACCTCTGAAACTGTAACTAAGCCCCAGTTAAATACTTTCTTTTATAAGAGTTGTCATGGTCATGGTGTCTCTTCACAGACTAAGGCAGAAGTTGGTACCAGGAGTGGGGTATTGCTACAACAGGTCTGACCATGCTGCTTGTTGGTAGAATTGTGGACTTTGGGTTAGGAAAACAGTTGAACACTTTAAGCCAGGCCTAATAGTCCAGACTATCAGGATCATGAAAGACTGAGAGTGATACAGATTATGATGGTCTGTCTCAAGAGGTTTCAGAGAAGAAGAATATTAGTAAGTGTTCTAAAGACTGTTCTGGTGATATTTTGGTGAAGAATGTGGCTGTTTCTTGCCATTATCCAAAAAGAAAAAATCTGTATGGGGAAAATTGAAGAGTTTTGGATTAATGATGTTGACAAAGGAGATTTCAAGACAGCCTAGTGTTGACTGTGTCATGTGGTTATTAGTGGTCAGTCTCTTTTTTTATTTTATGTTCCCTATTCCCATACTTCCCATTCTCTCAAACACATAAAAATACATTGCTTATTGATAGTAGCCAGTTTTGTGTAGATCTATAATGAAAAGGAGAAAGCTGAGCATGGAAAAATACAAAATATACAGTTTGAGGAGAACAGGAGGCCCAGGAAGTATAATGAAGCTAAGTCCTGTGCTCGAGAATGTAAAAGCAAAAAAAAAAAAAAAAAAAAAAAAAAAAAAAAAAAAAAAAAGCTAAATGGAATAAAGGAGGTGGTAACCTCAGGGCAAGACCCAACCCAGCTGAGGTTCCAACTTATGAAAAGCAATTAAAGAAAAACTTAAGCCATGAAGGAAACAATCTACAACAGAAAGCTAATGCAGATGTAATTGAATGAGGGGGCCATGTTCCAGGCCCAGCAAGCAGCAGAATTTTTCAGCTTCAACCACATGGCTCTGGATTGAGAGTCAAGGGTAGAAGAAAGGTGCTATGGAATATTCCCCTATAACTAAGGAAAGCCACTGAGGCCAGAGATGTCCCTGTATGGAGGCCCAAAGAGGCCATTGTGTGAAGCTGTGAAAGTGAAGCCTGTATTTCACTGGAGGTCCCAAGATGTTGGAGGTAACAGAGTCATGGGATACCTGACAAAGAGAGCTGCTGTTAAGCATGTGAAACCAGTCCAAAAGAGAGAGCTGTGCTGCAATCAACAAAGCTGAAAGGAGTCGGAGAACTGAAGAGTTCTTTAACATCAGACATGGAGATATATAGTTTAGAGTTTTCCCAGCTGGTTTTAGCTCTTGCTTTGGTTCAGTATTTCTTCACTATGCTCCCTTTCCTCCCTTTTAGAATAGTAATGTATATCCTGTGCCATTGTATGTTGGAAGTGTGTGATCTGCTTTTTGATTTTACAAGAGGGTTACAGTTAAGAGATTGCCATGAGTCTCAAAAGAGACTTTGAATTTAAAAAGCATTGAGACTTACAGATTATGGGGACTTTTGAAGTTGGACTGAAAGCATTTTTGCATTATGATGTGGCTATAACCCTATGGGGGCCAGGGAGTAGAATTCGATGATTTGAATAGGCCCCCAGAAGTTCATATATTTGAATGCATAGGGAATGGCACTCTTTAAAAAGATTAGGAGGCAAGATCTTGTTGGAGGAAGTGTGTCACTAGGGGTGAACTTTGAGGTTTCAAAAGCCCAAGCTGGTCCTGGGTTCTATAATAAAGCAGACTGAGCCAGGAAGTGGTGGCACACGCCATTAATCCCAGAACTTGGGAGGCAGAGACAGGCAGATCTCTGTGAGTTTGAGGCCAGCCTGGTCTACAGAGCAAGTGCCAGCAGAGGCTCCAATGCTACACAGAGAAACCCTTTCTTGAAAAACAAAATAAAAAAAAAAAAGAAAGAAAGAAAGAAAGGGAGGGAGGGAGGGAGAATGGGAGGGAGGAAGGGAAAGAAAACAAGCAGGTTGAGCCAAGGGAAGCAAGCTAGTCTGCAGCACCCCTCCATGGCCTCTGCATCCAGGTTCCTGCCCTGACTTCCCTCAGTGATGGACTATGATGTGGAAGTGTAAGTCAAATAAACCCTTTCCTCCCCTACTTGCTTTTTGGTCATTGTGTTTAATCGCAGCAATAAAAACACTAAGACATTATGTTTATTTTTTTCCCCCAAAGGGGTGATAGACAGAAATGGGACAACATTTCACTATGTACCCTAAGCTGGTCTTTAACATGAGGTCTTCCCACTCTGGGGTTTCAGGTAAATAATTTCCTATAGTTACAGCTACACACAACGGCACATGGTCATCAAACTGTGACTTCTCAGTTGCCAGTGGGACCCAAGGGTTTTGGTGCAGATCAGCTATGCACTGGCCTTATGTCCCACCAAATCCCACATGACTTAGGTCTGGAAATCTGACTGGGGTGTCACAGAAATGAAGAAATTACAGACATGTGCACAGAAAACCTGGGTCAGGTGGGTTGTGCACAACTCTGATGGAGTGGCATGAACTACTGCACTAACCTGGAGCCATGTGTTTATTAGGTACAACTCCGGAGGTGTCTGTTGGTGAGCAGCCTCTGGCTATCAACACCTGGCAGGAGGAAGCTGCAGTTGCTAGTTTTCCCTCACACTGGGTAATTGTTGGTAAACACTTGTAATTGGGTTCTAGGAAGGCTTTATCATTTTGAGCTTGACCCATAGCAGGAAAGCTTTGCCTTTCACACAGGCCTGAGGCACTTGACATGGCCATGCTCATTCACTCCCTCAACGTCCTTCTATTCCTGCCTCAACACAGGACACAGCTGGGGAAATTGTTCATCAAAAGAACCCCCAAATTTTTGAAGGTTCTCCAAGGTATAGAAGATAATCCTTCACACTGGGCATCGGTGGCGCATGCCTTTAGTCCCAGCACTTGGGAGGCAGAGGCAGGTGGATCTCTATGAGTTCTAGGCCAGACTGGTCTACAGAGTGAGTTCCAGGATAGCCAAGGCTACACAGAAAAACCCTGTTTCTAAAAAACAAACAAACAAACAAAACCACGCTAACCCTTCACTTAGGTGTCAGGCTCAGCCTGACAGTGTGGTACAGCCAGTCCTACACAACAGAGATGCAGTTTACATACCAATTGAAGGAGGATGGTACTTAGCTAGGAGTCAGTGAGCCTACCCTAGACTAAGACCAGAGTCTGAAGAATACCTGCTGCTGCCTTCTCCAGCAGAGGTCAGAGGGTTTCACACAGGTGTCGCCTGAATCAGGAGCTTCAACAGCCTAACCTCCCTACACTGGGACAGATGCCTCAGGTCTGGTTCATTGAGCTGGCTAGATAGACCTCAACAAAAGTGTAAGTGAAGAGGCCAGGCTCCTGAATATCGTGTGCATGTTCCACAAAAGAAGATGTTCACAGAAAGCTCTTAGACTGTCTGGCTTTTGTAAATGAAGAACTTGCATACAAGAGTGCCACATATTTTGATATTGGAAATATATGTGTTCAGACTGATCCTAGCAAAGGAAAGTTTGTGAAGGTTACTGCCTACATAAGGAACAGATTACGTCCTGATGTCAAAAGCTACCCACAACCAGCTCCTTGCTGCCCAGGTACACAACCCACAGAACCTTCGTACTCTGTGAAGGATTTTGACAAAATCCACAGCTGTTGCACAGATGAATGACCTGTTTGCTCATAGTCACCTAGAGCAGAAGTTGGGCTTGGAAGTTCTGCAACATCTGAAACACTGTAATCTTCAACTAGCCTCCAGGGCTGCTCTGCTCCCATCCTCAGGCCACACTTCACTGTATGCAGTGACTGACTTATGTCTCCTGGAAGCAGCTGTGGGGCCATGACTCTGCCCTGTCCTGCAGCCTCATGCTCCAGAGGGTCTGAAACAGCCTGTAAAACCAACATTGCTATCTTCACCTCTGGAGCTAACTTTCTGGATGAGTAGCTTGCTTTCTTTGACCCACAACTTGTATAAACCATGTTATTAGTTTGTAGGTGTTTGGAGTTGCTGTTCAAAGCCCTTTCTCTTATTTCTAACCCAGTTCTATTTCAGCTGGAGGAAACACATTGACTTGTGACCTGGCTTGCTTTCTGTTGTTGTGATAAACACCATGACCAAAAGCGACTTAGGGAAGAAAGGGTATATTTGGCTTACATGTCCTGATCGCCATCCACCACTGAGGGACTCCAATGCAGGAACTGTAACACAGGCCTTGGGGGTGGGGGTTGCTGCTTACTGGCTTGCTCTTCATAACTTGCTCAGCCTGCTTTCATAGACAGCCCAGGACTGCCTGCCCAGGGGTGACAGTGTTCATAGTGGCCTAGGCCCTTTCCATATCTATTGCTCATTAGGCAGAAACCACTCATTTGTCTACAGGCTAATCACATGGAGCCTTTGTCTCAGTTGAAGCTTCCTCTTCAAAGATGACCCTAGTTAATGTTGATGACAAAAACAAACCATCACAACTTGCTTTCCTGTAGTTTTCAGTTTTTTCCTTTGAGATAATGCCTTACTCTGTAGGCTTGGTTAGCCTGAAAATCACTATGTAGCTCAAGCTAGCCTCTGACTCCCAGCCATCCTCCAGCCTCAGCCTCCTAATTGTTGAAATTACACCAAACTTTTTTTTTTTCCGAGACAGGGTTTCTCTGTGGCTTTGGAGCTCTGTCCTGGAACTAGCTCTTGTAGACCAGGCTGGTCTCAAACTCACAGAGATCCACCTGCCTCTGCCTCTCTCGAGTGCTGGGATTAAAGGCATGCGCCACCACTGCCTGGCTACACCAAACTCTTTAACCACCACTCCTAACCCTTCCAAATTTTTGAGCCTTGGTTGGTGTGTTGATACTTACCCATTGCTGTGATAAAAAACACCACAATCAAAGGCAACATACAGGAGTGCAAGCTTGTTTCGGCTTGCAGTTCCAGAAAGAGAGCCCATCATGGGGGGAAGGTGAGGGAGCAGCAGAGATGACAGCATGAGGCAAGGCTGACCATAGTGACATGCATCTTCCAAAGCCATGCCTCCTGAAGGTTCCATAGCATCTCCCAAAGAATGCCATCAAATGGGGGCCAAGAGTTCAAATGCCTGATCCTATAGGGGAGGTTTCTAACTTAAACCTCCACATCCTCCAGGATGAAGCTCATTTGGGAGAGTGTCTGCCTAGCATGCATAAAGCCTTGGGGTTGATTCTAGCTCTAAGTAGACTGGAAACAGAAAAGAAAACAAAAACTTCAAAATTATTGAAACTTGTTTTATGGTGTAGAAGACAGCCAGAAATAAAGTCCACCTACTGGGAGACAATGCAGTTCTGATGCTAATGGAAGGTCTTAGGTCTGGGAAAGATTCCGTTCTCACTGTGAACCCGTGCACTGGAGTCTGGATTTTACAGAGAAGCCTGATGAGTTCAGTAAATGTGGATTCCCTCCTGAGAAAGCCAGCTGCCTCTCAATGGTCTCCACACAAGATGGCCCAGATTCTAATTGAAAACAAAACATTGCAGTCTTCAGGTATTTTCAAAAGCAGTGGCCATATGTTTGGATCCATATATATATTTTAGTGTAAAAACATAAATGAACATCTCAAGTCTTGGAATTAATTGTCTTGGGGGGGGGTTATGTTCCCATTTCAGAATTGAAAATCATTCATATTTTCCCTTATTTATACATGAATATATTTTAAAGGGAAACATAATCTGTTTTGCTCAATATCACTGACAATTTAGACCAAGTATAGTGGCATGTGCCTGCAACCCTAGGACTTGGGAGTCAGAGGAAGGAAAACTACTGCAAGTTCAAGGTCAACCTGAGCTACATGGTGAGTTTCACTACTACAGAGCAAGACCCTGTCTCAGAAACAGCAATAAATTTTTAAAAAGCAGTTTGTAGTCACCCGGTGTGTTGAAGTTAGGCCTTGTTGGAATCAGCCACAAGATTCAGCACATGAACAAACTGAAGTGACGTGTGCTTAGAATCATTAGGTATTGTACAGATACATTGCTGACCAGAATTTTTTTCATGCTGTTTGGGAATCAAACCAGGGCCTCAAACTTGCTAATCATAGGTTCTACCCATGACTTACATCTCCAAGACTTTTCTCTGTGTGTCTGTGTCCTGTGGTGTTTATGTGTGTAAGCCAGACACATTGATATTGGGTATCTTCCTCAGTTTAGTCTCCACATATTTTTGAGAACTCTCTCACCGAACCCAGAGCTCAGTAGCTGGCTAAACTTGCCAGCCAGCAAGCCCA
The DNA here is from genome assembly GCF_003668045.3 of Cricetulus griseus. NCBI lineage: Eukaryota > Metazoa > Chordata > Mammalia > Rodentia > Cricetidae > Cricetulus > Cricetulus griseus. Next base: position 83,594,048 of record NW_023276807.1, on the reverse strand, counting down.
GGGATTGTCTTGTCTCTGCCTTCTAGTGTTGGGTTACAGACACACTCCATGCCTGGCTCTTATGTCGGCACTGACAATAAGAAATGAAGTCTGAAAACTGAGGTTCTCATCCTGACACAGCTAGCCAACTGAACCATCTCCTCAACCCAAGAATAATACTTTTAAAGATGTATTCTATTTTTAATGCTGTGTCTGTGTCTGTGAACATGTGTACACAAGAGCAAGTGACCATGGAGGCCAGAAAAAGCATTAGATGCATCAAAGCTGGTTACAGGTAGCTGTCAGCTGTCTGATGGGGATACCAGGAACCAAACTGGTCCTCAAAAAAAGCAGTAAGGACTCTCAACCACTGAGCCTCTTTCCAGCAAGCCCCTCTGAGTATCTTTTAATATGTGTCTACAGACCTCAATAATTAGTAGCCTATTAAAAGAAATTGTCAGTTAGGCACCTATAATTCTAGCACTAAGCAGGCTGATGCAGGAGAATTAAAAGTTCATCAAAAAATAAACAAACAAACAAACAAATAAGGAGTGGTGGGTGGCTGGAGAGGTGGCTCAGCGGTTAAGAGTACTGGCTGCTCTTGCAGAGGACTTGGGTTCAGTTCTCAGCACCTGCATGGTGGCTCACAACTGCCTATAACTCTATTTCTAGGACATCTGAAGCCACCCTCTGGCCTCTGTGGGTATCAGGTACATATGTAGTAAAGTCTTTTTTAAAAGGTTGTTGGGACTGGAGAGATCGCTCAGAAGTTAAGAGGACCTGGGTTCAATTCCCAGCACCCACATGGTAGCTCACAACCATCTTTAACTCCAGTACCAGGGTTCCAAGGCCTCTAGTGGTCTTCTTGGACACCAGGCACACACATGATACACAGACATACATGGAGGCAAACCATCCAAATACATTTTTTAAAAACTAATTATCATTTGTATAAAATAAATGAAATAGGAAGTTTATTCCCTTCCCATCTTCTGGGGGTGGGGGTTTCCTGTCTCTTCTGAGCCCTCCTACCACTGACACCTGGTTTCTTTGTTTGGTTTTGTTGAGACAAGGTCTCACTATGAAGCCCAGGTATCCTGGAATTCATGGAGATCCTCCTGCCTCTGCTGGGATTAAAGGTGAGCTTCACCACACCCAGCAGACTTATTTTGGCTTGTTTTTAATTGTACACCAAGCAGTCCTCACACAACTGGAGCATATACATTCTTAACTGTGGGTAAGAGGATGGTGATAACAGGCCCTCAGAAAGCAGTGCTTGCCCACAAAGTTATCTGAGCATTTTTAAGCCATCATTTTTCATATCTTCTTAATATATTGAGCTGATATACCTCAAAGTAGCCAAGAGACCATTCATGACAAACCCTAAAGCTGTTTAGAAACAGTTATTATGGGACTGGAGAGATGGCTCAATGGTTAAGAGCACTGACTGCTCTTCCAGAGAACCTAGGTTCAATTCCCAGCAACCACATGGTGGCTCACAACTGTCTGTAACTCCAGTTCTATGGGACCCAACACCCTTACACAGACATACATGAAGGAAAAATGTACACAAAATAAAAATAAATAAGTTATTAAAAGAAAGCCCAAGAGGCATTTCATTAAAAAAAGAAATGATTTATGCTTCCCAACACCAATTTTTTTCTCAATCTTTCTTTCTAAAATAATCACAAGTCTAGATGCTCCAGACTGATTAACAGTTCCAATTTGCAACACTTCGATGATAGCTCAATCCCTTGCATCTGGTAAGTGTTTTTCAATTAAACTTCCTTGGCATACCACGATAAATTTTGTTTTATAAAAATGTGAGGTTGGATGTGTAGCTCAGAGATAGAGCATTTGTCCAGCAAGTATATGTGAGACCTTGGGCTGAATCCCCAACTCAAGCCCCAGACCCCCAACACACACACACACACACACACACACACACACACACTACGGTGGAAGCAGGATCATTGGGAATTCAAGGACAAAAAGATAGACTAGGCTACATAGAGTCTGTCAAAACCCCTAGCAACAGTGGTGGTGGTGGTGGTGGTAGTGGTGCAAGCCTTTTAATCCCAGCAGTTGGGGTGGAGGCAGGGGTGCAAAGGCAGGTAGAGCTCTGAGTTCAAGCCCAGCCTGGTATACAGATAAAGTTCCAAGTCAGCTACGGCCACACAGAGAAACCCTGTCTCAAAAGAACCAAGAAAGAAAGAAAGAAAGAAAGAAAGAAAGAAAGAAAGAAAGAAGGGAGGGAGGGAGGGAGGGAGGGAGGGAGGGAGGGAGGGAGGGAGGGAGGGAGGGAGGGAGGGGAGGGAGGGAGGGAGGGAGGAGGGAGGGAGGGAGGGGGAGGGAGGGAGGAGGGAGGAGGGAGGGAGGGAGGGAAGAAGGAAGGAAAATTAAACTCTGTGGTCTTTCTGCCCTGGAGTTCTTCAAGTGTTTGTCCTGACCTATTGTTTCTTTCTTTCTGAGACAGGTATTTTCCTGTAGCCCAGGCTAACTTTGACCTCACTTGTAGCCAAGGCTATCCTCTACCTGGTAACTCTTCTGCATCAGTTTCCCAGAAGCAGGCGTTCCAGGTGTGAGCCACCAGGCTGGGCCCGCCTGGAACTTTTCATTTTAAGTTATACCATTGGATTAAAACCTCCTGTGCCCTGCAGATAACTCCCATGGTTCCCTGTGCTCCCTCTTCTTCCTGAGGACTACTTTTGTCTTGCTTTGAGATAGTGTTTCATGTACTCCAGACTGATTACAATCTGGAATTTCTTGTCCTCCTGCCTCTGTCTCTCAAAGACTGTGACAGCAGGAGTACATCACCATGTCTGGCTTTTGGCATCTACTTTTTGGACAATTGTTCCTATTGTCCATTACTGTAGGAGTCTCTCTAGTGACTCCTTCTCACTCCCTTTTTAGTTTAATCCTCTGTTGCAATTTTCCTTATAATCCCTGAGGTAAGTGCTGGTGTATCACCCAGATCACCCCTCAGCTTCGGGGAAGGATGGGAGTGACAGCTCCCATATACCTTCTCTCTGGGAATTGCCTTCCTGCAGATAGAGCCACCTCCCCCAAGGACATGTCCTGGAGGACAGCCTGCAGGCCCGAATCTGATGACTATTCAACACAGGGATGAGGAGAGCCCATGGGCGACATACGCTCACTCCACAATCACTTTGGTTTTGTTGTGATTACATCAATGCCTTCTCCAGAGTTCTACAGATGTTAAGTTGGAAAACACACATTCATAATCATCTGCGCAGAAATCTTCATGTCTATCTGTTTCCTGGACAATCCAACCTAAGAGAGTTTGGTGCAAAAAGTGGCTTGAGGAAATAGATCCCAAAGCTGAGGTCATAACTAGATAGTGAAGTGCTTACCCAGCATGCACAAGCCCCTGGATTTAATTCCCAGGACCACATAAAGCCAGATTTGGTGGCATATACCTATAACTGTGATCCTAGCACTCATGCAATGTAGTCAGGAGCATCAGAAGTTCAAGGTTATCCTCAGCCACCCTGGGCTGTGCACTACTCAATCTCAAAACAAAACAGCAACAACAAAAATGACCTTTAATGCTAATACTAGATTTTGGAACTGGATCACATATTTTCCATCTGGCAGTGAAGACTCCGTCACTGGAGAACTACCAGCTCCCAGCTTGCAATAAACTGCTGACAGTTTTCACTAGCAAACTTGGATAGAATACTCCAAGGGAATGAGCCACCCAGGGTTTTGGCAGATTGGGGAAGACTAATGATAGGAAAATGGAATTGGGTGGTTCTGAGTATCATTGCTTCACCTTAGAAAGGCACCAGGCCACTAGACGTGGCAGCAAGTACCTTTACCCACTCAGCCATCTCAAGGGCCCTTGTCTGCTGTCATCTGTGGATGTATATGACTACTGCTTCAGTTCCTGTTGCATAGACTTCCCTGTGAATCATGGAAATGCTTTCTCCTGCAAGTTGTCAGGATATTTCATCATAGCCATAGGAAATAAACCTAAAATTATATGAGCACTGGTGACCAAGTCCAGGTCCTCAGACTTGTATGGCAAGCACATAACTGGGTCATTCCCCGAGCCATGTTTGACTGTTTGTTAGTTTCATGTAACCCAGGCTGGCCTCTTGCTCACTATGTAGCTGAGGCTGGTCTTGAACTTCTGATCACAGACATTGAAATCTTGATCACACATACACACACCTGGTGTGTATGAAGACTTACTATCTCTTCTAGGCAGAAGACAGAAAAAGAAGGGGAAAATCCTCAAAGTAGGACTCTTCACCTAAGTATAAGAACACCAGGGCTAGTGAGTTCCATTCCGGGGACCCATATGATGAAAAGAGAACATTGATTCCCTCAAGTTGACCTGTGACCCCAAAGCCCAAGCTCTCCTCCCTGATGCCAAAATGAACAAGTAAATAAATAAATAAATAAATAAATTTTTAAAAGAGTAGCATAATTTAAAGTGTTTTAGCCTAAGCAGGTCTGATGTGTCAAAGTCCATATCCTGGGGTCTGGAGGGATGGCTCAGTGGGTAGAGTCCTCACTGTAAAAGCACGAAGCTCCTGAATCTAGGCGAGCATTCCAAAACAGATTACCAAAAGCAGCAGCCCTACTCTTGAGGTAATGGGGAGGGCAAACAGTACCTCACAAAGAGCATCAGTGGTAGGAAAAATGTCATGGAGAACATCTAGGCAAACTCTACTGGCAAATCACAATGGAGATCACTAGAGTACTGGAGCAAAAAGATGCTCCTTGAATTCAAGTTAGAATTTTATGAGCATTTGAAAACTAGCTCCTTTGTGTAAATGTACCACATTTTCTTTATCCATTCTTCAGTTGAGGGACATCTAGGTTGTTTCCAGTTTCTGGCTATTATTAATAAAGCCACAATGGACATAGTTGAGCAAATGTCCTTGTGGTAGGGTGGAGTGTCCTTTGGGTATATGCCCAGGATTGGTATAGCTGGGGCCAAAAGTAGATAGATTCCCAGTTTTCTGAGGAACCACCATATTGATTTCCATAATGGCTGTACAAGTTTGCACTCCCACCAGCAGTGGAAAAGTGTTCCTGCAGCTGAGGCCTCAGACATCGCATGGGAACCTTCAGCTGAGGCCTCAGAGTTATGAATGGCAAGAAGAAAACCTAGTGGTGTTTCAAAGAATGCTGATGAGACTCTCAGAAGAAATTCTGCTAACCCCAGAAACCCAGAAGTATGACTCATCCTGAGAATTCATTTTATTAGCCAATCAACTTGTGACGTCATAAGTGCTGTTCTTTTGCTGCAGCGACCGGTAATGAAACGCGACAGAGGAGTGAGTGAGAGCAAGCAGGCAAAAAACAAAATCTTCCTTCTCCCGTTCTTTGTAGAGGCTGCCACCAGAAAGTGTGGCCAAGATTAAAGATGGCTCTTCCCATCTCAAAATATCTGGATTAAAGGTGGGTCTTTCCACTTTCAACTAATTCCCAAAAATGACTTCATGAAGAAAAATCCCTCACAGGTGTACCCAATCAATTTGGTTTTAGTTAATTCCAGATGTTGACAACCAAGAACAGTCATCACAGGTGAGGAAAGGGTTTATTTGTCTTACAGGTTACAGGCCATCATCAAGAAAAGCCAAGGCCAAGAGCTTGAATCAGAATCCAGCAGAGGAACACTGCTTACTGGCTTCCTGCAGCCTTGTATTCAGCTACCTTTCTGATGTAGCCCAGGTCCACCTGCCTAGGTATAACACTGCCCACCGTGGGCATGGCCCTCCCACATCAATTATCAAGAAATACCCACAGACCAATCTGATGGAAGCAATTATTCAGCTGAGGTTCCCTCTTCTCAAGTGACTCTAGTTTTGTATCAAGTTGACAGCTATGTCACTGGGGGTGGGCTCTGAGATTTCAAATGCTCAAGCCAGGCCCAGTGTCACTCTCTCTTCTGGCTGCATGTGGATCCAGATGTAGACCTCTCAACTTCTTTCCAACACCATGTCTGCCTGAGTGCCACCATACTTCCACCCTGCTGATAATGGACTAAACCTGTGAACTATAAGCCAGCCCCAATTAAATGCTTTCCTTTATGAGAGTTGCCATGGTGATGGCATCTATTCACAGCAATAAAACTCTAACTAAGACAAGGGAGTAGAAAGAATGTAAGAGCCAGAGGAAGCAGAGGAGTGCTGTAGAATGCTGGCACAGCATGGAACATGGCTGCTGTAATCTTTTCTTTCCATAAATATTTTGTTATTAAAAATGTTTTCAATTACTTTAAAAATTTAAATAAATATTTTTAAACATTTAAAATAACTTTTAAAATTATTCATACATTATATTTTTATCATATTTTCCCCTCCCCCCAACTTCTCTCAGATCCTCCCCACCATAGTACTCTTGAACTCACAGCAGTTGTCATTACGCACACAATTATGGCTGTCAACACCTGCTGTGGAAGGCTCATGAGGCACCACCCCTCGAAAAGGAGCTATAGGCAATTCATGGTTGCTGAGAAGGAGGACATTCTCATTATTGATATAGCCACTGTGTTAAGTCTCTCTCTGTCTCTGTCTGTGTCTCTGTCTCTCTCTCACACACACACACACACACAACAACAACAACAACAACAACAAAGCCATGAAAGTAGAAAAGTAGAAAGGGACATAGCTTCACTATGTGGTCCTGGCTGGCCTAAAACTTAATATGCAGACCAGGCTGGCGTCAAAGTCACAAAGATTTCTTCCTGTGGTGGGGTTAAAGGTGTGTGTCCCATGCCTGCTGAGTTATGATCTCACATCCCACAAAGTACTTTCACTAGAATGCTAAGTGCAGAGCCCTCCTCTGTCAAGCCCACAAATGCAAGGGATTTCTTTGTTCCGTGGTGTCACAGTGACACCTCCACCCCCATGTCTGGCACCTGAAACCCACCTCAAAGCATCTCTCTGTCAATACTAGAAAGAATCTTTATTATCTAAAGATGTGTTTATTTTTTTACTTTATATGTGTAAGTATGTATGTGCCTGGTGTGTGTGCCTATGTGCCTGGTGCCTGAAGAGGTTAGAAGAGGGGGCCAGATGCCCTGTAAATGGAGTCACAAATGGCAGCTGCCATGTTGGTGCTTGGATCTGAACCAGGGTCCTCTGGAGGAGCAGCAAGTGCTCTTAACCCCAGCTCTCTAAGCTCCAGAATCTGTATTTTTTAAAGCATCTGGTATTATGGTCCTGTCCTTCCATCTTACCACTGGAGAGAAAAAAAACCTAACATGAGACTGCTCTGCCAAGGCAGAGACTCTGCAAATGGCTGAAGAAAGCTGGAGACAAATCTCACCCAGCAAGAGCACAGGTTGCTCTTCCAGAGGACCCAGTTCAAGCTACACAGACACTCCAAGGACCCAGAAGTGCAGGCCACACATGCCCATACACCGCTATTGTCTGGGAAGGAACTGTTCTCCCTGGAAGAGCTGCTGAAGGTCTGACAACCTGTAGGAGAGATGGGTAAAGAAGAGAGTATCTTGGTCAATGCTGCTCAATTATGTATGCCAGTTGTTCTCTTATTAAACCTAACTTTATGCCAGGGCCCCAAAGATGAACTGGGGGAGGGAGTGACACTGAACCTCTTTATATGGTTCTCTTCCAGTTGTGGATATAATGAATTACTGAAGAAGTCTCTTTGATCTGCTATTCAAACAAATAAAGTTGGCTCTTGGCCACTGAGCCTCATGTCCTGAGTTCAATCCCTAGGACACACTGTGCAAGAAGAGAACCAACTCCCACCCCACACACTATGGCATGCACACCACACACACTAAAATAAATGTAATTTTTAAAGATTTTTTTATTTTGTATTTATTTGAGTATTTTGCATGCAAGTATGTCTGTGTACCACATGCATGTCTGGTGCCCATGGAAGCCAGATGAGGGTACTGGAACTGTAATTATAGACAGCTTTGAGCACTATATAGGTGCTGGGAATTGAACCTGAGAGCTGTGGAAGAGCAGCCAGCACTCTTAACCCCTGAGCCATCCCTTCAACCCCAATGAATGTAATTTTTATTTGTTTGTTTTTTGAGACAGGGTTCTCTGTGTAGTCTTGGCTGTCCTAGAACTTACTCTGTAGACCAGACTGGCCTCCAGCTCACAGAGATCCACTCTGCCTCTTGAGTGCTGGGATTAAATGTGTGTGCCACCACCGTCCAGCAATAAATGTAATTTTTAAAGGGGGGGAAAAGAAAAGTAAGATCCAACTTATCTGTTCTCTCTAAGAAGCTCAATTAACTAGGAAAAATATTCAAACATGGAGGGTCAAAAGTTGGAAATCGCCGGGTCTTGGTGTCGGGCTCACGGATCTGTGAGTCTGGGGATAGGCTGTAAAGTTTAGGAAGCTGCTTCTGTCACTCCGGCTCCCGAATCGCCCGGCAGCTGGGCCAAGTGGGGAGTGGCAGTGCCGGGGTTTGAACTCGACCGAGAGCTAGGAAAGGCGTAGCAGGGCCGAGATGAGCCAGTCTTTGGTTTGCCCCGAGACAGTGAGCAGGGTGAGTTCTGTGCTTAATCGAAAAAGCCGGCAATTTGGGAAGAAACATCTTTTTGACCAGGATGACGAGTCATGCTGGAACTCTGACCAGGACCACTCCCAGTGGGTGACACTCGAGTTTCCCCAGTGTGTTCACATCACAGCTGCAGGTGCAGTTCCAGCGCGGCTTCTCCAGTCGCCACAGCTACCTGGAAGGTTCACAGTCTGGGAACCACTCAGCAAGACTGTGGACTTCTACCCTGAGGACACAAACGCCCTTCAAACCTTCTCCATCCCCACTGTGGAGGTGGACCGACTGAAGTTGACCTTTGAGGACACCACCAACATTTTTGGCCTTGTGGTTATCTACCATCTGCGGATGCTGGGTGAGAAAGCAGTGTAATAGCTATTGGCGGCCACCTCCTCCAGGAAGCCCCCCCCCCCGAGACACCCAGAAGCCCTTCAAGTTCACAGATTTATTGGTTCCTGTTGGGGAGGGCCCTTTCCCACCACTGTCCAGGAGCTGCCTCAAGCCAGTTGTGGGAGACTGGTTTATTCCCTGAGTGCCTGGGTTCCCAATAGGCTGTCTTCACTCAGGGTCTGCAGGCCCCAGAGTACTCTGGAACAGTTTCAGGATATGGGTCTCCAACACCTGTTGCTCTGTGGGAGGAGGTTGGAGTGGGTGAGGGGAGTGGAACCGCGCTGCTCAACCTCAAATGTAAAATGGAGGCCGTGAGCAGCAATGAAGAGAGACCCAGAAGGTGGTTCAGACCGGCCTGGAAGCTGGGACCCTTCCCAGGTGGGAAGGGCGGCCAAGGACTAACCTTGAGAATAGGCTATTTTAAGACAAGGCCTGCCTAGCTCCCCTCCACTATCCTGCTCTTGCTATCCACTGAGTCAAAGCAATACCAGACCCTCAGCCAATGTGGCCACACAATTGTAGCTCTCCTAGCCTCCAGAGCCATAAATCCAAATAAAACTTTTTTTATCTCTTGTTAAAAAAAAAAGTTGGAAATCATACTACTCAACACATGGAAGTGCCAAACAAGCTGGTGTAGCAGTTCTCATATCTGACAAAGCAGCCTCAAACCAAAACTAGCCAGAAGAAATAGAGGACCACTGTGCATTAACAAAGGGAGCAATACATCAAGAGATATGGCCATTGTAAATATTTATGCACCAAATCACACGCCCCCAATTTCATAAAATAAACACTAAAAGGCATAGTATCACATAGATCCTGACACAGTAGTGGTGGAGAACTCCAATACCCTATTCTCACATCTAGGTAAGTTTTCTAAATTAAAAATTAATAAAGAAACAAACTAATTAATAAAATAGACAAACTAGATTTAATGTAAGATAAGGAGCACACATTTTTCTCAGCAGCACATGGACCATCTCTAAAATTGAGCACACTGCAAGCCACAAAGCAGGCACTAATAAATATAAAATAATTCAAAATAATTTCCTGCATCCCATCAGACCACATTGGAATAAAGCTAGAAAACAACAGCAATACTAACTTCAGAAAATGCACAAATACTTGGAGACTAAATAATGTACCTTGAAATGAACAGTAGGCTGGTCATTGAAGAAACTGGGGAGAAACTTGACATTCCTAGAATCAAATGACAATGGAAATACAACCTAAACCTACCTGTGACAGCTGTTCTTGGTTGCCAACCAACTATATCTGGACACAACCTACCTGTGACAGCCGTTCTTGGCTGTCAACCAACTACATCTAGAATTAACTAAAGCCCAAGTGGCTGGGTGCACCTGTGACAGCTGTTCTTGGTTGTCAACAATTACATCTGGAATTAACTAAGACCCAAGTGGCTGGGCACACCAATGAAGGAGTTTTCTTGATTAAATCATTTGAAGTGGGAAGACCCACCTTTAATCCAGATCTTTTGAGGTGGAAAGACCTACCTTCAATCTGGGTCACACCTTCTAGTGGTAACCTGGAAGAAGGAAGGTTTTGTTGTTTGCCTGCTTGCTGTCATTCTCCTTGGCAAGTCCATTCCTTCACTGCCATGAGAGCCTACTTCTACTGAAGACAAGCTATGACAGTCAGCATTGCGGACTGAACAACTAGTGGAGTCTTAGACCTTCCATTCATAGGCAGCCATTGTTGGATTAGTTGGACCACAGTCTGTAAGCCATGCTAATAAATCCTCATTATATGATATATAAACTCAATCTATCAGTTCTGTTCCTCTAGATGACCCTGATTAATACATTATCTCAGAGCCTCTGGGATACAGTCACGACAGCCCTAAAGGGAACGTTTATAACTGATACTCACATTTTAAAAGCCAGAGAGATCTCAAATAAATAACCTAATGATGCACCTCAAGGCCCCAGAGAAGCAAGAAGCCAAAGCCACATGCATCAGACAGAAAGAAATGAATAACAGAGGAGAAACTAATGGAATAGAAACTAACACACACACACACACACACACACACACACACACAAGAAACTAAAACACAATGCATAGAATTAATCAAAGAATTGTTTCTTTGAAAAGATTAACAAGACTGATCATTCCAAACACAAAAAAAGGGAGAGAACACTCAAATTAATAAAATTAGACATAATCAAACTAGATACTTTAAAAAAATAAAAAATAAATAAAATTAGACATGAAAAGGGAATTGCTACATTGTCCAGTGAAATTTGAATCACAGGGGAAAACCTTTAAAATTTATATTCAAATCGTTTGTTAAATCTAGAGTAATGGATACATTTATAAATGCATATGACTCATCAAAATTAAAGCCAAAAGATATAAACTATTTATATTTTTTTTCAAGACAGGATTTATTTGTGTAACACTGGCTATTTATATTTTTAAGCAAAGTGAAAATAGAATTATTAAGGAAAGAGAAAAAAGCCAAAGAATGGAAAGAGGGACAAGGAGAAAATACCCAACATTAAGAGTGAGATTGAAGCAGTGATAGAAAGTCTCCCCACAATGAAAATCCCATGCTAAATGGATTTACTACTGAATTCTACTGAACTTTTAAGAAAGACTTTAACCCCAATACCTATAAGCTATTCTACAGAACAGAAAGGGAAGAAACATTCCCAAACTCACTCTATGAAGCCAGTGTAACCAAAAGCACATAAAGACACAACAAAGGAAACTGTAGGCCAATCTCTCTGATGAGCACAGATGCAAAAATTCTCAACAAAATACTTACAAACTTAATTCATGAACATAACAAAAAGATAGTACATTGAGGCAAAGTTGGCTTCATCCCAGGGACACAACAAAGTTTCAGCCTGCACACCTGAATTAATATAATACACCATATTAATTGACTTAAAGACAGACTCGTATGATCACCTCAATAGATACAGGAAAGGTATTCAACAAAGCTCTAATGGCCTTGATGATAAAAAGCACTTTAGAAACTGGAAGTAGAAATAGCATACCTCTCCATACTATAGGCTATCTCTGACACTCCTTAGTCAACATTATACCAAGTGGGGAAAACTCAAAGTATTTCCCAAAACCAAGAGTAAGACAAAGATGCCTTTCTACATTTTTTATTAAATACAGTACTGGAAGTCTTAGCTAGAGCAATAAGACAAGAAAAGCAAATGCAAGGTTTAAAAATAGGAAAGGAAGAAATTGAAGTGTCCTTATTCACATATGATATGATTCTATACATATCCTAAAGACTCCAGCAGTTAGTTGAGAGGCAGAGGCAGCCAAATCTCTGAGTTTCAGGCCAGCCTGGTCTACAGAGCAAATTCAGGACAGCCAGAGCTACACAGAGAAACCCTGTCTTGGAAAGCGTAATTAATTAATTGACAAATAAATAAATAATGAATGTTTAAAAATGAGATGCTAAAACCCTAAAGGAAAAAAATTTAGGATGTAGAAATCTGAACTTCCCCAACATTGTTTTATTAATTATTTTGGAATTTCATAATGCCCCTCGGTCACACTCACTTCCCATCCCTTCCAGGTTCACCCTCCCATCCTTGGATGAACCCCTGGCCCTGCGCGCGTGCGCTCCGCAACAAATACACCAAGTCCACTTTGTGTTGCCCCTTTACTCATTGGAGCACGGCCAAACTCCGAAGGCCAGCCCCATAAAGAAAACTGGGTCCTTCCCCACCTCCCCGGCCAGAAACTGTCAACTGTGAAGAGCTACACTTCATCATCTTTATCACAGTTTTTAAGGACTCTCTTCAATGGCTTCCTCTCTGGACTGTTTCCTTCGGGCACTCATGGTGGTGGTGGGGGGGGGGAGTGGGCAATAGAGGAGAGGTTCTCACAAAAGCCTACAATGTCTGCCATGCTTAGTTATGAGTCTGCAGTCATTGATCTCATTGCAAAAGAAGCTTCCCTGGCCATGGCAGCTGGTGGCCCCGAGGGTACCCTGGTGTAACTTTGATGTTTGTAACCTGCAGGCATTGCCAAGGCCCCACACTTTCCTCCCTGAAACAGCAGGGCAAGCACAGGTGGCTCCATTGTGGGTTGAGCGGTGGCACCTTTGTCCTTTGTCCAGCACAGCTGTGCTCCCCGTACCTGTTCTAGTTCCTCTTCTCACCACCAAGCACGCCACTCCACTCTGCCATCCTTTTTTTTTTTTTTTTTTTCCAGTTCCGTGAAATTACTTTTTAAACGTAAGTGTCTTCCCGTAAGACCTGACATTTCTTAGTTGTTCCCGAGATACCGCTCTGCGGGGTCATCCTCCACTGCTTCGTCTCCCCAAGAAGCATTGTGGGCCTCCCGGGAGCGGCCCACAGCCTATGGGTACTGGTGGCCACTGCAGCTTGAATCTGAGTTCCGTCAAGAAGCTTCTGAGTGGGATTCTGGTAGCACAGGATATGCCCCAAGAATTAACAAATGGGATTGTGTGAAGTTAAAAGCCTTCACCGAGCCGAAAAGATGACTCAACGGTTAAGAGCATTTGTAGCTCTTGAAGAGGCCCTGGGTTCAGTTCCCAAAGACCACGCAGTAGCTCACAACCATCCATAACTCCAGTTCCAGGGGAATCCGGTTTCTGCAGGAACCAGGTGTGCACGTGGTACACATACATCCTTGCAGGCATAATATTCATACAAATAAAATAAATAAATCTGATTTCAAGAAGTCTTCATGGCAAAAAGAGCTGTCAACAGAGTGTTCAGACAGCCAAAATTAGGAGAAAATCTTCACTAATTATATTTCAGCCAAGGGACTAGTATCTAGAATGTAAATGCCTGTAAACACACACACACACACAACACACACACACACACACACACACACACACACAAATAAATAGATAAATAAATGTTTACAAAGTTTTAAGGGCTGGAAAGTGGGGTCAGTAGTTGTTCTTACAGAGGATCTGGATTCAATTCCCACACTCACATGGGAGCTCATAACTGTCTGTAACTCCAGCTCCAGGAGATCTGACGTGTTCTTCTGACCTCTGCAAGCACCAGACATGTATACAGTGCACAGACGTACATGCAGGGAAAACCCACATGCACATAAAATAATAAAATAAATCTTTCTTTCTTTCTTTGTTTTTTGAGACAGAGTTTCTCTAATATAGCTTTGGGTGTCCTGAAACTAGTCTATAGACTAGACTGGCCTTAAACTCAGAGATCCACAAATATAAATTATTTTTTAATTAAAAATAGAACCACCATATGACCCAGCTATAGCTCTCCTGGACATACTCAAAGGACTCCACATCCTGCCACAGGCATGCACATTCTCGTGTATTGCAGCTTTTTTCACTACAGCCAGGAAATGCAATCAGCCTGAGTGTCTACCAACAATGGATGGATAATGAAACAAAGGACATATACACAATGGAATTTTATTCAGCTGTGAAAAAAAGCAGTATTATGAGATGTGTAGGAATTTGGGATGGACCTGGAAAGAGTACATTAAGTTTGGTAGGTGTAGCGTTTTTTTTGAAAGAGAAATGTCCCCCATAGTCTCAGGTGTTTAAATACATGGTCCCCAGTTGGTGGCGCTGTTTGGGTAGGATTAGGAGGTGTGGCCTTTTTGAAGTGGGCTTTGAGGTTCACAAAACTTCCCCATCCCCTGTTTGCTTCCATGCTTTACACCTGCTGCCATGATACAAGCCATGACAGGCCCTTATCCCTCTGGAATCATAAGACCAAATAAACCCTCCCTTCTATAAGTTGCCGTTGGCCATAGTATTTTATCACAGTAATGGAAAAGTAATGAATACAGCAACCCAAGCTCAGAAAGGCAAACACCGTATGTCCTCCCTCAAACGTTGACCCTAGCTTCTAATTGTTAAATATGTGTAGTTAGGTGGGCGTAAGTGTGGGCAGAGGCCAGAAAACTAGAAATGAACCCATAAATAGGGAAGAAAAGAAATAGAAGCTGGGGGGTAGGGCAATAGAACACCAGAACACGTGACATGGAAGTGTAAAGGAGAATACTGGGAGTAGAGGGTGCAGCAGGGACAAGGGGCAGGGAGATGAGAGGGAGGAAGTGTGGGAGGGGAGGAACAAAGCTAATTATACATGAAAATTCTGTAAGGAAAACTGTTACTCTGTAGACTAATTAAAAACAAATTAAATGCCAGGTGTGATGGTATGCTCCTTTAATCTCAGCAATTGTGGGGCAAAGGCAGGCAGATCTCTGTGAGTTCAAAGCCAGCCTGGTTGGTCTACATAGCAGGATCCAGGCCATCTAGGGCTACATAACGAAACCACTTCAAAAACAAAAGCAACCACAAAACTTTTTCTAAAAAAAATAAAAAAATAAAAAATAAAAATAAATAAATAAATAAATAAACAAAGCAAAAAACTGAACATACTGACTCCCACCTATAATCCAAGCACTCAGGAGGCTGAGGCAGATGGAGCAACATGAGTTCACACCCCATCTGGACTACACAGTGGGTCTAGGTCAGCCTGGTCTACAGAATGAAACCCAGAATCTATGGTGATATATTACTTAGGCTTTATTAAAACTTGCCTAAGGATTCAGAAAGAAAGTCAACCATAAACTATAGAGGTCAGGCAGTGGTGATGCTCACTTTTAATCCCAGGTCTCAGGATTAAGAGGTACACGGATCTCGGTTAGTTCAAGGCCACACTGACTACATGAAATTGATGCAGTCTTAAAAGAAACAGCTCACCCAAAGGTGATCTCAGAACCTGGGGTCACACACCTTTAATCCCAGCACTAGGGAGGTGGAGACAGCAGAGATATGGCTGGGTGGAGAGAGGAATATAAGGAGGAGGAGACAGGAACTGAGAGCTTTTGCCTCTGACGATTCATGGGACAGGATTGCCTTTCCGCTTGGCTGCTATGCTTCTCTGATCTTCAGCTTGAAGCTTGAACCCCAATATCTGTCTCTGGGTCGTTTACTTTTTGTGCTACAACAGTCAGAATAAAGCCGGGCGATAGTGGCTCACACCTTTAATCCCAGCACTTGGGAGGCAGAGGCAGGTGGATCTCTGTGAGTTCTAGACCAGCCTGGTCTACAAGAGCTAGTTCCAGGACAGCCTCCAAAGCCACAGAGAAACCCTGTCTCAGAAAAAAAAAAAATCAAAATAAGAGTGAAGATATCTTCATCCCTCAAGGGAAGTTTACAGTGCCATTTGAACTATTTTACCGGCTGCCATTTGGTGACTGGCCTTGTCATCCAGAGTTCTTCTCTTGTTTCAGGGCCTTGGAACTACTTGGGATATTGTATCCTTCATGCCATAGACCTTGTCAACTCGGAAACTGTTTTGAAGAAATTGGAGTTTGATGAACTGTCTGCCCTGTGATAGGGAATTGTGTTGGTCCTTTGAGGCTCTGTGGAGCCATTTGAGACATAGAAGCAAGGGTGTTGAGGAGATCTCCATTGTAACTGTGTAACCAAAAATAAATAAATAAAACTACATCACAAAAAAAGAAGAGTGAAGAAATTTATTGGCTCATGTGACCTCGAGCAACCACAATGTATTAGATTACTTACTAGCAGGCCAGGTGGGGAGTGTGTACTTGCTATACTTCCTGCCTCATGTAGGTCAGTACTGCAGTTGGAGAACACTGCAGAAAAGTTATGCAGTGCACTGATGGACGCAGTATAGGGAGTCTATTAAATCAGTGTCACATTCTCTCCCATTCTTAGGATCTCGAACGACTATCATTTCACTCCCTGCATTTTTAAAATTTTATTTAAAAATCAGATTTTTTAAAAATGTATTTCTATTAATGTTTTGCCTGCCTCCTGTGTACCATGTACGTGCCTGATGCCCTTGGAGGTCAGAAGAGAGCATTGGATCCGCTGGAACTGGAGTTACTGATGGTTGTGTGCCACCATGCAGGTGATAGGAACTGAGCATGGGTCTTTTTGCAAGAGCAACAAGTGCTCTTAACTGCTGAGCCATGGCTCTAGCCCTTTAAAAAAATTTCTCAGCCAGGAAGTGCTGGCACACATGTCTGTAATCCCAACACTTGGGAGGCGGAGGCAAGTACGTTCGAGTCCAGCCTAGTCTACAAAGTGAGTTCCAGGACAAACAGGGCTATTATATAGAGAACCCCTGTCTCGAAAAAATTTCCCATTTAGTGTGTGTGTGTGTACATGTGTGTACACATTTGTCTGTCACAGGATGCATGTAAATGCCAAAAGACAACTTTTAGGAGTGAAAGTTTTCTCCTTCTACCATATGGGTACCAGGTATCAGAGTTGGGTCATCAGGCAAGAGCCTTCACCTGCTGAGTGAAGGCCTAAATGCATTTTCAACTTCTTGTAAAATCTGTGTTTTCCAGACCTGCACAGTTCCCATGCTGAGATAATAGCACTGCAAGGTTTCCAGTCCATCCCTGCCTTGAGAGCCACATGCAGTGACTGAATCCCTGACGTCAGACAGCTAGGCTGCCACTCTCAAGGCACACCAGGTGTGTCAGCAGCTTTAACCTCTGCAGGAAGAACATCCAGGACATCTTCAGAGATGGAAATCCCTGGGAGAGAAGGGGAATGAGGCTGACTAGACGCCACAGAGAAAGCCCATAGCATGGTGGCTGAAGACTGAAGCAACAGCAGAAGAGCAGGCTAGCAGGTGTCACGTGACCATTCAAACAGTTGGAAGAAAAAGAGACAGACCTTGCTAGATCCTCTAGGACCAGCATGACCAACTGACACTCCCACTAACTGTCCTTTGCCTCATTATAATGACATTTCCATGTTTCTGGCCTTGTAATTTTGGCTGATTCCATCATGCATATGTCATAGCACACGCTTAAATGCCATGTATGGATATGAAGAAAGGAGGAGACACTACTCTGGATACTTCATGCATTCTGGGAATTCTACTCCCACCCCGACCCTTAGGCTCGGCCTTTAGGTGTGCTGTCTGAAACCCCAACCTTGGAAGAGTCTGGCATTCTGCTTTGAGTGTGCACTTTCATAATGAAGGCAAGCCGTCTCTCTACTCCTCACTTTCTTTTGCCTCCCAATACCTCCCTGATAGTGACAAGAACTGGGGAGACTGGACAAAGAACTTGCTTTCCTTATATCACACTGAAACCTCTAGAGTTCTTAGCACTAGCCACACTCCACTCCAGAACTTTGGGCATCCTGCCAGTTACCAGGTGTAAATCTGTCCAGCCTTTTGACATTGCAGAATGACATTGGTCATCTACAGATTCATAGTCAAGAATCACATGAGGGCTGGAGAGATGGCTCAGAGTTTAAGAGCACTGGCTACTCTTGCAGAGGACTCAGGTTCGATTCCCAGCACCCACACAGTGGCTCACAGATGTCTGTAACTCCTGTTCCACCTGTTCTGATTCCCTTTTCTCACCTCCACAGGGACCAGGCACATGCATGGCAATGAGACATACAAACAGGCAAAACATTCAAATGATAAAAAATAAGTAAGATATAAAAATAAAATTGTAAGATATAAAATAAAATTTTAAAAAGAATCATATTATTGAGTTTAAAAAATACATATAATGTTTTAAACAAATTTATAGTTTTGTATTGGACCACACTCACTCAGAGCTATCCCAGGTTGCATATGACGCACAAGCTGTGGGCTGAACAGGTCTGGTAAAGCATTGTGCCTGCACTGATCGCTTCAGCTCTCAGATAATAACCAGTTTCCAACTGAGAAATCACCATTTTCCCATGAGCTAAGTTTAAAGGGTCTTTCTCTCAGGGAAAGATTTATTTGTGAAATCTATTCCTCCTTTTGAGTAAAAAAAAAAAAAACGGGGGGGGGGGGCAAATTCCAGGCCAAGCATGGTGGTACATGCCTTTAATCCCAGCACTTGGAGACAGAAGCAGGCAGATCTCTGAGTCTGAGGCCAGCATTTGTGTACATAATGCATTCCAGTCTAGACAGGCTGAACACACACACACACACACACCACACACACACACACACACACACGGGGGGGGGGGGGAGAGATTAAAGGATTCTGACTTCTTTTAACGATTTCATTTTTTTATGAGCCCAGCATGGATGCTGCAAGCCCTGGTCTTTGAGCCATCTCTCGAGCCCCAAGTATCTCAAGCTCTGAAAACTTCACTTCATTGCTAGGAATTGAGGTTCACTAAAGTCGCTGAAAATGGAGTGTGGAAGAAGGGGGCCTTCCATTAACCCAAGAGAAGCTGTTCCTAGGCATCCCGTGGCTAGAATAAGGGAAGTTCTGGGTTAGTCTGGGCTGCATAGCAAAACTCCATCTCAATGGTGATAATAATAATAACAAAGCTGGGTGCAGTGTGCCTCCCTACAATCCCAGCTCTTGGAAGGTTGAGGCAGAAAGCTCAAGAGTTCAAGATCATCCTCGATTCCATAATCAGTCAGAGACCAGCCTGTCTACATGAGCCCTTATCTCAAAAACAAAGACTACAGAGAAAACATAACAAAGAAATCATAGCCTGGGCATGGAAGCTTGTAATTGCCTCACTTGGAATTCTGAGTCAGAGGAATTTCTGGAAGTTAGAGACCAGCCTGGACTACATAGTGAGTCCTGGGCCACCTTGGTCTAAAAGTAAGACCTAGTATAAAATAAAAAATGAAACAAATAGTCATGGATTCCCACTGTGGTTCTGAACCAAAAGGATGATCCCGACACAGTCAGACATACAGTCCTGACTGCACTGTGTCAGAAACAGGCAAGCTTGTCATTCCATAATGTAAGAATTTATTAAACAACAGCAACTCACAAACTAATTTCATTGACTATAGTTCACCAAGCGCTGCTGGTTTCACTTGATAGACAGTCTTTGGCCTCCACGGGTTCTTTTATACTATCTACTAACAGTAATTCTCAGACCACATATGACACTTTACAGAAAAAAAAAAACAAAACTCTACATTACAGATTTGCAACAGAGAGTTAAGGATGCTGTAGAGTACTAGGCAGCCTAACTGAAGGCAAGAGCAGAGAGCTGGTTCATACTGAGAAGCCACTCGGGTGGGAGGGTCACTGTTAACCCAGAGCTGTGAGAGTGACCAGAGCTGGCTCACAGTGAATCGGGGTGCTTCAGGCAAGGCACAGACCTGTGCAAGATGCAGGAGAGGGTCAGATAAATGGAAACGGAGCCGATCTGAAGCCCCGGGGACTGATCTGGGAGTCTGTCACCTGTCCTTCAGCCCGTGGATCAGAAAAATGTACCAATCTGTCTGGTGCCTCCATCCCCTGAAGATGTCCCCTTTTTGTTGGATCTAGGTGAAGGGATGGCATCACTCACTGGTCTGGTGAGCTTGATAAGCTTTTCTGGTATTTTTATATACCCATGTGACCGTGTGTCCCTGATTCAATATGATAAGTTCCAAGGAGGTACAAATCTATTTACTTGACACGTTAGCTATGGTCTGTGCCGTGACTAGTGCTGGACGGAATGTGGTTGTGCGTACCAACAAGATGTAGAGCCGTGCTCTCTCAGCTTTTGCGCTCGAAATGGAGCAAACTGCTCTTCTGAAAATAGAGCCATTTGAGGAACATGACAAGCCTAAAAGCCACTGTTTTGTCTAAGGAGAAGCCTCAGACCAAGCTGCAGTGGATCCTCACAAGTGCCCTCTGGGGAAGTCGGCCATTCTCCACTCACCCACTAACTCTTTATGTGACATTGAGGCCCAACCCAAATCCGCCTCTGGATGCCCTGGTTGTCTTTCAAGTGGCTCCTCAAATTCTGAACCCTAAGCACTTACACTATGGAATGCCACTCAGGGATTCCAAAGAGGAACAGGGAACTAATTCAAAGTGTACAAGGATAGAACAATCATCAAGGAAGAGCTTGTTATTTTGTTATGTAGCCCAGGATGACCTTGGATATTTGGTCCTCCTGCCTCCACATCATTTGCACTGAGGTTACAGGTGTGTTAACCTGCTTGACACAATGTTAGGACTGTGTATGTGCTAGGCCAGCGTTCTACCAACCAAATTACATCCTCAGCCCACCAAGAATTTTGATTTGGTTTTGGTTTCAGTCTAGGGATTGAACCCAGGGCTCACTCATGCTAAGCATGTGCTTTCCCACTGAGCTATATCCCTAGTCCAGTGTCCTCAGTATACCACTACATGTGTTGGGGGAAAAGGCTTTATACATAGTTAAGTATGTGTATGGGTGTAGACAAAGATATTTCATAGTCTGATAGTGGCCAAGGTGGCAGAAAAACTAAAGTTGTATTTATTATGATTAGTAGTAGCATTTAAGTGTATAGGGTCTGGGCTGGAGTTTGTGTCTCTGTTGATAAAATGCTCACCCAGCATGCCCTGGGCTCATTTCTCTAGGACTACATAAAGCAAGTCTATCACACACCTATAATTCCAGCACTGTAGAGAGAGGCAGAAAGGTCAGAAGTTCTATGTCACCCTCAGCTGCATAGAAGTTGAAGCTAGCCTAGGTTACAGGAGACCTTGTACAAATAAGTAAACTGTAGAAAGGGCTGCTATACCATACAACCTAAGTGCAAAGTCTCCATATCCTAATGTGTATTGTGGTACCCAGCCATTTTGCTGTACGTTGACATACTGTTGTACATAGCAGTTCTGGTATGCGTGCTTTACATACTAAAAAGAAAAAGGAAGAAAAGAAAGTTTAATAAAATGTACTTGTATCTTACTCTGGAACACCTCGAGCAGAATAGCTATTCTCTGAATTGTTCTTGGTTAAAATGTCCTAGTGTTCATGTTGCTCTGTCTGGACTATTATTTCCATGTTGCCAGCTTTTACTTTTTTAAAAGATTTATTTGTATTTTGTGTGCAGAGATGCTTTGCCTGTATGTGTGGTGCCCTCAGAATCCTGAAGAGGACATTTGGTCCCTTGGAACTGGAGTTAAAGATGTCAGTGAGCCATCATGTGGGTGCTAGCAATTGAACTTGTGTCTTCTCAAAGAGCAAGTGCTTTTTACCAGTGAACCATTGCTCCAATCTCTTTTAGGCATTTTTTTTTATTTAGGCGTGTGTGTGTGTGTGTGTGTGTGTGTGTGTGTGTGTGTGTGTGTGTGTGTGTGTGTGTGTGTGTGTGCGCGCGCAGATCAGAGAACAATTTGCAGGAATTTTGGAGGGAAATGCAGTCATCAGTTCTTTTCCACCATGTGGGGATTGAGCTCATGTTTTCAAGCTTGGCAGCGAGTGCCTTTACCTGCCAAGTCACCTCATCCATCAGTTTCAAATGATTTCTCATTGTCATTTTATCAGTTTGCCCACTGCTAACTAGGCACTTTTTATGACCTAAGAACTCTGCAGTGGACTGGGTAGAGGACTTGACCAGCCCTAGGTTCAATCCTTAGTACACAACACTATCCTATGGAACGAAATTGAAAAAGAGAGAGATAGAGAGACAGAGATTTCCAAGATGAAATTAAGCACCATCTGGGATACATTGGATCCTGTCTCAGGGAACAAATAAACATGCTGTAGAGATGGCTGCTCTTCCAGACGACCAGTGTTCAGTTCCCAGCACCCACATGACAGTTCACAACTGTCTAAACTCCAGTTTGGGCTCATTGGGCCCCAGTCACACATGTGGCACACATACATATTTGCAAGCAAAAGACTTAGGCACATGAAATAATACTAATAACTTAAAGACAGACTAAA
Source organism: Cricetulus griseus (assembly GCF_003668045.3). Lineage (NCBI taxonomy): Eukaryota > Metazoa > Chordata > Mammalia > Rodentia > Cricetidae > Cricetulus > Cricetulus griseus. Next base: position 83,571,522 of record NW_023276807.1, on the reverse strand, counting down.
ATTTATCGAATTTCCTCTGTAAGTTGAAGATGACTAAATATTTAGAATGAATCAAGAATAAGAGGCCAGGTGATGGTGGCACACACCTTTAATCCCAGCACTCAGTAGGCAGAGGCAGGCGGGGGGGATCTCTTTGAGCTCCAGGCCAGCCTGGTTCCAGGATAGCCAGAGCTGTTGTTACACAGAGAAAACCTATCTAAAAAAAAAAAAAAGAATATGAAAAATGATTTTAACTTCTAGCCCTCCAAATTCTGCTACTATGAGTTTCCTATATTATTCTACAGAAAGCCTCAGAGATACTCACTAGGGTATGTGTGTGTGTATGTGTATGTGTTCATGCACATATATGCCTGTAGAGGCTTTAAAGTCTAAAATGTACACTGTTAGGGAACCTTGTCTGTACTAAAGAATAACAACTCTCCCGAAAGTAATATATAAGTTAAAATATATGTCAGAGCTGGGTGTAATGGCTCACATCTAAAATACCAGCACTTGAGAGATTGGGAGTCTAAGGAGGGAATCAGCCTAGGCTACACAGTGTAAGGCCCTGCCTCAAAAAGAATAAGGCCTGACTGAAGAGACAGCTCACCAGTTAAGAACGTGTACTGTTTTCCCAGAGGACCCAAGTTTAATCCCCAGCACCCACATCAGGTAGCTTACAACCACCTGTAACTCTAGTTCCAGGTCATCTGACATCCCTGGCCTCTTTGGGTGCTCACACACAGACTCACACACATACACATGAGAAAAAGTAAAATAAACCTTAGCTGGACTTGAGTTGTACAGACAGGAATGAAAACTGCAGAAAAGACAGAGCTGGTCAGTAGCAACCTGATACATGGCAGACTGTACGTCTCCCCTTCCCTCGCAGTAAAGAGTGCACAATGGACCAGGTGCAGTGAGAGACAAGCTCTCCTGCTCTCCACACAGCACACTCCTCCCTTGTGGGAGTGTGCTGACATCAAAGCTGTCTTCCAAGCTGTGTGAACCTGCTCCAGTGAGTTCTGTAAGAGCAACACAGAGCCCCACTTGTGCACAAATGAAATGTTGACTTTAATTAAGACCCCAAGATGTTTAACTGACAAATACCAGTTTGGCTTCCATGGATCTGAACAAGAATATTTTGCCCATTCACCAGTATCTGATAAAATGAGCAACAAGAAATGTTTGTTCTGGCTTGCTTTGGAAATCGCTTCCAGGAAAATGGCTCCCACCAAGAGAAGTGTTTGTGAAAGATAAGATGTCAACTCTGTAGTGATACTGGCCTTGAGTTCTGCTGGAAGAAGACATTAAGGGCAGGCCTGTAGGCCGCTCACTAACAGCAGTGTGCAAAGCTGGGGCAGAAGCCTGTAGAGTCAAGCTTTCTATCTGAGACCTGTGTGGCAGAGTTCCTGACCTGGGGCTCTCCATAGGAGGTCAGGGTCCACGGACTTCTCATGTTGGAGTCTGATGTACAAAGCCTAGAGCAAACCACCCTCTCCAGAGGGTGGCCTTCTAGGTTATGTACTGAGCTTGTTGTTGACTCTGCTCCTAGCTTGAAGCTTCATGCACAGCATGTGCTAAATCAGTACTTGTTGACTGAATACATGCTTTTCTATAACATTTAATTTTTTAGAGGTCATGTTTTATTTTTAAAATGAAAAAAAAATTGGATGCATTTGGGTGTTAAGGCCGGAACTCGGGGATTCACAATGAGCATCTCAGTATTATCTCTGAACTCCTAAAGAAGTTTCTTTTCTGACATTCTCATACTCAAAACAGCAAGGACTCACTCTCCAAGAGAATGTTTCTTTTCGTGTGTGTGTGTGTGTGTGTGTGTGTGTGTGTGTGTGTGTGTGTGTGTGTGTGTGTGTGTTCCTGAAGAGGCCAGAGAAGGTACAGGATCCTCTGGAGCTGGAGTTGCAGACAGTTGCAAGTTGCCTGACTTGCTAGAAACCAAGCATGCCTTTACCTGCTGAACCATCTTGCTGGCCCTGGTCCCATAATCTTTATTTGCATGAATTTAGTTTTTGAGTATGAATAGTATTCAACATATACAAGCTTCATAAAGCCTACCTAGCTTAAAGAGCATCTAAACCAAGTAACAGATCTAGTGATGAAATCACCAGTCACTGCAGAGCCTCCCCAAGGGTCTTCACCACCCATTTCAGTGAACAGGCTCCACTGTGGCTGCTCTGCTGGTGTTTCTGGTCTGAAGCATTCCCTCTCATGACCATGGTTTCTTCCCCACTGTGGCCAGAAAGCAATAAAGAAAATCAGTGGCAGTGAGGCTGTAATGGCACATGATTTTAATCCCAGTACTTGGAAAACAGAGGCAGACAGATCTCTGAGTTCTAGGACACCCAGGGCTACACAGAGAAACCCTGACTTAATAAAACCAAAGAAGAGGAAGAAGAGAAAGATAAAACAAAGTTTTTTTTGAAATCATGTAATGGTTGGCACCCAAGACCACCCTCCAAAATTGGCATCCTAGGTAATACATTGAAACAATTTGAATTTTGTTGTGTGGATGTAGTAGGCACTTCGTATTTATTTGTGAATAAATAAATGAGTGTTCTGTTTGGTTTTTGAAACAGGATCTTGCTATGTAGACTTGGCTGACTTTGAACTTATAGCAGTCCTCCTGCCTTAACCTCCCAAGGGCTGGAAGTACAGGCTTGTGCTACAAAGCCTGGCTTTTTGGTCATGCTTTTTAGCAAAGGGGATATATAGACAAGGTCTGCTTGCCTGGGAAGGCAATCCTAGCACCCACAGGATGGCTGTTAGTAACCCAGACAATGCCTGGACTGCAAGTAGTTAGTTTATGTTATATCGGCGTGTTGGCACACCTGCTGTTAGGTAGGGACATTTCTCAGAGAAGGAAGGTGCCAACTGTAAATGTGAAATGTATCTATTACTGGTGATGTTTTAGAATAGTGGTTCTCAATCTGTGGGTCACAACCCTTTTGGGAATTAAACAACCCTTTCACAGGAGTCACATATCAGATATCCTGCATATCAGATATTTACAATTCAACTCATACCAGCAGCAAATTACAATTATGAAGTAGCAACGAAATAATTTTATGGCTGAGGATCACCACAAATGAGGAACTGTATTAAAGGGTCAAAGTATTAAGTTTGAGAAGCACTGAAAAAACATACTTTTCTTTTGGGGCCACCAGCTCACAAAAAAATGGCATGGAGACTTATTATTAATTATGAAAGCACAGCTTATCTTAGATTTGTTTCTAACTAGCTCTTATAGTTTATATTAACCCTTATTTTTAAATCTATATTCTTCCATGAGCTTGTTACCTCATCTCCATTATGTTCATCCTGGTTATTTCATGCCTGACTGTCGACCCTGCCTTTCTCCTTCTCAGAGCTCTCTCTGCCCAGAAGTCCCACCTATACCTCCTGCCTAGCTATTGACTGTTTAGCTTTTTTTTTGCTTGTAAAATAACTGATTTATGTACTTTAAAATGGCAAAATTCAGAGCATGTAAATTATATCACAAAAAAGTATGCAAGCCATCGTTTTCTCAATCCCATGAATTTGCTAATTTTGCTCATTTTTTGTAAAGATACATAGACACAAGGAAAAAATAAAAAATAACGAAGACCAGCTTTCTCCAGATTTGGGACATTTTGCACTGATGCTGGATGTTCTCCCCATCTCAGGACTCTGAGATCCACAGAGGAGAATGAAGTCTGAAATGTCACATCTCCAAATCCCAGCACTCTCCACTCTCCAAGTCAAGCCAAAATAGTCCATTCTGTCATCATAAGATTGTTCTCTCATGGAGCTCAGGCACTCTTCACAATTACTTCTATCATCACCTCACTTGTCTCTTCCTGCCTCTATACCTAGCATTCTCAAACCAAGATTGTAAAAGTCCTCTCATTTCTTTTCTGTCTTTTACTTCTAAGTCATTGGTGAAGTCTCCACCTCTTCACAAGTCTCCCAAGCCATACCTATCTTTGTTGTTGCCACTACAGCCCAACCAACACGCACACACGCACACTGGGACTTCAGTCACCTCCTAGCTGGTCTCTCCATCTTATCCCTGGCCTCTCCAAACCCATACTTCATCAGTAATTCTGCTTCGATTTTTAACTAGTCTCAGCACCACTTCCCTGCTTATTATTTTCCAAGTCTTTTACACGCCAAGAGCTTACCTATGCATTCCCTGCCCAGCCCCAACTCCAGGCTGCACCTGCCATGTGTTCCTTGCCTCCTACCCCACCCTCTTTTTTTTTATTTGAATTAGAAACAAGATTGTTTTACATGTCAATCCCAGTTCCCACTACCTCCCCTCCTCCCCTACCACCCCCCACAACTAATACCCTACCTATTACATATGCTTTCTGCTCCCCAGGGAGGGTGAGGCCTTCCATAGGGGGGTCATCTGAGTCTATCATCACCTTTGGGATAGGGCCTAGGTCTTGGCTCAGAAGACCGTTTAGCTTTTTATTAAACCAATCACATCGACATATCTTTGTAGCTTTAGTAATAAAAACCCAGAGACAGATATTGGGGTTAAAGCCGAAGATCAGAGAATCAAAGCAGCCAGTCGTTAGCTCTTACCTCTACCTCAGACTGAAATGGGCGATCCTGTCTCCATAACTCCTCAGACTGAATCTGACTGCATCTATCTCCTCCAGCCTTATATTCCTCTCTAGCAGTGGGATTAAAGGTGTGATCTCTGTTTCGCTTTTAGACTGATTCACACTCGTGTAGTCCAGAGTGGCCTTGAACTCACAGAGATGTTTCTGCCTCTGTCTCCCAAGTGCTGGGGTCAAAGGTGTGAACTCTGTTCACTTTTAGACTGATTCACACTAGTGAATTCCAGGGTGGCCTTGAATTCACAGAGATCTAACTGCCTTTGTCTCCTGAGTGCTGGCCTGTCCTCTAGAGTGAACTAATGGCTTAGCTTGGCACTCTGATTTTCAGGCAAGCTTTAATAAATCATAACAAAATATCACCACACATCTTCACACCGTGTAAGGAATATCCACAACAGCACTACTTTAGAATTTAGCCTGTTATTGTTTAGACTCATTTGTTACAAACTAAGGCTCCTTGAAGTCAGCTAAAGTAAAAAGGATTTCTGATGATGAGTAATAATAAGAATATTGCCTTCAACGAGTGGTGGTGGCGCACACTTTTAATCCCAGCACTTGGGAGGCAGAGGCAGGTGGATCTCTGTGAGTTCAAGGACTTCCTGGTGTCACAGAGCGAGAGAAAAAAAGAATATTGCCTTCATTTCAGAAGAACTGTCATTGGGCTTTCTGTGACTAGAGCATGAAACTCAAAATAGCTTAAGAATCCAGATGTGGTGGCGAACACCAGGAATCCCAGCACTCAGGAGGCTGAGGCAGGAGGATTGTAGGAAGAGCTGCACAGTAAATTCAAGACCAGTCTAGAATACAGCATGAGATTCTTCTCTCAACAAACAAGTAAGCAACCTCCTCTGGCCCTGTGGGCTTCCCTGCCCATCCCCCTCCTCTAACATGCATACATACTGTGTGGCTCTCTTCCATGATCTGGCCCCTCACTTCAAATAGGAAGAACCTGTTCCAGCCAGGTAACAGGGCAAAGGTCAATGGTTAGACTTAAAATTGACCACTGTCCCTGAAAACCTTGCTGTGGTGTGGAAGACTAGGGCACAGGTCTTTGGGAACAGATCGTGTTTGTAAAAGAGGCCGTGGGCTGGATGTAGTGAATGTACGATGCACTCTGAGTGAATAACTGCTTTGGGTGTGGGGTAGAGGAGCCAGGCAAGGGGGAACTAGGTGAGGGGTGAGGAGGATGCTTCCTTGAAACTCATGTTTCTGTCTTGTCACTGCACCCACAATTCCTGACTGGAAGGTTGCCCTCCGCTCTTCTCTGTCTTTAAACTTTTATCACTCAAATTTAAAAGCCCCACATACCTTGACTCATTCTGTTATCAGTAATATTAAAACGCATCATTTCAGCATTTCCCCCTGTGGTTTACAGGGTTGTTTCTGCTCTGAAGCCCTTCCTCTCTTCGGCCCAGCTTCTCTCATTAAGACCCCAATGTCTATCAAATATCCTAGCAGAGGAGTAGGCAATTGGAAGAGGAAGACCATGCATGTTCTGTATATGAGTTAAGCTCACAAGCTGCTTGGAGTTTGCTTTGTTTTGTTTTGAAACAGAGAGTGGTGCTGCCCATGCTGATTTCAAATTTAATATGTAGCCAAAGATAACATTAAACTCTTGATTCTCCTGCCTCTACCTCTCTAGTGCTGGGAGAAGTCATGGTGCCCATTTTACTTGGTGCTGAGGACCAAACCCAAGAGCTTCATGTATGCTAGGCAAGCATTCTCCCAGCTGAACTATATCCTTTAAAAGTAGTTTATGGGGCCAGGAGGTAGTGACACACATCTTTAATCCCAGCAATCTAGGGGCAGAGGCAGGTGGATATCTGTGAGTTGGAGGCCAGCCTGGTCTACAGAGCAATTTCCAGGACAGCCGGGTCTACACAGAGAATCCCTGTCTCAAAAAAAAAAAAAAAAAAAGTACTTTGTATTATAAGAAAGAAAAATATCGAGCTGAGTGTTGGTGGCACACACTCCTTTAATCCCAGCCCTCGGGAGGCAGAGGCAGGCAGATCTCTGTGAGTTTGAGACCAGCCTGGTCTATAAGAGCTAGTTCCAGGACAGCCTCCAAAGCCACAGAGAAACCCTGTCTCGAAGAAAAAAAAAAAAAAGACAATAAACTTCATTATTTGGGGCTGAGAGATGGAGGTTAAGAGCAATGACTGCTCTTCCAGAGGTCCTGAGTTCAATTCCCAGCCATCACATGGTGGCTCACAACCATCCGTTATGAGACCTGGTGCCCTCTTCTGGTGTGCAGTTATACATGGAAGCAAAATGTTATATACATAATAAATAAATAAAATCTTTTTTAAAAAAAAGAAAGAAAGAAAAATATCATGCTAAAAATCTAAGAAAAGACAAGAACTAGGCCAGCAAGATGGCTCAGTGGGCAAAGGTGCTTGCTGCCAATCCAGACGATCTATGTGTGATCCAAGAACAACTCCTGCAAGTTGTCCTCTGACCTCATTGTGAGATATACATCCATACACATAAACACAAATAAATAACTAAGTAAATAAATACATTAAAAAGGAAAGAAATGATGATAACCAAAGAAGTAAATGAGGTGTAATTGTAGCTGTTGAGGCATGAAGGCAGGAGGATTAATAGTTCAAGGACATGGTTGACTACATAGCAAGTTCAAGGTCAGCATGTGCACACTTACAGATGCATACAATACACACACCTCATACACACGTGCACACTTACAGATGCATACAATACACACACCTCATACACATGTGCACACTTACAGATGCATACAATACACACACCTCATACACATGTGCACACTTACAGATGCATAGAATACACACATGCCATACACACGTGCACACACACGCCTGCCCCATCCCATAGCAAGACCCAAGGTGGTTTTCATAAACCTTTCTCCTGGGCAAAGACCTTCTAAGGACCTTAGGAATGGATCTCATAGACCTTCTCTGCTACAATTGGGTTTTTAGCACTGTCATGAGCATTGGCCTTCTGCGGTCACATGGGCTCCAAAATTTAAAAAAGGCTACAGTGTAACACTGCCACAGCAGTTGAAATCCCATTCCCTTGGATATGAAATAGCCTGCACATCTCTTGTAACCAGCAGACTATGGTGGAGGCGAAGATGTGTGAGTCAGAGGAGGCCAAGTAGCTTTAATTTGGCTCTTCTGGAAGATAGCTCTCAAGATGCTCCATAGTAGTACCTTCTCACGGGGACTGCTAGCCCAAAAACAACCACACAGAGACCTATTATTAACTATGAAAGCTTGGCCTCAGTTTAGGCTTGTCCTCAACTAGCTCTTAAAACTTAAATTAACCCTTTTATATTAATCTACATTCTATCACGTGCCTTTTTTACCTTTCCACTATTCTGTATGTCTGAATTGGTCCACATATCACTGATGTCTAGATTTCTCTCCTCTCCTCTTCCTCTCCCTCCCCAAAACCCCACCTACCCTCTCCAACCTAGATTGGCCATTCAGCTCTTTATTAAACTAATCAGAAGGCACCATGACAAGGACACATCCTCACAGGGTACAAAAAGATTATCCCGGCCGGGCAGTGGTGGCTTACGCCTTTAATCCCAGCACCCGGGAGGCAGAGGCTTGCGGATCTCTGTGAGTTTGAGGCCAGCCTGGTCTACTGAGTGAGTGACAAGACGGCCTCCAAAGCCACACGGAGAAACCCTGTCTCAAAAAACAAAAGATTATCACACAACAAGCTCCTTCTCCAAGGCAGCTCTAGCTCTGTGAGAAGCCCAAGCCTCAGGAGTCAGGAGTAGATGCCACAGTTAAGGGTTCTTGCTGAGGCCAGCCTTTGTGAACTATAGCTCAGGCACTAGACGTGAGTCATGAAGCATAGAGGATACCGTAGTTCCAAACACTCAAGCCTTCTCCAGCATTTGAGTCATCTCAACCAAGGCCCGAACATCTCTGTGCAGTCTAGACATCTCCACCGTATTGTACACAGACTATTAATCCACAGAGTTGGAACATAACAACAGTTGCTTTTTTATTTTTATTTTTATGTGTTTTGCCTATGTGTATCTATACATATGGTGCATGCAATGCTCACAGTATCCAGAAGAGGGCGTCAGATCCTTTGGAAGTAGAGTTACAGATAGTTGTGAAACACCATGTAGGTGCTGCGAACCAAATCCAGGTGCTCTTAACCACAGATCCATCTCTCTAGCCCTGACACTTACTTTAATTTTTATTTTGTTTAGTTTTATTGAGACAGGATTTTTCCATGAGACAGCCCTGGCTGTCCTAGAACTCACTGTGTAGACCAGGCTGGTCTTGAACTCCTAGAGATCCACCTCCCTCTGCCTCCCCACCACTGACGTGGGCCACCACCGACCTGCTAATTTGTTTCAATACAACTCTTCCTGGAGACGAATCTTTCCTTTCATCTTTACATAAATTATGGGGATTGAACTTGGGTCACTGGTTTTGTCCCTTTGCCCACTGGCCCATCTTGCCAGCCCCCAATAGTTACTTTTTTATCTCAGTAGTAGAGTGCTTGTCTCATATGCATGAGGTCCTGGGGTTCAATCCCCAGTACAAGAAGGGGAGAGGAATCTTTTTACCGACAAAGTAGGGCTCAAATGAAGCAACCAGGGTATCTCTGGCCAGCCAGAGCAGCAGTGCGGCCAGAGTAGAAATGTGCCCTCCCTGTGCGATGTAGAAAGCGGAGGAAGCAGGCTCTGAGACTGGACTGTTCCACACCCCACCCACCCAAGAGCCAGCACTCTGCCTGTGCCTTTATTGATCATACAAAATTAAGACTATGAAACTTTGTTCCATTTCTTTAAGCATAAATGTGATTCCCTTGTCCCCTGAACCATTCTCCACAATAGGCATTAATTTCCAGGATCTTCTACTCTGTGTGAATTTTGTAACAATGAATTCTAATCAGGAGGCCTTAGATCTTTAAGTCATTTACACGAAGTGTCTGCTTTGGAATGTTCTGGGGGAATGCCTGCTGATCCTGGGTTTATTTTTTCAGCTGGTAGTTGAAGCTCCCAGGCAGTTATAATAGATGGGAATGCCAGTATCTTGACCATTTTCAGCTTTATTGCAAATTTTGCATTGCATAGCTGTCATGCTTCTACTTTCAGCCTGCAAAATACAAGCAATTTTTATGTCTGTATTTCCAAAGTAAATAGCATTGTCTTTACACCCCACCTCAACCACATAGAACTAGTTAACCGTGAAAAGATGTAAATAAAAAAAATAATATCTCAAGATTCTTGGAGAAGGTTAATTTAGGATACTTTTTTATTGTAAAGGTTGGATTACTCTTTTTCCTATAACATAATTTCTCTATTGAATTTTTGGAAATTTCATATCATATCATGCACCCTAATTCTCCTTACTTCCAAGTCCCTCCATATCCTCCCCTCACCCCTGCAGTGAAAAGTAAAACAAGACAAACAAACAAAAACAAAAAGGACAAAAAACCAATCTAACACGCCCCCCCCCAAAAAAAAGACTCTCTTTGATCCTCCATCTTTCCTCTTCAACAGCTCTTCATCTGTCCTGATGGTATTGGGAGCCACAGTGTGTCTGTCACACAGTATACCTTTTTGTTCCATCAGCTTTACTTGCAAATGTTCATTATGATGGGTCACTGGTCTGCTTCAAGACATCTGGTTTCTGGTACACCACCATCACTGGATCCTTACTGGAATTCCTCTGGGATATCCCCCGGCTCCCCAGAATCATGGAGATCCTGCAGGTATTGTTCCACAGGACCAGTCCCTTCTGGAGCTCCAGCAGGTCTAGATGGGGTAGGTGTTAGGGTGGGTCAACCTAAGGCCCAGGATGTAGATCTGGGTGGTAGCTGAGCTGGTCTGTCTGGGCCACTGAACAGGGATAGAGCCGGCTCCCATGCCTGTAGTGAGGGGTGGGGAGGATGGGGGCAGAGCTCCCATGATGGTCCCGGTAGCTCTCTTGCTAAAATGTCCAGCGAGGGGCTGAGCTAGCTATCCCAGGGCTAATGAAGGGCAGGGTCAGCTCAGCATGGCCCTCTGAGTTCATCATGCATGGTTCCTATGACTCCCTGAGGTGACACAGGACACAGACATCAACACGGACCCCAGCTGCAACAGGACCACGGACCCAGACAGCTCTCCACGACTACCCCCCCTTCTCTCTTTTGGTTTTTCAAGACATGGTTTCTCTGTGGCTTCGGAGGCTGTCCTGGAATTAATTCTTGTAGACCAGGCTGGTCTGGAATTCACAGAGATCTGCCTGCCTCTGCCTCCCAAGTGCTGGAATTAAAGGTGTGCGCCACCAAGGCTGGCTCACGAATGCCTTTTCCAAAGCCATCTGGCCTCCATAGGCACCTGTACACCCTGTGTGCATAAACTCATGCAACTTCACACTCATAAGTAAAAATTATAAATCTTTTTTTTAAAAAAACCCATGTTTTATATGGGAAGATATAATAAAAAATAAAATAATAAAAAGAACCAGCTGTGGTGGTCCATACGTATAATCCTGGGGCTCAGGAGCTAGAAGCAAGAGCATCAAAAATTCAAGGTCATCCTTGGCTACCAAGTGAGTGAGGCTAGACTAGTCACATGTCTGGCAATCCTAGCATTCAGAAATGTAGGCACAAGGATCACAGGTTGCAGACTTTTAAGCTCCATTTCTCCTGAGACAGAGAACTGGAGATATGAGTGGATGACTAGGGGTGGGGGTGAGGAGAATTTTATGACTTTAAACTTTGTTGTTTTGAGACAGGGGCTCACTACAGAGTGAGTTCCAGGACAGCCAGAGCTACACAGAGAAACTCTGTCTCAAGAAAAAAAAAAAAAAAAAAAAAAAAAAAAAAAAAAAAAAAAGACCACAAAGCTGATGAGATGGCTCTGTATGTAAGAGTGCTTGCCAAGCAAGCCTGTCCTGAGTTTCATCCCTGGATCCCACGTTTGAAGGAGAGAACCAACTAATGGGGTGGAATGCATATGGCTGTACTTTCACACATACCATCCATACAAGCTAACACATAAAATTGAAGTGTATTAAAGGAAAAGAAAAAGAAGCCCAAAGCTACAGAATTTGGAGATCCTGCAGCAGTGTGGCTGGCTAGTAATCTTTTCTGTAAAGGGCTGTGAACAGAGTGCTTACAGTGTTTCTTGTTCTTCCTATTGTTAGACCCCCAGAAAACTCAGGCCTCCAGGGCCCCAGCCCAGGACCTCGGTCACCCCAATCACCAGGCAGCTTGCTGCACACCCTGAATAAATTCAGACACTTCAGTGATGAAAACTGTGGGAACGGTGACTGTGCAGATGTTTCTATCAGTGGATAAGGATCACATGAGAACAGACTCACTTAAGGAGCAAGGCCAAATGAAGACAGCATTTCTCCCCTTTCTCTTTTGATACTGGGTCTTGCTATATGGTCCAGTTTGCCTTAGAATCTTGATCATCTGGCTTCAGTTTCCTGAGGCTGGGGCTATAGGCGTGCACCACCATGTCTTTGGTGTCAGATGTTGGGGATGGAACTTTGAGCACGCTAGCAAAGCACTCTATGACTGAACCTCATTAAAAATTTATTGGTTTATTTACTTAATTGTTTGTGTGTGTGTGTGTGTGTGTGTGTGTGTGTGTGTGTGTGTGTGTGTGTGTGTGTGTTGTGGGCACATGCATGCCATGGTGTTCGTGTGGAGATCAGAGAAAGATTTGTAGGACTCTCCTCCTTTATTCAAACGTATGGGTTCTGGGGACTGAACGCAAGTCATTAGGCTTCCAGGCTGAGTGTTTTACCTTCAGAGCCATCCATCTCTGTGGCCAGCTTTATTGTTTATTTGATCTGCAGCATGATGGTGCATGTTTGATATTTTGTCCTGAGGGAAGTAGAGGCAGGAGGATCATAAACTCAAGGCTAGCTTGGGATGCATGAAACTTCGTATAACAAGCAAAACTGAATAAAAACAAAAAATATAAGCACATTGTGTCTCTCCCTTAGTAAAGAGTCACCACTCAGGGAAGCCCAAAGAGCCCTGCATAGTGTCAGGCTTTGTCTGCTTTCTTGGTGTCAGGTCTTTGCTTATATTCTGCCCTCTTTCAATCCCTTTCTAGCCCAGGGCTTCTGCAATTGCTGGAGATCTTTCTACAGACTTTGAAGGACTCCAACACCGCTTCTAGGGCTTGGCAAATTCTGAATTTTAGGAAGGCCTGCCCTGATACTCTTTCATGTTTTTTTAGGTTGTATATTTATCTACTTGACAAGAATTATTATTATTATAACAACAAGATTTTTAACGTGTGTGTGTGTGTGTGTGTGTGTGTGTGTGTGTGTGTGTGTGTGTGTGTGTGTGTGTTAGGAGGGGTGGTGCAAAAAAGTTGTTGGATCCCTTGGAGCTGGAGTTACAAGCAGTGCTGGAAATTGAACTCAGGTCCTCAGCAAAAACGTCAAACACTCTTAACTGCTGAGCCATCTCTTCAGTATCTCAAAATTATTTCTGTCTGCTTTGTAGACCCTCATCAAGGGTGCACAGAAATTGTTAGAAAGCCTTGGATTAACCCCAACTGCTTCCTTTAACACTCACACCTCAGGCTGGGGTTTCTCATTCCATACCCCAGCACTGAGCGATTGAGGTGCCTGCTAACCAAAGCCTGGAGCTTTGCAAACAATCCATTTGTTGTTGAGAAAGGATCTCATGTAGCCTAGAGTAGGCTCAGACTTGCTACGTGGGCAAGGGTGACCTTGAACTTCTGATCCTCTTATAGTCTTAGTTCTTGGATTATAGAAAAAGTTCTTGGATTATAGGTATGGACTACTGTGCCCAGTTTTTGTGACAGGGAAGGAATCCAAGCTTCATACATGCTAGGCAAGCATTCTACCAACTGAGCTATGCCCAGGCCTCACCACTAACATTATCTCTGCTCACAAGTGCTGAGCCATCTCCCCTCCAGCCTTGCCTTTCCCACAGAAAACACAATGAAGAGTCTGGACCTTGCTTTTCTTTTCCCTTCTCCATTTCTGCTACCTGACCACGCCTGGTGGTGGTGTGTCACATCTCCCCCTCGGGAGCTGTAGCGGTTCTTTCGGTGACTTTAACTTCTGCCCATGCTGTCACTGAGTCAGTTTGACGTGAAGACCAGAGTAAAAATCAACCACCCTATCCACAGTGGCTTCTAGAGAAGACTACCCCTGCTTCTTTTCTTAAAAAACAAGTTTCTCAATGTGATATTTCTATATCCATTTCATCCCTGTCTCAAAAGCAAACATAGGTGCCATAAATACTACCCCTGGGCGAGCTGTGCGCTCCTTTAATTCCAGTACTCAGGAGGAGGCAAGGGTAAGAGGATCTCTGTGAGTTCCAGGCTATCAATAACTAACATACGGTCTGTGACGACTATTCCTGGTTATACCTAGAATGAACTACAATTCAGAAATAGAGGGCACACCTGTAGTCTAGATCTTGAGGCAGGAAGGCACAGCTTTAATCTGAGCCACATCTCCTGTTGGAATACTATGTAAGGACAATGGAGTAAGGAAGATGTTCTTGGACTGCTTGCTCCCACCTCTGTCAGCAAATCCATTCCTTCTTCGAGATCCCAGCAGACAAGCTGAGAAACCCAGCCTCATGGGGCTGAACAGCTACCAGATTCTTGGACTTTCCCTTCATAACTAGCCATTGCTGGACTGCAGCCTGTAAGCTATTCCAATAAATTCACATATATATGAATATTTATAGTCTATATTCATTCTATAAGTTCCCTAACTGTAGAGAACCCGGACTAATATATGGCCTATATAGCAAGCTCTAGAATAGTCAGGATTACATAGAGAGACCATATTTCAAAAAACAAAAATAAACAGAACCAAAAAACCCTACTGATCATGCTCATGTCCTCATTATTTGACATACAGCAGACACTCAACTGATATTTACTACATGATTAAATAAACACATTTAAAAGGTGTTATTGTTAGGATAAAGAATAAGCAGAATAGTATTCACACATTATGAAATAACATTTTAATTAATCAGTTAAATTAAGATTATTTTGTGCCAGGTGTTGGTGGCGCACACCTTTAATCCCAGCACTCGGGAGGCAGAGGCAGGCGGATCTCTGTGAGTTCAAGGCCAGCCTGGTCTCCAGAGCAAGTGCCAGGATAGGCTCCAAAGCTACACAGAGAAACCCTGTCTCAAAAAACAAACAAACAAAAAGATTATTATTATTATTATTATTATTATTATTATTATTATTATTATTATTAGTGTGTGTGTGTGTGTGTGTGTGTGTGTGTGTAGGTACTCACAGAGTTGGATCCCTTGGAGTGACAAATGATTGTGAGCTACCTCACTAGGGTTCTGGGAACTGAATTCAGGTCCTCTACAAGAACTGCAAGCACTTGTAAGTTTTGAGCCATTTCTCCAGCCTTTATTTACTTGTTTTTCATTGATTTTTTTTGGGGGGGAAACAAGTTCATAGGTACCCTAGACTAGCTTTGAATTCACTATAAAACTAAGGATTGCTTTAAAATCCTGATCATTCTGCTTCCCAAATGGTGGGATTACAGGCATGGATTACCACATTTAGACACCCAGACACCCAGGTTAGGGAAAACACACACACACACACACACACACACTTTCTTAAGTAGAGCAAATATAGAGTTATTAAGGGAAAATAAAACTCCTGAAGGGAAGAGGTAATTCAAGGGAGGAATACTGGGGTAGCATATCTTTTAAAAAAAAAAAAAAGAAAGAACGAAGGAAAGAAAAGAAAAAAGAAAAAAAGGCTGAGGATTAGCTTGATGGTAGAGTACTAAATTATCATCCGAGAACCTGATTTGACCCTCTCCAGTTGTGGGTGCTAGGAACCAAACCCAAGAATTCTGCAAGAGTACTGAGGGTTTTTTGTTTTTGTTTTTGTTTTTTGGTTTTTCAAGACTGGGTGTCCTTGTGCAGCCCTGGCTGTAGCTCTGTAGACTAAGCTGGCCTAGAACTCGCAAAGATCCACCTGCTTCTGCCTCCTGAGTGCTGGGATTAAAGGCAAGCATTTTAAATCAATGCTCCATTTCTCCTGCCTTATACATTCTTTATTTTATAGTGTGTTCTTCTGTGTGCTGTGTTAGCTACATTAATGTGTCACAGCACACTTATGGAGGTCAGGGGACAACTGGTGGGAGCTGGTTTGTTCCCTCTACCACTTATGTCTACACTATCAAACACGTCACTTGTCCTTTTGGCAAGGTCCTTAACCTCCTGAACCATCCCACCATCCAATCCTCTTTGCTCATTATGGTGAAGACCATAAAATGCCACACACACACACACACACACACACACACACACACACACACACACGTATATGTGTATGTATGAATGGCCATCAGGACTCAATGTAGATGACCCAGATCTTGTTGAGATTATCCCAAGCATCACAGTGAACAGTTGGGTGAACATACACCTGTTATCACAGAACTTGGGAGATAGGAGCAGGAAGATTAGGAATTCAAGGTAGCCCAGACTGTGAGTTTGAAGCCAGCTTAGGCTACATAAAAACTCTGTCTCAAAAGGAAAGGGGGGGATCCTGTTCTTCCAGAGGACTCTGGTTTAACTCTCAGCACCCATGTGGTGGCTCACAACCATCTCTAGGTCCAGGGGATCCAATGCCTTCTTTGACCTCCATGGTCAGCAGACACACACAGTACACATATATATGCAGGCAGAACACTCATACACCAAAAAAAATTAAATATAAAAAGGAAGCAGGACATGGTGGTATCTGCCTTTAAACCTAGCACTCAGGAGGCAGAGGCCCAGGGATATCTGTGAGTTCAAGGCCAGCCTGGACTAGAGAGAGAGTTCCTGTCTAGCCAGGGATACATAGTGAAATTCTATCTCACAAAATAAAATAAAATTTAAAGCAGGCCTGGCCCTTGTGGTCTACCTCTGCCAGCTATGAGTCATATCCTAGAGGGTCCACAGATCCCCTAAACAGACTACAGTTGGGGACCAGGTGTTCAGACACACAACTGTGGAGGAGAATCACATCCAAACGCTGGTGGCATGAAGCCTGTCTCCAGCTTGGGGCCAGTCTATGCTACACAGAAAGACATGGCTCAGAGAAACAAGAAGTTAGGTCAAGGAAGTGACTCTGTGGGACTTGGCTGAAAAGCCTGACAGCTGGAATCCTGTCCCCAGGACCCACAGGCTGAAGAGTACCAATCCTTGCCAGTTGTTCTCTGGTTTCCACTTCCACACATGTGCACGTGCACACACACACACACACACACACACACACACACACACACAGAGAGAGAGAGAGAGAGAGAGAGAGAGAGAGAGAGAGAGAGAGAGAGAGAGAGTAAATAAAAAAAATTTAAAGGCTGCTTTTGTTCATGCTGATTTTGTAAGGATCAGACATAGCTAATACCTTGGGAGCACTACTGGTCAATCAGTTGTTTTTTTAATTACATTCATTTGTTTAGTTCGTGTGTATGTGAGGTCAGGACGACTTATGAAAGTGGGTTCTTTCCTTGTACCTTATGGGTCCTGAAGCTTGGCAGGAAATGCCCTAACCCAAGGGACCATCTCACCAACCCACACAATTGACCAAAATTTTTGTTTTTATTTTTGTTTTAGATTATTTATTTATCATGTTCTGTCTGCATGTATTCCTGCAGACCAGAGGGGGCGTCAGATCTCGTTACAGATGGTTGTAAGCCACCATGTGGTTGCTGGGAATTGAACTCAGGACCTTTGGAAGAGCAGCCAGTGCTCTTAACCTCTGAGCCATCTCTCCAGCCCCCTGTTTTGTTTTTTAACCACTCTGCTATAGATGCAAATCAAACTGCTTGATTTTCAAGCCTATCAACCTGTCTTCTGGACAAGGAGAACAATTAAATTTTGCTTTAAAAATATTTAGTTCTCAGAGGAAACGTGGCTTTCTGCATGTTTTGTAGGCAATATGACAACATCAAGTTTTGGGTTTTTGTTACCGTATTTACTTGAAAACAGTTGGAATTGAGGACTTTAATGAAACTTGGGGGTGTTGACATGAAATACTAGGTAAGCCTTTAAAAAGTACAACTTACTGTGTAGGACCTAGAGAAGCCCATTTGTCTGATGATAAAGAGAGACATAGTATGTCTGTTAAGTTGATGTCAACTGTGGGGGAAAAATATCTTTGGGTGTTTGTTCCCCAAACACCCAAACTTTGGTGTTGGGGGGAAACGCAAAGCCCCAAGGAAAGAGGCATACAACAGAACATCCTGATTACAAATAAGCCACTTTTACACACACAATTCTATATGCAGCACTATCCAAGATGTAAGCCAGATATAAGTCTATATCCTTACTTGAGAACTTAATAGCAGTATCATAAATAATAGGTATGTGTACGAAAGGAATCCTGCAATAAAGGACATTACTATTTTTGGGAGGGGGGTTGGTTGTTTTTCCCCCTTCTAAACTATTTACAATTGATTAGTTTTAGATGTTCTCTCTCATTAATATTTTCAAAATATGTTAGCTTTGACAAACTGTGTTTTTTTCACAGACAGCATGAGAGACAGCAAAATGCTCTTGCAGAAGGCCTGCACTCAGTTGGTTCCCAGTACCTACATCAAATAGCTCATAACTGTAATTCCAATGCTCCAAAAGTTGAAGCCCTCTTCTGGCCTCTACAGGCACCTGTCCACATGTGGTACAAACACACATACACAAATTTTTAAAGTATCCTTTAAACCTACAATAACTAAACCTAAAAACAAAAGCAAAAAAAACTTTTCTCTCTCTCTCTCTTTTTTTTTTTTTTGAGACAAGGAAGGTCTCTCTATTTATGTAGCTCTAGCTGTTCTGGAACTCACTATGTAAACAGGCTGTCCTTGAACTCACAGAGATACATCTGCCTCTGCTTCTGGAGTCCTGGGATAAAAGGCATGTGCCACTGTCCCCAACTCAAGTCATATTTTTTTTTTTTTGAGACAAAGTAGACACTTAAATTACAGTTATTCTGATTTGTTTTTTTGTTTGTTTGTTTTTTTTGTTTTGTTTTGTTTTTTGTTTTTTGTTCTTTTTTTTTTTTTTTTTGGTTTTTCGAGACAGGGTTTCTCTGTGTAGCTTTGGAGCCTATCCTGGCACTCTCTCTGGAGACCAGGCTGGCCTTGAACTCACAGAGATCCACCTGCCTCTGCCTCCCAGGTGCTGGGATTAAAGGCATGCGCCACCAACACCCGGCCAGTTATTCTGTTTATAGCTAGAAAGTTAATTTGATTCATAGATGAGACCAGTGAGGTATCCCAACCCTTTAGTACCAGCACTCACAAGATATATATAGAGAGATATATAGATATGTCTATATCTATATATATATATATATATTTTTTTTTTCAGGACAGCCTGGTTTCAGGCCAGCAGAGCTACATAGTCAGACTGCATCTCAAAACAGCCCCTCCCAGTGGCTTGAGATAAGCAAACAACCATGAATGTGCACACCCCCACTAAGATTTCTTAGTGAACCCTTCCTGAGTTCTAGATGTTTGCATATGTCGTCTCCTTTAACCGTCCTGAGAGCCTCATGAAGAAAGTCTTGTCCTAGAGCTCATTTTAGGAGTGGAGACACTGAGACCAATGGAAAGTAAGAACATTGCTAGCCAGGGCTCCAAAACAAGCACCTGTCTTAAAAAAAAAAAAAAAAAAAAAAAAAATCAAGAGAGCCCAGGATGGGGAGACAGTTCAGGATAAACATGCTTATACTGACCAGATAAGTGGGGTTCAGTCTCCAGAACTCACAAAGATAGAAGTTGTTCTCCAACCCTTAAACATGAGCTGGGGCACAAAGCCAGTACACACACACTAATAATAAACACAACTGTTTTTAAAAGACTGTCACACATGGCACTTCTCTGCCATTGTGCAGAGACAAAGTGAGCATGACAAAGACTCAGGTGTTCAAAGTGTGACTGGGCCACTTGTCACCTCATTCACTGCCTCCAGAGCTCTGCTTCCTATTTCTCTTGGTTTTCTACTGACCTGCTTCAGGGAACTGATGCTTCTCCCTCCCGTACCTTCCCTCTGAAGCCCCGAATCAAGGCCTTTCTTGTCCCATCCCACCACAACTTCCTTGACTTGTTTTGGTTTCTTTTCCTTTCCTTTTTTCTGTTTTGGTTTTATGAGACAAAGTCTTGCTGTGTACCTCAGGCTGGCCTCAAAGTCATGGCAATACTCCTGCCTCAGCCTCCTGAGTAACTGGGATTAGAAGCTTATATCACCAAGTCTGGCTTGTGTTCCTATAATTTAGCAATCCTACATATGCTGACTCAGCCATCCTTTTCTCTAGGTTTGTTGTAAAGATTATTTTATTTTATATGTATGAGTGTTGGCCTACAGACAGGTAGGGATGTGTACCACATGTGTCCCTGGTGTCATCAGGAGCCAGAAGAGGGCATTGGAACCTGTAACAAGTCTTTCTCTGTCCAACCAGCCAGCTCCCAAATAATGACATGGAGTCTTATTGAGTATGAAAGCTCGGCCTTAGCTTAAACTTGTCCTACTAGCTCTTGTAACTTAAATTAACACATTTATTTTAATTTATGTCCTGTTGTGTGGCTCATGACCTCATCCAATACTGCTCATGTGGCTTCCTCCACATCTGGCTGGTGACTCTACCTTCTTCTTCCCAGAGTTCTCTGATCAGAAGTCCTGCCTGTACCTCCTGCCTGGCTATTGGACATTCAACTTTTTATTACACCAATCATAGCAATACATTTCCACACAATGTATAAATACCCCACAATAGGAACCCCTGGAATTGGAGTTCCAGAAATTTGTGAACACCATATAGGCAGTACAGACTGAACCCCAGTCCTTTGCATGAGCAGCAGCAGGTGCTCCTAACCTCTGAATCATCTCTTCAGCCCCACCCAGAAGTCTTTCAATTTTAAGAGCACACACCAAGGACACGTGTAGTGCTCATGCCTGTAATTCTAATACTCAAGAGGCTAAAGCAGGAGGATTGCTTTGAGTCTGAGGTCAGCCTGGACTAAGAGTAAGAACCTGTCTTTAAAAAAATAATATAAAAGATGAGAAGGGGAGGAGGATCTTTATCCTCATGTAATCTTTTGGTCACTGGCAAGAAAAGACCTATCATGTCTTTCTTTTTTATTTATTTAACTTTTTATCTTATGTGCATTGGCGTGAAGGTGTCAGACCCCTTGGAACTGGAGTTATAGACAGAAGCGAGCTATCATGTGGGTGCTGGGAATTGAACACAGGTCCTCTGGAAGAGCAGTCAGTGCTCTTAACTGCTGAGCCATCTCTCCAACCCCAAGACCTATCATGTCAACACACCCCTGTCTCCTCCCAAGCAAATAAAGAACAGAAGAGAACATCAGATTCCCTAAAACTGGAATTACAGTTGTGAGCTGCCTCGTGGATGCCAGGAGTCAAGTCTGGGTCCTCTGGAAGGGTAGCCAGTGCTCTTAATCACTGAGCCATCTCTTCAGCCCCCAGCCTATAGCAATCGTATTTGGGCCTGGCATCATCTGGACTCCTCTCCTCCTCTCTCTGTCCTCTGAGCCTGGGTAGCTGAAGTCCAGATGTCCCAGAGCTGCAGCAGTGCTGTGCACTAGGAGACTCACCCTGGTTACCCACAGCAGTGTCAGATGACCGAGGCTGTCAGCACTCCTCCCCTGTATCCCTGACACTCAGCCCCAGGGAGAAGGAACTCCACAGGGGCTAAGGGTGGAGCTCGGTGATGGAGAGCCTACTAACCATGCATGAGGTGAAGCTCTGGGCTCAGTCCCACAGACACACAAGAAAGGGGGAGAAAGACAGCTACCTGTGAGCTTGTTGTTATTAGGAACACACTGCTAAATGTTGTTAGAGCACTGAGGTCCCCCAAACACATGCCTGCATCCTCTATACTGTTTCCAAATCTATCTCTCTTAGACTATGAATTCTTTTTCAAATCTTGGCAGTGTTGAGACAGGGTCTTATGTAGCCCAGGCTAGTCTCTAGTTCACTGCCTAGCTGAGGATGTTGATAACACTGAGCTCCTAATCTTCCAGCCTCTTCCCCTCAGGCACTGAGATCACAGGTAATGAGCCACCATAGAAGCCTTTTCCTTTGGTGAGTGTGTTGGGGATGTCTTTTGCTTTGTTTGGGGATTGTTTTGTTTTTCTTTTTGGTTTTTGAGACAGGGTCTTACTCTGTAGACCAGGCTGGCCTGCATTTAACTATGCAGGCATACCTCAAACTCTCAGTGATCTTCCTGCATCAATCAGTCTTCCACGTGCTGGGATTACAGATGTGAACCTCCACACCAACTTCCCAACCCTTTCTTTATAAAGGGTTTATTTATTTCATTTTATTTTTAGTGAAGGATTAAACCCACAGGCTCACTCAAGTTAGACAAGAGCTCTGTGAGTGAGCTATGCTCCAGGAACAATGGAAGTTTTGTTGTTTTCATTTTCTCAGACAGGACTTCTCTGTGTAGGCCAGGCTGACCTCAGACCTGCCTCAGACTCCACACTGCTAGGATTATAGACATATGTCACACCTGCTCCCAGTAGAGATCTTAATATTGTGTGTGGGGTGTGTGTGTGTGTGTGTGTGTGTGTGTGTGTCTGTTTGTCTGTCTGTCTCTGGGTATGTATTCATGAGTGCACATGCTCCTGGAGTCCAGAAGAGGGTGTCAGAGCCCCTGTAGCTAGAGTTACAGGTATTTGTACCACCTCTCATGGTTACCAGAGATCAAATTTGGGTCCTTGGCAAGAATATTAAGAACCTTTAACCTATGAATCATCTCCAGCCTGAGTTTTTAATATTAACACCTCCAGCAATATAAAACAGATAAGCAATATTAGAGGTGTAAAGATAAGTCTCCTGAGCTCGGGAGATGGCTCAGGTGGCAAAGTACTTGCCACTCAAGCAGAGGGACCTAAGTTCAATCCCCAGTACCCATGTAAGAGGCAGACTGATCTCCACACACATTATTAAACACACAAACAAACATGTACACACACACACACACACACATACACACACAATGAATAAGCTGAGCATGATGGTTCATGCCTTTAACCCCAGCATTCAGGAGGCAGAGGCAGGCAGGTGGACCTCTGTGATGAGTCTGAGGCCAGCCTGGTCTACAAAATGTGTTCCAGAACAACCAGGGCTGTTAACATAGTTACACAGAGAAACCCTGTCTCGGGGAGAAAGAAAAAAAAAAAAAAAAAAAGGGAGTTTGAGCTGGACTTCATGGCATTTATCTATAATCTCAGCACTAGAGAGGCTAAGAATGAGGCCAGAGGATTGCTGCAAGTTAGAGGTCAGCGTAGGCTGACTATAGTGAGTTCCAGGTCACTCTAGACTACCTAGTGAGACCCTTACTACACACGCACACACACACACACAGACACACACAGACAGATACACACACACAAACACACACACACACACACACACACACACACACACACACACACAGCACTGAAGAGACAGTTTAGCTCAGTGGTTAAGAGCTCTTGCTGTACAGTCACAGGGAGCAAAGTTTAGATCCCAACACCCACTCACCTAACAAGCCAGGTGTCCTACGTAGGTTTATAACCCCAGCTCCAAGTGAGGGTAGGGACAGGAGAATCACTGGGCCTTGCTGGGTTCATATAATGTAAGCCCTGGGCTCAGGAAGATATCCTGCCACAAAAGGTGGAGGAGGTGCCTTTGCACCAGTGAGTAAGCATGCATGCATATATGCAAAAATAAGTACTTTTAAGGAAAACCTTAAATGGCTGGAGAGATGGCTCAGTAGGAAAGAGCACCTGTTACTGTTGCAGAGGAACTGGCTTCAATTTTCAGTAGCCACATTGTGGCTCACAGTCTCCATGACTACAGTTCCATGGGACCTGACTTCTGACTTCAGCAGGCACCAGGAACACATGGTACAGAGACATACATGCAAGAAAAACACTCATACATGTAAAATAAAATAAATCTTTAAAAAAGAAAGAAAAAAATAAGTAAGAAAGAAGAAAAGAAAGAAAGAAGGAAAAGAAGAAAGAAGAAAGATCAAAACAAGAAAACTAACAATGCCCTACTGTCAGGGTGGCAAAAAAAAATCTAGAACACTGACAACATCAAATGCACACGAGGATAGAAGGAACCTCTAGTCTAGAAGACTGTTTCATTTCCTCCCTCTTCCCTCTTCCTCTCTTCTTCCCTCCCCTCCCTCCCTCCCGCTTCCCTCCTTCCTTCCTCTTGTTCTCTCTTTCTGTGCTTATTTTGTGTGTATGTTTGAGATAGGGCACCTCAGCGTAGCCAGGTTTCCTCACACTTGCTAGTCAGGCTGACTTTGAACTCATGATCCCTCTACCTAATTCTCCTGAGTAGTTGAGATTATAGGCTAGTGCCACCAGGCCCAGCTCTGATAGTTTCTTATAAAATGAAATATATCCTAACAATAAAAATCCAGTAATCAGGTCCCATGTATTTGCCAAAATGAATTAAAAACCCGTTTCCATCAAAATAAATACTTAAAACAAAGAAAAAGTAAATATATATTTCTCTGTATACAGCATGATTTTCTTAGGTAGGAGAACAGACAGACAAACCTGTATATCAGACAATGGAGTTTCATTCATCAACTAAAGAATCAGAATCTCCGAGAAACAGATGAGGAACCAGACATATTAGCTCCATCTTCCTTCTAGATGACTTTATTTATTTATTTATTTATTTATTTATTTATTTATTTATTGGTTTTTCGAGACAGGGTTTCTCTGTGTAGCTTTGGAGCCTATCCTGGCACTCGCTCTGGAGACCAGGCTGGCCTCGAACTCACAGAGATCCACCTGCCTCTGCCTCCCGAGTGCTGGGATTAAAGGCGTGTGCCACCAACGCCCAGCCATGACTTTATTTTGGTTTGATTGTTAATTTGAGACAGGGTCTCTCTGTGTAGCCCTGTGAACTCTTACTGACTAGGTTGGCCTAGTGATCCTCCTTAATATGTGGGAGAATTTTCCTGGGGAGATACAACACGTATCCACTCACCCCAGAACAGAAGCCGACAACAGACATGGATTGCAACCAAGTCCAACTTGGTGAACCAATGAGTTTTTTTTATTTTTCAGATTTTTGTTTTTGCTTTTTGAGACAGGGTTTCCCTGTGCATTCCTGGCTGTCCTGCAACTCACTCTGTAGACCAGGCTGGCCTGGAACTCACAGAGATATGCCTGCCTCTGCCTCCCAAGTGCTGGAACTACAGGCGTGTGCCACCACCACCTGGCTCAGCTTATTCTTCTTTATTTTTTTTTATTTTTATGTGTATGGAATGTTTTTTTCTTCATGTGCATCTGTGCCTGGCACCTGCAGAGGCCACAGAAGGACTTCAGATCCCTAGACCTGCAGTTATAGACTATTGTGAACCAACTGTGGGTGTTGAGATGCAAACTTGTTCCTTTTGAAGAACACCCAGTTCTCTTAACCACAGAGCCGTCCCTCCAGCCTTCTACTTGAGCCTGGAGCTCATGTTTTCTGGGCTAGGTTAGATTCCAGCAACCCCTAGAGATTTTCAGTTTCTGCTCCACTCGGCACCGGGTTTACAGGCATGTGCTGGATACATAGCTTTCTATGTGCATGTTGGGATCTGAGCCCCCAGTCCTCACAATTGTGCATCATGCACTCTTAACTGCGGAGCCATCACTGCTCTACCCTCAGCTCCTAACTTGATTCTTCTCTTCTTTTTAACCTTCGCTTTTGAAGTTTAGTTTGTAACACTTTTCTTCAATATCATGCAATTTACTGATCAGGACTATTTATAAATGTAACACTTGGCCTGTGTGTGTGCGTGTGTGTGTGTGTGTGTGTGTGTGTGTGTATGTGTGTGCGCGCCCATGCCCATGCCCATGGAGGCCAGAAGATGTTATATCCCTTGGAGGTACAGTTATAGGCAATTGTGAGCCACCTGATGTAGGCATTGGGAACAAAACTCAGGTCCTCTGAAAGAATAGCAAGTACTGTTTTTGTTTGTTTTGTTTTTTGAGACAGAATCTCACCAAGTAACTCTGGCTGGCTATGTAGACAAGACCAGACTGGCCTCAGACACATAGATACCCACCTGCTTTGGCCTCCCAAATGCTGGGGCTGAAGGTGTATGCCACCACACCCAGTCCACCTCCCCACTTTTAAAAAAAGAATATGTTCTGTGAAGGAACATGATCTCTAATCTCTAACTGAGCATGTTCAGAAAGCTGTCTACTTCTACATGTGAGGAGTCTCTTCTATACAAATTTGCATTCATTTCCCCAATGAAAGCTGCTTGCTTTCTTCAGAGAGACATTTCTTTGGGGGATTAGCTCTGGTGCTCTCTTTATATAAGTAATAAAACAATTTTAGCTTTTGATTGTGCTTATTGACTTTGCATCTGCTGAGGGAGCAATGTGCGGCATTGGGTTACAATTATGCATTGATCAAATCTTTAGAATGCCACAGAGTACACTGGTGTCACACACCAATACACCTAGCATCCACGAAGCTGCCACGGGAGGATTCCCAATTAAAGGGCAGTCTAGATTGCAGAGCATTCCAAGCCAGCCCAGGCAACATAAAACCTATCTAAAACCAAGTAACAACAACAACAAATAAATAACCCAAAGGAAACAAACAACAACAAAGTTCATTCATATGCACATCTGATAATTCTGGGTTTGAGTTTAAAATTTGAAGTCATAAATTGGTATGACTACTTCCTTTATTTTACAAAGTGTCCCAACAACTCAGATGAAAATGTATTCTAGCTGGCCTTGGTGGCACACACCAGTATTCTAGGTAGGTGAAGGCAGGGGCTATCATGTTCCAGGGCAGCCTCAGCCACAGGGTGAGACCCTGTCTCAAAACAAACAAGCCACTGTATGGAGATCCCTTCATTCTGCTTGTATCCCAGTGTTTATTCTTAGTTGGAAAAGTCCCTGGGGACTACAGAAATGCTCTTTTGGGGGAAAAGGAAGTTTTAAAAATAGGGGTGCAACAGTATATGTTGTGAACTAACTGGCTGGGCAGGGAAAACCCCAGCTCTTTTTATACTGCAGGGAGTAGAGGGTAGTGGCTTAAGGTGCCTGGCCAGTGGCTGGGAGTGGACAAAGAAAGGAAGCATAGAACAATAGGGACCCTCCACCTCTGCTCTGGGAGGGGCTGCTGGGTTTGGCTCAACTCATGGAGCTGGAGCTCGGGGATTAGAAGTCACCTCAGAGAAGTATGCGTATCTCTTCTTTGAATTCTAGATGTGGCCATGGGGAGAGAATGAGAGCCGCACCAGGCCCTGCTTTTTTACTGGGGTGCATGCGGTTTGGTCAATGAAGATGGTGACCTTCAACTAGTCTCTTTCTCTTTCTGTTTCTTTCTCCTTTTTAAATTTATTATTATTTTATCTTTTTGGAGCTAGAATCTCACATAACTCAGGCTGGGCTGAAACTTGCTATATGTAGGGAAAAAGGGGCCAGCTAAAGAAACACACCCTGAGCAGAACCAAAGAAACACACTTTGGCCCTGTACCCAGAGCCAATGAAATGCACCCTGACCCTGAAACCAGTGCCAAAGAAACAACTTGGTCTCTGGAATCAGAGCCAGTGAAAGAAATACACCTTGGCCCTAAAACTAGAACCAAAAGGCAAAAAGGACCAGCGAAAGAAACACACTTTGGTCCAGAAACCAGAGCCAAACCTGCCTCTAACCCTGAGCAGAAAACCAACCAATTCCTGAACATGAGATCTAGCCAATCTGAGCTCAGGGATTGAGATCTGACCAATCCGCACCCTGGAAATCTTCTCCCTGGAAAAACTCTGGCCCTAAGAAGCTGTATATAAACCCTGTGTCTGCTCAGCTTCTGGCTGTCCTCTTCCACCCTGCCCACCCTGGCAGAGGCAGCCACTCTCCTGGATTCTTCCTTCCCAATAAAACTCTTGAATGAAGTTTGGGTGAGACCTTCTTTCCCCAGAATGGAACAGAGGAGAGAAGTAACAACCTTTCCCCTGAGCCAGAGCAGAGCTCTGCAACACTTTGCCCAGGGAAACCTTCCCCTAGTGAAAGCAGAGTAGTTATACTACACTCCAGTAGACAGCAGCGGAACAGTAACAACTTCACTGGGGAAGCCCTGCCCTGCTGGAGAAGAGCTGTTACACTGGGGAAGCCTTTCTCTGGAGCAGAGCTGTAAACTACTACTGTAACCTGTGGTATTCCTTGGCTTCCGAATGCCAGAATACTTTTCCATCTGAGCTGTAACACTTAATATTCTGTGGCTCCCAAGTGCCAGAATACCTTTCTATCCAAGCCACAATGCTTACACTATGTAGCTGAGGATGGCCCTGACTTTCCTGATCCTTTTACTTCTACCTCCCAAGCACTTATATTCCAGACATGTGTGGCCACACTCCATTGTTGCTTTACAATTTCTATAGGGGTCAAATGTACCAGTGATATCATAAAATCTTTTCCTTGAGAAGGCTTTTCTTAAACCTGAACTTCCAGCACTAAGCAGCAGAGAGAGGGAGGTTTCTGAGTGTTCAGGCTGGCCAGAGCTGCAGATCAAGAGACCATCCAAAAAAAAAAAAAAAAAAAAAAAGCTCAAAAAACTGAAAAAGAGGAAAGAAAAAGAAAAGGTTCTTTTTTGTTGCTCTGTTGTTGAGGTGTGGGTCTTTTTGTTACTGTCATTTTTGTTTTTGTTTTGTTTCATTTTGGTTTTTGTTTTTGTTTTTTGTTTTTTGTTTTTTTTTGAAACAGGGTTTCTCTGTGTAATAGCTCTGGCTGGCCTTGAACTCACAGAGATCCACCTGCCTTTGCCCCACCCCCACCCCCACCCTGAGTGCTGGAATTAAAAGCGTGTACTACCACTGCCCTCCTGTGTTTTTGTTTGTTTGTTTGTTTGTTTTGTTTTTAAGACAAGGTCTCATATAGTCCAGGCTAGCCTCAAACTTTCTATATAGTTAAGGACGACCTTGAACGCCCCATCTGCCTTTTTCTACCTCTCAAGTGCCAGGGTTATAGGTATAGGTCACCAGCTAGAAAGTTGCTTTTGCTCGGCTTAGTATTGAAAACCCGTAATCTTGGTATTTGGGAGGCAGAGACAGTGAGTTCCAGACCAGTCTGATCTACAAAGCAAGTTCCAGGCTATCCAGCACAGGAATGAGGAGAGACTGTCATTAAAGGGCTCCTCACTCACACGCACCCCCCCAACCCCGGAAGTGGGAGGGGGTCTAGTTTGGATCCTAGAACACATATAAATGTCTGTGGGCACAGAAGCACTTCTGTAATTCAGGCATTCTGAAGGCATAAATATGAACTGCCCACCCTGCCCCCCCACACAAAAAAAAACCTAGCTAATGAAGTCTGAGTTCACTTGAGACAGCCTGACTCAATGAAAGAGGAGAAAAATACCTAGGAGGGACCTCCACAGGCATATACATTCATGTGACTCTCACATGTGCAGACACACACACACATACACACACACACATACACACACACACACACACACACACACACACACACACACACACACACAAATACAAACACACCTAAACAAGAAAAAGAGACAGTGCTCTGTGTGTTAATTTTGGATTATTGTTTATCTCATCATATGAAAAAGCAGTACCAGCAGGGCAATGATGGCACTCACCTTTAATTCCAGCACTTGGGAGGCAGAGATAGGTGGATCTCTGTGATTTCGAGAGTGAGTGCCAGGACAGGCTCCAAAGCTACACAGAGAAACCCTGTCTGGAAAAACAAAAAAAAAAAAAAAAAAAAAGAAAAGAAAAGAAAAGAAAAGAAAAAGCAGTATTGAGCTGGTCAGTGGTGGTGCAGGCCTTTAATCCCAGCACTCGGGAGGCAGAGGCAGGTGGATCCTGAGAATTAGAGGCCAGCCTGGTCTCCAGAGCTAGTCCAGGATATCTAGAACTATATAGGGAAATCCTGTCTCAAAAAATAAATAAATAAATAAATAAATAAACAAAATGCTTAGGCTAAAATATATATAACAAAGTAAAGCAAAACATTTGAAGAGAAATTTCATAAAATTATTTAATAGTTGATTAGCATGAGAAAATGGACCCCATTAGTCAACTGAGAAGAAAAATGAACAGTGCAAGATGCCAAGTTGTCCAGAGGGGGCACATCTATTTTTTTGTTGTTGTTGTTTTGTTTGTTTTGTTTTTTTGAGACAGGGTTTCTCTGTGTAGCTTTGGAGCCTATCCTGGCACTTGCTCTGGAGACCAGGCTGGCCTCGAACTCACAGCGATCCACCTGCCTCTGCCTCCCAAGTGCTGGGATTAAAGGCGTGTGCCACCAATGCCCGGCTGAGGGGGCACATCTAAAGAAGCAGGAAAATCAAGAGTTCAAAGCCAGCCTGGGCAATGCAATGCTTATCTCAAAATCAAAACAAAAAAGAGTTGGGCATGATGACTCAGTACAATGGAGGAAGAAGCAGAGGACATATAAAGGTTTGAGACCAGCCAGCTCTTCATAGCAACACTGTTCCAAAAAGCAAAACCCCAGCCCTGTGTAGAAGTGAATGCCTGTAATCCCAGCAATCGGGAGACAGAGACAAGAGGATCAGGAATTCCAAGTGAGCCTCTTCTGCATAATGAGTTCAAGGTCAGCC
Organism: Cricetulus griseus; assembly: GCF_003668045.3. Classification (NCBI taxonomy): domain Eukaryota; kingdom Metazoa; phylum Chordata; class Mammalia; order Rodentia; family Cricetidae; genus Cricetulus; species Cricetulus griseus. The sequence continues at coordinate 83,541,309 of NW_023276807.1, read as the reverse complement.
TGAAATACAAGAGATCAGGCTCAGCAGCTCACCCCTTTCTTTAATCCCAACAATCCAGAGGCAGATGCCAAGGATATCTGTGAGTTCAAAACCAGCCTGATCTACACAACATTTCTGTGGTGAGTTTCAGATCAGCCTCAGGCTACTTTGAGGCCTTGTCTCAAAACAAAAGGCCAACAAGATGACTTGGTGGGTAAAGTCTCTTGAAGCAGCCTGAAGACTGGTGGGTCTGATCCTCTGAGACTATAAGGTGCAGGGAAAAGCACCAGATTCCAAAACTGTCCTTTGACCCTGACATACATGGGGACAAATCCACCCCAAATGCCCCCCCAAAAAAGACTAGTAAATCCAAGAGAGTCAGGATGGGGGGGGGGAAGGAGATTAACATTGAAAAACCTAATAGAGAGCAGGGCGTTGGTGGCGCACGCCTTTAATCCCAACACTAGGGAGGCAGAGGCAGGTGGATCTCTATGAGTTCGAGGCCCCCCTGGTCTACAGAGCGAGTTCCAGGACAGGCTCCAAAACAATACAGAGAAACCCTGTCTCAGAAAAAAAAAAAAAAGAAAGAAAAAGAAAAAGAAAAAGAAAGAAAAAAAAAAGAAGAAAAGAAAAGCTTAATAGACAGAGGATTGCGGGCCTGATACTCAGTATAGGTAGGAAAATGGCTCTAACAGTGGAAGGAAGGGTGTTATTTTAGAAGCAGGAAACTAGGGAAGTTTCTTTTAAAGACTTGTGTTTTCTCTGAAGTTGGAGTGAGGTCATTCCTGGAAGCAGAAGCAGGGGAGTCAGAGGTTTGTGGAATTCTGAAAGACCTAGCATGGATCATGGGAAACAAGTGGTCTCACAGCCCCAGGCCTGGAGCAGGTAGCGTTACAGAAGAGCAAAGGGCAATGGCACCAGCAGTGGGTCACACTGATGAGCCAAGAGCACAGGCTACAGGAGGAAGAAATGAAAACAGGATGGAGGTATTGATGGAGAAAGGGCAAGAGTAATGGTTCACAGGGTTCTGTTGTTAACATTTGTGCAACATTTACATCCTTCTTCACTGTGTATACATAATGTATGCATATTTGTAAAATACATATGTGTTAGCTGGGCGTTGGTGGCGCACGCCTTTTTTTGTTTGTTTGTTTGTTTGTTTGTTTGAGACAGGGTTTCTCTGTAGCTTTGGAGGCTGTCCTGGATCTCACAGAGATCCCCCTGCCTCTGCCTCCTGAGTGCTGGGATTAAAGGAGTGCATTAGGGTTAGGGCGATGGTGGCATACGCCTTTATTCCCCGCACTGGGGAGGCAGAGGCAGGGGGATCTCTATGAAATCCAGGACAGCCTCTAAAGCTACAGAGAAACCCTGTCTTGAAACACCCCCCAAAAAAGAAAAACAATACATGTGTCTCAGTCCATATAAATTTACATTATATGTATATCTTTTACAGAAAAAATCAAGAAAATGTTTAAATAAAGGTAATTTTTACTGGGTATGCTGATACATACCTATAACTGAAGCTCTTGGGAGTTAGAGACAGGAGGACCAGGAGTTCAAGGTCATTCTTGGGCAGGCTGGCCAGAACTCTGTGAGACCTAGTCTCTAAAAACAAAACAAACAATGACAGTAACAAAAACTCAGGGACCTTTTCAGAAGAGGAACGGAAAGAATGTAAAACCAGTAGGTAGGGAGAAGGGCTACGAAGGGCTGTCTTCTCCAAGAGACACAGACATGCAGTTATGAGCTAACAACCAGGTGCCTGCCCTAGCTCTGCACACAAATGGACCAGTCCACAGTCAGGCATGGGTGGAGGAGGGCTCAGGGGCCCCACACTTCTGTGCTTAACTACATGCTTCGCACAGATTCTGGGAAAGAAGTCATTCCATTCGGTTGTGTGGCCACTGGTGACCCCACCAGGCTCCAGTGGCCGGATATATGGCCCTGGTTAAACAAAGTAGGTCACAAAACTAAAACCAAAGTCATGATTCTGGCAAGCACTGGTGGTGGGGAAGGCGTGACAGGGATGGGAAAGAAAAGGAAAGAGAAGAGAAAGGGGGAAGAAGAGATCAAACTGTGCTATGGACATGCATGAAATTGTCAGAGAAATACATGTGTGTCTCCAGGTGGGGAGACATACACCTGTAATTCCAGAACGTGGAAGGTTGAGGAGAGAGAGGATTGGAAGTAGGAGGCTGGCCTAGGCTTCTCCAGGTAAGAGGAACTGAGAGGGAGGCTGGAAAGAAAGAGTTCTCCTGGGTTACAAGCACGAGAGCGTGTATGTGCACAAATGAATGTTTTATTTTAATTTCACTTGCACGGTCTTTTGCCTGCAGTTCATCTGTATGAGGATTCTGGAACTAGAGTTATAGTTAGCTGCCATGGGGGTGCTGGGAATTGAACCTGGGTCCTTTGGAATAGCAGGCAGTGCTCTTAACACAGCCCCCACACAAACAAATGTGTAAAGCAAAAAAGGTGACAGGAGGTTGAGATGTAGGTCAGTGGTAGAACTTTTACCTTATGAGGCCCCAGCTTGGGGTGTGGTGCACCCCTTTGATCCTTCCACTCAGAGACAAAGGCAGGTGGATCTCTGAGTTGAAGGCCAGCCAGATGGCTAAGTGAGAACCTGTCTTGGGGGAAAAAAAACAAAACAAAAAAACACTTGTAAAGGCCTGAGATCAATTTCAGAAATACACACGTAAGACTTTTGTTATGTTTTCCGAGACAGGGTTTCTTCGTATGACAGCTCTGGCTGTCCTGGAACTCGGTAGGTGGAGTTCCTTTTTGGGGGCCAACAATATTTATTGTTCAGAGAGAGGATAAAGATGCTAGACCACCTGGAACCCACATAGTGGAAGGAGAGAACCCACAGTAGCCTAGCTAGGCCAAAATTCTATCTTAGCCTCTTGATTAGCTGCAATTACAGACCTCCAGCAGCAGACTCTTAATTTTTATTTTATTTTATTTTGAAACACGCTGTTATTTTTTTGTATCAAGGACCAAACCCAGGGCCTTTTACATGCTAAGCAGGAGTCTGCCACTGTGTGCTAGAGACACAGCACCGGTAGAATAGTACTTCCATCTGCTTTTGTTTTTCCTTTTTTAACATCTAACAATGGGTCATTTGTCTATTTATTTTTGTTGTTTTGTTTTTTTGGCTTATTTATTTATTTAAGACAGGGTTTCTCTGTAACTTTGGAGGCTGTCCTAGAACTCACTCTGTAGACCAGGCTGGCGTCCGCCTCCTGAGTGCTGGCATAAAGATGTGCACTACCACAGCCCAGCTTTGAGTTTTATACATTAACAAATCATTAAGGCAGATGGCTCAAGTTACCTGTGATGGTACATGTTTGTAATTCCAGGAGGAAGAGACAGGCAGATCCTGCGAGTTCAAGGCAAGTCGTGTCTACATACAAAGTTCCAGGCCAGCCAAAGCCTCAAAACAACAACTACCTGCTGGGCGACTTAGGCTGCTCAGTTAATCCCAGCAGAGGCAGGCAGATCCTGGGTGAGTTCCAGGCTAGGCAAGGCAACAACCACCTGCCGGTGGTACAATCTAAAGTAATAACTATAAAGTCCTGTGTGAAATTCTGGTTGTTCATTCATTCCTTCCCCAAACATTATTGAGCACAATTTCTTAATCCCAAGAGAACATTGGTTGTGACCTTTAATTAGAACTATAAAAGACACTGCTGTAGAATGGAAAGAGCAAGAAAGAAAACAAGCACTTAAGACACTCTGGTGGGCCCAGGATGGTGGTGCTCGCCTTTAATCCTAGCACTTGGGAGGCAGAGGCAGGCAGATCTCTGTGAGTTGGAGGCCAGCCTGGTCCACAGCTTGAGTTACAGGACAGCTGGGGCTATACAGAGAAACCCTGTCTTGAAAAACCAAAAAGGAAAAAAAAAAAAACACTGGTAAATTTAATATAAGTCGGGGATAGGATGAATGACCACTCTATAAGGCAAAGCTAAGCCAGTCTGACAGTCGGGAAAGGCTGCCAGCAGGCAGTGATGTTGTACTGGCTCTTTACAGATGAGGCAGGGCTAGCAAGTACCTCAGTGGCAGAGTGCTTGTCCATTTGAGACCCTTGAGTCAATCCTCAGTGCCCTCCTGGGTGGGGGGGGAAAGTGACAAGTGGGAATAAGGCTGCAGGAATGGCATTCTACTGGGAGTAGCCAGAATTGTACAAGCCCAGTCAGTGTTCTAGGATCTAGATCTATAGCCGTAAACAAGACAGAAAAGCCGAAGCCATCCTGGGTGGAGAAGCATTGCATCAGAAGGTAATGAGAAGTGTGAGAGCAGTATTGTTTAGGGGAGGGACTCCCTAAGGCTGTGGCATTTGAGTGGAAATTTGAGTGAAGGACAGGAGGAACCTCAGAAGGAGGGACAGCAAGTGCAAGAGCCCAGAGGTTGGCTGTGGGTCTAGAAATGAGTGGGTAGATGGAGAGCAATTCAGCCAGAGATCGTATCTGACAGCTATTTAGGGAGATACCATGGGGAACCTGGAATTTGTCTCAAAGGACTCTGGGGGATTATCAAGGAAATGACTGTGAAATTAGAAAAAAAGTTTTAGAACTAGAACATACCAATATATACAGGCTTCGTGCTGTCTAGACATTCACTCTTCCAACTGAGCTTCTTCATTATAGACAGTTAACACCACAGGTTCTACAGCCAGATTACCCATGTTTAAGACAGTCACTTCCTAGGCATTTGCATGGCCTTGGACAGGTTACTTAACATTGTGCCTCAGTTTCTTTATCAGTTAAGTTTCACCTGCCTCATTGGAATGACATGAGAATTAATTAAATTGATGTAAACACAGAAGTGTTTTGGAGCCAGGCATTGAGCCCCACACTGCAACCCTAACACTTGGAAGGTAGAGGCAGGAAGAGCAGATCAGTGCTAGAGAGATGCCTTCATCAGTGGAGTGTTTGTCCAGAAACTATGAAGCTGTTCTAATACCACTACCCACATAAAAGATAAAAAGCCCTTTGTAGTGGCACATGCCTACTTAGTGCCAGCATTCATGAGGTAGGGGCAGGCAGTCTCTGGGAGTTCCAGGCCAGCCTGGTCTACAAGCCATCCATCGCAACATACTAAGACCTGCCAACAAAAGCTGGAAGCATTGGCAATATGTGTGTGTTTATATAAATATATATAAATACACATATATAAAATGCATTTATATAAATATATAAATACATTTACACACACACACACACACACACACACACACACACACACACACACACACACACACACGACCAATACTGGGAGAAGAGACAGCCAGCTCCCCAAAACTTGTTAGCTATTCAGCTTAGTCAAAAAGTTAAGTTTCAGGGTCAGTGAAAGACCTTGTCTCAAGGCAGTAATGTAGAGAACCATAAAGACAGACAAGAGACAGACAGACAGATACACACATACACACACACACACACACACACACACACACACACACACACACACTGTGGAGAGCAGTAAAGGAACATAATAATAGCAACCTCTGTCCTCCAGGGTTTCCTGTAAACACACAAAAAAACCTGAAAACAGAAGGTCAAGGTCACCTTGGTTTCATAACAAGTTCAAGTCCCGCCTGTGTTACAGCAGATCCTGTATCAAACAAACAAAAAGTCAGGCATGGTGACCTGTAATCTCAGGACTTCGGAGGCAGAAGCAGGACAGTCACTACAAGTCCAAAGTTATTTGGCTTCCTATCAAGTTCTCTTGTAGAGGACAAGTTTGGTCCCAAGCACCAACCCTGGGAGGTTCACAACTCCATGACTTCAGCTCTAAGAATAGTTGAAGCCTCTAGCCTCCTGGGCCTGTGCTCAAGTGTACAAACCTAGGCAAAGACCCACACATATACAGACTTTGAAAAAACAAACAAGCTGTGCAGTGGTGGTGCATGCCTTTAGTCCCGGCACTTGGGAGGTAGAGGCAAGCAGATCTCTAGGAGTTCGAGGCCAGCCTGGTCTACAGACCAAGTTCCAGGACAGCCTCCAAAGCTATAAAGAGAAACCCTGTCTCGGAAAAACATTTAAAAAAAAGAAAGAAAAGAAAAACAGTAACAAAAGCTAAGCCTAGTGGTACACAGCATTCAGGAGGCAGAAGCAGGCAGATCTCTGTGAGTTCAAGGTCAACTTGGTCTACAGAGTTGCCAGGGCTACATGGTGAGACCTTGTCTTAATAGTACTACTACTACAATTAATAATAATAATAATAATAATAATAATAATATAATAATAATAATAATAATAATAATAGAAAACCAGGCTGAGGCTGTGAGTTCAGAAAAGAGGAAATAAAACTTCATAAACTGAAGGCAAAATGCTCAACCTCCATTCTAATGGGAAAAATATGGTGGTGCCAATTTTTATCCTTCAGATTGGCAAGTTACCAGCAGTTTATTAGACTGCTGAGAAGCTGTGGGGAACAGGAGTTCTCACCTAATACTGATGGGAATGAAAATTGATTTGCTCCCTGTAGAGACCAATTTGGAAATATCTGTCAAAATCACTAATGCATATACCCTTTGACCTGACAGTACTGCTTCTAGAAATTTACTCCTCAGATGTATTTGCACATGTGCTAACTGATCTATGAACAAGGTTAGTCATCACAGCAGTGTTTGAAAAAACAAAAATATGAAACAAATCCAAAGGTTTCCCAGTAGGAGCTGACTGAACAAATGCTAGTATATCCATTAGATGGACTATTATACCCCCAAGAAAAAGCAATGCACCATAAAAGAGGGAAAGCAGGATATCTAAGAGCCTGGCATGATGGAAGACCGAGGCAAGAAGACGGCACTGTCCAGGATGCCTGAGCAACCTAGCTCAAAGCCAGCCTGTGATATAGAGCAAGATCTTCTTTCAAAAATCAAACCAATGAGCAGGTGTCATAGCTCAGTGGGGAAAGATACCTGCTGCCCAAACTAACAACCTGAGTTCAATCCCTGGGACTCACATGGTGGAAGGAAAAAAAACAACTCCCCAAGTCATCCTCTGACCTTCACAGAAGAACACACACTATACTACACACACAAACACACAGCACACACATAACACATACACAATACACACACACACACACAAAATTAGAAATAATAAATAAATAAATGTAGTCAGACTGTCTTTGGGCAGCCAGCTCCCAAATAATAACAAAGAGACTTCTTATTAAGTAAGAAAGCCTGGCCTTAGCTTAGACTTGTTCCCAACTAGCTCTTACAACTTATATTAACTCATTTACATTAATCCATGGTCTGCCACTTGGTTTGTTAAGTCTTCTCAGTACAGAATGTCCAACTTCCTCCATGTCTGACTGGTGAGACATCCTCCCCCCAGCCCCCCCCTTCCTCTCTCTTCACAAGTCCCACCTATCTTCTCTTGCCTAGTTATTGGCCATTCAGCTCTTTATTAAACCAATCAGAATGTGTCTTAGGAAAGTGAGGTAAAACAGAGACATCTTCACACAGTGTGATCAAATATCCCACAACAACAAAAATAAATAAATAAATAAATACTAAAAAAAAGATCTTCAGGATACCTCAGTAAGCCTGGAATGGTAATACAAATTGATAATCCCTAACTCTAGTACCCAAAAAGTTTAGTAAGAAAGATTGCCATCAGTTCTGGCCTAGCCTTGGCTACATACTGAGTATCAAGCTTGTTGGGGCTATATAGACCCATCTCAATAAATAAATAAATAAATAAATAAATAAATAAATAAAAATTTACTAACTGAAAAAGCAAGTAAAGTTCAGAAAAATGTATAATATATTACCTTTTGAGGGAGAAACCAGCCAAAATAATATATAACACCATTTGTATATTCACAAGGCAATTCTGGAATGATAATACTTATATTACAAGGCAGGCCTAACTTTTGGCAATCTGGGCAGATAGGAAAAGGATAGGTTTTGATTTTGTTTTGTTTAGTTTTTGGGTTTGTTTGTTTGTTTGGGATGTTTGTTTGTTTGTTTGTTTAGTTTGGTTTTTCGAGACAGGGTTTCTCTGTGGCTTTGGAGGCTGTCCTGGAATAGCTCTTGTAGACCAGGCTGGTCTCGAACTCACAGAGATCTGCCTACCTCTGCCTGGGATTAAAGGCGTGCACCACCGCCGCCCATCGCGATTGTTTCCTTTTTGAGACAAGCTGTCACTGTGTAGCCCTGGCTATCTTGGAACTCACTCTGTAGACCACAATGGACTTGAACTCACAAAGATCTGTCTGCTTCTGCCTACCAAGCACTCAGATCAAAGGTGTGCACTACCATGACCAGCCCTTGGTTTTAGTTTTCTTGAGTCAGTGTTCTTATTTTGAACTTGGAATATAGCCAAGACTGGCCTTCAACTCCTGATCCTCCTGCCTCCACTTCTCAAGTAGAATAGAAAATGTTTTTAGGTCTACTCAAAGTAAAATGGGCTACTGGGGGATCCTTAGGTGTAGTTACCAGGCCTAGTGAAGTGACTATGCACATATCCACAGGGACTTGGCAGAGCTGGTACTGGTGTGGTTATACATGTTATGTTCTGTTTTGGACCCAGATGACCTAGATACATTGGATGTAAATATGGCTGTGGTTTTGACTGTTTCTAGATTTATTGTGCGTGTGTGTTTTGCCTGAATGTATGGATTGCATCACATATGTGTCTAGTGCAGGAAAAGTCAGAAGAAGGTATCAGATCCTCTGAAACTGGAGTTACATATAGTTGTGAGCCACCAGACAGGTGGTGGGAACCAACTCCAGGTCCTCTGCAAAAAAGGGAAATGCTCTTACCACAGAGTCATCTCCCCAACCCTTTGGGCAAATATGATGCCTACTCTTGGTTGTTACCTTGATTGTATCTGGAATGAATTATAATCCAGAAATGGAGGGCACACCTCCATTGTGATCTGGATTTTAAGGCAGGAAGACAACATGATTTTAATCCAGATCTTGAGATAGGAAGGTGCACCTTTAATCTGGGCCACGCCTTCTGCTGGAAGCCTGCTTGCCCTCACCTTGCAACACATCCATTCCCTCAGTGGAGCCTACTTCTTTGGGACTCCAGCATATACAGAAGACCAGCTGAGACACCCAGCCTCGTACGACAGATCATTCTTTGATTTTCCATTCCTAGATAGGCATTGTTGGGTTAGTTGGACTGCAGCCTATAAGCCATTTCATATATATATATATATATATATATAGATAGAGAGAGAGAGAGAGAGAGAGAGAGAGAGAGACTGAGGGATTCATTCCATAAATTCTGTGACTCCAGAGAACCCTAATATAGTTTTTGTTTGTTTGTTTGTTTTGAGACAGGGTTTCTATGTGTAGCCTGGCTGTCCTGGAACTCTCTCTGTAGACCAGGCTGGCCTCGGACTCACAGATCAGCCTGCCTCTGCCTCCCAAGTGCTGGAATTAAATGAGTGCACCACCACCACCTAGCTCTAATTTTTTGAAGTTTTAATTTTATATATGAGTGTGTGTATGTGCAAGTGCCAACAAACAAGAGGCCAGAAGGCATTTGATTCCCTGCACTTGGGGTTGTGAGCTGGTTATGGATGCTGAGAACTGAACTCAGGTTTTTTGCAAGAACATGAAGCACTCAATTGCTGAACCATTACTCTTGCTTCAAACCCCTATCTCCTGATTCCAAACATTTCACTGTTTCATTTTGTAACTTAAACTTTTTTGTTTGTTCTTAGGATTGTTTTTGTTTTTCATGTTTATCATCAATAGCTGGAACTGGCCTGGAACTCCTGTTCCTCCATCCTCTGCCTCCACGCCGGGATGACAGCTGTGTGCCACAGTATCTGACTTATAAGACTTATTTTTATTTATTTATTTATTTATTTATTTATTTATTTAGGTTTTTCGAGACAGGGTTTCTCTGTGTAGCTTTGGAGCCTATCCTGGCACTCACTCTGGAGACCAAGCTGGCCTCGAACTCACCGAGATCCGCCTGCCTCTGCCTCCTGAGTGTTGGGATTAAAGGCGTTCGCCACCAATGCCCAGCTCCTGGGTCATTCTTGCCATATTGCAGTTACAGACCTCCTGTAGGGGCAGAGTTTGGAATATCAATGTGTATTTATAAAGGTTTTCTTGTCCCCTGAGCAAATCTTGAGATTTGCTGTGAGCCCATTGTTTCTGTTGTTAGACAGACAGCGGTGTGTCATGTACAAGACCTTGGTGGTTTTCTGGCGATTGTCTTCATAGATCTGTGATTCTATTTCTTTCTCAACATTTTAGTTAGTATAGGTAATTTGACTTTGAAGTCCCATTACTGTGTCATTCCCCACAGGTTCTTTCTCTGCCCCTTTATTTTGTAGTACTAGCAACCTCCAGCGCCTCCTGCATGCCCTGCCACTCCCATCCACTTCAGGGTTGGCCTGGAACTCACTATGTATCCCAGGTTATCCTTGATCTCACCATCTTCCTTCTTCAGCCTCCTGAGGGCTGGAATTAATCATAGCTGTGCCTGGACTCCTTTCAGATCAGTTTAATCTTTCCCCCTCCCTTTTGCCCATCACTCTAAACTCTACTTTTGCTTCAGAAGAAATATATTTGCTAACCTTTTGCCCCTAGTAAAGCTCCAATGATTGAAAATACAGAACCAATCCTATTTCATCCGTGAGGAAAATGAGGAGAAGTGACCCTGGTCCCTACCTCTGTTTTGAGATCCTAAAGGCAGAGATCAACAGATGAGAGGCCTAGGAGTTGCCCTGTAGGTATACAGTTGTCTTCATAGGAAAGTGCTCATTTGAAGTGTGAGAAGGCTGTGGGCTGAGCAGGTGAGCCCATTTTCTCTTGGCCACAGCTTATACACAGGTACTCCCATGCCTGGTATTCAGCCAGAAAGTCCAGATGACCCTGGTGAGCTTCTCTGTAACTGAGATGGCAGGAGCTGGAAGCCCAAAGACTGCAGTCTACATTCTCTACCCAGAATCAGGAGCAGGTGAACTTTCATGATAGATGTGGAGCTCTTTTTTTTTTCTTAAAGATTTTTTATTTATTATGTATACAATATTCTGCTTCCATTTATATCTGCACACCAGAAGAGGGCACCAGATCTCGTAACGGATGGTTGTGAGCCACCATGTGGTTGCTGGGAATTGAACTCAGGACCTCTGGAAGAGCAGTCAGTGCTCTTAACCTCTGAGCCATCTCTCCAGCCCATAATGTGGAACTCTTTAAATGTTCAATTGTATATTGCTAAGAACACTACTGGAGGCTTACTTCTGGTAAGGGTTAGATTTGGTATCTTGCATCTTTCTGTAATATTAGAGCCCCTGCTACTGTGAAGTAAAACTGGATAAATTCTGACACAGCTGAACAGAGATTCCATTGACTGGCTTCTGGGCAACTCAGGCCATTGGGGACAACTTAGATTTTGCAAATGCTGTGATAGATGGGATAGGAGGCTGGGGGGTGGAGACATAGCTCAGCAGTTAACAGCTCTTGCTGCTTTTCCAGAGGTCCTGAGTTTGGCTCCTAACACCCACATCAGACAACTCACAACAGCCTGTAACTCCAGTTGCAGGGTGTCTGACACCCTCTTCTGAGAACACACACACACACACACACACACACACACACACACACACACAGAGAGCCATTATTAGCAGGCCCTTGAAGCTTTCTGAGCCCCTGGTCTAATCTGTATAGCATGGATTTCTTGGCCTGCAGATTCACTCTTTCTTCCCAGCCAGAAGTAAGACCTTTGTACATGGTAATAGGGAGCTTTACAGTTTATATCCCAGTGCAATAGGAAAAAGTTGGAACTGTTTACATTGGTGACATTCATAAACTGGCATTTTAAAAGTTTTTATTGTTTTTATTTAAATATAATAGTTTTATTAATTCTTTGAGAATTCCATATGTACAGACAATTTATTTTGGTCATATTCACACTCCACACACATACACTAAAAGGCCCTTGTTATTGCTAGGCATGCCTGTCTGAGATGCCAGCTCTTATGAGTCTAGTGAAAAGGGAGTTTTCATGAGTTCCCAGCCTGGGCCTCTGCTGGAGACCAGCACTGCTTTGTCATTTTTTTTTTTTTTTTTTTAAGTGTGGAGGTCTGCAGGCTTGTTTTGTTTCAGCCTCCTGCATAGGTAACATACAGGTCTTACTCAGCTGTCATGTTATTTATTTAGTTATTAAGACAAGGGAGGCGGGGGTTGTTGGTGGGGAACATGGGAAGATGGGAGGGCTAGGAAGAACTTCAAGAAAATAAAATGATATGAGATATAACAAATCAAGGTAAAAGAGAGGGAAAATTCAAAAAAAAAGAAAAGAAAAAGAAAAAAAAGACAAGGTCTCACATATCTCAGACAAGCCTGGAACTTTCTAAGTACCTGAGAAAGACTTTTTTTTCCCCCGAGACAGGGTTTCTCTGTGGCTTTGGAGGCTGTCCTGGAACTAGCTCTTGTAGACCAGGCTGGCCTCGAACTCACAGAGATCCACCTGCCTCTGCCTCCCGAGTGCTGGGATTAAAGGCGTGTGCCCAGCCGACCCTGAATTCTTGATCCTTCTGTCTATACCTCCCAAATGCTGGGATTACAGGCATGTGCCACTTACCATATCTAGTTTTATAGTTTTTTCATAAAATGGACTTAAAAATTTAACCTTTATTTTTATTTTATGTGTTTGGGTGTTATCATTATGTAGATCTTGTTTAGGTAATCAGATTGCTGAAACTTCATGGGTGTAGCTTCCCTGTTATGTTGAGAAGACACTACCAAGCAGCAGGTGTCCTTGTCTTCTGGCTTCCACAATCTTTCTGCCTCCTCTTCTGCAAAGTTCCAAGAGCTTTAAGTGCAGGGATTGTGTTGTAGCCTGGGCCCCTGTTCTCCAAGCTCTGTCCAGCTGTGGGTCTCTACAGTAGCCCTCTTCTGCATAGAAAGAAGCTACTTTGAAGATGGGTGAGTGCTGCACTGACCTGTGGGTGTAAGGATAGCCATTTAGGACTATATTTATTTAGGAAAATGACAGCAGTAGTTTCTCTTCTGGGGTATATGACTTCTCTAGCCAAATTGGCTATAGCAAGCATGAATTCCCTCTTACCTTAAAGACATTAAATCCAATTAGACAGCTGTTGGTTAGTCCCAAGGGAAAAAATGCCATATCACCACTGGGGATGTCTTGCAACGTTGCTCATTGTTGTGGTTCTTAGGCTTAACAACCAGGTAAGAGTACTGATTTCGTGCACAGCATCTTCTAATACTATGAGAGCCAGTCCTCAGGAAAGAGGTTTCTGGGTCAGTTCTGCCTTGATTCCTCCAAGTCCTGTGGCAGAAGTGTATGGTGTCTTCAGGAATAGGGTCTTACCTTTAAGTTCTGGGAGATAACCAAGGGCCATGACAATAACCTATATTGTTTTGAGAGTTTGGATTTCCCACCCCCACAAGCAATTTCCTTAGAAACAATAAAGGCTATGATGAGATTTCTAGCAAATTATTATTATTATTAGTAGTAGTAGTAGTAGTAGTAGTAGTATATAAGACAGGATCTCACCCTATACCTTCAGACTGGAAATTCTCTTAGATAGCCAAGGATGACCTTAAACCCTCCTGATTCTTCTGCCTCTACTTCCAGAGGCTGGAATTTCAGAAGGCCTACAATGCCCAGCTTAGTTCAAATTCTACTTTGTTTTGTTCTAGTTTCGAGACAGGGTCTCACTATGTAGACCAGACTGGCCTTGAACTCACATATATTCAGCTGCCTCTGCCTTTCCAGTGCTGCATTTAAAGGTTTGCACCACCAGACTCAGCTCAGTTCAAATTTGTAGAGTCTCTGTCTTCATTCAACCCCAAATGATAATCTAGGTCTCTCTCTCTCTCTCTCCTTCCCTCCCCACCTCTGTCTCCCTCTCTCCCCTCTCAGTTTTCAACACAGGGTTTCTCTGTGGGAGGTCCTAGCTGTCCTGAAACTCACTTTGTAGACCAGGCTGGCCTTGAACTCACTGAGATTCACAGCCTCTACATTCCAAGTGCTGGGATTAAAGGTGTGAGCCACTACCACCTGGCTTAATCTAGGTCTCTTTATTTAGAGTATAGTTCATGGACTATCATCAAATCACCTGAAAGTTTGCTAGAGTACAATTTCAACCTGTGCCAGATCCAGATCAAAATGTGTATTTCCATAGCCTTGCAGGGTGATTCCTGTTTATGGTAAAGTTTGAAAAGAATTAATCCATGCTGGGTTGGTGGTACACGCCTTTAATCCCAGCACTCGGGAGGCAGAAGCAGGCAGATCTCTGTGAGTTCGAGGCCAGCCTGGTCTCCAGAGAGAGTCCCAGGATAGGCTCCAAAGCTACACAGAGAAACCCTGTCTCGAAAAACCAAACCAAAACAAAAACAAAAATAAAATTAATCCAGTGAGCTAAGGGTTTCTCTTCCCTCCCCCTCCCAGTGGATTGGAATATTTTTTAAACATTTCTGTGTTTCAATACAGTGCTGCTGTTAACATATTGGGTGCAATAACACAGGGTTGTGAGTAGTTGTTGAGGTAAGGGTTGACTCTCGTGTTGTGTTGTTTTTCGGCATCATCCCTGCCTGGCCTCTAATTATTAGATGTGGGTAGCATCTCCTCCTAGACCAGTTGCAACTCTAAAACGTCTCCAAGTTAGTCATTATTACACTTCTTAAAATTTCTTTTGAAAAAATATTTATTCAATTTATTTTATATGTGCTTTTTCAGCATGTGTATCTATGCACCGAATATGTACTTGTGGAGGTCAGAAGAGGGCATTGGATTCCCCTGGATCAGGAGTTATAGATGATTATGAAGCACTGTGTGGGTTCTGGGAAACAAAGCCAGGTCCTCTCAAGAGGAACAAGAGCTCTTAACCACTGAGCATCTCTCTAGCCCCTCGTTATTACACTTTTTTTTTTTTTTGAAACAGGGTCTCTCTCATAGCTTTGGTAGTACTGAAGCTATTATACTTTCTATTGCTTATCTTCATTTTGACCCACCTATAATGTGCTCTGATTCTGACATTGGCAGACAATGCTGTGGGCTTTTTTTCTGTTTGGTTTTTGGCATTAGGGATTGAACCTAGGGCATTGTGCATTCTGGGCAGGTGCTCTCCTGCTGAGCATAGCCTTAGTCCTTTTTAAAATTAACTAATACTTAAATTTATTTATTTGGATGTTAGAAATAGGGTCTCACGTAACTCAGGGTGGCCTTTCTTTTCTTTTCCCTTTTTCCAGCTCAAGGCCAATTTTAATAGAATTTAAAAAGAAAAGCCCCTAGGGCAGGGAAACTGTAGTTCCTACCAGCTGCTTCTGATCCCATTGCAGGAGGAGAATGGGGAAGGTAAAGAGCCATGAATTAAGCTGGCATAGAGGTCAGACAGTCAGAGGACAAGCAGCCATGTGATGGTGGAGGAGCTCTAGAAAGAGTATGGAGCCCAAGGGATCAGAACAAGTATCTCAAGCTCTGGCCAGCATCTGGAAGAGAAGAGCTGTGCTTCTCTGATGCAGGCCTCCAAACAACAGCTCAGCCCAGGAAACCTCACAGGGCTTGGGGGGACTGCCTCTTTTTTATTTTTCTTTTTTCTTTTTTGAGAAACGGTCTTACTATTTTGCCCTGACTGGTCTGAAACCCATTATGTAGATCAGGTTAGGCTTGAACTCATAGAGATTGACCTGCTTCTGGCTCCTTAATTAAACAGTTGCACCACTGGGCCTGGCTGGCCTGAACCTTTACACATAGTTGGTTTTGAACTCTTGATCTTCCTGCCTGGATCTCCCAAGTGCTAGGATTACAGTGTCAACACAATGCTGGCTTTTTAAAATTATTATTAAAGGTTCATATTTTGTATTTATCTATCAATCAATCTATTGGGAGAAGGCATGCCATACCTTGCATACAGAGTTTAGAGGACAACTTTTTTTTTTTTTTTTTTTTTTTTTTTGGTTTTTTGAGACAGGGTTTCTCTGTGTAGCTTTGGAGCCTATCCTGGCACTCGCTCTGGAGACCAGGCTGGCCCTGAACTCACAGATCCGCTTACCTCTGCCTCCCGAGTGCTGGGATTAAAGGCATTCGTCATCAATGCCCGGCTTAGAGGACAACTTTTAAGAGTTGGTTCTTACTCCAGGCTCTACTATAGAGCTATATTAATGAAAACAATTTGGTATTGGCATAAAAACAGACAGGTAGACAAATGGAATCAAACTGAAGACCATGGTATCAATCCACACACCTATGAACACCTAATTTTTGACAAAAAAGCTAATATAAAATGGAAAAAAGAAAACATATTCAACAAATGGAGCTGGTATAACTGGCTGTCAACATGTAGAAGATGCAAATAGATCCGTATCTATTGCCATGCATCAAAAACCTCAATATAAATCTATCCACACTGAACCTCGAAGAAGAGAAAGTGGGAAATACATTTAAACTCATAGGCACAGGAAACCACTTCCTAAATAAAACACCAGTATCCAGACATTGAGAGCAACAATTAATAAATGGGACCTCCTGAAACTGAGAAACTTCTGTAAAGCAAAGAACACAGTCAACAAGACAAAATGGCTCCCTACAGAATGGGAAAAGATCTTCACCAACCCCACATCTGACAGATGGCTGATCTCCAAAATATACAACGAACTTGAGAAATTAGACATCAAACTACCAAATAATCCAATTAAAAAAAACGGGATACAGATCTAAACAGAGAATTCTCAACAGAACAATCTCAAATGGCAGGAAGACACTTAAGGAAATGCTCAATATCACTAGTCCATCAGGGAGATGAAAATCAAAACCACTCTGAGATTCCATCTTACACCAATCAGAATGGCAAAAATCAAAAGCACCAATGACAACTTATGCTGGAGAGGATGTGGAGAAAGGGGAACACTCCTCCATTGCTGGTGTACAGTCGTTGTGGAAACCAATAGGGTGATTTCTCAGAAAATTAGTGATCAACCTACCTCAAGACCCTGCAATACCACTTTTGGGCATATACCCAAAGGAAGCACATTCATAGCACAAGGACATTTGCTCAACTATGTTCATAGAAACATTATTCGTAATATCCAGATCTTGGAAACAGCCTAGATGACCCTCAACTGAAGAATGAATAAAAAAATGTGGTACATTTACATAATGGAGTAAGACTCAGTGGTAAGAAACAATGACATCTAAAATTCACAGGCAAGGGCTGGAGAGATGGCTTAAGAGTGCTGACTGCTCTTCCAGAGGTCCTGAGTTCAATTCCCAGCAACCACATGGTGGCTCACAACCATCTGTTATGAGATCGGGTGCCCTCTTGTGGTGTGCAGAAATACATGGAAGCATAATGTTGTATACATAATAAATAAATAAAATATTTTAAAAAAAATTCACAGGCAAATGGACAGATCTAGAAAAACTATCCTGAGTGAGGTAACCCAAAACCAGAAAGACAAATATAGTATGTACTCACTCATAAGTGGATACCAGAAGATACCCAGCCTATAATCCACAACCCCAGAGAAGCTTGAACCCTCTTCCAGAAACAGATGGAAGCAGATGCAGAAATCCACAACTAACAGTTGGGCAAAGCTCCTGGAGTACAATCGAAGTGAGGAAGTAGCAATAATATAAACAAAGGAGTCAAGACCATGATGGTGAAACCCACAGAATCAGCTGACCTGAGCTAGTGAGAGATCACTGATTCTGGTCTGACAAATGGGAACCTGTATAAGACTGAACTAGGTGACAATCGTGAGACTGGGACAATATATGAGGCCACTGGCAGTGGGTCCAAGATCTAACACTAAAGCACAAACTGACTTAGTGGAGCCCATTCTATAAGGAGAGATACCTTGCCCATTTTAGACACAGGGGTGTGGGGGTGGAGACGTGCCTTGGGCTTGCCTCAATGAGATGAAGGGATAGACTTAGTAGACTTCCTAGGGGAGGCCTTACCCCCTCTGAGGAGCAGATGGGAGGCAGGGGTGGGGATGATGGGGGAGAATAAGGAGAGAAGGGAGAGGGAACTGGAATTGGAATGTAAAAAATAAATTAATTTAAAAAACTAAGAGTTGATCCTTTCCTTCCATCATGTGGGTTTATGAATGTAACACAGGTTGTCAAGGTTTGTAACAAGCACCTTTACCCACAGACTCATCTTTCCAATGTAAGTTTTGTTTGGTTTTGGTTTTTCAAGACAGTGTCTCTGTGTAGTCCTGGGATTCAATCTATAGACCAGGCTGGCCTCAAACTCAAGAGATTCACCTGCCTCTGCCTCCTGAGTCCTGGGATTAAAGGCTTGTACCATCACTGCTCAGCTGCCAACATGTGCGTGCGTGCGTGCGTGCGTGCGTGAGTGTGTGTGTGTATGGTGTATGTGTTTGTGTGTGTGTAAATCAGAGAACAATTGTGGGAGTGGGTCTTTCTACATATGAGTTCAGGGATCAAGTTCAGGTCTTCAGGCTTGGTGCAAGGTGCTTTTACTGGCTGAGTCAGCTTGCCAGTCCTTAAGTTTTCATTTTTGAAATGTGGTTAGCCAGGTGTTGGTGGCGCACGCCTTTAATCCCAGCACTCAGGAGGCAGAGGCAGGCAGATCTCTGTGAGTTCCAGGCCAACCTGGTCTACAGAGCAAGTTCCGGGACAACCTCCAAAGCAATACAGAGAAATCCTGTCTTGAAAAAACAAAAAAAAAAATACTTTGCCCAGTTGACCTTTAACCTTTGATAACTTCTGCCTCAGCTTCCTGTCTACTGAGCTGTGTCAACATAAAAACCACAGCTCCCATCTTAAAGGAAATAAAAGATGGTTTATTCTGGAGGCGTTTTGAGTGGCCATGGCCTAGTACACAGATTTCAGTTACCCCAAATTCCGTGTTCCAATGTGGAAGCAGTTTCATAGCTTTATAGAACAAAGTAAGTCATGAGTCAAGGCAAATTTAAAATACATTAGTGGATACATCAGAGAGATGGTTGCAGCAAGATGGGGGAAGCTTTTCTAAAGAACCAAGATGCTATCTGATGACATCATCGGCATTTTGGGTTGGTCTAAGCCAGTAGTCTGCTAATGATTTTTGTTTGTTTGAGACAAGGTTTCTCTGTGTAATAGTCCTGTCCTGACTGTCCCGGAACTCAGTTTGTAGACCAGGCTGGCCTTGAACTCACTGAGATCTGCCTGCCTCTGCCTCCCAAGTGCTGGGATTAAAGATGTGTACCACCATCCAGCTTCTGCTATGTTTAATAGATTCCAGTTTTTATCTACTAGTCACAAGATGTTAGTTCCTATGCAGAAGTAGATAAGGAACGGCCATTCTGGAGACTAAAGCTAGCCTAACATAAGGTAATTACCCTCTGAACCTGTAACATTCCAGTCTCTCCACAATACTCTCCACAGTACTGAAATTCTGCTCAGTCAACCAGTCTCTGCAGGCATAGCTTGATTTTACTCACAGTTGGGATCACAGATGTAAACCACCACTGCTTGGCTAGAAACGTTCTATTGATTTGTTTTGAGATAGTCTCAAGGTTGTTCATAATACAATGCTCAACTACTGACTTCTCCTTTGGGGGTGAGATGGTCCCTGCATCTAGAAATACTGAAAAAATGGGGAATGTTTGTTTACACCTGTAATCATAAATTAGGGCAGAGGGGGATGGGGGACCAGATGGGTCTATGCAGCAAGTTCCAGGCTAGCAAGGATTACTGGTGGCACACAACCTAAATCCCAGCATCCAGGAGGCAGAGGTACACACAAGGCCAGCCTGGTCTACACATCGAGTTCCAAGATCCAGATCTACATAGAGAGACCCTGTCTCAACAACAACAGAAGGTCAAAGCAAGCCATCATCCCTTTGTTCAAATTCCTAATCTTTTATTCCCTGATCTAAAAGGCTTACTTGCCAGTCATGGTGGCATGTACTGGAACTCTCAGTACTGGGGAAGCTGAGGAAGGAGGCTTATAAATTTGAGGTCAGTCTAGTCTATTTAGAGAGCTCTAGGCCAACCTGGACTATATAGCAAGACCTGTTTCTTTTCTTTTGGGGGGGGTGAGTCGGGTGGGTGAGAGGTGGTGTGTGTGTGTGTGTGTGTGTGTGTGTGTGTGTGTGTGTGTGTGTGTTGAGGTTCAAGACAGGGTTTCTCTGTGGCTTTGGAGACTGTCCTGGAACTAGCTCTTGTAGACCAGGCTGTTCTCAAACTCACAGAGATCGCCTGCCTCTGCCTCCCGGGTGCTGGGATTAAAGGTGTGCGCCACCACTGCCCGTCTGAAAAAAAATTTTTTTTTCCTCATTCAATCTCCAGTACTGCAGGAGAAAACCAGCAGGGAATCAGAGGTGTATCTCAGTTATTAGCATGCTTACCTAACACGCAGAAAGTCCTGGGTTCTGCTGGGCTGTGATGGAGCACACCTTTAATCCCAGCACTTGGGAGTTCAAAGCCAGCCAGGTCTACAGAGTGAGTTCCAGGACAGGCTCCATAGCTACAGAGAAACCCTGTCTAGAAAAGAAAAGAAACAGAAAAAGAAAGTCCTGGTTCCATTCCCAACAATATATAATCTGGGTATAAAAGTGAACACCTGTAATACCAGCATTTGGGAGGCAGAAGCAGAAGATCAGAAGTTCAAGGTCATCCTTGGATACATGTAGAATTGGAGGTCAATTGGGGATAGTGAGACCTTGTTGCAATAAATCAAAACTAAACAAAATGGGAGCTGAAGAGTTGGCTTCAGTTAAGAGCACTCTGACTCTTCCTTTACAGGCACCCACAGGGCAGCTCATAACCATC
This sequence comes from Cricetulus griseus, assembly GCF_003668045.3. Taxonomy (NCBI): domain Eukaryota; kingdom Metazoa; phylum Chordata; class Mammalia; order Rodentia; family Cricetidae; genus Cricetulus; species Cricetulus griseus. Next base: position 83,520,595 of record NW_023276807.1, on the reverse strand, counting down.
TAAGAAATCCCAGGGCCAGGGATCCTCTGTGGGTCCTGGACATGAACAAGCTACATGGAACATGCAGGTACATCCATACACATGAAATAATATTAAAAAAAATTTTAAAGTAAAACACAAATGCACATGTACCCACTCCCACACATGCATACATCCACATGAACATATACAAAATGAAATCACCAGGTGCTGCACATCCCTGTGACCTTAGTGTTTTGGAAGCTGAGATAAGAGATCAAGGCTATCCTGGCCTACACCATGAGTACATAGTGAATTACAGACCAGCTTGGTCTGTGGAGCAAGACTTTGTTTTAAAAGGGTGTGTGTATATGTATGAAAAGGTTAATACTGCAACTAAAATCAAAGTATTCTATAACTTTAATCCTATAATTTGTGTATTCCTCAAAAAAGTTCAGAGCCTGAAGTTAAAATTAGAATGCTGTGGCATCAATAGAGTGCTTGCCCTTACTTTGATTTCTAACAATATACATGGATAGCTTGGTGTAGTGGCTGCCTGTAATTCCAGCACTGCAAGGATAAGGCAGGAGGATTATCCAGGGCTACATAGAGTCACTGTCTCAACAAAACCAGCCAAACAAAAAATGATCATTCTATCCCAATTCAGTGGCAAACACCTTTAACCACATCACTCCAGAGACAGAGGTGGGTATATCTCTGAGAGTTTGAGACCCTGTTTCAAAAGAACAAAAACAAACAAAATACAAGGTCATTTCCAGGCAATGGAAGACATTGTGTCAAAACTGATAGCATCTTTTAGGGGACACTTTGGCAGTATCTAGCAAAACAAATATGCATGGCCTTTGACACTATAATTCCACATTTAGGACTTTAACCTAGAGATAGTCCATATTTGTGCCAGAAGATAAGTGTATGGGATTACTAGCTGCAGCCTTGTTTGTCACAGGAAAAACAGGAAATAGCTTAATTATCCACTGTGCAGAAACTGTTGAATTATTTATGGCATTGAAAAGATGGGCAAGAGATGGCAAAGTGGTCCATACCCAGAATCCCAGCAGTAGGAGGTGGGGGTAGGAAGATCAAAAGTGGATTTAAGGCATGTCTGGGCTACATGAGACCATCTTTTTTTTTTTTTTTTTTTTTGGTTTTTCGAGACAGGGTTTTTCTGTGTAGCTTTGGAGCCTAGCCTGGAACTCACTCTGGAGACCAGGCTGGCCTCGAACTCCGACTGCTCTGCCTCCCAAGTGCTGGGATTAAAGGCGTGCACCACCAACGCCCTACATGAGACCATCTTACAGGGGTATGTGTGTGCTACAGAGTTCTATGAACAAGGCTGAAGTGGACTAGACACACAATTGCTTCTGGGTAAGAAAACGGATGGGAGAAAGGCAGATGTAGGGGAGTTTTACTTTGACTATTATTTTGCCACTGTTAACATTATTAACCATGATCAAATATAGTTTAATTTTTAAATTTCAGGCTAGCTCCAAACTTCTGTGGCAATCTTCTTGCTTCAGCCCCCTGAGCTTTGGGGTTAAAGGCATGTACCACCTTATTTGGAAAATACTATTTTTGTTGTTGTTTTGTTTTTGAGACAGGGTCTCACTATGTAGCTCTCTCTGGCTGGTCTGGAACTCTATGTAGATTAAGTTGGCCTTGAGCTCACAGAGATCTGTCTGTATCTGCCTCCCCAGTGCTGGCATTAAAGGTTTGTGCCACAAAAAACGGACTGTTTTTCCAAAGGGCATATACTTGTAATCCCAGCCAGCACTAAAGACATAAACAGGAAAATCTTTAGTTCAAGGTCAGGCTGTGCAAGGTCAGACCCTGTATGTAAAAGAAAGACACTGTTAACTATTTAGCAGCATATGGTGGCACTAGGGAGGCAGAGGCAGAATGATCACTGACAGTTCTGGACCAGCCAGCGCTATACATCAAAAAAAAAAAAAAAAAAAAAAATCAACTCAGTGAAGTCCTCTGATTCCTTACTTGTGCTGTGCCAAGTGTCCCCAGATCCAAACAAACAAAAAATCTGGAGTAGTATGAGACTGGAGTGGGAGTTCCTGCAATAGTTACTCATGGAGCTATAAAGAATTCAATAAAACATCGCACAAAATGTCTTCCATACCTATTGGATAGTAGGTACTCAGTCTACTTCCAAACCCATATCCTTGGCGTAGGACTGATTCTAACCATTGAAGGTAATGAAAACTTAGAGACAGTTTCAGCTGTGTTCTGAATATTTGTTTTTGTATATGGAGATAGCATCTTCTGTCTCTAGTTGATATTCAATTTACTCTGTAGCTGAGGATGGCCTTGCATTCTTAATATTCCTGCCAGTGCATGTTGTTGACTTAATATATCATCAGTTCTCCTCTGTTTTTTCCTGGAGACAGTTTCTCTGTGTAGCCCTGGCTGTCCTGGAACTCTCTGTAGACCAGGCTGGTCTCCATCTCAGAGATCTGCCTGCCTCTGCCTCTGGAGTGCTCGCATTAAAGGTACGTGCAAGCCGGGTGGTGGTGGCGCACGCCTTTAATCCCAGCACTCGGGAGGCAGAGGCAGGTGGATCTCTGTGAGTTCGAGACTAGCCTGGTCTACAAGAGCTAGTTCCAGGACAGGCTCCAAAGCCACAGAGAAACCCTGTCTCAAAAAAAAAAAAAAAAAAAAAAAAAAAAAAAAAAAGGTACGTGCTATCACTGCCAGGCGTCAGGCTGTTTTAACTAGGGCCAATCAGCAAAGCTGACCCTGCACTTGGGAGCCATGTGCTTGACTTTCATAGACTGTACTGAAGATGAAGTGTGCAAGGTGAAACAACCAAAAAGAAAAACTGAGCGTGGCAGATTAAAGGCGCCAAAATTGAAAGAAATTGGCACGGATTACAGTCTGTATGTGTGGTTAAACTAGTAACAGGGATTTAATCACCGCGTTCTAACTTTTAGGATGGACTTCTGGTTGAAGCAGTTTGAAGAGTTAAATTTTTAAGGCAGCTTACCCAATCACTAACTAGCCACCGTTTCCAGGGCCCTGAGATCACATCGCGCCAAAACTGCACGCCCTACATAACACTTCATGGCAACCTATGCACCGGTTATTCTCCCCAGCCGCAGTACCCAAACCCAGGCCTCCACAATGGACCCCAGGCCCAGGGCCTACGATCAGGGACCTACGTGCTCTTTTCCGTCCGGTCCCTCGCCTCCGCCTATCGTGATCCGAGGGGCCCCAGGCCGAGGCCCCTGAAGTTGGCGGGAGCCCGAGGGGGCGGGCCAACAGAGAACGGGAAAAGCCGAGCAAAGAGCGGCGCGCGCGAGGCGCTCAAACTCGCGCCGCCTTTAGCTCACGAGCGGGCCCCACCCTCTCCGTCACCAAAGGCGCCCAGCCAATGGGCGAGCCGGACAGGCCGGGCTTGCAAGCGAGGGTCCGGGAGGGGGGAGCCACGCGAGGGGGAAGGGAAGTCGAAGGCGGGCTGCACTTGACTGACAGCTCACTGCAGCCAATCCCCCGTGCGGCTTCTCTGCTCTCTTCTTTGCTGGGCTCTGTTCTACGTCCCACCTTCTCTTCCTCCACCCCCCACCCATCCGACTCACTCCTTTGCGTCCCGCCCCGCCTCCCCTCCCCCACTCTGCGGGCAAATCACTGCTGGAAAGAGGCGGGGGCCGCAGCGGCAGGCTCGTGTGGAGCCTTGAGGCGGAATTGACGGGCGCTCGGACCAATAAGAGGTAGGCTGGTGGCGCGGCTGTGGCCGGGGCTGACCAATGGGCGCGCGGCCTGGGGGCGGAGGCCCAGGTTCCAAACGCTCCGCGGCGCCATGGGCTGAAAACTCAACCGAGATGGAATCTCCCAGTCTGAACCGGTTTCAACCGGTTCCGAGTTTGAGGCACTAGGAGGAGGGGGAGAAGCGGCTGCAGCGGCCGCGGCAGGAGCAGCGGGAGCTTCAGCATCAGCAAGAGCAACAGTAGCTACAGCCCCGGCGGCCGTGCCTGTTCCAGCCTTTGCTGCAGCAGTCGTGCAACCATCCCGAGGGGGAGGGGGGAGCCACCAGTCGCTGAGGAGCACGCGAAGGGGGGAAAGTTTAGGCGAGCCCGGGTGGGGGGGCCGGCGCCGGAGCGGCGTGAGCGAGGGAGCCTTGTGTGGTAGGGGGAGCCGGACTGCAACTGGCGGCAGAGCGGCCCCGGCCGTACGGACTCGCGCTGCTGCTCCCGCCGCCGCCGCCGCCTGTGGCTGGAGGGTCCTGGGCTCTGTCTCCGGACTGGCCCGCTCCCCTCCCCCTTTCTTCCCTCCCCAGCCGGGCGGGAGCATTTATTCCTCGGATTAATTCCCCTTTTTGGTGGGGCGCGCGTGTGTGTGCGTGAGTGTGTGTTGGGTGGAGTTGTCCCTGGAATAGTAAATATTGAGCTCTTTTTTTCGGGGGGGGGCCCTATTCCGTTTTTTAATTTCTTTTTTTTTTAAGGTGGGAAAACTGTGAAACCCACCTTGATTTCCTCCCCTCTCCCTCCTCCCCACCTTCCCTCGCCCCAAGCCCGGACAAGGAAGCAAGAAGCAGTTGGTTGAATTTCTGGGTAAGTCGGCCGTGTGCTCGGGGCCGAGGGTCGGGCGGCGGCGTGAGGCGAGGCGAGCGGGCGGGCGGGCGGCGGGCGCGGGGCCCTCGGCGGAGCCTGCGATTGAATGGAAGCGCTTCTGTCGCTCGGCGATGGAGGCGGGGAGGTGGCCGCGGGAGGGGAGCGCTTGCTGGGTCATTGGCGTGTGCGGGTGGCGGTGGAGGAAGGCGAGGAGCGTGGTAGTGAGGTAGAGCCCCTGCGCGTGGGTTGAAGGGCTTTCCCAGTCCAAAGGGCTGGGGAGAGTTGGGGTGATTTCAGGAACGTCTCTGTAAATTATTAGGAGTGGAAGTTTCCAGAAATATTTAGTGCAGCAGCATTGAAACGTCCGCCTGCATCACGTGGCCCCCTTGGTGGAGAGCTTGGGATGGGGGAGGGAGGGGCTACCGAGTCCCTTCTGGTGGGGAAACTCGAAAGCCTTGTGGGTGGTTTTTGTTGTTGTTTTGTAGTGGAACAAGAAGTAGGAAAGGTGAGTTAATTCTCTTTTTCGTGGATCTGTAAGTGGGTTCCGCGTTGTAGGGTGTGTGTGTGTATGTGTTTTCGCCCAGGGCTTATGTGTCTTGTTGGTGGAATCATTTACTGCTGGTCATGGACAGTGAATGATGCCCTCCCAGATACTCCTTGTAATCTCCTGAGTTTGGGGTGGAGAGGAAGTGGTGGTAGTAGAGGATGCACTAAATACTCACCGAGGCGGGACCTCGGATCACTCAGAGGACATGCTGCATAGAGAATGGGGCGGTGAACTTAAGGCGCCGGGTCTAAATGCCTCCTCCGAGTATGGGCGGGGTGAGTGCGTGCTCCTGTGAGCTATAGTTAGAAGCGCTGAGAGTCGTTCGGGTGGGAAGCCAGGGGAGGGCGGGCCCTTCCTAGTGAGGCGTGTTTCTTACTGAATGAAGCAGGCGATTGCCCACACGCCGAAGTAGCAGTCTTTTGTAGCGTCTTGTTTCTGAGCTAATGTGAAGTTAACTTCAAGCAATGGTTAGGATTTTCTGGGTTTTGGGTGGCAATTGGTAGGTAGTGTGTCTCTGGAGTGGTGTTGAAGCGATATCGGCAATCACTTGTAGAGTCACAGCGTTGCTGGATGGTTCCCTACTGTACGAAATCCAGTGAGTGGAATTTAGGATTAGGGAACACAAACAAAGGGTATTTCTAGTGAACACTCTCCCTCCAAAGCTGTTTACTTAGTGCGTGATCTTAGGCTGGTAGTGGAAAGAATGTTTTGGAGGCTGTTTGATTTGAGCTACTAAATGTGCTTGGCATTGGCCACAAAGCAGCCATTTCTGGGTTACCTATAGTTGAATGGTAGGTAGGTAGGTCATTTGGAAGGTAACCGCTAGTTCTGACCATGGCCAGCAACTTTAAATTGGACCCTTCCCTCCATGTGACCAGCTAGCATCCAAATTCCTAAAGATGACCAATTTGAAAATGAAACTTGAGGGACAGTTGATTAGTCATTATTAAACTTAAATTGTGGTATTGCCAAGAAAAAGTTGATTGCAGTTTTTAACCATAAAGTCCAAAATTCTGTTTTAAGCTGTAAAACTTATGGCCCTTGAAGGTAGTGGAATCAGCCATTTGTGGAGTTTATTTTGTCTTATAAATTAGTATTTAGATCTGTTTCTGCTTTGAGGCACTGTCTCACTGTGTACTCCAGTCTGGCCTTGGTGCTTTCACCTTTTTGAGGTTACAGATTGCTAGCCCTTTCATCTCTTGCAGGGGGTTTGTTTTGTTTGAGCCTCAAGTCGATGAGGCTGCTGGCCTGGTTGTTAATCTGCCTTTCACCTTCCAAGAGCTTGGATTGCCAGCACAGTGTGATGCCATTGCCAGGCAGTTTCTTTATTTTTACATTAGTGTATTTTTAAGCATTTCTTTATTTATGTGACAGAATGTTTGGACTCTGTATATGGGTGTTGCTATTTTCATGTGAATGCCTGCATGAGAAAAAAGGGCATTGGATCCCATTATGTAGGTGGTTGCTGGGAACTGAACTCAGGACTCCTCAAAGAACAGCCAGTGAGTGCTCTTAACCACTGAGAGTCTTGACCTGATTTTTAATTACTTGAAACAGACCTCAAACTCTGTGTAGGTAAGGATGGTCTTGATCTTGAGTCTCAAGAACACTGGGATTACAGAAGCACATAACCACCCAGGTTTCAAACCCAGGGAGGGCTTCTTGCATAGTAGAACACTTTACTGAGCCAAGTCTAATCCTTTGATTTATTGTAACTAATATGTATTTTAATGAAACCTTTGCATTGAAATTGAAGTTGTGTCATCAGCACCACAGATAAATATGAAATTAAATAATACAAATAAGTCAAATGCAGAAAATGCTGGCCTTATCTGTGTTTTGAGACACTCTCACTGTGTGGCCTTGGCTGGATGAAAGCTGTGGGTGACCACACCTGGCCTTGTTTTTTTTTTTTTTTTTTTTTTTTTTTTTTGTTTTTTGTTTTGTTTTGTTTTTCGAGACAGGGTTTCTCTGTAGCTTTGGAGCCTATCCTGACACTTGTTCTGGAGACCAGGCTGGCCTTGAACTCACAGCGATCCGCCTGCCTCTGCTTCCCGATTGCTGGGATTAAAGGTGTTTGCCACCAACACCCGGCCTGGCCTTGTTTTTTATTCAGGATCTCTGCAGTCCAAGATGTCCTGGAATTCACATCTTCACCTTCACCTCCTAGGAGCTGGGGTATAGGACTAAACCACCAAGCCCCACTTTGTACAGGTTTCAAACTGCTGTTTAAAAAAGGGTAGGGCTGAATGGCTCAGGAGTTAAGAATACCTACTGCTTTTGGTGAGGACCTAGCACACATTCTGGGTGGCTCATAATCACTAACTCCAGCTCAGGTGGAATCTGACATCACTGGCCTCTGGGCACCTTCACTCAGTTGTACATACTCAAACAAATACATGTAGAATTAAGAAATATCTTGGGGCTGGAGAGATGGCTCAGTGGTTAAGAGCACCGACTGCACTTCCAAAGGACCTGGGTTCAATCCCAGCACACACAGCTCACAACTGTCTGTAACTCCAAGATCTCACCCTCACACAGGCCTACATGCAGGCAATGCACATCAAGACAATAAATAAATAAATAATTTTTAGAAAAATATCTTAAAATCACAACTTTTTCTTACCCAGTTCAAAAACTATATGCTATCATAAAAACTGTGTGTATCATTTTCAGATCCTGGAAGGTTTCTAAACACTGCTCTAAAAAGTGTCATGGATATACTTAAGGTATTCTCTTTAAATGATGTGCAGAATTTGTTTAAATTTGAGCCAGAGGTTCACACCTGTAGTACAGTGTCTGGAAGTAGAGTCAGAAGAATTGCCTCATAGGTGATGTTCACAGGCATCTCTATACTTGTAAGAGGATTCTACTGCTGAGGCACTTGTACAAACCAGGCCTGTAATCCCAGGCTGTGCTGAGTCTGTGACAGAAGGATGACAAGTTTAAGGGTTTCCTGTGCTAGAGAGTGAGTTCAATGCCAGCTAGCAACTTATACTTAGGAGACGCTATCAGAAAATAAAACCAAGTGGTGGAGGAATAGCTCAGTGATGGTGTGTTGTGTCTGTGAAAAGGTGGCAGAATACTTTTGCGTGTGTGCACTCAAGGTAAGAGGTCAATTTGTGGGGGTCAGGTCTCCGTCATGGAGGGGGGAGATCCTTTGGATTGAACTCTGGTTACTTGGCTGCAAGAGCATTAGCCACTGAGCCATTTTGTTAACCCCTTTGTCCAGAATTTTTCGGTTGCTTTATTTTTGTTTGGGGGCAGCATTTATTATGTGACTCTGGCTGTCCTGGAATTGGTTGTGTACACCAGGCTTCACAGAGCTTCACCTGTCTCTGACCCCCTGGCTTTTATTTCACCACCAAATCCAGCCTTACATTTTGTTTGTTTTGAGACAAGGTTTTCTGTATATCCCTGGCTTTCCTGGAACTCACTCTGTAGACCAGGCTGGCCTCGAACTCACCGAGATCCACCTGCCTCTGCCTTCTAAGTGCACTAAAGGTGTGCACTACACCTGACTTGATCTAAACCTTCTGATGCTGGTATTAGAGGCATGAGCCACAATTCTCTTTGCCCCAGGATAGTTTTTCAAAGCTATTGACTGGTTAAATCAATAGTGCTACGCGCTTTTTTTGGTGGCACGGTCAGAGTGCCTTATAATCAGGGAGCACCTTATTTATCTTTATTCCATCCTCCTCTTTTGAGACAGTATTACTCTGTAGTCCAGGCTAATTTTGGATCCATAATAATTATGCTTGGTTCTTACAGTATAATTTTTCCTCTTGATCATATGTTCAAGGGATGTGTATGCTTGAAGATTTTGATTACTTTTAGATAAGATCTTACTGTGTGTCCCAGTGTGGCATGGCACTTGTCAGTAGATGTAGCCCAGGTTGGTTTCAAATTAGAGGCCTTGCCTCAGTCTTACAGGTGCTGGGATTATATGCATATGATGCTATCTATACTCTTGGTGTGGATGGTATTTTAGTGCTCAAACACAGTTGAGGGTGGAAAGTAATGTTACGTCGTTTGAATGTAGAAAATAAATTCTGTAGGGGTTAAGGGTATTGGGTTCTAAGATGTTTGCTGGTTCTATTATGAACAATACAAAGTAAATGTTTTAACACTGTCCTGTCTGAGATGTTCATACTACACTAATCAACAAAAGATTTGCTTAGGATGATTTTTTTTTAAATCCTTGAAATCACATTTAAAATTTTGAAATGAGAACTTGTAAAGAGGGCTGGGCATAAAGGTGGTGAGTGCTTGCCTAGCATGCCATCCCCAGCGCTTTGTAAACTGGACATGGCACACAGGAACTGGAGAAGAAAGGAGAGTCAGAAGTTCAAGGTTGGTTGGGAGGTGGTGGCACGCACCTTTTGTCTCAGCACTTGGGAGGCAGAGGCAGGCAGATCTCATGATCTACAAAGCAAGTTTCAGGACAGAGAAACTCTATCTTACTCGGTTAAGTTCAAGGTCATTCTTGGCAATATGGAGTTTCAGGTGAGCCAGGGCTAGGGACCATGACACAAACACTGAAAAGGTCAAGACAAGCAACCTATAGGTAGCTTGGTCATGGTCACACACTCCTGTATGTAGTTCCCACCCTTGGGAGGCTGGTGGCTTACATAGTGAAACCCTGTCTCTGTCCCCCCACACTTACCCTTACCTCTCCCCAAAAGAAAACAAGTTTTAGGGCTATGGAATTATAATGGATTCACTTGAAAATTAAATTGGTGTATTTTATAAATCTAAGGGGGATAGTATACTAGGAAAATTGAATGAACCTATTAACTAATGTAGCTATAGCATATTAATAATTTTTGTTACTTTTATTTGTTTCATGATAGGTACAAATTTCTATATTCCAGGTGTTTGTATGAATAGTGTTAAAGTAAAATTACTCAAATAGAAAGTGTTAGCTACTGTTCAAACTTCAGTAACTTCACCTATTTTTCTTTTTTCTTTTTTCCAGTAATCTATGCCAGCAATTATGACAATGTTAGCAGACCATGCAGCTCGTCAGCTGCTTGATTTCAGCCAAAAACTGGATATCAACCTCTTAGACAATGTGGTGAATTGCTTATACCATGGAGAAGGAGCCCAGGTAAAGTAGATGACTAAAATTTTTATGAAGTTGTTAACAAAGCAATTGAGACTTTTTCTCCTTTTTATATGTTCCTTTTTAAATTTTTTTAAAATTTAAATTAGAAACAAGCTTGTTTTACATGTCATATCATTGGGAGCAGGGCCTAGAGACACCCCCCCCCCTCCACACCCGCCCATGTCTATGCTGAGAGAGTATCCCTCTGTGGAGAGGGCTCCCAAAGTCCTTGTGTACTAGGGATAAATACTAGGGATAAATACCACTACCAGTGGCCCCATAGATTGTCCAGACCTCCAAACTGACATCCTTGTTCAGGAGGTCTGGAATAGTCCTATGCTGGTTTCCCAGCTGTCAGTCTGGGGTCCATGAGCTCCCCCTTATAAAATATGTTCTGTAGTTTATTTTATGTGAATTTGGAATTGCTTTCTGATGTGAATTAGTCTGGGGAAAGGATTAATGTCGAATGTGGTTAAGAGGGAAGCTTAGGCATATATTTAGCCTGGGTTTTTTTGTTTGTTTGTTTTCCTTTTGTGACAGTCTCAACTGTAGACCAGGCTGGCCCCCAACTCATGGAGATCTGCTCATATCTGTGTGTGAGGGTTAAAGACATTTACCACCAATCCTGGCTCTTTTTTTTTAAAAAATGTGTGTTGTGGTGGGGGTGGGGGGCTGCCCTTAGAGGCCAGATACCCTGGAACTGGAGTTAAAGGCACTTGTAAGCCACCCAATTGTAGATGCTGGAACTCGACTCTGGAACTGAAACATCTCCTTAGCCTCTTGTCAGTTGTTAACTCCAAACACTTAATTATAAATGAAATAGAACCCTTCATGGGACTGGGTGGTGGTGACGGGGCACACCTTTAATCCCAGCACTGGGAGGCAGAAGCAGGTGGATCTCTGAGTTAGAGACCAGCCTGGTCTACAAGAGCTAGTTCCAGGACAGACTCCAAAGTCACAGAGAAACCTTGGGGAGAGGGAGGGGGGAACCTGCCATGGTGGCTACACTCCTTTAGTCCCAGTACTTGGGAGTCAGGCAGGCTGATTTGAGTTCCAGGACAGCCAGGGCTACACAGAGAATCCCTGTCTTGAAAAACAAACAAAAAATGACTAACGTGAAATAGAATGCATTATAAATTCTTTGCTAGTTATTAGAGTGTATTTGTGCTTGGTATAGTGATGCATACTTGTAGCCCAATACAAAAAATGCTTATTTGTACCTTTATATATGCTTAATATTTGGAGTTAAGTCTTTTATTTTAATGAATATGGGTGTTCTATCTGTGTGTCTGTGTATCAGTTTGTGCCTCGTACTCACGGAGGCCTGAAGATGGTGTCAGATTCCCCTGGACTAGTGTTACAGACATTGAGCCACCATGTCACACTGGGAATCAAACCTAGTAACTTTGGAAAGGCAGCCAGTACTTAGCAGCTGAGTCATCTCTCCCATCCCCTAATGTAGACTAGGCTGGCCCCAAACTCACAGATCTGCCTCCCAAGTGCTGGGACCCCCCCCACACACACACACACACACACACAGGGTTTCTTTGTGTGGCTTTGGAGCCTATCCTGGCACTCGCTCTGGAGAACAGGCTGGCCTCGAACTCACAGAGATCTGCCTGCCTCTGCCTCCAGAGTGCTGGGATTAAAGGCGTGTACCACCAACGCCCGGGCTTTTTTTTTTTTTTTTTTTTTTTAGATTTATTTATTTATTATGTATACAGTCTTGTGCCTGCATGCCAGCAGAGGGCACCAGATTGTCATTCAAGGTGGTTGTGAGCCACCATGTGGTTGCTGGGAATTGAACTCAGGACCTCTGGAAGAATAGCCAGTGCTCTTAATTGCTGAGCCAAGTGCTGGGATTAAAGGCATGCGCCACTACTGCCTAGCCTGCAAAAAGTGCTTTTAACTGATGAGCCATTTCCCCTTCTGTTTTGAGACAAGATTTTGCTGTGGGTGCTAAACTGGCCTGGACCTCCATGTAGCCATGGCTGGCTTCATCTTTCCAAGTACCAAGATTTTTAAAAAGTACAGAGAAGGTAGAAGCAGCCAGGTGGTGGTGGTGGTGCACCCCTTTAATACCAGAATGGGGAGGTAGATCTCTGAGTTCCAGGCTCACCTGCTCTACAAGGCAACAGAGAAACCCTGTTTTGGGGCGGGTAGAAGCAAGAGCATCAGAGCTTAAGGCCCTCCCGAATTGCATGACAACATAACCATGATCCCCCCTCCCCCAACAGTTTCTCTGTAACAGTCCTGGCTGTCCTGAAACTCACTTTGTAGACTAGGCTGGTTTTGAACTCAGAGATCCACTTGCCTCTGCCTCTGCCTCCTGAGTACTGGGCCTTCACCACACGTAGCATAAGCGTTTTTGTTTATGAGAGCACTAGGTTAGCTTTCCTAAGTAAAGGCTTTATTTCCAGTAACAAACTGACAAGTCAGGTGTAGAAATTGTAACCTATCACATGACATAATTGTCTGTTGCTGTTCTTTGAGATGGGATCTCATACCCTAGTATGACCATAGAATAGACTTCAAATGAAGCTCAGGATGACCTTGAACTTCCTGTTTTTCTGTTTCTACCTCCATAGTGCTAGGATTACATGTCCCACCACACCACCCAGGGCTTCTCACATGCTTCTCGACCAACTGAGCATTGTCTACAGAATTTTGTTGTCTGTTTTTAGGGGGCAAATTTGGAGGATTGCCTTCAGTTGCTCTTGAATTGTGATCCTTCTTCCTCCACCTATAGTAGGATTGCATGCAAATGCCATTCATCATGCCCAGCTTTGTTATATACATTAATTTTCTTATGGATACCATAGTTGTTACTCTTAAAGCTACATTTATAAAAGGTTTCTTACAAGATTTTGGAAAGTTAGTGATACAGTCTATAAAGCACACTCTGGTTAATAAGAAGGGGCCGTTATTTAAGCCATCAGACCTGTAATCTCAGCCCTGAATGCTGAAGCAGAATGATCACAAGTGTGGGAATGCCTGTGTAAGTTAGCAAGATTCGTCTCAAAATTTAGAACAATCTAGAAATACTAATTGTGTGGTTTGAACTTTGGTTCAAACTCCAGTGTTGCAGAAGTGGAAAAGGAAAGGTATATTTTGGAGTATATTCTTGGGGAAAAGATTAAGCATGATTTGATTTCATCATTTTTTTCTTTTGTTCTTGTAATAGGTGGTTAAAATGTAAAGTAAAATTTATGCACTTTGGGAATGAGTCCTAGCTGGCAGAAGTAGGTCACTAAGGACAGGCCTAGAAAGTTAAGACTTTTCTGTTTCTCTAACTTGCTATGTAGACCATAAACTCAAATCAACATGCAACTGCTGGCATTAATGGTCGATGCCTCTATGCCCAGCAATGCTAAATAACAGTTTTCAAAATAAATGGTTAGAACCTAAGTTATGTTTTCGAAGCATGAACTAATTTATAGACAGAATTTTTGCCTATGTGGGGAGTATAGTAAGTTACTTAAACTGAGCCCTGGTGGTGGTGGGGCACACCTTTATCTCAGCACTTGGGAGGCATATAGGCAGAGGCAGTCGGATCTCTGAGTTCGAGGACAGCCTGGTCTGCAGAGTGAGTTCCATGACAGCTAGGGCTGTTACACAGAGAAACCCTATCTTGAAAAAAACAAAAAAGATACTTAAATTGTAATGCCTGGAGGCTGGCCCATCAGTAAAGAACTTGCTGCTCTTCCAGAGAATGGGTGGTGCTGAGCATCCATTTCAGGGAGATCACAAATACCTGCAACTCCAGTCCAGTCCCTGAGGGAATTCCGTGCCCACTTTTAAAGTCCCGCTCATTCATTTTTTTTTGTGTGTGTGTGTGTGTGTGTGTGTGTGTGTGTGTGTGTGTGTGTGTGTGTGTTTGCTTTTGTTTTTGTTTTTTTTTTCAGTTTTGGGGGTGAAGGATTTGAAGAAGACTTTCTCTGTGGCTTTGGAAGCTGTCCTGGAACCAGTTCTTGTAGACCAGGCTGGTGTCGAACTCCCAAAGATCCCCCTGCCTCTGCCTCCCAAGTGCTGGGATTAAAGGCATGTGTTTTAAGGCAGGGTTTCTCTGTGTAACAGCTCTGGTGTCCTGAACTAGTTCAAACTCACAGAGATAGATCTGCCTGCCTTTGCCTACCAAGTGCTGGGATTAGAGGCGTGTACCACCACCAACCTGCAAAAAGTCTTTTTAAAAAATACTGTATTATTAGGTATTTTTCTAATTTTAGCCAGTTAGTCCAAAGGGGGAAAATACTAAGTGAAGAGCGGATGTGTTTTTCTTTTGAGACAGGGTTTCTCTGTATTGCTTTGGAGTCTGTCCTAGCACTCACTGGAACTAGCTCTTGTAGACCATGCTGGCCTCTAACTCACAGAGATCTACCTGCCTCTGCCTCCCGAGTGCTGGGATTAAAGGCGAGCACCACCAATGTCTGGCTGTTTTTCAATATTGTGTTTTATTTTGAACTCTCCTATTGCTAAGCAGTAAAAATGCTTTTACATTTATTAGAAATACTAGACTTTTTCCTTCTTTACTTTTTGCTCAAACCCTTTTGAGATTTTAAGAAAATAGAAATATTATATAAGAAGAATGGAAAATAGGGCAAAATAAAGAAGATACTATAGTACAAATACTGCTGTTAACTTGGAAACATGAGGTTATAACTAATAGCAAAGAACATGTTATCTGTGGGGTGGAACAAAAGTTTACAATGTGGAAAGTATTTACATATGCAGTGCTCAGCACATCAAATGATCTGACTTACCTGAAGCTGGTGTGATGCAGGAAGGAGAATGGGGCAGGTAAATCCTGAGTTCAAGGTAAACAGTCATATGAGGCAGAAGCAAGAGGATTGTAGCTTCCCAGCCAGCCATGACTACATAGTGAAGCCATGTCTACTGAATATGCTTTAGTCCTAGATTAGTCATATTACTATTTTGGATTTTCATCATTTATCTTAGGATGGACAGATGGATACCTTCTTAGAGCTGTAAGTCTCTTGACAAAATGAAATGGAAAATGTATCTAAGTGGCTGGGCATCATGGTTTATGCACCTGTAATTTCAGTGCTCTGGAGACTGAGGCAAGAGCATCACAAGTACAATGTTACTGGCTATATGGATGGACCCTAACTTGAAGAACACAAGGGCTGAAGAGGTGACTAGCTCAGGCCTTAAGAGTACTTGTTCTAGACCACCCAGGTTTAATTCCCAGAACCTGAGTGGCAGCTCACAATCATCTGTAGCAGTTATAGGGGATCCAGTGCTATCTGGCACCAAGCACAAAGTATGCTCATGGTACACATAGATAAGTGCAGGCAAAACACTCAAATACAAAGCTTTCCAGCAAACAAAAAACAGTCAGGTTAGGTACCTGAGTTCTTTCTAGTTAATTCCAGGAGTTTTTCAGGTGCGTTTTGGAACTACAATGTATTTTGAATGTATTTCTGAAAGGGTGGTGTATATGCAAGTGCCCTCAGGCCAGTAGAGGATGTTGTTGTTAGATCCCCTCCATCTGGAATTAATAGGCAGTTGTGAGCTTCCTAATGTGGGTCCTCTGGAAGAACAACCAGTGTTCATAACCACTGAACCATCTCTGGCTCTCATCCTGCTGGTAACTAAACCTGTAACCTCCAAGCCATCTCTCCAGCCCCTAAAAGATGGGTTTTGTTTGTTTTGTTTTTCAAGACAGAGTTTCTTTGTGTGGTCCTGGCTGTCCTGGAATTCACTCTGCAAACCAGGCTGGCCTCAAACTCAAGAGATCCACCTGCCTCTGCCTCCCAAGAACTGGGATTAAAGGCATGCACCACCCCTGCCCACCCGGCGTTTTCTTTGGTTTGAAAGACAGGATGAGAGCCAGAGATGGCTCAGTGGTTAAGAACACTGGTTGTTCTTGCAGAGGACCTAGTTTCAGTTTCCAGCACCACATGGTGGCTCCCAACTAGTCCTAGAGATCCAAAATACTCTTCTGGTCTTCACAGGCACTACATGCACATTGGTGCACAGGCAGAATTGATTTCATATAGCTGAAGCTCGCCTGGCTTCCTGATCTTACTGTATATACCTTCCAATTTCTGGGACTACAATTGTAAGCATTTTGCCTGGCTCCAAAAGTAGTATATAGTGATTAATAAGATCATGATGAATATGATACTAGCTTACTTCAAAATAAGCTTCTCCCCCATTCCCTTTTTTGAAACAAAGTAAATCTCTGTGTCCCTATGTGGTCTAGGCAGACAGTCTTTCTGCTTTACCCTTTTTTGTTTTGTTTTAGAATTTTACTTTATTTGCCTTTTGAATGCCAAGATTACAGGTGCTTATAAATTTGTGGAAATGGAGGAAGGATCCAGTTTAGCTACAAAATAACAAAGTCAAAAAGATGTGAAAAGATGAAGCTTTTAAGAAAAGAGTATCAGGGCCAGGTGGTGGTGGCACACACCTTTAATCCTAGCACCTGGGAGGCCGAGGCAGGTGGATGGATCCTCTGAGTTTCGAGGCCAGCCTGGTGTACAGAGCTAGTTCCAGGACATCTAGGGCTACACAGAGAAACCCTGTCTTGAAAAAACAAAAAGGAAGAAGAACCAAGAAAAGAATGCCAGTAGACTAAAAACTTTGAAATGTGTTAAATCATAGAAATTAGACATAGTAATGTTACCATGCCTAAATCTTTAAAACTACATTAAAAGCAAAAGACAAATTGATGAAGAGCTGTCCTGAAACTTAACTCTATAGTTAACCAGGCTGGTCTCAAACTCAGATGCCCTTGCCTCTTACTCCTGAGTCTGGGATTAAAAGCATGTGGCACCACACCTTGTCTGTCAGTTTTGAGGCTTGGTAGCTTGCTCGCCTTGAACTCTTGATCCAGCTCCTGGAGCTGGGATTATTAAAGGCATGGGCCAAAACATTTGGCTAAGTATATATTCTATATATATATACATATATATATATTCTATTTGAATGAAGCTCATGTAGCCCAGGCTGGACTCAGAACTTACAGATCACAGATCCTCCAGCCACTCCTGAAACTGGGGCTTTGCTTATTCTAAGCTTGTATTTTGCCACTGAGTTCTTAACAAACCCTTCCTTGATTAAATGCAAGTTCAGTTTAATGAACCAGATTTGTGGAAAAGGCTTATATATTCCAAAGAAATAAAATCCATTCCTTGTCTCCCTTTCCTTAAAACGTCTCTGTAGCCTTGATTGTCTGAATTCAGTAGCCATGTATCTCAGTATTTTTTTTTTACCTCAGTATTTTTAGTGTTAGGCTCGCAGGCATGCATTATTGAAAAAAAGTATATCTGCATCTATGTGAGTTTGAAGGTCAGAGGACAAACCTGCAGGAGCTGATTCACTGTACCAAATGGGTTCTGGGGATGGAATATGTGCCATCAGGCTTGGTGGTCTCACTAATGAGAGTGGTTTGAGCTTCTGGGTAGCTAGAGAGCTAGGGACTCTTAACCTTACCCCAATCCCCTGAGTAGTTGGGATCACAGCCTGTACTCCCAAGTCTGATGAGCTTGTACTTCTGTAAGAATTCATCTCTCAAATATTTGTTTCCAGAAGGTAGAAATACCACTGTTTTGTTAGGTTTGTGCCTTTCTCCATACTTTAAGAACACATTAGCTTAATTCTTTTTGTATACTATTTCAGCAAAGAATGGCTCAAGAAGTACTGACACATTTAAAGGAACATCCTGATGCTTGGACACGAGTCGACACAATATTGGAGTTTTCACAGAACATGAACACGAAAGTAAGCAAGTGGTGGTTTTAAAATTTTGTTATTCTTTTCTTCCAGTCTTAAACTTTGAGGAAGGTATCTCATTTTTAGTATTAGCATTTGTTACCAAAGCATTTTATATTGCTAACTTACTTCAAAATTATTCTAGAGCTTAGAATTAAGTCTTGCAAATAGTCCTATTAATTATGAATGAAGTTTTTGTGATTGGGACTAGTGTTTTTTTTTTTTTTTTTTTTTTTTTTTTTTTTTTTTTTTTTTTTTTTTTTTCTTCTTTTTGGGGGTGGGAGTTTTTTTCCTTTTGGAACATGTATATAGATCTTAGTAGCTTTTAAGTTTTAAAAGTTATTCAGAGATGAGACTTGACAAATTATTTTGGGCAAGTAATCAATATAATATAGGTTAGACACCATCAACACCCAATAGTGTGGACAGCTTAAACCCTACTCCATGGTACCAGTGTTTTTAGTGATACAGCACTCAGCTCTTATTTGCAATTGAAAATGTTATTACTCGGGGCTTTTTTTTTTTTTTTTCCTTGAGTTTGAACAGAAGGGTTGATCAAAATGTGTTTTGACTGTTTAATGCTTGATGATTCACGCTTCTCTTTAAACGCCTTAAAGTAATAAAATACCATGGCATTCTGTTTAATACACAAAAGGTTTCTACTTGATATACATGTGTTAAAACAGAAAATAGCCATGTGCACATCTGTTTATGAAATCAGAGTGTGTTAGTTAACAGTTTAAAAATATTAATTAGTTTTGACATCTTGGTAATTTTTAAGACAAAAATACAGCCCAGAACTTCCTCAAAGTGCTAACCTTAAGTAACATAACAGTGTTTGCCTGTTTGCTTGCCTGGTAAAGTTTGCTTTTTATACTGACAGACATTACTAATGTTTAAGTTGATTTATCAACAGTATTTTTAAAAACTCAAATTTGTCTTGTGAAAAATGAGATGATTAGAGGAACAGAAAGAAAGCAACAGGTAAAGAATTCTTCAATTTACATAAATTACAAATGATTTGGTGCTAAATTTATGCACTATGACATTTGGCTTTTATGCAATCATTTTTTTTTCTTTAAAGATGTTAACACTACCTGATATTAATCATAATGTTCCATTATGTTGATTGCTTGTAATAGGAAGAAAAGGGGTGTCTTCCTGTGCAACTACACAGCTAGGCTTTGACGGCAGGCCTCCACAAGGTCTACCCTTTTGATTCCCTTTAACTGAATTCTGTTCATCAATTGTTTTTGTTTCATGGGTGGTGGGAGGGGAAGGGGGACTCAATGCATAAAATAAGTATTTCTAAGGGCTCAGAAATTTCTGCCATAGGGATCATTTCATGCGTTTGTTTTTTCATGTAGTCTTTGCTGTTATCTGTCCCTCATCTTCATAGCTCAGCAGTGGATAACTCAAGTTCTGAGATTTAAAGTAGAAGCAGGTGTTTACTTTTTTGGTTGTTAGTTTGTTTTTTAAAGATTGGTTCTCACTTCACATTTATGAAGAAAATTATTTTCCCAAAGGAATGAGAATTGTCTTTCCAAGTTTTATATCCAGAGTTGTTTCTGATGAGGAGAGGTTAGGGCTTAGATTACAGGATGGATACACATGCATGCACCTTTGACCATGTGTGCTGGATGCTTTTATTGGGCCCCCTTCCTCAACCTCCATTAGAAAGTTTTAAAGTATGAATTGTGTGTTCAGCAAGCTGAACCTACTGTTGTAATTGTAGCAAGAGCTGGAGTTAGTAAACCAATACTACATGACTAGAGTGTTAGTAAAGAATAAGTAAATTAATGAATATGATCGTAATGGAAGGGGGCATTTTCAATTGAGAAACAAAAATTAGGTCAAGTATAACAGACCTCTTACAAGTTTTTTTTTTAGTCTGACGGATTTATGGTGTTTAGTTTCTTTGTGCTTCGTGGGTCTTTTTAATTGGTTATTAGCAAGAGGACATATTCTGTAGCACAATGTGGTGTTCTGCTTTGTTTTTGTTTTGTTTTTTCCTTTGAGATCTTTAGGTAGTATGATCTATGCTTGAAAAATTTTAGAGTAGTAGCTTTTATGCTAACTTAGAGGAGCTTTAGTCTTTTTGTATGCTGCTGACCAGGGTAATAAGCTTCATTAGAGTGACACTTGATTCCTTAATATCAGAATTTGTTTTGGTCTTGTTCTTACTTTAGAAGACTTTAAGTAATGTTCTGCAAATGTAGAGTTTGAGTGGAGAGTGCAAAGAAATTATTTTTGTAAGGAATAAAATATTAAAATGAAAGAAAACAGCGGAAAAACATTTGAGCACAGTGTAGCTTGGGACAGTCTGTATTGTGCTTTGGCTAAAATGAGCATTTATATGATCCCTTTGGTTGAAATACTAATGCTCCTATCTTATTGTGTAAATGACTAACAATTTTAAAGATGAACTCTTATTCTCAGCCAAAACTTGCAATCTGAGGCTATGTCTGTGTGAATGAGTTTACCTTTCAGGTATTACAACCCGTTTTTAGAATCTTAATTCTTGAGGTGAAACAAAAAATACATTTTGGTTCCTTTTCTTCCTCCTGCCTATCTACACTAATTGGTCATCATAATAATGATCAGTAATAATTTAGCGAGTAAATCCTGGAGTATTATAAATTCTTAACTGTTGACTGTTTAGAGTGCATAAGCAGCAGAAGGGATAAAATGGATTCAAAGTGGTATCTGTTATTTACCTTTTTCACATATGAGTTACAGCTTACATGTTTGTAAAGGGATACCTGAAAGGTAGACACAGATTGCAACATGCATTTGTATTTTATTTTGACTGTGCACAAAAGTTTATCTTTAAATTAGTAGAAATAGAAACTGTATAAGGGTGGGGCTAGAATTGAAAATGAACCTGTGGGGTTTGTCTTGCTGCTCCTTAAGTAACACACCAGAGACGCTTACACTTGTGTAGAAAGTATATGTAGCAACACTTGATGTTTGGCTGCAAGCTTGTAGCTCCTAGAGGAGGATAGGAAGCTTGACAGCATCCAAGCTACTAAATTTAGGAGCCTGGTTGTGTTAATAATGTATGTGAGCCTATGAGCAGTCTTACACTGTGAATTCATATCTGGCTGTTATTTTTCCTTCTACAGATAAGCCCATTTGGCTGCTAAAGGGCTTTTTATTTGGTTCTTCCTCCTGGTGTGAGCATGTATAAACAGCAGGACGTTACATAGAGTAGTAAACAGTAAAATGAGGAAAATGCATGAAATTTCAGCTTATGGGTGAATAGATCCTTGTTTAATATGTAATTAAACTTGATAGCATAATGTTTTTGAAATGTTAGCTATAAATGTGTGTCTGTCCATTTGTGAATCCTGAATATCCTGGTCCTATGATAAGACACTCACATAATTCTGTTCTCCAATTTTCAGTATTACGGACTACAAATTTTGGAAAATGTGATAAAAACAAGGTGGAAGATTCTTCCAAGGAACCAGTGTGACGGTAGGAAAATATCTTAAGAGTAATTTATTAATGTTGCATGGCAGGCTGTTATTTGTGTAGGGCAGGAGGAGTAGGTTACCTTTTAGAGGAAAGAGACAACCATCACTTTGAGCAAACCTTGTTTAGAAAAATAAGAGCATGTACACATTTGTGTACACGTGTGCACTCAGGAAGCAAAGGCAGGTGGATCTCTGAGTTTGAGGCCAACTTGGTCTATAGAGTGAGTTCTAGCTCAGCCAGGACTATATAGAGACCCCCTGAGGAAGAAAGAAAAAAAGAAAGAAGGAACGAATGAACAAACATGGCCGTCTGACAATGAAGATCTTAGGTAGAGTACTTGCCTAGCATTTTGGGGAGGGGGATCACTGGGTCATCCTCAGCGTGACATGCACACCAAGTGAACACCTCTTGAGCTACTTTTGGGCATGGCTGGAGATTGTTTATGCTTAGCAGCTTGATTGAACTTGGGGAGAGGAGTATCAAATCAAGGCTTTTTAACCATTGTCTTTCTGAGGTTGCTTTATGTGAGGGATGATTTTCTAAATCTAAAATAAAAGTGTAGTGATGGCTACAGTTAATCTTAAATGTTTCTTCCTTCTGTATTGGAAAGGTGTGGTGGTTCCCACTTGTAACCCAGCACTCATAAGGTAGTGGAGGCAGGAGGATTGGGAATTCAAGTCCTGGGCTATATGAGATCCTCTCCACACCTATGTACACATATACCTACATATTCAAAACAAATAAATGTCATAGCTTTAACAAAAAAGAGACATAATATTTGATACTAATTAGAAAATTGAGGCCAGGTCTATAGCCTAGTGCTAGGGCACTTGTTAACCCTGCACAGCCTCTGAATTTGACTGCTTTATTTTATGCATATGGATGTTTTCTCTGCATATGTACCACATGTGTGCCTGATGCCTGGGGCAGTCAGAATGGGGTGTTGGATGCTCTGGAACTGTAGTTATGGGTGGCAATGAGCTATTAAGTTCACTAGTTGTGAACAGACTATGTGTGTTCTGGGAACCAAACCTGGGTTCTCTGGATGAGTGGTAAATGCATTTTTCTTTTAAGGTGGGTGTGGGCGTGTGTCCGACCATCTATCTCTCTCCATTGGTCTGTGTCCTTCATCTGTGAAGGCCAGAAGGAAGTGACCAATATTTTGGTACTTAAGTTAAAAGTGGTTATGAAACATCCTAAGTTGGTGATGGGTACAGAACACAGGTTTTCTGGAAAAGCAATGTGTCTTTAACTCTTGAGTTATCTTTCCAGCCCTGTTCCTTTCTGAATACATTTTTTTGTTCTTTTCCTGTGTGACTCAGGTGGTTTTGTAGGTAAGGATGGCATTGGACTTTTGGTTCCTTTGCCTCTACCTGAGGGCTGGGAATACAGGCTTGAATTCCCATAGCTTTGTGCTGATCAAACCTAGGACATTAAACATAGTAGACAAGCACCCTACCAGCTGAACTGCAGTCTTAGTCAAGTTCCATGGTGGCAGATATGAATCATCATACTTGGCTGAAGTTTAAGGTTTTTGGTTTTTCAAGACACGGTTTCTCTGTGTAGCTTTGGAGCCTATCTTGGCACTAGCTCTGGAGACCAGGCTGGTCTCGAACTCAGAGAGATCCCTCTGCCTCTGCCTCCGAGTGCTGGGATTAAAGGTGTGCGCCACCAACATCCAGCCGCGTGCGTGCGTTTTGTTTTTTTTTTACATTCCAACCTCGGTTTCTTTTCCTCTCTTCCCGCTACCCCTTCCCCCACCTCACATCTGCTCCTCTGAGAGGGTAAGGCCTCCCCTAGGAAGACTACTAAGTCTGTCTGATCATCTCATTGAGGCAGGATCAAGGCGCCTCTCCACCCCATACCTCTGTGTCTAGGCTGAGCAAGGTATCTCTCCTTATAGAATGGACTCCACAAAGTCAATTTGTGCTATAGTGTTATATCTTGGTCCCTCAGCCAGTGGCCTCATATATTGTCCCAGTCACACCATTGTCACCTATATTAAGGGAGTCTAGTTCAGTTTTATACTGGTTCCCCATTTGTCAGACTTGAGACCTGAGACCGTGATCTCTCACTAGCTCAGGTCAGCTGATTCTGTGGGTCTCCTATCATGGTCTCGATTCCTTTGTTCATATTATCGCTCCTCCCTCACTTTGGTTGTACTCCAGGACCTTTTTTTATTATTACACTGTAGTTTTAGCTGGGTGTGATGCACACTTGATCCCTGCTGCTTATTACACTGTAGTTTTAGCTGGGTGTGATGCACACTTGATCCCTGCTGCTCCAGGACAGCCAGGACTACATTGAGACCCTATCTGAAGAAAAAAGGAAAAACAAAAACTTTTTTTTTGAGACAGGGTTTCTCTGTGGCTTTGGAGGCTGTCCTGGAACTAGCTCTTGTGGACCAGACTGGGCTCGAACTCACAGAGATCCGCCCGCTTGCCTCTGCCTCCCGAGTGCTGGGATTAAAGGTGTGTGAAACCACTGCCTGGCAAAACATCTTATTTTTAAATTAAATTTTGTTTTGTTTTCTGTTCCCCAATACCACCACAGGACCTCTATGTGTCTTGTAGCAATTTAGACCAGGCTAGCCTTGGGAAGACAGGGCTAAAGGGGTACTTCACCATACCCATCTCTAATCAAGTCAATTCCATAGCACAAGGCCATTGTTTCAAAGTCTGTGGAGGCCAGCCTGAACTTCAAACCATGTATCTATTTAATCAAAGAATACATAACACTTGGTATATTTTCCTATAAAATTGATGTAATATCTTATAATTTTATTACACAAAAAAAATGTAGTAGTAAGATGGATAGCTTCTTTTGTGTGGGGGGGGGATAGCTAGTTTATAGTTAGCCTGTGACTACATATGTCCTGACACCACCACCACCACACCACACCCCCTGTTCTGGACCTCAACTCTGTAGACAAGGCTGGCCTTGAATTCGCAGAGATCCGCCTGCCTCTGCCTTCCAAGTGCTGTGATTAAAGGTGTGCACCATCACTACTCAGTTTTGTCTTGATTTTTCAAAAGTTCAAAAGTATGAAAAGCATACCCATAGGCATGTCAGTTATTCTGAGGTGTTTATCATCAAATCTAGGGGGGTTTTGTGTGTTGGGCAAGTATGGTCCTGAATATTTGTTAGCATGGTGTGAAAGTGTGATTTTGTTTTCTTAATAGAGTCACATTCCGGTGGCTCTGCGCACCTTTAATACTCATCATTGGGAGGCAGAGCCAGACAAATCTTGAGTTACAGGACAGCCAGACTACCTTGTTTCAAAAAAAAAACAAAAAAAGTCACATCTAGTTCAAGTTGTTGTGACAGTTCCTTTGCCTCAGCACTCTAAAGTGCTGGGGTTACAGGCATAAACCAACTCCCATGCCTATCTTACAAGAAGTTTTCCTTTTTTTTTTTTTTTTTTACACATTGTGTATAATCTTTTAATAGGGATAAAAAAATACGTTGTTGGCCTCATTATCAAGACATCTTCTGACCCAGCATGTGTAGAGGTAAGAAAATTCTTTGAAAATTATTAATTTTTGAATTTTGTTTTCTTTGTGTGCACACACATGAGAGTGCCTAAGTTCGAAAGTGTGGGTGTGGTGATCCTGGCAAGTGAAGAGAGTCAGTCAGTGCTCTTCTCTTCCTTCCATCCTGTGGGGCTGGAGATTGAAACTCATATGTTTGCAATGTAAACCATCTCTGAAAATTCAGAGATTGATGGTTTTTTAATTAAGTTTATTTATTGTGTGTGCAGTGTGTAAACAACTGGGTGCTTTTTGAGGTTAGAGGGAGACTTTTGGGAGTTGGTTCTCTCCTTATATTTTATAGGTCCAGAGAATTGGAACTCAGTTTGTCAGGCTTGGTAGCAGTTGGCTTTTCATGCTGAGCTCCCTTGATAGTCCCCAGAGAATGTGTTTGAGAAAGCAAACATTTAAATGTTAGCCTACTTTTAACAGTCATAAAAACATGTATATTTGTAGTACATCAGTAGTCATTTCTAATGCTTATGTTTGTGTTGTATTCTTTAGGCACTTGTTTAATGTGACCCCTTTCCCCTTTCCCTAGAAAGAAAAGGTGTACATTGGAAAGTTAAACATGATTCTTGTTCAGGTAAGCTTTATATTAGCCATCTTCCTCAGAAAATTTAAATGATTGTTACACTTAACATTTGCATCTGTTTAAACTTCCCCATCACATAGATATCTTTATAAAAAGGATTTGTATTTTAATTATGTGTATGTAGGTGTGTGTCTGTCTTGTTTTCTGGTGGATATGTGCATGTGAGTGGAGGTGCTCACAAATTACAAAGGTCAGAG
Organism: Cricetulus griseus; assembly: GCF_003668045.3. NCBI lineage: Eukaryota > Metazoa > Chordata > Mammalia > Rodentia > Cricetidae > Cricetulus > Cricetulus griseus. The sequence goes on along the minus strand of NW_023276807.1, from coordinate 83,494,867 downwards.
GCATTTGAAAGCCCTGGGCCTGGAATTATAGATTGTTGTGAGTGACATGTGCCTGACATGGGTCCTGGGAACTGGGCTCTCAGGTGTTCTCCTTTTTTCTTCCCTGAGACAGGGTTTCTCCGTGTAATGGCCTTGGCTGTCCTGGAACTTGCTTTCTAGGCCAGGTTGGCCTTGAACTCATAGAGATCTGCCCCCCTCTGCCTCCTAAGTGTGCTACCTAACCGAACCTGAGTTTAGGTCTTTAGTTAACATTTGTTATAATGAGCCTGTGGTGATAAGAATCAACAATTATTTTAAGACTTCGGTTATATGGCTTCAGTGTAAATTGGACTGTATATTGGAGTTTGAAATTTTCAGTGCATCTCTTGGATTCTTAGACCAATAACAATGCATTCCCCTTATGTGGCTGGTCCAGTTCCAGTTTATATATCCTTACATGGAATTTGGCCTCCTAGTTAGTTTCCATACAGTCTTTCCTAACCACTTATGTAGTCTTAAGTTTAGAATGTTTATATTGACCTGTTTTCTTTACTGTCCCCCAACAGGTCATCCTTCTGTAGAATGTTAGGAATATTCTTGGCTATGACACTATCCAAACTTCAAAATTCTAATATGTTTTACTAAGAATTTAGTAGAAAATTCATTCCCTGTTTGTGCTATATACTTCAAGGTGGAAATGTTCCCACCCTAATATAATTCAAGAACCAGGGCCTGGCTGCATCAACTTCACTACATTAGCAAATTTATAATAATGTAAGGAGTAGATTATATCTAACAGAAAATGTTTCTTACTGATTTTTGGAGTAGCAGGGATTGATCCCAGGGGTGGATATGCTAGATGAGCATTCTTACTAGCCCATAAATATGTTTTCTTAATCAGTCACCCTTTATCATTTAATTAGATCTCAGTTGTTTGGGGAGAGGTTATACATATCTTTCAGGCAAATATTATCTATCATATGCTAGGACCAAATGTAACGATCAGGGTAACGGAGTGGGGTCTATGAGTAAAACACTGTGTATTGTGTTTGTGTGTGATGTAGAGAGTAACACAGTTCCTTCCTTAATGGGATTCAGTGAGTGATATTTACTCTGGCTTGGCAGTTTTTTTGTCCTTGTCACTTGAAGTGAAATGTGTATTTCATCTTTAATTTTAGATACTTAAGCAAGAGTGGCCTAAGCATTGGCCAACTTTTATCGGTGATATTGTTGGAGCAAGTAGGACCAGTGAAAGTCTATGTCAAAATAATATGGTGATTCTTAAACTCTTGAGTGAAGAAGTATTTGATTTCTCTAGTGGACAGATAACGCAAGTGAAGGCAAAGCATTTAAAAGACAGGCAAGTAATTATGTTTTAAATTACGTTATATGGAGCTCTAAGTGTAAAAGCTTCTTTTCAATTACTTGGGGATGTGTACAGGAGATAATCAGTGCCTCCCTGTTACTCTCCATCGGGTCTGCCTGAAATCGGGATTTGTATTTTCCTACTTTGCTAAATCTTTTTTTTTTTTTTTTTTCCCCTGCTTAGCATGTGCAATGAGTTCTCACAAATATTTCAACTCTGTCAGTTTGTGATGGTAAGTGGTTTTAATTTTCTCCTTTTTGAAATAAAGTAGAGTAGAGTATGTTTATGATATGATGCTTGTGTTTGCAGGAAAGTTCCCAAAATGCTCCTCTTGTACATGCAACTTTAGAAACACTGCTGAGATTTCTGAACTGGATTCCACTGGGATACATCTTTGAGACCAAGTTAATCAGCACATTAATTTACAAGGTAAAGCTGTACACTTCAATTTTGTCTCTGGATGGGCACAAATGATTTTTCTTAACTGACACTGTTAATGGCTATCTTTATGAAATGAAGGAACTGCCCTCAAGATTTTTACATGAATAGTAATCATTTTATATGACTCTTTAAATCTTTTTTTTTTAAATTAAGGCATAGTGGTGTATGTTATTATAATACTGCAGAGTCAGAAGTAGGAGGTCTTTTATTTTTATTATATCTATTTGTAAATTTTGTGTTAAGGTTTGTGGGCATGGATATATCTGGAGGTCAAATGACAGCTTGGTTGAGAGTTGGTTCACTCCACCATAAGGGTTAAGGGGACTGAACGTTGCCTGCTTCTTTACCTGCTGAGCTATCTCAAAGCCCCAGGTACAGGGTTTTCAAGTTTGAAGGTGGCCTAAATTACTTACCTAGGAAGGTCTGTCTTAAGAAACCAGCTAACTAGGTCAGTTTTTCAAGAACAAGTCAATGGGGATGGAGAGATGGTTCAGAGGTTAAGAGCACTGCTCTTCCAGAGGTCCTGAGTTCAATTCCCAGCAATCACATGGTGGCTTACAATAATCTATAATAGATAGGATCTGTTGCCCTCTTTTGGCATGCAGGCAGTACAGGTATAACACTGTATATATAATAAATTGTAGATAAATAAATAGATCTTTACTTTTTTAAAAAAATCAGGCATGATTGCAATTTAAGGCCTGTGTGAAAGCTTTCTGGGGGGAAGGGGCGGGTCTGAGGCAAACAGGGTTTCTCTGTGTGACACTTTGGCTGTCCTGGAACTTACTTTGTAGACTGGCTCACAGAGATCCACCTGCCTCTTTAAGACCACTTAGCCCAAGACTTCCAGGACTACCCAGTCTCAAAACAAAAGGTCAAGACAAAAAGTAAAGTGAAGGCTGGAGATTGTAGCTCAGATTCGATTCTTGTTGCTGTCAAAAACAAACAAGATTTCTATATTGGGTACAATTAGCATATTGCTTTCTTTGGATTGAGTCACACAGTGAAGTGTAATTCAGGGGATAATCCTATAAAGTAAAAAAGAAATTTGTTTACATGTATTCATTTTGTATGTAGTTGCCTGTCCCCAGGATCAGACTCAGATCGTCAGTCTTAATGGCAAATACTTCAATACTGGGGCCATGAAAATCTCTTGCCTGAGAAATTTGAATACCATACACTTACTAATTACTGCTACCTGTAGTTGGAGTGTTTCTCCAGAGCATCTGCTCCCAAATTACCAGCTGCTACTTCCCAAGTAACTGACTCCGAGACTTAAGTTATAACTGCTCTACTGATAGCTCAGGCTTGTTACTAGCTAACTCTTACATTTAAATTAACCCATATTACTGTCCATGCTTTCCCACATGGCTCATGATTTCTTACCTTATTTTCTACATGCCTGCTTCCTGGGCAGCTAGCTGGCATCTCTTGACTCATCTTTTTCCATCCCATCATCCTCAGTTTGACTTTCCTGCCTAACTTTATCCTGTTTAGCTACTGACCAGTCATAGCAACATATATTCACACAGTGTACAGAGGAATCTTCTGTAGCAGTTACCAGTGCATTGTATTATCTTGATGAATGTTATTGGGATGTTTTTTGAACCTTAGTAAAGCTAGATTAGTAACCAGTGAACTTTGTAGATCAGTTATTAATAAATCCCAAATCAACCACCAAGGGTATACAGAATATATACATCCTAAAGACCTTATTTTGGGGGTTGTGGAGGGTGGTAAGGATATCATGGTTTAAGTTCATCTCATATTCAATGTAGGTGATGTGTAAGTTGATGGTGACCCCCTCCCCATTGTCTATTCTCATTCCTCAGAGTAGGTTTTTATTGTTGTTGTTTTTAACTATTATTAAGATGGGGTTCTCAAGCCAATCGCCAATCAAACATAAACAGTAATTTAGATCCTGGGAAAGTTACTGAACAAGTTGTTTTTTTAAATTTCAGGTGTACTAAGGATGTAGTTCCCTATTTGCTAAGTGTGCACTGTAACACATAAAATAAAAACCTAGAGACAGATACTGGGGTTTAAGCTTCAAGCTGAAGATCAGAAAAGCAAAGCAGCCCAGCCAGCCATTAGCTCTCACCTCTACCTCAGACTAAAAGGGCTATCCTGTCATCAACATGGCTGGAGACTAATTCTCACATCAGACCCTTTGCTTCTTCCTTTTATACCTCTCAAATCCTGGGATTAAAGGTGTGGGATCCCAACCTTTATGTGAGCTGTTTTCTTTTTAGACTGGATAAATCTCATAACTCAGTGTGGCCATGAACTAACAGAGTAGTCTACCTCTGTCTCCTGAGTCTTGGGATTAAAGGTGTGTACCACCACATAGCTTCTATGCTGACTAGTGTGGCTGGCTTTGCATCAACTTCAGAAAATCTTTATTAAATCATAACTAATATATCACCACAGTGTACAAAGCAATAGGCTTAATCCCCAGTATCCCTATACCTGTGAAGCAAGTAGAGAGTTCAGAAGTGTAAAGTCATCCTCAGCTTTGTAGCAGTTTTGGTCTTCATCTGGGCCTCTCAAAGAAAAGCAAGCATTTCAGTACTTAGAGTATATGGTGTTTTATTTTGTGGGAATGAGTTTTGACTATGCATGTGTGCGTGCTATATATGTATCACATGTGTGTCTGGTGCTCTTGGATGTCAGAAGGAATAGACATAAGAAGAGAGTGTTGAATCCCATTTGACTGCTACTTGTGAGCTGCCTTTGGGTGTTGTTGGGAGTAGAGCCTGGGTCCTCTTGAAAAGCTTTTTAACCACAACCAGCTTTCCATCCCTTACCCTCCTTTGTCATTTTTAAAATAAATGTCTCTTGTTTAATTTTGCTTTCTCTTTTAATAAAATAGTTCCTGAATGTTCCAATGTTTCGAAATGTGTCCCTAAAGTGCCTCACTGAGATTGCTGGTGTGAGTGTAAGCCAATACGAGGAACAATTTGAAACTCTGTTTACACTTACAATGATGCAGCTAAAGCAGGTAATATACCACTATTTTGAAAACTGAATGATTTTAATGCATTAGAAATGGGAAGATTCATGACCAATAGCACTGCCCAATGAACAATAAAAAATAATAGATTTAAACTATAGAATAGTTAATACAGATGAATTGTGTGATTATATGTACATTATATAAAATCTTGAAAGTTTTATTTTCTTCCTTGAAATATTTAGGTTTTGCTCTTTGCCATTAAAGGGTCAGAAAGGGACTTTTCCTGCCTCTCTCTTCCTCTCTGTCTTTACATCTTTTCTCTTTCCTTATTTCTTACCTCCCTCTCAATAAAACTTTCAAAATGAAAAAAAAATATTAAGGGTTTTGGCGTTACATGATAACTAGAAATTTGAAGGTTGAATTTGATTATACATTGGGAAATTAGGAACCTGATAGGACCAATCTCTCCCTCCTCAGTCCTCAACATTGCTTGTCTAAACTAGACAACCTCTTCTCTAGACTAAGATCTGTTGGTTATCTAGGAAGATAAGCATGATGTTGTATTACTGTTTGCCATTTGAGTGTACCTTTATATTTTTTCTGTGTCTTGAGAAAAACCTGACAGAAAAATTCAAAGAATATAGCAGGCAGCGGTCTAGATTGGCCAGAAATACAGTGCAGATTAATGTCAGCAAATAGGGTTGTCATTTTAGAGTTCAGACTGTTTTCTTGTGGTTTTGTAACTTGTTTGTAACTTGGTTTTTAACTTCCAGATGCTTCCTTTAAATACTAATATTCGAGTTGCATACTCAAATGGAAAAGATGATGAACAGAACTTTATTCAAAATCTCAGTCTATTTCTCTGCACCTTTCTAAAGGAACATGGTCAACTTTTAGAAAAAAGACTGAATCTCAGGGAAGCACTCATGGAGGTAGGTTTGGCTCCTAGTATTTGTCTCTTCAAAGCAAAAATAAAATAAAATAAAAGGCTCTTGAATATGTGCCTGTTCTCTACATGGATTTTTGAGACATCTTGCTTGTTCTCCACCTGTATGCTTTTTGTGGTTTTGTTTTTGAGTCACGATACTTTTATTTAACCTTGACTGTCCTGGAACTTCACCGTAGAGCATCACAGAGATCTGCCTGCCTCTGCCTCCCTAATGCTTGGATTGGATTAAAAGCATGCCCAGCTGCTTTAGCTGCTCTTATACTATCTCCTAGGTTGTTGTGGAACTCTGTAGGGCAGTCTGGTGTTGATCTTTCAGTGAATCTAGGTGCTGAGATTATAAGCATGAGTATGCCTTGTTTCCAAAACAGATTCCTGCTTTGATATTTGGGTCTCTGTAGTTTTGGCAGACAGGCTGACCTTGAACATATAGACAGACATCCACCTGCCTCCCAAGAACTGGGATACAACTATGCCTGACAATTTTTTTTAATTGGAAAACTGTTAATATACAAAACATAAAAGCCAGACATGTCAGTACTGTCCGTGGGAACTCACACAGGGAACACACACAATGTAAATACCATATTTGGGATAGCCTGTATGAATCTAATTTTGAAATGTGCTCATGCTAGTAATCTCAGCACCTGGGAAGCTAAGGAGTGAAGATTCCCAGAAGTTCAACACCAGAGTTCCACACCAGCCTAGGAAATGGTTTTATTGTTTGAATATGTGTCTGAACAGTATAACCAACAGTATACTGTTTCCTAACATTTTTAACATCTCCACAGCAAATTGTGTACCCATGTTTTGTTTGAGACCAAGTCCTCTAGTCCTGATTTGCACTAAACCATTTATATATACCAAGCCATCCTCAAACTTGTGAATAACTTGTCTGTGCCACCAAAAGTGCTACTGTTGTGTGCTTTACCATTACCTGACACCAAAGAGCCCCTTTGTAATGTGGGACTTTCTGGCTCACCTCAAACTGATTACCTGAAGATGATCCTCATGCCTTCCCCAGTGATCAGGCTGTAGGACCTGCTCTCCAGTTTTAATGCCTGTTTAGACAAACTTGGATATAACTCAGTTATGTATACTGGAAACATTAGAGAACATGTCTGAAGAAACATTGGCTTCCAGGGCTTTCTGTTTCAAAAATGGAAATCCAGATGTATTTAAACAGAATATTAATTTTTAACCCAGATTTAAGTACTGATTTGGTGGTAATGTTTTAATTCTGTTTGTCTTAATGTGTAGGCTCTTCATTATATGTTGTTGGTGTCTGAGGTCGAAGAAACTGAAATTTTTAAAATCTGTCTTGAGTACTGGAATCATTTGGCAGCCGAGCTCTATAGAGAGAGTCCATTTTCTACATCTGCTTCTCCATTGTTATCTGGAAGTCAGCATTTTGATATTCCTCCAAGGAGACAGCTGTACCTAACTGTGTTATCAAAGGTAATATTGAGGGGGTCGGTTGAGTGCATTGTTTCTTCCTATATTGTTGATGGCTAATAAGTGTTGGTTGAAGAACATAAAAAGGATAAGTTTTCCAGCTTTAGTTTTTAAAAGTATGGCTCTTTAGCTAGCAGCCTTGCATTATCTTAACTTATTGGTGTGTACGTATGTTCATTGGCTACCCCCAATCTATTCAGTCAATGAGACTTAAAAGATTTATTTATTATGTATACAGTATTCTGACTAGATGTATGCCTGTTGGCCAGAAGAAAGCACCAGATCTCATTACAGATTGGTTGCTGAGAATTGAACTCAGGACCTCTGGAAGAGCAGCCAGTGCTCTTAACCTCTGAGCCATCTTACCAGCCCCACACCTAGCTTTTTTTTTTTTTTTTTTTTAAATAGGAAACATTTGATAGGTGGGTAGGTGTGTGGCTGGGTCTTTAGTCAAGGTTGGCCTTGTTCTCTTGGTCCTCATAGATCATCCTTGAAAGTGTTGGGATTATAAGTATGTATGACTGCCTTATTTGAAAGTTCATTTTTGGGTTGGTAGTCAATTCTAGCCTCTAACTAGATCACCCAGTCTTGTGAGCATTGAGACTACAGGAATGTCTCACCATCCATCACAAAAACACAAGTATATGCTTTTAAATGTCTTACATCAATTCTATATTGGGCGTGGATATCAAATGTAACAGTTTCTTTATTGGTTTATTGATATGTAGGTCCGTTTATTGATGGTTAGTCGCATGGCTAAACCAGAGGAGGTACTGGTTGTAGAAAATGATCAGGGAGAAGTTGTAAGAGAGTTCATGAAGGATACCGATTCCATAAATTTGTATAAGAATATGAGAGAAACATTAGGTGAGTTAATAAATGACATTAATTAATTTACTCTGCAATTTTATGCCCTATTTGTGAAAATACTGTTTGGTCAAAGTTCTGCACTTAACTGAATCTTTCAGTAACATACTAATATGTTGTTACTCCTTAGCAAAAAATATATATATATAATATATATATATATATATATATATATATATATTAATAAGTTTTGGGTATCAAACATCTAAAATTTTTTTTCTTCGTAGTTTATCTTACTCACCTGGATTATGTAGATACGGAAATAATAATGACTAAGAAACTTCAAAATCAAGTGAATGGTACAGAATGGTCATGGAAAAATTTGAATACATTGTGTTGGGCAATAGGCTCCATTAGTGGTGCAATGCATGAAGAAGATGAGAAGCGGTTTCTTGTTACTGTTATTAAGGTATGCAGCTGATAGGATAAAGTAGACCAATAAATTTGTATGTTTTATTTTAACCATATTTATCCATGAAACATACTGCACCATAAATAAGTTTGCCTTATTTTACAGGATCTTTTAGGATTATGTGAGCAGAAAAGAGGCAAAGATAATAAAGCTATAATTGCATCGAATATCATGTACATAGTAGGTCAATACCCAAGGTTTTTGAGAGCACACTGGAAATTTTTGAAGACAGTAGTAAACAAGCTGTTTGAATTCATGCATGGTAAATCTCATTTACTCATTGTACTTAATTTTATTTTCATTATTTTGTTGAACAAAAAATAAGTAAAAGTTTTTATCTTGTTAGAGACCCATGATGGAGTCCAGGACATGGCTTGTGACACATTCATTAAAATAGCCCAAAAATGCCGCAGACACTTTGTGCAGGTTCAGGTTGGAGAAGTGATGCCATTTATTGATGAGATTTTAAACAACATAAATACTATAATTTGTGATCTTCAACCTCAGCAGGTATGTAAGTCACTGTGCTTATTAATGTGTATGGGGTTTTTGCTCACATGTATGTGTTTCTGTACCACCTGTCCCTGGTTCCTGCAGAAGCCAGGAAGGGAGTGGGTATTACAATGTGGAGCTTGAGTTAGAGACAGTTGGGCCACCATGTGGGGAGTGACGCTCAGGTACCTATACTTATGTGTGCATACTCCTCCTGCCTGCCCATCCCCCATAATTAAAGCCACAGGAGGAGCCTTAATCAATAAAATTTAAGTATATTTGTAATTTGCTTGCATGTATTTTCCACTATTTGGATGTGTGAGAGTATGAAAATAAAAATGTTTCCATTTTAAACCAGGTTCATACATTTTATGAAGCTGTGGGATATATGATAGGTGCACAGACTGACCAGACAGTTCAAGAGCATTTGATAGAAAAATACATGCTACTTCCTAATCAAGTATGGGACAGCATAATTCAGCAGGCAACCAAAGTAAGTTTTTTGTTTTTGCTTTTGTTTTTTTTGTTGTTGTTTGTTTGTTTGTTGTTTTTTATTGTGGGTCATCATCATCATCTTCCCCCACTACCCCCAGCTATAATGGGAATTATAGTTTAATCAATCTCAGTACTTTGGGGAAATGTATGTGTGTGTGCCCACTGCATACACGGAAGGCAGAAAACAGCCTCTGGTGTTGGTTCTTCCTTTCCATGTGGTTTGAGACTGGGTATTCAGAGTATTCAGACTGTGACTTTCTCCCTATAGGAACCCCGGGAGAATAAGACACGTTCTACTAAGCCCAGCTTTACTATTATTCCTGGGGATCTGAGCTTAGGACCTTGGGTGTTATTTGGCAACCAAGCCCTTGACCCATACAGCCATTTTCCTTATTCCATGAATGCTTTAATGTGAGTTTGGACAATTGAAACATTACAGAAGCCAGGCATGATAATAATATTTTAGTATAATCCTAACAGTGGCAGGATTAGAAGTTAAGGTCATCCTTGGCAAGTAAGATCAGCTGAGACCTAGAAGCACCTGTCACAAGAGAAAACAACAACAAAAAAAAAATCAGAGACATTATAAGACCTCCCTTTGTGGGGGCATTTGCGTGTTTGAGACTGTTTACTTGTAGAGCTCTAGCTGTCCTGAACTCAAAGATATCTGCCTGTCTTTGCTTCAAGTGTTAGAATTAAAGATCTGTGCCACCATGACTGTCTTTAGAATATTTTCTGTTTTGATCTTTTGGTGTGACTTTCACTGGTTTTGAATGTAGGTTTTAGGTAAGTTTTAGATTTGGTTAGGTCTAGGAATTATACCTGAGCTTCGTGTTTGCAAAACTTTACCAATGAGCTACAAGCTAGTTCCAGTATTTATCTTGAGACTGTAACTAAGATGACATTTTCAATACGGGATAATTGTTTTTATTGTGATAATTCCAGAATGTGGATATCCTGAAAGATCCTGAAACAGTCAAGCAGCTGGGTAGCATATTAAAAACAAATGTGAGAGCCTGCAAAGCTGTTGGACATCCCTTTGTAATTCAGCTCGGGAGAATTTATTTAGACATGCTCAACGTATATAAGTGCCTCAGTGAAAATATTTCTGCAGCTATTCAAGCTAATGGTAAGTGATTCTTGGAGTGATAGAAATCCTTCTGCTTTCACTGTCTTTTGCTATATTTTCTGCATTTCTCAATTTAAGTCGGCCTGGGTATCTGGGGTATCAAAGTCCAAGACCCTTTCTCAACAACTGTTTGCCCTTTGCCCAATTAAGTTTATTCTTGCCTACAAGTATAGTTTATTGACAGGGTGGATGCTTTGCAAAATACCCAAAGCCATGTGTTTAGTCTTGGGTATCTTGCTTTTCCCACAACAGAACTCTGTCCCCCATTAATTAGCCCCTTTCCCTTGTAAATTCTTGGGTTTACTTTTTTTAAACGGACAGTGGAATAATAGCATCTGAAATAGATTTAACTATACTGATATATACTGTCAAGTTAGCTTATCTATCTGTCTATCTTTTTTTTTTTTTTTTTTTTTTAGGAGAAATGGTTACAAAGCAACCATTGATTAGAAGTATGCGGACGGTAAAAAGGGAAACTTTAAAGTTAATATCTGGTTGGGTGAGCCGTTCCAATGATCCTCAGATGGTAAGATTTTTTTATTATTATTTTTTTCTTTTAGTGACATTCTCAAATGTGCTATGTCTACATGTATTTTTACGTAATTTAAAGAAAACTAGCCATGTGGTGGTTGCTTGTGCCTTTAGTCCCAGCACTTTGGAGGCAGAGGCAAGTGGAACTCTAAATTTGAGGCCAGCCAGGGCTACACAGAGAAGCCCTATCTCAAAAACAAAACAATAACTTAGGTCACAAAAGGCCAATGGAATTCATGTAATATTGGTCACAAGGAAATCCAGACATTTGGTTCACAAGTATGTAGCCACTATGGTAGTTTTAAGGTAGGAAGATAAAGATTGCAAGGTTTTTGAGCCATCTTAACAGCCCCCATCTTTGACCTTGAGATTCCATGGTGGTCAGAGAAAGAAAATATCATTACTTCCAACATAAAATTACAAAAACAACACATACATATTCAGTAAATCAGAGTTGGCTGAACCAAATGGGACAAGAGCAGATTTCTTGGTGTACTGTAAATAGTGGAATTTAGGACTCGATGAAGTTGGTTGGCACATACTTGTTTGTTGCTGCAGACCCTGGGAACCTGTGGTGGGATGAGCACCATGAGTTTGGGTCCAACCTGGCTACATGATGAAATTCAAGAGTATATTTAAGTTATCCCATATATGAGTTGTTGAGTTATATTATTGTTAACTTTACTGGTGCTAAATGTTTCTGCATGGGATCTCAGCAGATAATCTGAAATCTTAGAGATAGGAGTGACCCATAGCTTACAATGGTATGGACTTTTCCCTCCAACAGGTAGCTGAAAACTTTGTTCCTCCTCTGTTGGATGCAGTTCTCATTGATTACCAGAGAAATGTCCCAGCTGCTAGAGAACCAGAAGTGCTTAGTACTATGGCCATTATTGTCAACAAATTAGGTGGACATATAACAGCTGAAATACCTCAAATATTCGATGCAGTTTTTGAGTGTACATTGAATATGATAAATAAGGTAGGTGATTTGTGTTTTATTGTATAATGGAAGTTTTTGTAGTGTGTTTGCCACTCTAAAATATGAAAATGATAATTTTAGGGAAAATTTTAAAGCCTTAGAATTAGGTTTTAATATTTATTGTATAAGGAATAATTGTCATCTTAATAAAATCTTGGCATTAAAAAAAAAAAATGGTTGAGGGTTGGAGAGATGGCCCAGAGGTTAAGAGCATATGCTGCTCTTTCAGAGATCCTAAGTTCAATTTTCAGCAACCACATGGTGGCTCACAACCATCTGTAATGAGATCTGGTGCCCTCTTCTGGCCTGCAGACACACATGCAGGCAGAGCACTGCACATAATGAATAAATGAACGAATGAACAAATAAATAAATAGATAAATAAATAAATAAATAAATAAATGGTTAAGACTGGTCATGGTTACACACTTTTAATTACCCAGTGTTCAAGAAGCAGAGATGAGTGGATCTAGATCTCTAAATTCAAGGCCAGCTTGATCTACATAGCCAGTGAGGCCTTGTCATTAAAAAGTGGATAGGGTGAGGTAGGCATTAAAGCTGGGCTGATCCTCAATATGGCATAGATAATCTACTGGTTTGTTTCATTGCTTTCAAGGTTTAGTAGGATATAATTTGATGGTAATAATGTTTTCCAAACTTGTTCTTTTACGTGGATTATAACACGAACATACACCAAGGTATTTGGGACAACAGCATTTTGTTGAAAAGGCACAGACTGGCCTTAGACTTGGAGCCATATATATCCCCTGAGCTTTTGACATTCACCAGCCTCCTGATAATTGTATTCTAATTTGTAATTATTTGCAAATCATGGTACTTAAACCTTTAAAATTCAAATCCTAAAATGTGGGTGTATTAGTACTTTTTTTCTTGAGATTTCCAGCCTGTAAATACATACATGAAGACTTACTATTAATTATGAAAGCTGGGACTTAGCCTAGGCTTTGTCTCAACTAGCTCTTGTTTTTATTAATCTATATCCTGCCTCATGGCTTAGTTACCTTTCCTGGACTATATGTCTAATTTCTTCAGTTTCTGCTTCTTCCCAGAGTCCTCTCTCCCCTTGGAAGTCCCACCAGTCCTCACCTGTCTAGCTGTTCGTCATTCAGCTCATTAAACCAATCAGAAGGCACCTTAGGCAGAGACACAGATTTACAAAAGATTATCCTACAGCATGTGGGTTTTTCTTTGGGGGCAATATATCTTACAGGACCTATTGATGAAGTACAGGCTTGTTATTTCCCTACCTTAATAATGTTTGTTCTCATTTCTTTTAGGATTTTGAAGAATATCCAGAACACAGAACAAACTTCTTCTTGTTACTTCAGGCTGTCAATTCTCATTGCTTCCCAGCATTCCTAGCTATTCCACCTGCACAGTTTAAGCTTGTTTTGGATTCTATTATTTGGGCTTTTAAACATACAATGAGGAATGTTGCAGATACAGGTAAATACACAGAAAAGTAGTTTAGCCCATTTGCCTGATGAATCAGAAGTATATACTATATACTAAGTCCCACTTGATACCTCTTTAATTTCTGAGGTTTCAGTTACCAGAGGTTAACCAAATTTTTAAAATGTTGAATAAATTTAAGAAATGAAAACGCAGTACTCTTTAAACAAAACAAACAAAAGAAATCCACAGGCATAGTGGACATGTCTTTCATCCTGGCACTTGGGAGGCACATGGATATATAAGTTCCAGGCCAACCAGGTTTATACAGAGAAACCCTATGTAGAAAAAGAAACAAAAAGAGAAAAAAAGAAATCAACAATCATAACCAGAAGCTAGTTTTTATGAACAGCTATTAAGAACTAAAGGAAACTGAGCATACACAAAATGCAGGCGCTCTATAAAGCATAATGAAACATGCCCCAAGCAGATTTTCATATGCACATCTTTTTTGGGGGGGTTTCAAGTCAGGGTTTCTCTGTGTAGTAAGTAGCTTTGGAGCCTATCCTGGTACTCACTCTGGAGACCAGGCTGGCCTTGAAACTCACAGAGATCCACCTGCTTGCCTCTGGCTCCCGAGTGCTGGGATTAAAGGCGTGCACCATCAATGCCTGGCTACACATCTATTTATTTAGTAAAAGCTCTCCTTTAATCCCAGCAGAGCCAGGCAGATATCTGTTCAAGGCCAGCCTGGTCTGTAGAGGGAATTTTAGGACAGGCTCCAAAAACACACAGAAACCCTCTCCCCTCCCCCATATATCTTATCAGTCTGTAATGATGTTCTATTGACTTTAGGCTTACAGATACTTTTTACGCTTTTACAAAATGTTGCGCAAGAGGAAGCTGCAGCCCAGAGTTTTTATCAAACTTATTTTTGTGATATTCTTCAACATATCTTTTCTGTTGTTACCGACACTTCACATACGGCAGGTAAGAACTGGAACCACAAAGCTACTAAGTGTTCTGGTTGTTAAGTTTTATCTTTGAATTAATAATTTGCTTCTATTCAACAGGCTTAACAATGCATGCATCAATTCTTGCATATATGTTTAATTTGGTTGAAGAAGGAAAAATAAGTACACCGTTAAATCCTGGAAATCCAGTTAACAACCAAGTGTTTATTCAAGAATATGTGGCTAATCTCCTTAAGTCTGCATTCCCTCATCTACAAGAGTAAATAATTCTGTTACTATCTTTACTATACGAGAAGGGGGGAGGGTGTGTGCATGTGAGTGAAGTTTTAAGACCAGAGGCACCACTCCCTTTGGAGCTGGATTTATAGGCAGTTGGGAGTCACCTGACATGGGCAGTGGATTCTGTTTTTAATGTTAGTTTTGTGGATAGATGCATGTGGGTGTGTGCAACTTTGTACATCGTACAGATCAGAGGGAAACATGGGAATAATTTCTTTTCATCTACTATGTGGTTTCCAGTAATGGGTCCTAGACTGACAGCAAGTGCCTTAACTCAAGTTATATTATTTAAATCTTCTAAGTTTTGAAATTTGATGGATGTGCTTGATAGATAAACAAGTGGTCTTAAACATAGTGCCTTAAATGTCTAGTTTTTAAAGATGGTTAATTTTTGTGTTTATTTGCAGTGCTCAAGTGAAGCTTTTTGTAACAGGACTTTTCAGCTTAAATCAGGATATTCCTGCTTTCAAGGAACATCTAAGGGACTTCTTAGTACAAATAAAGGTATATCTTTCTTAATCTAAGTTTTTATTTAATTTTGCTTTTTGTGAGAGGTTTACTGTGTGGACGAGGTTGGCCTTGAACTCATGCATCTGCACTTGTATACATGTGCTTGTGGAGGTCATCCTCAGACATGCTATCTACTTCCTTTGAGACCAGGATAGTCTGAAGCTTACAATTTAAGGCAGTATAGTTTCTTTAAATACCAGGCAAACATTCTGAGCTACATTCCTCAACCACCACCCCTAGCCCTGGCTGTCCTGGAACTCAGCCTGTAGACCAGGCTGGCCTTTAACTCAAGAGTGTTCAGGAGCCTCTGCCTCCTGGGTGCTGGGACTACAGGTTTGCATCACAACTGCCTGACTAATCATAGTTGTTGAGCCATTTTATCTGCTATGTTTTTAATCCTCTAGTGTTAAAGAATTGCAGTGCTCCTTGCACTTTGTTGAGGTTTTTTTAGTTTGGATTATTTGAAGTGGGATCTCACTATATGTATAGCTCTGACTGTCCTAGTACTCACTGTGTAGACAAATTGGCTCAGAGATCAGCCTGCTTCTGCCTTCCGAGTGCTGGGATTAAAGGCGTGGGCCAGATCTTGTTGAGACAGGATCTTGATGTATTGCCTATGCTTGGTACAAACCTGTGAGTTCAAGCAGTCCACCTGTGGCAGCCTCCTGAGTGCTGTGAATGTACTTGTGTACCATTATTCTTGTCATGTGATTCAGATAATGCTTGAGAGGAAAATTTGTGGTGCTAGTGAACAAGCACAGAGTTGACTTACTCAAGGCAATTTAGTGAGAATTGATGTCAGATGATCATGTACAATAAGATCATTGAGTTCTGAATGCAAAGAATATGACACGCAGAGACCCTTCTTCAAAACAACAACAAAGGATATTTAATAGGGGATAACACTACATTATTAGGCTCCCACCCCAAGTTTTGTTTTTAATTTAAGATTCTACTAATACACTTCAATTATAAATCCAAGTGACAGGTAATTTATATTTCTATTGCAAATGGCAAAATGGTTACATAGATGTCTGTCCCCCAGTCCCCCGGAGGCAACTTGAAGTTTTATTGTATTTGACCCTCAGTTGTCTGTGTTCACAGGAGTTTGCAGGTGAAGATACCTCTGATCTATTTTTGGAAGAAAGAGAAACAGCGCTTCGACAGGCTCAGGAGGAGAAGCATAAACTTCAAATGTCTGTACCTGGGATTCTTAATCCACATGAAATTCCAGAAGAAATGTGTGATTAAAATCTGAAGTCATACTTGGTTTTTTTCTCTCTGCAACATTTGTTCACAGAAGAAAACAGCATATGGATTATTTGTCGACCAAAATGATGCCAATTTGTAAATTAAAATGTCACCTAGTGGCCCTTTTTCTTATGTGTTTTTTGTATAAGAAATTTTCTGTGAAATATCCTTCCATTGTTTAAGGTTTTGTTTTGGTCATCTTTAGTTTGCATGAAGTTGAAAATTAAGGCATTTTTAAAAAACTTTTACTTCATGCCTATTTTGTGGCAAGGCTGGGGGGAGGAATTAATTTGATTTGAACATATACTTGTAAATTCTAATGCAAAATTAATTATAAAATTTTTTCTTGTAAACATTACCAATTTTAATTAGGGAGCATTTTCTTTCTAGCCTGTATCTCAGTCTAGAAGAAAAGTAATGAGTAAAACCAATTGCATTCAGAGGTTTGTTAGAGCTGCACTGTCTGGAGTTGGCACCTCAGCTGAATTGTCTGTCTCTAGACTACATGTATTAAAGTCTGTGTGTCGAGTTTGCAGCAAGATCATGTGCATATCATCCCATTGTAAAGCAACTTAAAAAATATGGGAACAGTTAGTTATTTTTACACAGTTCTTTTTGTTTTTGTGTGTGTATGCTGTCGCTTGTCGACAACAGCTTTTTGTTTTCCTCAATGAGGAGTGTTGCTCATTTGTGAGCCTTCATTAACTCAAAGTGAAATGGTTAAAAATATTTATCCTGTTAGAATAGGCTGCATCTTTTTAACAACTCATTAAAAAAAAAAAAGAAACAACAAAGAAAACAAAACTCTGGCTTTTGAGATGACTTATACTAATTTACATTGTTTACCAAGCTGTAGTGCTTTAAGAACACTACTTAAAAAGCAAAATAAACTTGGTTTACATTTATTTTTCCCTTCACTGGCTTAAAATTATTCCTACATTACTGAAGGTAATTTTATTTAGCAATTGTAATATTTTTATCTGAAATTTGTTTCTTGTCTTACACATAAGATTCCTACCTGGGTGGTGGTGGCTCCTGCCTTTAATTGCTGGGTGGATGTCTTGAGTTGAAGGCTATCCTGGTATTCAAAGTGACTACCAGGACAGTTAGGTCTACCAAAAAAAAAAACAACAATGAACAAGATTTCCAAGGTTACTGCTAAAGAGGTAGTAATTGGGCAGGGCCTTGTGCCAAAGTCTTATAATCTCAGCAAAGGAAGGTGGGTCTGTGATTTTGATGTCAGGGTTATGTAGAGGGGCCTAGTTGGAAAAGCAAGGGGGGGCATAGTAAATATGATCCTGAAAACATTTGGATCACTTAACCCTTTTCTACCTCTAGTTAATGGCTGAATATAAGTAACTTTTGAAGGAGGTATGGGCATAGTGGTTCTCACTTGTAATACTTGCACGATGACAGCTGAGGTTGTAGGATTAGGAATTCGAAAGCTACCTTGGTCATGTGAGTGTCTATAATAAACAAGACGGAAGAAATGTTTAGCCAAACAGTGACAGATGTATGTCTATGGTGGTGTATGCAACTAAATGAGTTTTCCAATGTCTATGCAGCAAAACCCTTTGGCTAATCAGACTCGGTTGGCAAGGGAATGATATAGAAACTGCAATGGCAGTTTCCTGGATCCAGTAGCTCGGCATGTTTATTATGTATAGTTGGTAGAGTTAGTCCATGCAGCTGAATAAGGGGTTGGTTTAAGATATAAGGTTGGATCAAGAAGATGGGTTTAGCTAATTTGGTAGAGGTAATCTCTTCAGGGGAGTCATCTATTTACTTGGGATGTCACATACTCAAGGCTTCTACCACTTCTCACAAAGATCAGGTCTGCCAGGATTGTAGCTCCATGGTAGAGCAAGAAAGCCCCTGAATTCCATCTGTAGACCTTGGGAAGGAGAGTTGGAACTACGTTTGGTGGTACATGCCTATTATCCTAGAGCTAGGTAGCATTATTAAGTGTCTTGGTAAGTACGGAATTTTGGTCAACTTGTAAGCATATGTGAAATTTCTTATGACTATCAGTTAGGTAAAATTTATAATAAAATGCTTCTAATATTAAGTACCTCAACCCCATACACACACACAGGGTTTCTCTGTGTATGTGTGGCTGTCTTGGAACTGGCTGCCCAGGAGCTCACTGTAGACAACTCCGATGCACCTGCTGCTGCCTCCCAAGTGTACCACCACTGCAAGAACACCTCCCTCCCTCTCAGGCTGGGTGTTTCAAGATAGGGTTTCTTATAGTCCTGGTTGTCTTTGTCTTGGAACTTGCTTTGTTTACCAGGGTGGCCTCAAACACACAGAGATCCTCCTTCTGCCTTCCGAATACTAGGATTAAAGGCATGTGCTACCACTGCTTGGCAAGCATATTTGTTTAAATTACAGTGTGCATGGACCACCACAAATTGCTCTTACATTGTTCTGATTGTGTCTGTGTGTAAGTCAAAGTTGGTTCTTTCCACTGTATGAGTTCTGGGTATTGAACTCTGTCAGTCCTGGCTGTATGCGCCTTTACTTATCTTGCTGGCTCCTTGCCTTTTTAGACAGTTTGTAGTCCTGGCTCTCCTAGAACTCTGTAGGCTAGGGTAGCTTCGAACTCACAGACTGCTTTTCTACCTCCCTCCAGCTAGCATTAAAGCTGTACGCCGCAACCACTCATCATGGCCCCTTGTCTCCTAACTTGAATTTGTGAGATGATTTTTTAGTATACAAGGTAATATAAAAGGTGGAGTTTTAAAAAAAAGTGGTGCTTTAACTAAATGAGGACCTGAGTTCAGTTCCCAGCTTCCTTATCTGTAACTCCAGTTCCTCTGCTACTTAAGTAAATGAGGCTAAACACAAAATTTAAAAAATAGTAAAAAATGATTGAGCTGGGCATGCCTCTAATTCCAGCAATTGGGAGGCAAAGCCAGCCTGGTTCACAGAGAGGTCTGTGACTGCCAGGGCTACACAGAGAAACCCAATCCTGAAAAACCTACAAATAAGTGGATTTGACAAACAGATTTTTGTGATTAGGCTTTCAAAAGACGTTTGTTGTCAAGGTACTTTGTTTTCATATACTATGAATTTCTGGTAGTGCTTTCCTGTTTAAAATTTTCTATGATCTTAGTAGTTAGATGGTTCACAGTGTACACACAGCAAAGGTAAATTTAGAGGGCCAGCCAGATTGCTCAGTGGGTAAAGTTACTTGCTTCGTAGCCTGAGTTTGATTCCTGGAACCAACTCATAAACTGTTATCCGCCCTTTAAGATGTGCCATAAAGTCACCTACATACATATACATACTAAATGTTTTAGAAAAAAATTATAGCCTCCAGTGCCTGTGATTCTAACATCACAAAAACCTGTCTAAACACACAGAAAATTGAACTTAGGCTGTGACACTTTCTTCCAGAGTTGCCTAATGGGTTGAAGTTGACCATCATTCTGTTTTCCAAAGGTGGATTACTGGCCTATAGCTGTAGCCTGGTCTTGTAATCATCAGAATGACATTGAGTTCTTGGTATTCTTGAGAGAAAGTTCAGAAAAATGGTGGGTGAGCTTCACTTGCTGTAGCTCTAACCAGATCTTAGGGTGCCACCTTAAGTAGCAAATGATATAACACCATGTGAGGCATCAAAGGACACTTAGTTCATAAGGCAGTGGGGCTTTGTAAACATTCATTGAACCAAGAAATCACAGGCATGGTGCCACACAACTGTCATGCTGGCACTGGGAAATAAAAGGCACACAGATCCTTTTAAATTTAGGTGCTTCACTTGACCAGATCTCCCCAGATGAGCCTGGTGGGGTTGATACACGCCATTAATCCCATCAGAGCCAGGCAACACAGCCTCCAAAGCTACAGAGAAACCCTGTCTCAGGGAAAAAAAAAGAAACTCATCACTGGATTTCCAACCTGGAGCCATACAAGAAAGGAGATCCTAGGAACACAGTTTTACCTTCAGCTAGGACAAAACCACTCATTTCTCCATGTAGACCTGGCTGGCCTGAAATTCACTATGACCTGAACTCATAACTACCTCTGGAGTACCACCACTTCTGCCCTGGATTTTACAGGTAGTTGATGGTGAGCTGCTGTGTTGGTGCTGGGAACTGAACTGGGATCCTCTGCAAAACTGGGACACATTCTTTGTTTCTGAGCTGCCCTCCAGTCCTGTGAGGCCTGTTTTGACATGAGCATATGACAATATTTCAGTATTAATCTGGCCAGAAAATCAAAGTACACTTTGAAAAGTGATGGGCTACATATTAAGTGACTGGGTTACTTAGCAAGATCCTGTTTAAAATACAGCACACCTAGACACATGTTAGCTCTAATTACTGAACAAGCTGAGAAGGAAGTCTGAGGTAAGGAGTTAAATACTACCCTCTGAAATACGCTCAAATCCCTAAAATGGTTTATTTTCCAGTGGTGTAGGAGGTTCAAACCCAGGACTTGGCACATAAGAGGCAAGTGTTCTCTATCAGCTACACCTCAGTCCAAGGTTTTTTGGTTTTTGGTTTTTGGGGTTTTTTTTCTAATTTTTATTTTTTGAGACACTGTCTCTTTAGCTCCATGTGGCCTCAATACCTTTTACAATGGAGAGGGTGAGCTTGCACTTACTGGCAGTTCTAAAGTTGTGGGTTTATTTGGTGCTAGTGATGGGTCCCAGGGCTCTGCACATGCTAAGCAGCCACCTTTAACAATGAAGCTACACCCTCTGGTCAAAATTTCTATTTTCATCTATTACTTTATAGCCTACTGCAATGAAGCTTCAGTCACAATTTCTTCCTATATGACCTTGTATCAAATCCAATGAATACTTTGTAGGAAGCTGGGAAGGTGGTTCAAGGGTAAGAACAATTGTTGCCTCTTCCAGAGGATGTGTTCAGTTCCCAGTACCCACTCATGTATGGTGGTGGCTCACAACCATACACAATTCCAGTTCTAGGAAATCCAGTGTTCTCCCTAGCCTGCTTGGGCACCAGATACATGTGTGGCACTTGCACATAGATGCTGGCAAAATACACATATAAAACTTAATTTTTATTTATTTTTTGAGACAGGGTTTCTCTGTGTAGCTTTGGAACCTATTTTGGCACTCGCTATGTAGATCAGGCTGGCTGGCCTCTGCCTCTCAAGAGTGTTGGGATTAAAGGTGTGCACCACCAACACCCGGCTAAAAATAAATCTTTAAAGAAAATACTTTGTAGACCTCATTTTAATTATTTCCCAACAGCATTTAACAATTGTCATTTATCCTTTTATTTTTTTACTTAAATGGGTCTTCTCAAAGCATAAAGAGGTTAACTCTTTGAGGTCTCTTCTATCCATATACATATTCACTCCCCCCCCCTTTCTATTCTCCCTCCTTTGTTTTTGTTTTGTTTTTTTGAGACAAAGTTTCTCTGTGTAGCTCTGGTTGTCCTGTAACTCCTGTAGAACAGGCTGTGTTTGGTGTTGGATATCAAACCCAGGACTTTAGAAGTGCTAAGCAAGCTTCCTAACCTTGAGCTGCTGCATACTGGCCTCTTAAGTCGTTCTTCAGTGAGTTCTGAGACAGCTCTTCCTATGTAGTACAATCTGGCTTCTTGCTTATCTCCTGTGCACTGGGGATATCTTTCAATGCAATCAACTTTGTTATTTAGGACAGGCTCTAGCTATCAGGCAAGCCTTGAATTCTCCAGATTTTCCCCCTTAAATCTGAGTCCTGAGATGATAGGTGTGCATCATGATATCTGGTATAAAATGAACTGTTGTTCTCTCCCTCTCCCTCTCTGTCTCTTTTTTAGGTTTCAAGACAATGTTTCTCTATGTGGCCCTGGCTGTCCTGGGACTCACTCTGAAGATCAGGCTGGCCTCGAACTCAAGAGATCTGCCTCTGCTTCCCCAGTGCTGGGATTAAAGGCCTGTACCACCACCACCTGGCTAAAACTCAAGTTTTCAAGCTTGGCAAGCACTTTTATTCAGAGCTATCTTGCTGACCGTGGTTTCCAATATTAATGTTACACTTTAACCTAAACTCCAAAGATTAAAATCCTATATTCAATAATAGCAACTGTGGTTAGGGAAAATGAGCAAATGACTTCCATGAAGTATTAATTTTTCAAAATTTTGAACATGGTTGATTTTCAAAGTCTTAGTGTAAATAGAGTATAAAAATGAGAACATTAGATTTCACACAGATTATATAGTGGGTTTTATTTATTTATTTGTTTAGTTATTTTGAGATAGGATCTCACCATGTACCCCTGGCTGGCTTGGAACTCAATGGAACTAAGAGATCTGTCTGCCTCTGCTGAGATTAAAGGAATGTACCACAACATTTGGCCTTGTAATTTTAAAAAGCGTTTAAGTCTGGGCTCAGCAGTTAAGAGCACCAACTGTTCTTTCAAAGGAGCTGGGTTCAATTCCCAGCACCACATGGTAGCTCACAAACTGTAACTTCAGTTCCATACATACATACAGGCAAAACACCAATGCACATAAAAAATTAAATGTTTGTGTAGCCCCATGTCACACGCCTTTAATACCAGCACTGAGGGAAAGGCAGAGGCTTGAAGATAGATCTGTCTCAAAATAACCCAAAAAACTAAACGAAATAAATATAATTCTACCACTAGATGGTGTGTGAAAACAGAATAATAAAAAAAGCCAGCCTTAGACTGGGCAGTTGTGGGCACATGCCTTTAATCCCAGCACTTGGGAGGTAGAGGCAGTCAGATCTCAGTGAGTTCCAGGCCAGCCTGGATGTATACAAAGTGAGTTCCAGGACAACCAGGACTGTTATACAAAGAAATCCTGTCTGGAAAAACAAAACAAAACAAAGCTAGCCTCTCCAAAATATCCAGCTGTCTACTACTTTTCAAGGTAGACCAATAGTAGTATGGTGCTTCATCAGTCAATGGCCTGAAAATTCTGACTTGAGCTGAGTATAGTAGTTTACACCTGTAAACCCAAGACTTGGAAGCTGAGGAAGGATGACTGCTTTGAGTTGGAACTTTGCACTGAACAATGTGGTATTACATTTTAAAAAATCTGCTTTTTAATGCTTTTTCCCCTCAACCATTAAAATGTAAAAATTGGGGTAGGGATGACCTCGGTGATTAATCATTTGCCTAGCATGCACAGCTCTGGTTTCTACTCGTAGAAACACGCGTGTGCGCACGTGCGCGCGCGCACATACACACACACACACCATTCACAACCTATAAACATTTAAAACATGTAGTATAGTAGACCAGATAGCCTATGGGCTATAGTTCAGCAGTCTGGGAAGGGGGCCTGCCCTGGCATTGATTTACTACCAGAGGTCACATCATTAAAGAAAAATTAGAAAAATTACTCTCCCTCTGCTAACAACTATCAAACGCTTTCAGCTCCTCAGCTAGTGGTGGGATTTTGGAGTTTTTGTTTATTTTTGGTTTTCAAGACAGGGTTTCTCTGTGTAGCTTTGGAGCCTATCCTGGCACTTGCTCTGGAGACCAGGCTGGCCTCGAACTCACAGAGATCCTCTGCCTCTGACTTCTGAGTGCTGGGATTAAAGGCGTGCGCCACCAACGCCCAGCGGTTTTGGAGTTTTGTACTCATCTTTTTCTCCTTCTATGCTAGGATTATGTCAGTCTGGAATTTGCTCAAGTGGGGTGCATGTCACAGCTGCTTTTAGCTCATGTGTGCAACTGGCCTGTATGTGTGGAAAACAATGTTTATTTGATGCCATCTATCACTCTGGCTCAAAAAATCTTTCTTCCACAAAGCCCCTAGGATATTGGGGTGAGGGGTGTGACATATACATCCCATGTAGGGCTGAGCAGTCCACCCACATTGAGCAGTTGAGTCTCTGTGTTAACTACCATCTACTGCAAGGAGAAGCTTCTCTGATGAGGTTTCACTGCTCTATGGGTACAGCTGTAAGCCATTAATGAATTGTTTTAATATTATGTCCATCTAGTTGAATAATAGTATTGGGTTCTCACTACAGGTTCTTGGCCCTTTAACAGCACAGTGCTAGTTATGAGTTCTGTCTCATTAAGCAGGCATAACATTCAACCAGAAAGTGGTTTGTTACTCTTATTTGTGCCAGCTCAGTTGAAGTTTGCAGGGTTCACAGCTAGGTGAGATTTGAGGACTACTTTCCTCTTGCAGTGCTCACAACACTTTCCAGGACAATGAAAGCTAGCTAGGGGGAATGAAGCTTCCAGGTGAGTACCAACTTCATTTTTCCCATCTTCTCTGACTCCAGTATGTGGTATCTTCACCAGTAGGATTCTACCATCAAGCTCTGGAGGGTAGCCATAGCTTATAATGCTTTTGGGGATCTATGAACAGAAGTGCCCCAGAGGTCAGAGGTATTATATCTTTCTAGAGCTGGAGTTACAGGTGGTTGTTAGATGCCAGTTGTGGGTGCCGGGAATTGAACTTTGGTCTTCTGGAAGAGCAGCTCTTAACCACGAGCTGAGCCCTCTTCAACCCTAAACCTTTTCTTATATATGTATATAGTTTAGGAAGCTGCAATACTAGTATGTTTTCATATGACTTTTTTTTTCTCTTTTGTTTTTTTAAGACAGGGTTTCTCTGTGTTAACAGTCCTAGATGTCCTGGCACTTGCTCTATAGACCAGGCTGGCCTCAAACTCACAGAGATCTGCCTGCCTCTGCCTCCTGAGTGCTGGGATTAAAGGCGTGCATTCCCCACCAATATGGCTTTTTCAAAAGGCCTTTACTATTAGTTATCCCACCTCATATTCCTTCCTCTATCCTGCCCTCACTCCAATTTAACCCTTCCTTTTCTATTATTCCTGTTACCTTTTGTAACACTGTTTTATCCCCCTTTCTTAAAGCTTCTTCTCCTGGGCCCCTTACTAAGTCCTTGAGCTCTATGGATATTCCAAATGGAACACACAGATCTGAAGTTTTAAATCTAACATCCAGAAATGAAGGAAAACATGCAACAGCAGTATTCTCTTTTCTTTTTTTTCTTGATTTTTCAAGACAGGGTTTCTCTGTAGCTTTTAGACCCTGTCCTGGAACTCAAAATATTTTCTTTTCTTTCTTTCTTTTTTTAAAAGGATTTATTTATTTATTATGGTATACACTGTTCTGCTTCCATGTATGTCTGTATGCTAGAAGAGGGCACCAGCTCTCATTATAGATGGTTGTGAGGCACCATGTGGTTGCTGGGAATCGAACTCATGACCTCTGGAAGAGCAGTCTGTGCTTAGCCACCGAACCATCTCTCCTGCCCTCGAAGTATTTTCTAACATGTAAAATTTATACAACTTTCAAAATGCATTGCCCATTAACTTTTGTTTTTTGAAACAGGATTTCTCTGTTGTGTAATAGTCCTGGCTGTTCTGGAACTGGATTTGTAGACCAGGCTGGCCTCAAACTCACAGAGACCCACCTACTTCTGCCTCCTGAGTGCTGGGATTAAAGTCATTGTCACCAGTGCTTAGCAACTGTTCTTGACCTTAATCATTCTGTTACATGCTACTTTATACTTTGTCAAGACCCACATTACCTTGTGTAGTCTGTGGCTTATGCATGTGTGCTAGTTGTATATGTGTGTGGAGGCCAGAGGTTGACATCAGCATGTCGTCTTCTATCATCATTTTTCACTGGCTAGACAGGGTTTCTCTGTGTAACAGCTCTAGATGTCCTGGAACTTGTGCTCTGTAGACCAGGCTGGCCTCGAACCCAAGAAGATTCACTTGCCTCTGCCTCCCACGTTCTGGGATTAAAGTCATTATTTTCTATTTTATGTGTATGAATGTTTGTCTATAAGCTGGTAAGTACAGGTCAGAAGGTAGCATTAGATCCCCTGGAACTGGAGTTACAGGCAGTTGTATCTGCCCTGTTAATCCATGTCCTCTGAGCCATGTCTCTAGCCCATCTGCCTTATTGAGACAGGGCCTCTCTTAGTTTACCATTTCAGATAGGGATTTTCCTGTGCCCTTTCTCTACCCCCTATGCTAGAGTTACAGGCACCCACTGTCACGATTAACATTTATGTGGATATCGGGGTTCCAAAGGTGGTCATGCTTACAGCAAGTGTTTTACTCAATGAACCATCTCCTCAGTCCTTGTCTATATTTTGAGACAGTGTCCTTATACCCAGCCTCTGTACTGCTTGATGTACAGGTTTGTAATAACTAGGGCCCTACCCCCTCACCCCCCCTGCTCCCAGAGACAGGATTTCTCTGTGCAGCTTTGGAGCCTATCTTGACACTCGATCTGGAGACCAGGCTGGCCTCGAACTCACAAGAGATCCACCTGCCTCTGCCTTCTGAGTGCTGGGATTAAAGACATGCGCCACCAACACCCGGCTCTAGGGCCCTATGTTTTATAAAGTCTAAAACATTTACTATCTGTACCTACTAGAAAGTCTGTTGAGCCCTGATGTAGATAATGGAAGACTGATCACTTTTAACGATGATTCTCCAGAATCTCTGGGTATTTGTGTGTGTCTATGTGTATTTGTGGGAACTGAACTGAGGTATGTGCATATTAAGCAAGCTGCCTAACACTAAACTGCATCCCAGCTCAGCTTTCTTTCTCTTTATTTATTTTTGAGACAGGGCTGTTCCATGTAGCCTTGAGTGGCCTGGAACTCAACTCAGTCTGAGACTAGGCTGACCTTAAAGTTGTCAATCCTGCCTGTCTCCTGAGTGCTGGAATTACAGACTTGTGATACTAGCATTTATTTTTCCCACATAAGGATGTGTTACAAGACTTGTCAGGAAGTTTTTTGTTTTTTTTTCTCTGTCTCATAACCACTCTAAGGATAGACACTTGGTCAAGGGAAGCATCAGGGATCCAGAGTTTCTCTGTGTAGCTCTAGATGTCCTGGAACTCACTCTGTAGACCAGGTTGGCTTCAGACTCACAGAGATCTGCCTGCTTCTGCCTCCCAAGTGCTTGGGTAAAAGGCATGAGCCACCACAACCTGGCAGGGACCCAGATTTTATTTCCCTGTATGTCAGCTTCAAGGTTATCCTATTTGTAACTTTAAAAATGTTAGGGGTGAGGAAAAATTTAACTGGACATAGTGACACACATCTGTAATCCCAGTTCCCAGAAGGTAGGAGCTTGAGGAATTCAATTCCAGCCTGGACTAACACAGTAAGAACCCCATCTGGAAAAAGTATTACACCAACTTTACAAAAAATGTTTCGTTTTATAAAAAATTATTTTTCACATTGAGATCATGTTTCAGGCATAGAGAAAGGTAAAAAAATGCACGTTGGTTGAAGTGGCACATTTATTAAGGAAGGGTAATTCTTCCCAAAAGACTCAATACTGCATGCACAGATTTGTCAATATCATAGACAAGAACTTAATGGTCGCTCAGGCTGCCCTCGAACTCGGAGCAATCCTTCCGCCTGCGTTTAGGGATTATTGTCATAAACCACCATGCCAGGCTTCGTTCCTCACGCTAATAGCTCTTGCTGTCTGGCTCTGCTGAAAATGCCTAGTAGACCATTTCCGATGAAGAATGGGAAGGCATTATTTGTGAGGAGACTTCGTGAGTAAAAACGAGATGTCATGAGGGCATTCTGGCGCGCCATTTCTAGTCCTGTCAAGGTGTCTCTGTGCTGGAGGACAGAAGAGCCTCCCAGAATTGCACGAGAGCGATAAACAGGGATTCAGGTTAAGACGCGCCCTGGGCTGTTCCATTCTCCCGGAGCCAGGTGGGGAGAGCGCTGCGTGCGGGAACCCGCTGACCCACTGCCGTCTGCACGCCCAAGAGCCCGAGGGGCGGCCAAACGTACACCACTTCCCCTCGGGGGACAGCGAGGCGAGCGGGCGGAGCGCTGCAGCGGGGGGGGGGGGAGCGGCAGCGCGGCGTACCCGACGCAGCTCTCGGAGAGCCTCCCGGGAGCACGGAGCCGGCCGGGGCGGGAGAGTCCGCGTAACCGCGACCCGCCCGGAGCCTCCGCCATCTTCTACTCACCCGACTCCCCCCGCGGCGGCGGGCCGCGCGCTTCCCTTCCGGCCTCTGACAGAGATCCGGGCTGGGCGGGGTGGGCGAGCGCGCGGAGGGGTGGACCGAGGGCGGGGAGGCTGGACGGAAGAGGAAAGGGAGGGCGGCCAGCGGCTCCGGCAGGGTGTGAGGCGTGCGGCGTGTGTGCGGAGAGAGGCGGAGGGCGGGAGGAGCCGGGAGGGCGGAGGAATGAGAGCGCGAGGCGCCTCTCCTCGGCTCCTTCGCCTGGGCGGAAAGAGCCGAGCGCAGCCCGAGCGCTCCATTAAAATGGCGGCGGCGGCGGCGGTGGCCGCGGCGTCTGGTCGGTGGTGAAGTGACTCTGCTGCTTCTCTCCCCACCCACCCCTCCCTCTTCCCTCCCCCGTCCTTCCCCCTTCCCCGCCGCCTGCGCCTCGGCGCCCCCGGGGCCTGCACCTCCCTCACCCCCCTCCTTGCCCCCGCCCGCTCCCGGGGCCGCCGGCCCCCTCCCCCACCCTCCGCTCCCCGCCCCGTCCTCGCCGCCGCCCGCCCGCCCGCCCTCGTCGCTTCCCCGCCCCGCCGGCAGGCCGGCCCCTCCCCTGCCTCTGTCCCCTCCCCCCCGCCGGTCGGGATCAGTCAGTGCGATCCGAAGCGGGGGAGGGGGGGGCGGCGGCCGAACGATGTGCGAGAACTGCGCAGACCTGGTGGAGGTGTTAAATGAAAGTAAGTAACCGGGTAGGCGACCTGTCGGGGTGCACGGTTTGGGCCCCCCCACGCCGCTCTCCGGCCTCCCCTGTCTTCCGCGGCCCGCGGACAGCGACGAGCCGCCCGGTCGGCGTGCGGGCCTGTGAGCCCGGGAAGGTGCGCGGTGGCGGGGCCGTCGCGGCGTCTCGGGCCCAGGCCGGCCGGGTTACCTGGGCGCCCGAGAGGCCGCGGCGGCGCAGCGCTGGCCCAGTCAGGCCTGGCGGTCTCGGAAACTTTCCTCATTACAGGTGTCAATTAATGAAGGCTCTAATGAGCCCTTCCGCCCCTTCCCCCCCACCCCCCGCGGAGAAGGTGAGGGGAGGTGGGGTCGGAGGACTCGGCTTTCCTCCGCAGTCCGAGCCACAGGGCCGCCCTCTTTGATCTCCAGCCTGCTGGGGAGGCCTTGCTTACCTGCTAATTTTCATTAAAGTCCCTGGGAGAAGGGCGGTGATTTTTTTCCTTCCCTTGAGGGTGTGTGGGTGTATTAAATCCATCTGCCAGCCCTTAAATAGCAGAAAATGAACTGCAATAGTGATGGTTGGGTACGTCTTACCTTAATTAAAAATAAAGGCGATAGTATTTCTTTAACGTACCATTCGTCGTTTAAGGAGTAAAACCTATTATAAGAAGATCTCTGTACCAAAGACAGTCATCTCGAGTAGTCATGGTCTTATCTCCAAAAATTATAGGCCTATTCTGCATTATTATATTACATATTTTATTTTTGTCCCTTGCAAGATTGTTTTTCTGCTTAAAAACAAACCAAAAAAACAAAACAAAAACCAAGGTATATTGTAAGTCAGCTACTTATGGGCCCCGAGGCCTAGGTTGGAAGAGGTGATTTACATGAAAAGATAATGTTCATTTGAAGTATTGGAACTTACATTCAATGTGATATTTGACAGATTTCCAAACTACTTACTCTTTTTAATTCATTATTTAGTCAATTTATATATAGACTGTAATGTCCTTTTTGTGTTTAATTTTTTCTTTTTTATTAGGTACTTCAATTTTACTTTAATGACTAAAAGGGTTGTAATTTATTTTCAGCTGTGTATTTACTTCCTGAGAGATGCAAGTAGGTGTTTGAATAAATTCAAATTATATTTTCCCAGTACTTGTGTTACTGTAAATTTTCCTAGTATTTTAAGGTTATTCCTATTTTGGCATACATTTCATTCTTGGTACAGTGATACGGTAAACACAAGTTTTAGCAGTTAAATTTTCAGTAAAACATTTATATATTGGTTATTGTGACTTTATTCTCAAATTTGAAAGTAGCTTTATTGTTTAGTATGCATTAGGAAAATAATTAGGGAAGATTTGAAGATTCATTTTTACAGTTGTTAATTGTTTGTAGGTGTGTGTGTGTGTGTGTGTGTGTGTGTCTGTGTGTGTGTCTGTGTGAGTGCGTGCGTGCGCGTGTGTGTCTGTCTGTCTGTGGATGTATTCATGTGAGTGCAACTTACTAAGGCCAGGGGCATCAGATCCCTGGAGCTAGAATTTCAGACAGTTGTGAGCTGCCCAATGTGAATGTTGAGAACTGAATCCTAGACCTCTGGAAGTGCTCTTAACCACTGAGCCACCCCTCCTTCCTTTCCTCCCTCTTCTCCTCCCTCCTTCCCTTTTTGGTTTTTAAAGACAGGGTTTCTCTGTATAACAGCTCTAGATGTCCTGGAACTTGGCTCTGTAGACCAGGTTAGCCATGAACTCGAAGAGATCCACCTGTCTCTGCCTCCCAAGTGCTGGGATTAAAGAAAGGCATGTGCCACCCATTTCTTAAGGTTGATTTAAAGCATTATTTTAAACCTAATTAGGAGTGTTGCAAACATAGTATCTAAAAAGTTTATTTGAAAAGAGATGGCATCTGTAAGATAAAGAGACTATTTTTAATGGCTAGTGAGATTGCTGGGGAGGGGAGGTAAAGATAAAAGTAAAAGAAGGATGACTTGAGTGAGTTTATTCCCAGAACCCACACATGCTTACACACGTGTGTAAGTTAAGATTATCTGTGAAACTTTTGAAACTGTAAGTCATTGGTCTCCAAAGGTACTTATTAGCCCTTTACTGTTTTCTTTAAGGCTCATTTGAAAAAAGAAAATGTCTTACATCTCATCAGAGACTTTTTTTTCCTCTTGGATTTTTTTTTTTGGAGACAGAATTTCTCTGTGTAGCTCTGGCTGTCCTGGCTACTCACTTTGTAGACTAGGCTGGCCTCAAACTCACAGAGATCTGCCTGCCTCTGTCTCATGAGTGCTGGGATTACATGTGTGTGCCACCACTGCTTGGTCTCTTTGATTTTTTTTTTTTTTTTGAAGCAGGGTTTCTCATGTTTTTTTTTTTTTTTTTTTTTTTTCCTGGTTTTACAACTCTTTGTAGACTAGGCTGGTCTTGAGATAAACGCCTGCCTCTGCCTGGGATTAAAGGTGTGCACCACCACCGTGCCTGGCTGGCTTTCTCTTTCCTTTTGTTTGGACATTGTAGTTGTCTTAAATGTTTTCGTATGTAGTGAGACCCTGTCTCAAAACAACATTTTCATTTGTGCTGTTGTTGTATCCCAAGTATAATATTAAATTCTCTGAGAACAAGGCAGACATATCTCATTGTGGCAGTGTTTGCCCATGCACATAATGGATGGAGCTTCACGATGAGCTCGATGGTTGAATTAGCCTGGCCTGGTGGCCCAGACTTGTCTGTAATCCCAGTTATTCAGGAAGCTGAGGCAGGGGATCACAAGGGCAAGAGTCTTCCTAGGCTACAAGATGAGTTCAAGGCCATTGTGGGCAACTTAGTGAGACACTGTCTCAAAATAGGAAGTAAAAAGAGTGCTGGGGATAGATACAGTTAATGGTGGTGTTTGCCTAGTGTGAATGAGGCTCTGACTCTAACCTCCAGGAATGGCCCCCATCAATGAAAGCAGCAGAGAAAATTAGCTTTTAAAAAATTCTAGATCTTTAAATTTTTTTATGTATGTGAGTGTACCTCATGCATGCCTTGTTCCCATCAGAAGTCAGGCATCAGATCCCCTACAGCTATAGTTCTAGAAAATCAGCTTTTTTTTTTTTTTTTTTTTTTTTTTTTTTTGGTTTTTCGAGACAGGGTTTCTCTGTGTAGCTTTGGAGCCTATCCTGGCACTGGCTCTGGAGACCAGTCTGGCCTCAAACTCACAGTGATCTGCCTGCCTCTGCCTCCCTGGTGCTAGGATTAAAGGCGTGTGCCACCAACGCCAGGCCTGAAAATCCGCTTTTTAATTGAAATGGATTATGTCTTTCTTGTAATTTTACTTGGTAATTATGTATTGGCTATCTTTTCCTTCCCTATAGATGAGTATTCAACTTTGATTTAAATCCCTCAAACCATGTGCTGCTGCTTCTTTCTTTCTTTCCGTTTTTTTTTTTTTTTTTTTTTTTTTTTTTTGAGACAGGGTCTCTCTCCTTAGCCCTGGCTCCTGGAACTATGGATCAGACTGGCCTCAACTCAGATCCATCTGCCTCTCCTTGTGTGCTGGTATTAAAGGTATGTAGCGGTCATTTATTTATTATTAAGGAGCTCAAATATAAATTTATTAAGGAGAAGAGAACTCTTGAGATTGGAAGAGTCTCCAAAGAGGAATACTGTGGAACATTAAAAAACAACAAAAAAAACCTGACAGAGAGCAAGATTGAGGAGATGGTCTGTGGTTAGGAGTACTTGCATGCTCTTGCAGAGGACCAGAAATTGGTTTCTAGCACACATGGGGTGGCTAATAGCTGCCATGTTTCTCCAACTTGAGTGGATCAGAGGGTCAGATACTCTGTTTTGACCTTCAAGGTATGAACAAACCCACCCCCACACATACAATTTAC
This sequence comes from Cricetulus griseus, assembly GCF_003668045.3. Lineage (NCBI taxonomy): Eukaryota > Metazoa > Chordata > Mammalia > Rodentia > Cricetidae > Cricetulus > Cricetulus griseus. The sequence continues at coordinate 83,461,871 of NW_023276807.1, read as the reverse complement.
AATAAAAACAAAAAAATTGGTAGAGAGCAGATTATCGTGGGGCATGCATGTCTATGCTTGGGAGACTAAGGCTAGATCCTGAGTTTGAGGCCAGACAGGCCACAGTGAAACCTTGTCTTGTAACCAGGTAAACAAATCTCTCAGGGTGTAGTATGTCTAGCAAGAAAAACCTAACAGTAATAGTTTCTAAACAGTTTACTTTGTCATCAGTGTTTGGTTACAATATTAACATCAGTTGTATCTGTAGTCCTGTAGAGGCTCTTTAAGCTGTAAATTTTTGCCATAGAAACATACATTATGGACTGGAGAAACGGCTCAGTGTTTAACAGCACTGGCTGCTCTTCCAGAGGTCCTGAGTTCAATTCCCAGCAACCACATGGTGGCACACAGCCGTCTATCAAGATCTGGTGCCCCCTTCTGGCCTGCAGGCGTACTTGGAGGCAGAACACTGTGTACTTAATAGATAAATCTTAAAACAAAACATCTATTTAACTATGTGCATAAATTTACCTGCAGGTGAAAGGCCTATTGAAGTCTGGAACCAGGCTAAGCATCTATAGTAAGGACTAACCTATAGGGTATCCACCTCCACCTATTTCTTGACAGTTTAAGGCTGACCTTGAAGTCCTCCTGGACCACTTGCCTCAGGCTCCCAAGTGTTGGAATTATAGTCATGAACTATTATGTCTGGCTTTTATATGGGAAGAAGACTGGTGAAGAAATGACAATGTTTTGCTTTTTAGCCTAGGCTGGCCTGGAACTTGCAAGCAATATTCCTGTCTCAGAGTACTAAGTACTGGTATTATACATAAAAACAACCGCTCTCTGTACAATCTTAATTACAGATTTTTTTTTAACTTGGGTAAATCTTAAGTTATTACTTCTTTAACCAATTAACTTTAACCAATTAATATTTGAAGCACTGGCTACCAGATAAAATTATCCACAATTTCCATCCAAATGTTATTCATTTGTATTTTGAGCCTAGGTCTCACTCTGTATCCCAGGCTATCCTTAAACAGTTCTGTTTCAGCCTCCCAAGGGATAGGTTACAGGTATGAACTGTAATTCAAATAACTTTATAAAGTAACTTTTATAAATGATGAAGCACTATAAAATATGTAGTATATTAACATAGGAAAGTATCAGCATTATCTCTGTAATGAACACTGATTATTATATAGCTCTGGCAGTCTTGAAACTTGCTCTGTAAACCAAGCTGGCCTTGAACTCAAAGAGATCTGCCTGCCTCTGCCTCCTAGGTGCTAGAATTAAAGGCATGGATCACCACACTGGCATATTGTGTGTGTGTGTGTGTGTGTGTGTGTGTGTGTGTGTGTGTGTGTGTGTGTGTGTGTGTGTGTTTAGGAATGGCTCGGTGATTAGGAACATTTTGTTGCTATTTCAGAAGACCTGGGTTTGATTCCCAACACTTATATGATGGCTCACAAACATCTGTAATTCCATTTACAGATCTGATGCCTTTTGACTTCTGAAGGCACCAGGCACACATACCTACATTTAGGCAAAGTACTCATACACAAAAAATAAACCTAAAAAAATAGAAAAAAAAACTTACTTATGTATTTTATATATGGGTGTTTGTCTGCATGTATGCCTGAACACCAGGAGAAAGCATTGTATCCCAAAAGGCTACAGTTACAGATGGTTGTGAGTCATCATGTGGGTGCTGGGAATTGAACTTAGGACTTCTGGAAGAGTAGACTGTGCTCTAAATAGCTGAGCCATCTCTTGAGCTCCTAAAGATAAATTTTGTTTTTTTTTTCTTTTTGGTTTTTTGAGACAGGGTTACTCTGTGTAACCCTGGCTATCCTGAAACTGGCTCTGTATATCAGGCTACCTCAGAAATCTGCCTGCTTATGTCTACTCCTGTTTGCCTCCACGCCTGGATAAAAGAAAAAAAAAAAGTTTTTAAATCGATAATACTGGGACCCAAAATTGCTCAGCCAGAAAAAGCATCTGTTGCTAAGCCTGTCACCTGAATTTGATTCCTGAAACCTACTTGGTAGATTAAGAAAACCCAGCTCCTGAAAGTTATCTTCTGACTTTGACACACTTACACACACATTAAAAAAAGAGATGGCTCAGTGCTTAAGAATGATTGCTGCTCTTGGAGAGGACTGGAGTCTAGTTCCCAGCATCTACATTGTGTAGCTCACAACCATCTGTATTTGCAGGTCCAGGGGATTTAGTGTGTGTTCATATACAAGTATATATAGTTTAGCTGGGTGTCGGTGGTGTACACCTTTAATCCCAGCACTTGGGAATCAGAGGCTGGGGAATCTCCGTGAGCTTGAGGCCAGCCTGGTCTACCGAGTGCCAGGACAGCTTCCAAAGCTACACAGAGAAATCCTGTCTGGAAAAACCAAACAAACAAACAAACCCCAAAAAGGTAGTATTTGCACTAGGAATGTAGCTCAGTTGGAAGAATGTTTGCCTGACACATGTGAAGCCCTGCTTTTGGTCCATGTAAATTGGACTTTATGATGTACTTTTGTAATCCCAGCACTTGGTAGGTGGGAACAGGAAGTTTAAGGCTAGGTCAGAACCCGTTTGTCTCTTTACCCTTTCACTCTGTAGCAACCATGGTCTGACACTGGGTCACAGACTGTTTCTTGCTTAGCTGTATTGGGCCAGCCTTTGGTTACTTTGTTGGTTTATAAAAAGCTCATGGCCTTCAAGGTGGTTACATGAAGGTAGGATATGCGGCTTTCTCTGGGTGTGGATGCCAAGTACATGGCTCTGAAGTGTTAAATGATTCTCAAGCAAACCTGTTGTAGTAACATGGCATTATCTGTTAAACAGTGGGGCTTGTGGCAGCACCTTATCATGATGTGAGGTCCTAGTGCAGGTAGGCATGGAAACTTAGGGGACAGTTGCCATCGACAGCATGATTGTTAGGTTGTCTTCCAGGATGGAGGTGAGGGGGGTATGCATGGGTGAGACCGAGTCTTTAAGAACTGCTCTCTTGCCTTCGGTGGTGGGTCTCATTTTTAATCCCAGCACTCTGGAGGCAGAGGCAGGTGGATCTCTGTGAGCTTGAGGTCAGGATGGTCTACATAGCAAGTTCCAGGATGGCCAGGGCTACACAGAGAAATCCTCTTTTGAGGAATTGAAAGGAAGGAAGGAAGGAAGGAAGGAAGGAAGGAAGGAAGGAAGGAAGGAAAGAAAGAAAGAAAGAAAGAAAGAGAGTTTTGTGGTTTGGGTATGTTGCTCTGTTGGTAGCAACTTTGCCTAGCATGCTAAACTTTGGGTTTGATCCCACCCCAGTACCCCATAAAGCCTATTTTAATGATACACACCTGTCTTAGTAGCTGGGAGGTGGATGCAGTAGGATGACAAGAGCAAGGTTATCCTTGGCTACACAGCTCACAGAGGTGAGTCAGGGTTATATGAGACCCTGTCTCTTCCAAAGCAAGAAAGGAAAAATAGTCACTGGATGTGGGACTATAGGCAGAGAAGCTTATGATTCTGCTGTCTTATTGGATATGGAGGAAATGTTTTTAAGCGGTTAAGTAAAGGACAGTGCCATAGTATATCATTGAATTTGTAGAGCTTGGTTCTGGGAGAACAAGAAAAGGAGATCAAGGACAGGACTAGGAAGCAGATGATCTTGTTCTGGTTTTGTTTGTTTGTTTGTTTTTTGAGACAAGAGATTAACTCTTTGATCTAGACTTGACCTGAATTCATTAGCCCTAATTGATTTCATTCACAGTTATCCTCTTGCTTCAGTTTTCTAGTGCTAGGATGACAGCATGAGCCAGCATTCTCTGCTAATAAAATTTTATATGGTTTATAATAGCTATAGATGACATTTTCTTTTAATTTTTATGGGTGTGTATATATGTATGTGTACTGCAAGTGTGCAGCAGCCAGCAGAAGTCAAATTAAGGTTTCAGATCCACTGGAACTGGAGTTACAGGCTGTTGTGAGCTGCCATGTGGATGTTCAGAACTGATTGGAGCTTGCAAGAGCCACAAGTGCTCTTAACTGCTGAGTCATCTCTTCGGCTTTCAGACAATACTTTTTTTTTTCTTGAGACAGGGTTTCTCTGTGTAGCTTTGGAGCCTGTCCTGGAACTAACTCTTGTACATCAGGCTGGTCTCAAACACACAGAGATCCACCTGCCTCAGCCTCCCGAGTGCTGGGATTAAAGGCGTGCGCCACCAACGCCCGGCTTAGACAATACTTCTTACAATTGTCTATGAGAACTATATATATGAGGTTGGTGCTGATTGTTTGTATGTGCAAGTGAGTACTATTTGGGTTCCTAGGAGGTTGGTGTTTTTGTGTGTGTGCCAGTCTGCATGTGGAGGTCAGGGACAACCACTAGGAGTTGATTCTTCATCCTGTAGGTATCAGGCATTGAATTCCTGTTTACTTGCTGAACCATCTTGCTGGCCTGGAGATTGATCACTATATTGCCATGGCTGGTTGGAACTGGATATGTAGACTGCGCTGGCTCTAAACTCAAAGAGCTCTGCTTTCCTCTGCCTGACAAGTGCTGGAATTAAAGGTGTATGTTGCTATGCTTAACCAGATTGCTGATTTTTAGACTGTAGTTTAAAACACTATGAACACTAATCACAAAGTTTTATGTATTTATATTTGTTACTTGAAGACTTAAATTTTAACTTAATTTTTGAAGCTTTATTTATTTTGGCTTTTTGAAACAAGGTCTCATGTAACCTAGGCTATTCTCAAACTTGGTATGTACCTGAGGAGGACCTTGAACTTATTCTAAGCCTTTTAAATATTTGTAATAAATTAAAGTTTCAGCAGCCTTAGGTAAATACTGAGTTTTTCTTTGGATTGTAAATAAAAGTTTATCTTTCAAATCAGTTATCATGTGTGTATTTTTTTGATTCTTCTTCTTTTGGATTTTTGAGACAGGGTTTCTCTGTGTAGTTTTGGAGCCTATCCTGGAACTCGCTGTATAGATCAGGCTGGTCTCGAACTCACAGAGTTCTGCCTGCCTCTGCTTCCTGAGTGCTGGGATTAAAGGCATGCTCCACCACTGCCCGGTGTGCCACCTGGTTCATAATTATGTTTACAAGACACAGGTTAAGGCTGGATTGGTGGCACATGCCTGTAATCCCAGCAATAGATAACTAGGGAATCTGAGAGAATTGTGAATTCAAGACTGCTGACAAGAGGAAAAGATAAATACTAGCACCTTTTCCATCTAAGTATCCAATTAAATTATACTTTTAGTAGTTTTCCATTATTTCCTCATGAGTAACTTAAATAGTCCCCTGATCTTTTTTTCTTTAATTTTTTTTTTTTTTTAATGTAGTAGGGTGGTGGTGGCAGCCTCCAAAGCCACAGAGAAACCCTGCCTTGAAAAAAAAAATTTTTTTTTTCTATGTATGAGTGTTTTTCCTAAATGCATGTATGTGCACTGCATGTATGCCTGGTGCCTGCAGAGGTCAGAAGAGGTGTCAGACCCCATGGAATTTGAGTTACAGATGATTGAAAGCCACCATAAGAATGCTGGGAGTCAGAGCAATAAGTACTCTTAACTGCCAAGCCAACTCTGCTGCCTACCCCGACCCCAAATTTATTATCATTTTATTTTATATATACGGTTATTATACTTGCAGACATCTCTGTACTAGGTGCACGTTTGTGCCCACAGAGGCCAGAAGAGGATATTGGATCCCCTGGAAAATGAGTTACAAATGATTATGGGCCACTATATGCATGCTTAAAATTAAACCTGAATCTTCTGGAAGAGCAGCCAGTGCTCTTAACTACTGAGCCATCTCTCCATGCTGCCCTCCAATACCCATGACCCCAAAAGGCAGTTTCTTGCTATGTAGTTGTGTGGCCTTGAACTCAAGATCTTTTTGCCTTAGCCACGAAAGTGTTGAGATTATAGGCCTGAAACCACTGTGCAGTGATGACAATAGGGCCTTTGAAGTTGCATTCAAAGTAAGAAGATAATGGGATACTATTCATCTTTGCTTGGTAAAGTGGTATAAAGAGGCCAATGTGTTGTTTTATTCTTTTCTTGAGACAGGGTTTTTCTTTGTAGTCTTTATTGTCCTGTTACTGGATTTATAGACCAGGGTGGCCTCCAACTCACAGAGAGATCTACCTGCCTTTGCCTCTCGAGTGTTGGGATTAAAGGCACCACTACCACCTGGCATGTTGTTTTATTCTAATGGTATTTTGTTTCCATCTTGCAGAAATTATATATTAAGTGAGATAACTTCCAGTTTGGTGAAGAAATAGAGGTTGATTATCACTAAACCTAAAACTTGACGGTTTCTATTAAGTGTGATGCTAGAATAAAATTTTTGAGTTTAAAAAAATTAAAAGAATTTTAAAATTTACATTTATTGACGTATGCACCCTTGCTTGCTTGCTTGCATGCCATGGAACATGTGTGGAGCTCAGATGACAACTTGCAGGATAGTTCTCCCACCAAGTGGGTTTTGAAGATTGAATTCAGGTTTCAGGGGTTGGTGGCAGTGATTTTTACTTGATAAGCATCGGATACAGATGTGTATGCCATCAGAGGGTATCTGATCCTCTGACATTTTAGTTCCAGGTGGTGGTGAACTGCCTGACATGGATATTGAGAGCCAAACTCTTGTTACTCTGGAAGAACAGAAGTGTCTTAACCACTGAGCCATTCTCCAGCACCTATCCCTCCCCTTGAACTTTTTTTTTTTAATTGCATATTCAGCTAGTAAATTCTGCACCATTATTTTAAATTCTGAAAGATTCTGGTCTAAAATAGTTCTTGTTTTATTTTTTTTTTAAGATTTTTATTTATTATGTATACAACATTCTGCTTCCATGCATATCTGCACACCAGAAGAGGGCACCAGATTTCATAACAGATGGTTGTGAGCTACCATGTGGTTGCTGGGAATTGAACTCAGGACCTCTGGAAGAGCAGTCAGTGCTCTTAACCTCTGAGACATCTCTCCAGCCCCTGAAATAGTTCTTACTCCAAGTATTTTAGGTACAGAATACTGAACTTGTAATGAAAAATGTTAATGATATCCACATTTAAATCTTCAAGTTTGGGGAGTAATGAATACTGAGTTTATGATTATGTGGTTGTGAAGCTTTTGGCATTTTTAATTTGATTTTATTATTTTATGCGCTGGGTGTCTGCATGTGTGAGCATCATAAGCATGCAGTGCCTTCAGTGGTTGAGCTAGTTAGTACTTTGGATCACCTGGAATTGGAGCTGCCTTGTGGGTGCTGGGAATTGAACCCTGGACCTTGTGAGGAACAGTCAGGGCTCTTAACTGCCAAGCCATGTCTAGCTCTATAGGTTGAGACCCTATTGGGGTCACATACCAGATATCCTGCATATCATACATTATTTATTTATTTGTTTATTTTTGGTTTTTCCTAGACAGGGTTTCTCTGTGTAGCTTTGGAGCCTATCCTGGCACTCGATCTGGAGACCAGGCTGGCCTCGAACTCAAGAGAGATCCGCCTGCCTCTGCCTCCCGAGTGCTGGGATTAAAGGCGTGTGCCACCAATGCCCGGCTTACATTTAAGATTTATAACAGTTGCAAAATTGTAGTTTTGAAGTAGTAAGGAAACAATTTTATGAAGGACACTACAACAAGAGGAACTGTATTAAAGGGTCTTTGCATTAGGAGGGTTGAGAACCACTGTTGTAGCTCTTTCAAATTGGAAGCTTTAATTAATGATGTTTGTGGAATAGTATGAATCGACAAACATTGTTTTAGATTGCTGTCCCTCTCTTTCTCCCATTTTGGGAACAATAAGAGAAATTTTACTTTATTATGTAGTCAAAGAAGAAGTTTTAGGGCTGGGGAGATGGCTCACCTGTGGATAAGGCAATTTGCTGTTAAACCTGATGACTTGATTCCCCCACCCCTTGACAGGGTTTCTCTGTGGCTTTGGAGGCTGTCCTGGAACTAGCTCTTGTGGACCAGGCTGGGCTCAAACTCAGAGAGATCCGCCTGCCTCTGTCTCCCGAGTGCTGGGACTAAAGGTGTGCCACACCACCACCCAGCCTGATGACTTGATTTTGATTCATGTAACCAACATAGTAGGATGAGAGAACAAATTCCTGCAAGTTGTTTTCTAACAACTAAAACACTCAAACAAAATAAATGTGAAATAAAACTCAAAAACTCAGCCTGGCATGCTTGTGTATACCTTTAATCTCAGGGGCAGAGGCATGTGGATCTCCTTTTTTGTCAGTTCCAGGCCAGCCTGGTCTACAAAGCAGGTTCCAGGACAGCCAGGAATGTTACACAGAGAAACCCTGTCTTGCTCTAAACAACAACAACAACAAAAATACAACAAATGGAAAACATAAGTGTATGTGCATTCAGTACACATAACCTGCCAGTTTATTGGATATATATTGTATTTGTTATTGACCTTCATGATCATATGGCTTGATAGAAGCTATGATTTCCTGCCCAGCGTTACAGGTGTTTCTTAGAGCATATCTATAGTCTGGGAAAAGAGAGTGTATGGAATGATCTCAGGTTATCTCTGTACTTCTATAGCTTTTCAACACTGTAGTGCTACATACCTCACAGGAATCATGATTTGCTCTAAATAAGACAGTTCATAAGCAGCAGGAGTAAGAATAGAATTAAATTGTTCTTGTTTTTTTTTTTTTTTTTTTTGAGTATTTCATTTGGTTGGAGAGATGGCTCAGTGGCCTAGTACTCTTGCAGATGACTTTCGTTCAGTTCCTAACACCCACAAGGTAGCCCCTAACCACCTGTAACTCTGGTTCCAGGGGACCCCTCTGGCATGTGATACACATGTACTCACACAGCGTCAACACATACACATAAATGAAAATTCCAATAAATCCTAAAAATACTTTTATTAGCTAAGCCTTTATTTATTTTGAGATAAGATCTCACTGTGTAGCTCTGGCTAGCCTGGAATGTAAAGATGCCCTTTCTTTTTCCCCTCAAAAGGGGAAAAAGGTAAAGCAAAAAAAGGTAAAGCAAAAGAAAAACAAGAAAGCAGGTTGAGGGAGCCATGAGGAACAAGCCAGTAAGCTGCATTTCTCTATGACTTGCTTCATTTTCTGCTGTTTTCCCTATGACTATGGACTGTAACCTTTAAGTTAAATAAACATTTTCCTCTTCAAGTTACTTTTGGTCATGGTCTTTATCACAGAAAAAATAACTACTACAGTCGGTATCAAAGATTTTATTTCAGTAGTGAAAGCAAAAGAATTAATGTTTGCATTTGTGTGTCTAAGTTTTATTTTTGAAGCATTGTCTTTAATATTGGTTTAACATTTATTCATACTTTTATGCTTCTTTTTCAGTATCAGATATAGAAGGTGGTGATGGACTGCAGCTCAGAAAGGAACATACTCTCAAAATATTTGCTTATATCAATTCCTGGACTCAGAGGTATGCAGTTGTAGATATTTTGAAGACTAACTTGGTGAATTGTATAAATTGCCATTACTTGTCATTAGATTTTCTTTTAGAATGTTTTATTACATTTTTTAAAACAATTAAATGGTAGTTATCAGTATTCAATCATTTTACCTTTTCTTTAATCATGGGCTTGATTATGACATTGTTTTTAAAAATAACATAGAAATTGATTTTTTTCTTTTACCTTTCCCTCATTCTTTAGGAATGAGTGGCTAAAATTTTGAAATATATTATTTTGAGATATCTCTAAATATCCATATTAATATCTCAGTTATTTTGACAGATAATTTTGTTGTTGTTTTTTTTGAGACAGGGTTTCACTGTGTAGCTTAACTGTCCTGGAACTCACTCTGTAGACCAGGCTGATCTCCAACTCAGAGATCCACCTGCCTCTGCCTCCAGAGTGCTGAGAGTAAAGACGTGCACCACCACCATATCCCATGGATAAGACAATTTTATGGAAAGTTAAAGAAAGCTTATAGCAAGCTTAATATCTTTAAAACTATCTTCATTAAGCCCTGTGGTGGTGGTATATGGAGAGGCAGAGGCAGGTATATCTCTGTGAGTTTGTGGTAGCCTTGTCTCAGAAAAAAACCGACAACCGCCGGGCATTACACACCTTTAATCCTAGCACTCAGGAGGCAGAGGCAGGCAGATCTCTGTGAGTTCGAGGCCAGCCTGGTCTCCAGAGCGAGTGCCAGGACAGCCTCCAAAGCTACACAGAGAAACCCTGTCTGGAAAAACCAAAACCAAACAAACAAAAAAACTATCTTCATTGTGGTAAAAGGTATTTTGAAGCCATTTGCTGCTTGTCTCTTCTTATGCACATTATACCAACTTTTATATAATACATAAGTTGAGAATACATATGCAGAACAAAACTCCAAGGATCATAGTTATCAATAAAATCAATATGAAAGACTACATTTCTGTCTGTTTATGAATTTCATTGGTGGTGACAGTCTTTTTTACAGTGCTGAAGTTCAGACCCATCTTCTACCGCTGAACTATATCCCTAGCTCTCTAGTAATTTTTATGATTTAGAAAAACGTTTAAAGTGGGGCAAAGAGCTGGTTCAGGGGTAAAGACTCCTGCCTCAAAGCCTGATAACCAAGGCCCAAGCCAGGGATGTTGATATGGTAAAGGAGGAGAAAACTGTCTCCCATAAGTTGTTCTCTTACTTCTACATGTATAACACCAATACATAAATGCACATGTGTGCAGGAACACACACACTATAACCTTTTTTTTTTTTTTCTCAAGATGGTGTTACTCTGTAGCTCTGGTTGTCCTGGAACTCACTATATAGACCTGCTGGCCTTGAACTCACAGAAATCTGCCTGCCTCTGTCTCCCAAGTGCTGGGATTAAAAGTGTATGCCACCACACTGGGCAAGAAATAGAAAATTTTTAAGAAAAATACTTCAAGCATTATTTTTAGTGATCAGTGAACATATTACATGTTTTAACATGAAAGTGTATAGTATGGCTGACAATAAAAAGTTTAAGCTGGGCAGTGATGGCACATGCCTTTAATACCAGCACTGAGGAGGCCGAAGCAGGCAGATCTATGGTCTACCAGCCTGGTCTACACGTTGATTTCCAGGAAGACCAGAGCTACACAGAGAATACCTGTCTGGCAAAAAAAAAAAAAAAAGATAAAAAATATTTAGTTTCGGGCTGGAGAGATGCCTCAGAGGTTAAGAGCACTGACTGCTTTTCCAGAAGTCCTGAGTTCAATTCCCAGCAACCACATGGTGGCTCACAACCATCTGTAATGTGATCTGGTGCCCTCTTCTGGTGTGCAAGCATGCATGCAGATAATTGTATACATAATAAATAAAATCTTAAAAAAAAATTTAGTTTCAAATCTTTGCTATTCTGCAGTTCCCCTCCCCCCCAAAAAAATAAAAGTTGTGTTGGAGGCTTGGTGTGGTGGTACCTGCCTTTAATTTCAGCAGGGTGGAGTCAGAAGCAGGGGGATCATCTGCCTGGCCTACTTAGTTCCAGAACAGCCAGGGTTGTATAGATCCTTGTCTCAAAAAACGAACAAAAAAAGAAAAAAATTAGAAATAATGTGTTGGGGGCTAGGTCTAGAGAGATGGCTCAGTGGTTAAGAGTACTTTTTTGCTCTTGCAGAGAACTCCAGTTTGGTTGTCTGCACCCACATAGTAGTAGTTCACAGCCCTGTATAACTCCAGTTCCAGGGGATCCAGTGCCTTTTCTGATCTCTGAAGGCTTCTGCGTACATGTGGTACATATACACAGACTCACACACAACATAAAGAAATCATTTGTTGAGTTGAACATACTTTTAATTCTAGGTCATAGGAGACATAGACAGGCAGCTCTCTGTGAGTTCCAGTCCAGCCAGAGCTACATGGTGAGACCCTGCCTTAAAAATGGGGGCACAGGGTGGGGGGTATATTAGTATTTAAAATATTTCTTTCTGGAAGTTAGCTCATATTAAAATAAAATTTCAGATCCAAGGTCAATAGACTGAGAGCCTTTGATGGAGTCATCTTGGCCCATGCCTGTACTTGGCCATCTCAGTACTTGGAAGGCAAGAGGCAGGAGGTTCCCAAGTTCCTGACTAGTCTTGGCTATGTAGTTAGTTTCAACAAACTGTGTGCAATGAAAACCTATTACATCAAGTTGATGTAGCTCTGGCTGTCCTTGAACTCACAGAGATCTGCCTGTCTCTTTCTGGGATGGAATGTGTGTGCGCTAACACACCTGGCTAGTATTTGTTTCTGATAACCTTCCATATGATAAGAACTCTCAAACAATTGGAATTAACTTTTTAATAGAGTATCTATCTGTTGAAACTGACATTGATCACATTTAAAATCAACATCATTAGCTGGGCGTTGGTGGCACACGCTTTTAATCCCAACACTCGGGAGGCAGAGGCAGGCGGATCTCTGTGAGTTCGAGGCCAGGATAGGCTCCAAAGAGAAACCCTGTCTCGAAAAACCAAAAAAAAAAAAAAAAACACAACAACAACAACAAAAAACCATCATTGAAAAAGTGCTAGGTTTGCCTATGAGTAATGAGATGCTGAGAACTGGAAGAACCCCTCAACAAAGGTTTAGTAAGTAATCCAAGTCCTTTGAGCACTGCTAAACTACTAGTCTGAGAACCAGTTTTAGCCTACCCATGGTGTTTGCTGTGGCATTAGAACATTCGGTGGGTTTTGTTTTGCTCTAAGAAGTTGTGGGAGTGGGGAGGGGATGACTCAGCAGTGACTTACAACCAACCATCTGTAGTGAGATCTGGTGCCCTCTTCTGGCCTGAAGGCACACATGCAAGCAGAATATTGTATACATAATAGATAAATCTTAAAAAAGAAGTAAGCAGATGGGCTTGAGAGGTGGCACAGGCTCAGGTTAAGAGCACTAGGTGCTATTCAATTCCAGGTTCAATTCCCAGCACCCACATGGCTGCTCACAACTGTCTGTAACTCCAGTTCCAGGGGATCTGGCACCCTTACACAGACATACATGTAGGCAAAACACCAATGGGCATAAAAATAAATATTAAAAAGAAGTAGGCAGCTTGTAAGAAAGGATTACTAGTTTGAGATGTTATGGAAATTTTTTCACATGTTGAATACTATGTTGTAATAGGTTTTAAAATAGTTTTTTTTTACATTTTTGTGTGTGAACATTTTGCCTGCATGCATGTATATGTACCATGTTTGATGTCCTAGGAAGTCAGAAGAGAGTTTTGAATCTGCTGGAACTGAAGGTATTGATGGTTGTGAGTTTCTATGTGGGTTCTGGACCCTCTGTAAGAACAGCCAGTGCTCTTAACTACTGAGCCATCTCTCTCTTCAGTCTTGTAGTAGTTACTTAATGCTTTCAATAGTATCAGAGTAGGGAAAGTGATAGTAGATGCATGTCAAATGAAATTCTAGAAGCCACCCTAAGAAGTTATTTTACTTATGGTTCTTATTTATTTATTTACTACTAACATTAATTGGAGCTACATGTTTCATGCTATCATTGCATTTAAAAAGCTTATTAGCATGTATGTATGTATGATGTGTTTGTGAAGAGTGTACAAGTTTTGTAGTCTTTTCCTTCTACTGTGTTCAGGGATTGAACTCAGGTTGTTAGTCTTGCATAGCAAGTGCTTTTACCCACCAAGCCATCTCACCAGCCCTCATTAGGTGTATTTAAATATAAATTTAAATTGAGATGAGAAGCATATCATTTTACTTGGGTAATAAATTCATAATCAGGCTGGAAATAATAGCTATAGAATAGAGAAAAAGGTAGGATTGTCAGATGGTAGGAAGGTATGTGTGATACAGAAGAATAGGTAAATACAAGAAATCTATATAGGTTTTAAAAGTCACTGATGCAGATGTGGTAGCACATTTATATCATCAGAGGTAGGTAGATATCTGAGTTTGAAGCCAGATTGGTCAGTGGAGCACATTCCAGGCTCTATCCCAAAATTTAATTGAAAGAGAGTATATAGTATTTTTAAAGTACCCTTCTCAATCTTGTTTGTATTTTCAAATAATGGTTTAATAGTCTGCCTTTTGAAATTGTTTTATCTTGCAGCTCTTACTTCATCTATTAATTTTAGATATAACTGTGATCTTCCTTTTATGATATATAGGATTTTACTTTATCATATCCATTCAATATAATTGCTGTCAATTCTTAGCATACTTGTAAAAGTAAAAATACTGTTCAGAGATGTGCCAACATGTTAAGTAATTCATTTCATATCTTCTACATATTTTGTTTCCTGGAGTCTCTACTGATACGTTTTTCCTTTGAGTAATTTTCTATATATGTATTACAAATGCTTCCTAAATGTTTAAACCTTTTTAATAGTGACCTATTATTTTGTATTTTTTTGTCCAATCTTATCCTCCTTTAACCTTCAGTTTCTTCTTGTACTGTTTGTTCTTAGACTAGATTCTGCTCAGGATTCATCCTTAGCCTTTAGCATTTTCCTATTCATGTTTCCTGAATTGAATTTCTGGGTGTTTATCATTTTATTATGACTTTTTCTGAGAAAAGTTATATGGAAGACATACCTTTTAGATTTGATATGTTTAAAGTGTCTAGCCTATATGTATGTGTGCATTTGTTATATATGCTTTTGTTCACTACAGGATTCTGGGTGGAAAGTTATTTTCTCTCAGAATTGTGGAAGTAGTGCTTCATTGTATTCCAGGGGTCTGGTGTTATTTTTCTTAAGTGTTAGCTTTTTCTTTCCCCTTTAGAAACACTGTGTAGCTTTAGTTGGCCCAGAGTTGGGTAAAACTTGAGATTCTCCTACCTCAGTCTTCTGAATGTAGAACTATAGGTGAATGTCATGATGCCTAGCAGTTACAGTAGTTTTTTATCCCTTAGATTTCCTTTGTTACTATTAATGCCCTGCTTGAAAGCTTTCAGATTTTTCTCTTATATTTCAGAAATAATAAACAGCGTATGTTTGGGTAGGCTTTTCTATTCTGAAAGTGGTTACCATAAAACAACTGGTAATAAATGCTGGAGACGGCTAAGCACTGGTGGGGATGTAAAATCATTGTGGTTTCTCAGTAAACTGCAAATAGAACTTTCTTTTTTTGAGACAGGGTTTCTCCCTGTAGCCATGGCATGGCTATCTAAGAACTTGCTCTATAGACCATGTTGGCCTCAAAGTCAGAGATCCATCTGCCTCTGCCTTCTGAGTGTTGGGATTAAAGACGTGGGTCACCGGACCTGGCCAAATAGAACTTTAATGTGATCCATTTATTACCATTCCTGGACATCTACCTGAAAGACTACATCCTATTACAGATACTTGCCTATCTATGTTTATTGTTACTGTTTTCATAATAGCAGGTAAATATAATAAACCTAGATGTCCATCAGTAGAAGAATGGATAATGGAATTGCGGTATATATCGGTATATATACACTTTGGAATTTTACTCATCTGTAAAGAAAAGTATTATCCAAGTGGTAGTGGGTGCTGCACCTTTAATCCCAGCACTCAGGAGGCAGAGGAAGGTGGATCTCTGAGTTGAGACCAGCCTGGTCGTCAGAGCTACACAGAGAAACCCTGCCACCAAAACCAGAGAGAAAGAGGGAGGGGGAAGGGGGAGAGGGGAATAGGATTATGTCGTTTGCAGGAAAATTATTGAACTGTGAAATACTCATTAAGTGAGGTGACCCAGACTCAGAAATACAAGTGCTACATATCATCTCTCATGTGAATCTTATAACTTTTTACATATATATATATCTATGTGGGAGGGAGAGCAGATGTCAAGAAACCACAAAGGGGCTTATGAGAAGGGAAAATATCACTTCCAGTAGAAAATTACTGTGTAAGTCTCAGTAACTGATATCTAAGCTTTACTTAAGAACCCATAAAAGCTGTAATTGATTGGATTAGCATGTAACCACTTACGAAAATCTTAAATTCCTGATTATGCTCTGTTAGAACTGTGCTTCAGATGTATTCCCTCTTCTGATTAGTAATTTCATCTTTGTGCATTCTATACATTTAAATATTTCCATTGAGTTTCACTTTAATTTTGATCTTGATATTTTTCATCTTTCACTAGTTCTCTTTATATAAATTTCAATCTTTCATAAATTGAAATAAAAATACTAAAAGTCCTTGAATTTTTATTATTTCCTCACTTCCACCTATCTTCTAGACCTGTTGCTAGTCTTTGATTGGTTGTATGCTTTTCTTTTTCTCCTCAGTATCAGTTTTTTGTCTAACTTTCTGGGATATTTAGTTTTTGGACCTTCTATAATGTATTATATGTTGCTGAGATTTTAATTGGGTTCAAAATGATAAATGATGTATTTGTTTAAAAGGCATACAAGCAGGTCAGTGATAGCACACACCTTTAATCCCAGCACTGGCAGATCTCTGAGAGTTCAAGACCAGCTTGTTCTACAGAGTGGGGGCTACACAGAAAGACCCATCTTGACCTCCCCCAAAGCATATAAATAGTCTATGTACAGTTAAAGAGCTTTTTATTTATTTTTTATTTATTCATTTTTTGGTTTTTTCGAGACAGGATTTCTCAGTATTGTGTTGGAGCCTGTCCTGGAACTTTATCTGTAGACCAGGCTGGCCTCAAACTCACAGAAATCCGCCTGCCTCTCTCCCCACTCTAATTCTCTCCCCCTCCCCTCCCAGTGCTGGGATTAAAGGCATGTGCCACCAATGCTCGGCAAGCTTTTTATTTTAAATGGGCCTAATATATACAAAGGCAAATGATCTAATATTGAGCTCCTTGCCCAGCTTTAATGGGCCCAGTTTTTATAATCCTTACTTTCAGTAACCTGATATCTGTTAGGTTCTGAGTATTATAAAGCACAATTAAAATTTTTGCTTCTGCCAGGCAGTGGTGGTGCACACCTTTAGTCCCAGCACTTGGGAGGCAGAGGCAGGTAGATCTCTGTGAGTTTGAGACTAGCCTGGTCTACAAGAGCTAGTTCCAGGACAGCCTCTAAAGCCACAGAGAAACCCTGTCTCTCTGTGATGGTGTTGGTTAGTGTTTTTTTTTTTTTTTAATTTAATTTTTATCGACTTTAAATATATGGTCATCTGGGAAGTGGTAGTCTGAATTCAGAAATGGCTTCCATTAGATTCTTGGATCATTTAATTCTTGATTAATGATTGATGTGGGATGGCCCAGCCTATGGTGGCTAGTGCTACCCCTGTGCAGGGGCCCTGAAGCAGGAGCAAGCTAGTAAGCAGCATTGCTCTGTGGTAATCTGTTTAGTTCCTGTCTTCAAGTTCCTGTAGTGGTTGCGTTTTATGCCTTGGTTTCTCTCATTGATGTACTATGGATTAGGAAGTATAAGCCAAATAAAACCCTTTTTTCCTTGAGTCACTTTTGGTTAGTGTTTTATCACAATAACTGTTGCAGTGACAGACATGACCGTGTAGCTTGGGAAGGTTGTGGAAGTGTTGAGAAGTTCGGGCTGGAAAAGCCATATTTCAAAACTTAATGTTCTGTTCTGTGGAAACTAGAGGCCTGCCTTGTGGAATTTCACAGAGAAGCAAAACCTCTGTCAGGGCATTTGTGGAAATCTCTTTGAATTAATAATCTGTGGTTTCTTGTCAGCTGCAGCTGAAAAATCAGCTCTGAACAGGACGATTGTACACTGAAAATGAAACCTTTGCTTTACTGGGACAATTGGTGGTGATTTGGGGTGATAAGCATCTGTGCTTAAGAAGTGACCAGTTACCATTGAGGTGAAATCTGTGGAGTATTTTCCTCAGGGCCAGCACACAGAAGCTGTGGTTCAGTGGAGCCAAGGCTGTTCTCAAGTTGGCACTTGAACTTGGTAATGTTTAAGAGTTCCACATGGTGCTGGTTTTGGCTGTGTGAAAGTTGCGTTTTTGTTTTTTGGTGACATGGTCTCTCTATGTAGCCATGTTTGTCCAGGAACTCATTACACAGACTAGGATGGTTTGGTCCCAAGTGCCGGATCTGAAAGTTGCCTTTTAAAGGGATCATGGAAAGCAGCTGATGCTTGGTATTATGAGAGGCCAGGAAAGGTCATTGATTAAAATGTAGCCTCAGTTGTAGTGGAAACCCTAGGATTGAAGGGATCATGGAGAGAAGCTGAGGCTTGGCACTTTGGTACAAAGTTGAGTTCTTGAAGAGAACCCAGGAGAGGCCATTGGTGAAGGTACAGCCTCAGCTGCAATGGAGACCCCAGCATAGCAGAGATACCAGGACTGGGCATTTTCTTGACTAATGATTGATGTGGAAGGGCATGGTCCACTGTGACAGGTGATCCTGGGTTTTTATCACAAAGCAAACTGAGCAAGCTATGGGAATATGCTAATAAGGAGCCTTTCTCTATGGCCTCTGCTTCCAGTTCCTGGTTCTAGATTGGCTTCCTGTCTTTTCTTTCCTCAGTGAGCGGCTATAAGATTAAACAAGTCCTATCCTTCCTTGAGTTGCTTTTGGACAGTGTTTATCAAAGTGATAGAAAAGAAACTAGAACATTCTGTGTTGTATTTACTTTTTCTTTTGTGGATTTCACTTTTTCTTTTTCTTTTTTTGAGAGAGTTACTCTGTAGCCCTGGCTATCCTGTAATCCTGGAACTGCTATATAAACCAGGCTGGCCTTGAATTCAGGGACTAAAGGTGTGTACTACCAAGCTAGGCTAAATCTTTTTATTGTTAGTTTTGTTTATCTATGATAGTGTTTTAATTCATTGTTTGTTTTGGTCCTTTGCTGTTACAAAGACTTATTTTTGGCTCTCCTTTATGGGCACAACAAAGTAAGTTGGATATGATTTGTGAGTGGGCATTTTAAAGTGATGGTCTGTATTGTATGAGAGGTATGAATAAAATGGTGTACAGGCTTTGCTTTTCTTTGAGACTGTGTAGCTTGTTTGGCCTAGAACTCATTTTGTAGACCACACTGGCCTCAAAGTAATGCTTTCTTATCTATATCTTTTGGATTTATTTTCTGTCCTTTAGTCTTTGGCTGTGATAGTTTAGCTGCTGGGCAGGGAAGGTTACTCGATACCCTTCATTGAGTACTCCTTTTCTGTCTGGCTACCTGAGTCTTTTTAGTGTTTTTTTTTTTTTTTTTTTTTTGTTTTGTTTTGTCTTTGAGATAGGGTTACATACCTTAATTACCATTTCCTTTTTAGTTTTCCTTTATTTTTTTTTATGTGTTGGACATTATGCCCTCTGCTCCACATACATACAATGCCTGCAGAGACCAGAAGAGGGCATTGGATCTGGTGAAACTGGAATTATAGACATTTGTGACCCACCTGTGGACGCTGGACTGAACCCAGGTCCTCTAGAAGAGCAACCAGTGTATTTAACCAGTAAGCCATTGCTCCAGCCCCAATTCCCATTTTCTGGCAATTAATTTTAAAATTTGTTTTTCTGTGTTTATTTATTACGTATGCAGTGTTCTGTTTGCATGTGTACCTGCAGGCCAGAAGGCACCAGATCTTATTATAGATGGCTGTGAGCCAACATGTGTTGCTAGAAATTGAACTCAGGACCTCTGGAAGACCAGCCAGTGTTCTTAACTACTGAGCCATCTCTCCAGCCCCTGTTTACTATTCTGAGATGAGGCCAAGATCTTTAGATTCTTGCTGTTACTAAGAAAAATGCCCAAGTTGAAGGCTTCTCACTCCATTAGCATTATAGGAAGAAGCTAAGTCTGGAGTGGTGGTTTATGCCTGTAATCCTTATATTTTGGAATATCCTGATCATCCTGGAACCCTGTCAATGTAAAAAAAAAAAAATGTGTAGGGTTGTGGCTCAGCAGTTAGAGGGCTTTTCAAGTGTGCATGAAGTCCTGGATTTGATCCCAAGTATTGGAAGTGAAAAAAAAGGGAGATAGGAGATAAACAGGCAGGCTTGTTTATCAGGAAAAAACATCCAAGTATTTTGTTGTTTTTCATTTTTTTGTATAGATCTAATTGTCTTGCTGTATAGACCAGCAACTCAGAGATTCTCCTGCCTTTGCCTCCCAAGATGTGGGAGTAAAGGTGTATGCTACCATTGCCCTTGAATAATTTTTGTTGTTCATTTTAAAATTGGGGGAGGGTGTCTTACTTTGTAGTTCTAGCTCACTTTGGAATCACTCTGGCCTCAACTCTTGATGCTGGGGTTAAAGGCATTGTATTTGTTTATCCTCATACACATTATAATATGGGCTGAGGGTTGGGGCTGGAGAGATGTGTAGGAAGAGTACAGAGATGGCTCAGTGGTTAAGAGGACTTGTTGGTTTTCTAGAGGACCCGTCTTCAGTTCCTACCAACCCTGTCTGGTAACTGCAGACACAGGGGATCTGATACCCTCTTGTGGCCTTCTGAGGCATGTGCACATACAAACACACACGCGCACACACATACACACACACACACACACACACACACACACACACACACACACACACACACCCACACCCCATGGAGGGAGGGAGAAAGAGAATGGGGGGGTCTGAGTGTTGTGACATATGCCTTTAATCCTAGCATTTGGGTGTCACGCAGGTGAGTTTCTGAGTTTGAGGCCAACCTGTTCTACATTGTGAGTTTTAGGCCATCTAGAGCCACATAGTGAGACCTTGTCTCCTTAAAAAATTCTTAAAAGTAATGGTAATATGGAATTTTATAGCTGGCAGAGACCTTTGGAGTAAAAGCACTTTTATTTCATCAATGTGACATATTCCTACGAAAATAGTATTTATTTAATTAATTAATTAGACACAGGATCACAGTGGAATAGGATTTTGGAATGATATAGTTAGTTGATTCTGTGTTGGATTTATCATAAGGTTTTAGTAAGTTGTTATAATCATCTGGAGGCTTACATGGGACTAGAGGATCTGCTGTCAAATTAAGTGCTTGCAGGAGGCCTTAGTTGTTTGTCATATACACCTTTCAATAGGCAGCTTAGGTGTCATTAATTAATATCATGGTTGTAGTGTCTTTATGACATATTCTTAGATGTCCCATCCTTTAATTTCTACCACATTCTGTTCACTGGAAGCAAGTTCCTTCTACACTCAAGGAAGAAAGTTTCAGTTTTCTTTTCAAATGAAAGTGTGTCAGTGGTTTTTGTGGGTCATATTCCTGATTTTATCATACCTATAAAACTGGAGGTTTCTCTTTCTGCTCACCGTTCCCAAATAACCACTCTAAGGTTTAACATGAATTATAATTGTTTGGTCAATGGCTCAGGCTTATTGCTAACTAGTTCTCACATTTAAATTAACCCATTTCTATTAATGTATATATTGCTTTGTGGTCATGGCTTACCGGTAATGCTCTAGCATCTTCTATGGCAGCTACATGGTGTCTCCCAAACTCTGCCTTCTTTTTTTTTTTTTTTTTTTTTTTTGGTTTTTCGAGACAGAGTTTCTCTGTATAGCTTTGGAGCCTATCCTGGCACTCGCTCTGGAGACCAGGCTGGCCTCGAACTCACAGAGATCCACCTGCTTCTGCCTCCCGAGTGCTGGGATTAAAGGCATGCGCCACCAACGCCCGGCCAAACTCTGCCTTCTTTATCTCTGTAACTCTGTTTGGATTTCCTGTCTAGCTATATTCTGCCTGTCTATTGACCAAAACAGCTTTATTTATCAACCAATAAAAGCAACACATATTTGCAGTTTACAGAAGGACATCCCACATCATAGTTTTCTATGTGTTCATACAGGGTTGCTGGTGAGATGTTTGGACTAAGGTAGAGATATTTTGCTAATACTTCAAGGCATAAGTCATGAGGAATAGCTGATTAACTGTCATCAGTCTTTGTATACTAATATAATTTGGAGCTTATCCTGGAGCTCACTTTGTAGACCAGGCTAGCCTCGAAGTCAGAGATCCACCTGCCTCTGTCTCCTGAGTCCTGGGATTAAAGGTGTACGACACCACTGCTGGGCCTCAAGAACTGGGTACTTCTCATTTAGTTACTGAATAACAAGATTATTAATTACCTGAAGAATGCCAGTTATTGTACTATTAATTGAACTGGTTTAAAAGAACTAGATTCTATGTAATACGACACGTCCTATTCTTTTGTTTCTGTGTCGTCGTCCGTTGTCGTCCCCCCCCCCCCGCATTGAAGAGAGTGTTTTGTTTTTCTGAATGTGTCTGGTCTTCCAGATAGGGTCAGAATACCCATCCCAAGTAGTCTTTAAGCAAATTTTTTCTGTTTTTGTTTGTTTGTTTTTTTTTGTTTTTTTCTGAGACAGGATTTCTATAAACCGGGCTGTCCTTGAACTCACAGAGATCCACCTGCCTCTCTGCTTCCCAAATGCCAGGATTAAAGGCATGCATCACCATAGCTGGCCTGTGATTCTATCATTAGAAGTTAGTACAGTGCTACCCTAGGAGAAAGGGGAGAAAACTGATGTTTTTTAAGTATTTTAGAAGTTTCTTCTTTTGTTACTTATTAAAATGTATAATTGTTCCCTCTCTAGGAAGCATTTATTTATTGCATTTTATTTTCTCTTATAGGCAATGTCTGTGCTGCTTCAAGGAATATAAGCATTTGGAGATTTTTAACCAAGTAGTGTGTGCACTTATTAACTTAGTGATTGCCCAAGTTCAAGTGCTCCGGGACCAGCTTTGTAAACATTGTACTACCGTTAACATAGATTCCACGTGGCAAGATGAGAGTAATCAAGCAGAAGAACCACTGAGTATAGATAGAGAATGTAATGAAGGAAATGCAGAAAGACAAAAATCAATAGAAAAAAAATCAAACTCTACAAGAATTTGTAATCTGTCTGAGGAAGAATCTTCAAAGAGTTCTGATCCTTTTAGTTTATGGAGTACAGATGAGAAGGAAAAACTATTACTGTGTGTAGCAAAAATTTTTCAAATTCAGTTTCCCTTATATACTGCTTACAAGCATAATACTCATCCTACTATAGAGGTATGTAAAAATAGGTACTGTGACCCTTTTATCAAGTCCTACTAAGCTTGTCAGTCATTTCTTTATCTGTGAATGATGGAAACTAGGTATTTTTGATGGTAAACTTTCTTTCTGACTACCCTGCCCCTGTTCCATTCCCTTCTCTCTCCTTCCTTCCTCTTTTTTCTTTGAGACAGGGTTTCACTGTACAGTCCTGAAGTCTATAGGCCTTGAACTTTGTGTATCCTTGGGCTGGCCTTGAGGTTTGATTCATTTGCTTCAGCCTTAGAATTTGGATTACATACAGGTGTGCACAATCATGTCCCAGTTTGATGGCAATTTTTCTAAAAATTTTACTGGTATTATCAAAATTGTTTTCTCCAGACCTTTTTATAACAGTTTAGGTTGAAAATTTGAGTAATTTATGTATAATTGAATTCATAGAATCTAAATTTTAAATGACTTAAACATTTTTATGCTGTATTTATTGTGACTTTAAAAACTGATGGCTGGGCATATAATGTAGTTTCAGTGATGGAGTGCTTGCCTATCATTTGCATGAGGTCCAAGTTCATGTCCTAACACTATCAAAATAGTTTCAGAGGACCCACATTCTGTTTCCAGCACCCTTCAGTGGTCTACAACTGTCTGTAGCTCTAGTTCCAGGGGGTCTGACCCCCATTCTGACCTCTTCAGGTTCCTACATACATGTGATGGGAAAACATACACTTAAGCACACACATATACATAAAATTTAAAAATAGTTGTGGTAAAAGAACCACATGGAGTTTTTAATTTCATTTTTAGAAACAGATATCAGACTATCGGGTTAGTGGTGGTGCATGTCTTTAATCTCTGCACTTGGGAGGCAGAGGCACACAGATCTCTGAGTTCAGAGTCAGCCCAGTCTACAGAGTGAGTTCCAGGGCAGACAAGGCTACACAGAAACTGCCTCAACCCCCTCACTTCCCCCTCAAAAAGATGTCTGACTAGAATTTTTAATCATCAAACAGGTCTTAACAAATTATATTTACATTTTAAAAAGTGTTTTCTTTGGTAAGGCAAGGTGCTTAATTCTGCATGTGTTATTTTTATGAGCATTTCCAGAAACTTAGTAATTTAAGATTTGTGAAGATAATTGCATTCATAGAAAGAAGGAATTGGGGGCTGGAGAGATGGCTCAGCAGTTAAGAACACTGACTGCTCTTCCAGAGGACCTGGGTTCAATTCTTAGCACCTTAATGGCAGCTCACAACTGTCTATAATTCTAGTTCCAAGGGATCTGGCACCCTCACACAGACATGTATGCAGGCAAGGCAAAACACCAGTGCACATAAAAATAGGTTTATAAAAAAGGAATTGAGACAATTTATGTGGTGTTGTATTTGACTCAGTACAATAGTTTGTTTCTTTTCATTCTATGAGAATGGGAGTCCACTTGCCAGGCTTGTGTTGCTCATTCGTGTACTATATTTACTTGGTGTGCTGGATGAGTTAGTCATAAGTTAGGCTTCTCTGTGTAGGTTCCTTGTATTTTCTTCCATGGCTATGACTTCTACGCAGATGGACAAGCTTCCTTACATTGTGATTTTAGGAGTGTTTGAGGAAGGCAAAAGTAGAAGCAGTAAGGCATCTTGGCTTCCTCTAAATAATATGGTGTAGAATAAATTCATTCGCATTTTGGTGATTCATGTAATTCATAGCATTCAAAGGAGTGGTGAAAGTCTCTACGTAGGGAGGAAAGGTAGTTTTGTTGTTATTATTATGATAATAATATGGGCCTAAAGCTCACTGTGTAGTAAAGGATGATCTTGAACTCCTTCTTCTACATCCTTGGTGCTGGAATTACAAGCATAAATTGCCATATTTGCTTATGCGATACTTGGGATCAAACATGGGGATTTGTGCTTACTAGGCAAATACCCTGTCAACAAAGCCATATCTCTAGTCCTCATTCATATTTTAAACTGTCTGCTTCCCATAATATTGACAAGTTGATGTGCCACATGGCTGCTTTTATTTATTTATTTATTGATTGATTTAAAAATTTATTTATAGAAAAGGTTTCACTGTGTAACTCTGGTTGGTCTGGAATGTGCTGTGTAGATCAAATTGGCACCATACTGCTTCTTTCTGCCTCTTTAGTGCTAGGATTTATTGTTTGGTTGGTTTTTGGTTCAGACAGGGTTTCTCTGTATGGCCTTGGCTGGCTGTCCTGGAACTCGCTCAGTAGACCAGGCTCATCTCAACTCAGAGATCCGCCTGTCTGCCAGCCAAATGCTGGGATTAAAGGCATGTGCCACCATAACTGGGTGGCTTTATTTATTTATTTTTTTCCAGGTCTGTCACTTTTTCAGCTTATATCTTCTGTAACTTTCATGTTACCAGCTTTTCTTCATCTGAAAATAATAGTCACTTATTGGAATATTTTCACATTGTGTTGAGAAAACATAGCCAATGAATTGGATATTATCCTTATTAGAAATATTCAGAAGACCATTTTGAGCTAGATTATGCTTTCTTTTAGAATTTAGTGTGGTTCTGTGTAAAAACTTTGCGAAGAATTTTATAAGATACATTAAAGATACCAAAAAGTGTCAGAATTTTTTTTTTTTTAAACAAATGAATTGCTAAAAATGTGATCTTGAGAGCCTGAAGAGATGGCTCAGTAGTTAAGAGCATTGGCTGCTCTTGTAGAGAGCAGGTTGGATTCCCAACACTCGCATGGCAGCTCATAACATTCTGTCCTGGGGATCCATACTTTCTTCTGGCCTAGTTTGCACATGGTGCACAGGTTTACATGCAGACTGAATACCTATACACATGAAATAAAAATTAATCTAAAATCTTACAAATTTTATTTATTTATTATGCATACAGTGTTCTGTCTGCATGTATGCCTGCATCCCAGAAGAGGGCACCAAATCTCATTGCAGATGGTTGTGAGCCACCATGCTGTTGCTGGTAATTGAATTCAGGACCTCTGAAACAGCAGCCAGTGCTATTAACCTCTGAGCCATCGCCCCCTAAAATTCTTTTAAAATTTAATCATTAGAATACAGTGTAAATTTTGTTTTCATGCCTCAAATTTCTATTGAAAGGTACTAGAAGTACTTTAATTAGGAACCTAGGTATATAAACTTTATTCAGAAATTAATTTTATCCAGTTAATTAGTTTTTTGGGGTGTGTGGCAGAACCTTACTTTGTAACTGCTCAGCTTGCTGGAGCTTACATTGTAGACCAGGCCGGCCTGGAAGTTACATAGATCCACCTAGCTCTGCCTCCCTGCTAGTTAAAATTTTCTTAATGAAAACAGGCTCATGCCTTTAATACCAGTCCTCAGGAGACTGAGGCAGGAGAACCACCAAAGTTTGAGGACAGCTTGGGCCAACTGAAGTAAATTCTAAAACAAGTTGGCCTTCAGAGTAAAACCTTGGCTCAAAACATACAAACCAAAAAATTCTTTATAAGCCTACTATGTGTAATTCTGAATCCGTTATTTTGTTCCTAAAGTCAGTTTAGTCATCAGTGATCTTTTTTCTTCTTCTTGGATTTAAAATGATAATCTGTAAATATTATAGTTATTGCTTAATACTTTTCTTTTTGGAGTACAGTGTCTTGTTATTACTATTTTTCAAGACAATTTCATGTGGTTACTTGGTTGAAAGTAATGGTATCATAAAATGGGTTAAAATTTATTGAAATTTTATAAATCTTTATTAAAATAATTTTACTAAAAAAAACCCATAAAAGACTTTTCTTACTGAATTTTGTAAAGGGAATGCTTCTTAAGTTTCTGTTCTTTTTTTTATTTTTTAAAGATTTTATTTATTATGTATACAACAGTCTGCATATATACATATATTACCAGTAGAAGGCGCCAGGTCTCATTATGGATGATTGTGAGCCACCATGTGGTTGCTGGGAATTGAACTCAGGATCTCTGGAAGAGCAGCCAGCGCTCTTAACCTCTGAGCCATCTCTCCAGCCCCAAGTGTTCTGTTCTTATTCACTGTTTAAAAATACCCTAAAGTTTGTGGTTTATTTTAGAGTTAGACTATCTTTATTTATAAATATGTTTGTTTACGCCAACAATTGTTTTGGAATGATGTTTAATAAACAGTACGGTGACAATTATTTTCTAGTTCTACCTTTTTGTTTCCTATTGAGACAAGGTCTCACCATATAGTATACATTCATCTTCAACTCACAATCCTATTGCCTCCACCTTTTAAAGTGCTG
The DNA here is from genome assembly GCF_003668045.3 of Cricetulus griseus. Lineage (NCBI taxonomy): Eukaryota > Metazoa > Chordata > Mammalia > Rodentia > Cricetidae > Cricetulus > Cricetulus griseus. The sequence continues at coordinate 83,434,805 of NW_023276807.1, read as the reverse complement.
GGTTGCAGGTGTTTACCATCAGGCCCAGCTTTCTTTTCTTTGAATTCATAGTCCATTTAGTGTTAAATTTTATTTTTGAGCCATCCTTTCCTGATTAAGCCTTTTACTTGAAGTTTTGTTTTTAAGCTGTGTAACTTGATGAAATCTTTTACAAGGAAAAGGTTCAAAACTTATGTTGTTCATATTTTGAGAGTGGTGACTAGAAAACTAGTCATTGCCCTTGTTTAATAGAGGAAGGATTTACTTAGCTTTTAGACATTAAAAGATTTGGCGATATTTCTGCTGTGTGATGATGTGAAGTCCTAGGATCAGGTCTTGGAACGAACAACACAATTTCTTGATAATTTGAACTGATTGTCAACAACTAATACTCAAGAGAATGGAAACTTGGAGACTTGTTTGCACCTCTCCTCTTTCCTTCCTAGTATCCTCTTAAAGTTGAGTAGTAATATGTATGTTTATGTATGTTTACATATATATGGGTGGTAGGAGGGGCAGTTAATAGGATTAAACCTAAGGCTTCATGTATGAAGGCCAGTACTGCATCACTGAGATGCAGCCCCCAGTCCCAAGTTATTAACTATTTTGTGTCTCTTGCTGTGTTACACACAGTTGGTCTTCAACTTGTGGGACTTAAGTGCTCTACTCAAAGTTAAAAGTGTTTTAAAATACTTTGTGACTGAAAATAGGTAATATTGTTGGGGACAAGTTATTAGTAATTCTATGAAATGATGTACTGCTGTAGTGTTCTAAAAACTTTTTGAAATTAAATATAATTATAAAAATTGTAGAAGCAAAATGGAGTGACATGTGACCATTGTCCTGGCTGCTCAAAATACTCAGATGAGAGAGGTACCATAATACAATCTGTTTAAAGGATCCCCCCCCCCTCCCCCCAGACAGGGTTTCTCTGTGTAGCTTTGGAGCCTATCCTGGCACTCGCTCTGGAGACCAGGCTGGCCTCGAACTCAGAGAGATCCTTCTGCCTCTGCCTCCTGAGTGCTGGGATTAAAGTCGTGTGCCACCAACGCCCAGCTAAGGATTTATATATATGACATTTTGGCTTTCTCTCTCTCTCTCTCTCTCACACACACACACACACACACACACACACACACACACACACACACACACACACACACACACACACACACACACACACACACACACACACACACACACACACACACACACACACACACACACACACACACACACACACACACACACACACACACTCTGACTTGTGCGCACTGCATGCCTGCCTGGTGTCTGGGGGCCAGAAGAGGGCATTGGATTTCCTGGAACTAGAATTACAACTGATTGTTAAGAGGGCATTGGATTTCCTGGAACTAGAATTACAACTGATTGTTAGCTACCGCTGGGAACCACTGAACCTTGCTCATGGCAAGACTATCAAAATACTCCCTTTTTTTTTTTTTTTTTTTTTTTTTTGAGTAGCCCTGGCCTCAAACTCAGAGATCCATTTGCCCCTCCCTCTGAAGTGCTGGCATTAAAGATACTCTTTTCCACCACCCGCCAACAGCAAAGTACTGTTAAGAGCTGATCCCTTGGGGCTGGATGAAGTGGTTCATACCTTTAATCCCAGCATTTGGAAGGCAGAGTCTTGCCTTGTCTTCATAGTAAGTTCCAGGACACCTAATACTGTATAGTGAGACTATGTCTCAAACAAGGAAGTCTGCAGAGCAGAGAGAGGTGGCAGTACTTTTCTTTAATGTGTGTGTTCATGGTATGATGAGACTGTGTTCCTGTAACTTGACAATTTTAAGAGGGTTTTGTGTAGCTCAGGCTGACTTGAATTCACTATGTGGCAAAGATAGCCTTGAACTAATGTTTTTGGTCCTTTTACTGACTGCTATTTTATTTTTGGTACCCTGTTAAAAACTTACTCTTTTTTTGGAGACAGGTTATTGCTGTATTGCCCTCGGTAGTTTAGAACTTCAGTAGCACAGCAAGCTTCAGTTTGTGGCAATCGATCATGAATCTCTTTTAAATTAAAAACAAAAAAACATACAAAATGTTAAGTTTGTAGAGTGTCTAGTGATCCCTACTACTTAATGAACTGGGTGTGGTGTTTGATGTTGCTAGTTTTGTGAAGGTTTATGAGGTGGAGGATCAGGAATAAACAAGTTATCCTTGATTGTGTGGTGAGCTTAAGGCCAGCATAGGCTAAATATGAGACCGTTAAACAAAAATCAAAGCTGGATGTGGTGGCCCCTTCTGAGTCAGCTCTTAGGCTACATAGTGGGACCTTGTCATAAAATAGTTTTTAAAAATAATTTTATTATACTTTATTTTGTGTATTGTATGCATGTGCGTGCATGCTCGTGTTAAAGAGTTCCTTGAAGCCAGAGGACACTTTCAGGAGTCAGTTCCCACTTTCTACCATGTGAGTTCTGAAGCTTAAACTCAAGTTGTCAGGCTTGGCAGCAAGCACCCTTACTCAGTGATCTTGTAAGGCTTTTCTCATTTGTTTGTTCATATATTCATTCCTTCATCCTTTTATCTATTTATTTACTTGATAGTGTCTCATTCTGTAGCCCTAGCTAGTCTGGAACTTGCTAAGTAGACAGAAGATCTCCTGAGTGCTGGGATTAAAAGAGTGTGCCATAAAATCTTTAACAACTTTACAGCTGTTTTTAGTGTACTCCCAGAATTACATAACTATTACTGTAAATTGAAGTACTCCCAATTTTAAGCACAAATTTAATTCTCAACTCAGTGACCTCTAGTTTTTTATGGCTTCGTTATGGAGCAGTATTTGTTTTATTAGATAGAGAATTATTTCACTCTTTAATTACCCACTTGTTTCTGTTTTTTTGAGACAGGGTTTCTCTGTGGAACTGTCCCCAGAACTCAAGAGATCCACCTACCTCTGCCTCCCAAGTACTGGGATTAAAGCTGTTTGCCACCATTGCCCGGCTGTAACCACTTGTTTTTAATATGGTTTTGTTTGCTTCTACAATGTGGTATAATTTCATTTCATAAACATAAAGATTATAATGAGATTGTAATCTAGACTTGGCTGTATGTATTTAAAAATGCCAGCACTAAAAAGGAAGTGGCAGGAGAAGTATGGACTGGGAAAATAGTTACTCCATATGGAACCAATGGCACATCAGCATAGAAACCTTTTCAGAGTTTCATACTGTGTTCATGCTATGCATCAATAATCTTGATGGAAAGTAATATTCCAGCATGGTTCATTGTCAGTGACCTAGTGCTTTAATAGTGCCACAGGAGTTCTTAAACTCAGAAATTTTCCCTGCTGATGCTTAGGCTGGAACCCAGAGCCTTATATGTGCTGGGCAAGTGTTCTGTCACTGAACTACAATCTCAATTATAAACATTTGTTGAGAGTAACTTGAGGCCCTGTTATTAGAAACTTAAAAAAAAAAAAAAAAAAAAAAGGTTTAGTATACCTATTTTGGAAAGTGTTTTTATTTGGATAATTTTAGTTCATGTTCAGTGTTCTGAGAGTGCTGGGATTTTTCAGTCATTTTCACACATTTCAACAATTCAGCTTTTTGTGAAACAGGTAATGGTAAAGAATGAATGAGTTCTCTTGGTATCTGTTTCAGATGAATGTATTTATAGTATAACTAATTAAAAAACAGAATATACAAAATAAAAACTTTATTTATTTATTTATTTATTTATTTATTTATTTATTTATTTTGGTTTTTTGAGACAGGGTTTCCCTGTGGCTTTGTAAGCTGTCCTGGAACTAGCTCTTGTAGACCAGGCTGGTCTCAAACTCACAGAGATCTGCCTGCCTCTGCCTCCCGAGTGCTGGGATTAAAGGCGTGTGCCCCCAACGCCCGGCTACAAAATAAAAACTTTAAAAGTCCTGGACCTCACCTTTTTCCCCCAATGCTTCCTCAGTGACAAAACACACCCTTGTAGTTAAATATCTTTACAATTCATATCTTTGCAGACTTTAAAAAGAAGTATACATTGGTGCATACCTATTATCTCACCTCTGGGCAGATTAGGGTAGGATTGAGAGTTAAAGGGAGTTCAAAGCCAGCCTAGGCTATATGAGTCTTGTGGATGGAAGTTTCTGTCCTGCCCCGTCCTGCAGCCGTTCAGTTCCAGATAAACACACAGAAGCTTGTATTAATTATAAACTGTTTGGTCAATGGCTCAGGCTTCCAATTGGCTAGCTCTCTCTTAATTATTAATCCATTCTATATTTATAGTATAACTAAATCGTATTGGCTTACCGGTGATGTCCGGGCCCCTTATCTTCCTTGGCAGCTACATAGTGTCTCTGACTCACTCTCTGCCCTACTCTTCCCAGCATTCCCCTAGTCTGGTATCCCTGCTTATACTTCATGCCTGCTTCATCCTCCCTGTCCATTGGCTGAAATAGTTATTCATTAACCAAAAAGAGATACATATTCACAACATACAGAAGGACATTGCCTATCAGAGACCCTTTCTGAAATCCCACTCCATTGTATGCCTAAATTATGATCAGCAAGGCATAGTATTGCATACTTGAAAGCCAACGTCAGGAGGATTGTAAATTCCAGGCCAGCCTGTGCTCTCCAGTAGTATGATCCTGATTTTAAATAATTTTGATAATTAGATCTTGATCATAAGTTCTGTTCTTAAATATAATACAGACAGTATTACTTTCTCTAGAGCATACAAATCTGCTTAATTTTTTTCTATGCATTTTGTTTTCATCAGGCCTATTTTTGGAGGGGGTGATTTTGAGACAGTGTTTATCTGTAGCACGGGCTGTCTGGCTGTTCTGAAAATTGCTCTGTAGACCAAGCTGGCCTTGAATTCAGAGATTCTCCTGCCTTTGCCTCCAGAGCACTGACTGGATTTAAAGGTGTGCACCACCACTGCCTGGCTTTTTTTTTTTTTTTTTTTTTTAACAGGTTTTAAAAGATATAACTTACATATCTTACGTCTATAGTTAGACAAACTTATACTACATTTCAGTTTTTAGAGTGTTTTCTTTTTGATAGGCTCTCTAGGATTGGGTGTTTGTACTACCATTTACTTACCTGATCAATGGGTATTAGTTGTATTTAAATTTGTATCAGTTTTTGTGAACATGATTATACATTTTCCCAACATTTCTCTTAATACCTCCTCAGACTGAAACATCCAAAAGATTATCTGGAGGTCTAAAATATTCAAAATATTACCTGCAGATCTAAAGGAGATATTTAATATTTTAAATATTGAAAGTGACTGTTTACCCCATAGTACCCATATTTGCTTATATGGTTACCATCAGTGTACTTCAGTCAGCAGTTTAAATCTTTTTTTTTTTTAACCTCTCTGTTTGAGACAGGGCACAGTTTATTTTTTTGTTGTTTTTTTTTGTTTGTTTGTTTTTCGAGACGGGTTCTCTGAAGCTTTGGAACCTGCCCTGGAACTCACAGAGATCCACCTGTCTCTGCCTCCTGAGTGCTGAGATTAAAGGCACGTGTCACCATCTACCAGCTGACACAGTTTAAATTTTAGATATGGAACACATATTAGGGAACTCTGGAGCCTCGCTCTAGAGAATTCCAGAGTGTAGTTTGATAATCATTTAAGTTTCTGAAGTGTGCCCCCCCAAGTGGTTAAGGTCCAGCCCCAGGGTCTTACACATGCTAGGCACGAATTCTAACATTAAACAATTTACCTGCCCAGATACACTATTATTTTAAAGGAAAACATATATGGTTTAAATTGTTTTTATTTGAGAAGGAAAAGTAAACCCAGTGTGATTGTGCACAGCTGTAATGTTACCTGTGAAGATGGAGACAGGAAAGTCATGAATTCAAGGCTCTTCTGGGCTTCTGCAGGGAGAACCTTTCTCAAATAGAGTAGCTCAGTTGCAGAACACTTGCCTGACGCTTGCTGGTTACTGTGAAAGAAACCTAAGCAGCAGGAGGAGGACAATGCAGTGTGTACTACAGGGAAGTTTTCTGCAGAGGACTTTAAGTACACTTCAGAGCTGAGTTATTGTAACTTCAGTAGGGGATGTTGCTATTGATGGCTATAAAATAACTTCCTGAGATTTTATAAAATCACTTTTAGAAAATTTATGTTTTTTGATTGTCATTTAATAATGACCTAATATTTACTTTTTTTTAAAATTAGGATATATCGACGCAAGAAAGTAACATATTAGGGGCATTCTGTGATATGAATGTAAGTGTTTATCTTCTTTATTCTAAGGTTTATAGAAATTTTTTTCTTTTGAGTTTGTTTTTATATCATTGTTCCAATGTTTCTCATAAATTGAAAATTATTTCTTTTTATATAAGTTTAAAACTGATGTACTTTTTTGCTTTTCATAGGATGTAGAAGTACCCTTGCATTTGCTTCGTTATGTCTGTCTGTTTTGTGGGAAAAATGGCCTTTCTCTTATGAAAGATTGTTTTGAATATGGAACTCCTGAAACTTTGCCGTTTCTTATAGCACATGCATTTATTACAGTTGTTTCTAATGTAAGTATTGTTTGGAATTAGTCTTGAACTTTTCTAGTGCAATATCTTGGATTTTGGTGCCATGAGATTTTTTTTGGTCTATAAATGGCAAGTTTTAATCAATTTGCATATGCAACCATCTTTGCATAATTTAAGCTGAATATGTAAATATTTTAAAAGCCAGTAAAATTATAATTTGAATAAAATAAAATTTAAGTTAATATTACGATTATCTCTTTTATGTAAAATTAAAGGTAAATGGCTTTTGTTGAACTTAGTCTTTTTTGTCTGGGGTGTTCTGTTCGTCCTGGGATAACGTTTTGCTTCTTAGTGATGGCTATCTACTTCACTATTGGAATATGTCTTACTTCCCTGTACATTATATAAAAGGATGTAATGTTTCGTTTTCTCTTTACACTGTCAGAACTGTGAGGCACGGTAAAAATTGTCTGAGAGAAGTAATTTTATTATACCTGTATATTCAGCCTTTAACTTTGGTCATTTCTAAAAGAGCATAGCTAAAGTTAAATATATTTAACCAAAACCTGAATTTTGGTATAACTATTTATAATTTAAAAATGTATGTCTGAAAAAGCACTTGAGCAGCACTGCTTCCTCTGCAGTACCACAGTACACTGGAAAGGGAGGGTACTGGTAGTACTCAGATTTATTGACTGTGCGTACCTTTGTGTTTCTTAAATTAGTGATTCTTACCAAGAGTATCTTTAAATCCCTGTTTTCTGATAATGGTGAAAAAGTTTAACACAGCCTAGCCTTGGCTACAAAGCAGGTTTGAGTTCAGCCTTTCTGAGAAAGTAAAAACAAATGAAAAAATAGTTTATATAAATTAAAAACTTATAAACATTAGTAGTTTTGACTTTTTTAAAAACCTCCTTTTGGTGTTTTGATCCCACTCTTCCTAAAGTTTATAAATAAATACAAAGTGATGCTGGGTGTAGAAATGCATACCTTTAATCCCAGCACTGCAGAGGCAGATGATCTCTCTGAAATAGAGGATAGTGTAGTCTACGTAGTGAAATTCTACTTCCAACACAGTGTTTTTAGTCAATTTTAAAGGACAGTGTAAATTACAGAGTGTTTGTGGCTCAACCATGTCCACCTAGAACACAGTAGTTTCTTTTGTTAGTCGTCATGTGAACTATGATTTGTTGTTTGCTTTGTCTTTTGTTTGAAATTGTTATTTAGTCCAGGCTGAACTCAGATTTGCTTTTTCCCTGGTTTATGTGAATCACTATACTTACACTGTTTATGTCTATTTCTTTTCTTGAAAATATCCTTCTTTGGAAATCTATAAGTATATATGAATGAAATGAAGGATAAACAACTCTTTTCCTATTAAGAAAAAGAAAAACTGATGAATCCTAATACAGATAAAGCATAGATGGACTGGCCTTAATTCTCTCAAAGTGTAGATCACATATCCCATTAAAAATAGTTATATTTCAGGCTGGAGAGGTGGGTCAGAGGTTAAGAGCACTGGCTACTCTTCTGGAGATCCTGAATTTAATTTCCAGCAACTACATGGTGACTCATAGCCATCTGTAATGAAATTTGGTGCCCTCTCTGGTGTGCAGGCATATGCAGGTAGAACACTGTATACATAATAAATATTTTTAAAAAAGCATAATAGTATTTCTTGGGAACTAGATTATTATGTCTGTTTTAGAGTGCTTCACTTTTTTTTTTTTTTAACTTTGGAGACAGGCTCTCAATATGTAGTCCTGGCTGTCCTGGAACTCACTTATTTAGACCAGGCTACCCTCCAATTCAGAGATCCTTTTGCCTTTCTTTCCCAAGTGCTAGCATTACAGGTGTGCACCACCATGCCTGGCTAGCTAGCTTCAGCCAGTCTTTGTCTGATTGTTAGTACATTTTTCAGTTTTGCAACAAATAGCCCACTTGTCTGGATCCACTCTTAGAAAAACTTTTTTTTTTTTTTTTTTGGTTTTTCGAGACAGGGTTTCTCTGTGGCTTTGGAGGCTGTCCTGGCACTAGCTCTGTAGACCAGGCTGGTCTCGAACTCACGGAGATCTGCCTTCTGGCCCCCCTCCTCCCTTGCTGGGATTAAAGGCGTTTACCATCACTGCCCAGCAAGAAAAACCTTTTTTATTGTTATTTTCTGATGACCTTTAAATCCTTAGGAAAGGCAGCTTATTAACATTTATCACAGACTGGAGTAGTAGAACATAAATTAAAATGGTTGCTTACCTATTAAGACCCAGGTAGATCTTTTTTTAGGTTAAATTTGGTTCTAGCATATAGTACCTTTCCTCAGCTCTTTCCTCATTTCCAGAGTTTTCCTGTCTCAAACATAATAAGTTTTTTATTAAAAATATGTCAAGTATAGATAGAGAATTAAAAACATTTAGTACATCTGGAGAAAAGAAGTACAAAGAAAACAATAAACCTTACAAAAAACATGCTTTTGAAAATAATGTAGCTTAAACCAGGTGGTGGTTGCACATGCCTTTAATCCCAGCACTTAGGAGGCAGAGGCAGGCAGGTATTACTGAGTTCGAGGCCAGCCTGGTCTACAGAGTAAGTTCCAGGATGACCAGAGCTACAGAGAGAAACCCTGTCTCGAAAAACAAAGAAAATAATATACCTTAGGTTATTAATAAAAATAATAATCAGATGCAAGCTTGTCAGTGGTTTTAATAATTCTCCAATCAACAGAATAAATTAAGCTGTCTTAATATTGCTTTTGCTAGATGTGGTGGTGCTTTCTTTCATCCCAGTACTCGGGAAGCAGAGACAGGTGGATCTCTGAATTGGAGGGGAGCCTGGTCTACATAGATCTAACCAGATAGAGATGCATAATGAGATCCTGCATCACCCACACTCCCTGATTTTACAAGTGGACTAACAGAGACTTTTGAATATAAGAAATGAGTTTAGGTTTATGTATTTTCACATATCTCTGTGCTAGATCAGACAGTAGGTTGACAGTTTTGTAAAAATTTTATTTTGCTACTTTATCAAATAGTAGCTCTGTGATTAAGCTATGGAGAGTAGGGAACATTTTTCCCCTATTAATGACATATTTAATGTATATTTAGAGGCTCTATAATTTTATTAGCACCAAGAGGGGGCAAAGGTAAACCTGAAAAGCATATTCATATCTAACATTGTCCTTTTAGTTTGCTTGTTTTCTGTCCTAATTTCTGAAGCTTGTGAGAAATATTGCTTCCTGATATCTATGCCATTTGAGCCTGTTTTGTATCTTTGCTCTTTGAGTCACTTTTTATACTTTGTACATACATAAACCTCATTTGTTGTGCTGAAAGTGCAGTTTAATTTGGCCTAATCTTTTCAGTGGTCAGTTTTCTATAAGTGGGGCAAATGTTTCTTTAAAAAATGTTTTAGGGTGGGAGAGGTGGCTTAGTGGTTAAGAGTACTAATTGTTCTTGCAGAGGATCTGTGTTCAGTTCCCAGCATCCACATGACAGTTCTAAATCATACATAATTCAGATCAAGGAAGCACATGAAACACAGACATGCTTGCAAGCAAAACACTTAGACATAAATAAATATAAAAAAACATTATATTTGTGTGTGTGAGAGAGGGAGAGAATGATCTCTTTTCAGCTCACACTCCACAAATACACACACACACACACACACACACCTGCTCTCATGCAGTGAGATATGGAAAAGCATGGCTTTAGTATTTTTTCAAGTTGATTTTATATTTTTTTATATATATAAGATTAATTATCTGATGGAATTATAACTTTTTGTAGCTTATCCTATTAAAGATTTATAAATTGTGTGGTTTAAGAGGCCAAATATTAATTGTTCTTGTTTTAAATTAAGTGTCAGACACTAAAATGTTTTACATTTTTCTTATATTGTTTTGTTTACATTTACTTATAGATTAGGATATGGCTACATATCCCTGCTGTCATGCAGCATATTATACCTTTTAGAACGTATGTTATCAGGTAAGCCTATAAACTTTCTTCCCTCATTTATTAATTAAATAACTTTGTAACAGAATATAACAATTTTGTTGCTTTTGAAAAACCCTTGCATATATATCATAGGGAAGATTTTCAGTTTATACATAAGTATGTAGTAATTTCTATGTGTGTGTATGAGTTTATATTTGATATGTGTATATTGGCAAGTTATTTAATCTTGTTTTTACGTGTGAGTTTAGGAAGAATTAAATAGACTTATTGTTTTACTGAGTTCATTCAATAAGTAATTTTAAGCATTTTGTTAAGGAACAGCTTATTGAAAGTAATTTGTTTCACACGGTTTATAAGAAATCATCACAAATATTACAGGATAAATATCAGGAAAAAATATTAAGAGTATGAGAGGGTGGACTATAATTTTACATACTTGGTGGGGTGAGGCCTGAGGAGATACTCTGTTGGAAAACCATGTACACAAGTGTGAGGACCTAAGTCCATATGAAGACTAAAGACCCAGGCATGACTGCAGATATTGTAGGGGAGGTGAGAATTGGAGACTGATTCCTGGAAGTTCGCTAGCCACCTGTCCTAGCTTACTTGATGAAGTTTCAGGCAAATGAGAGACCCTTTCTCAAACAAAAATTGTTGGGCACCATAAAAATAATACCTCCAGCCTCTATATACTCAACTCATGTATACATGCGCACACACATAAATTACAGGAATGAGAGAGGTCTTTTGAAGAGGAATTGAATTTGAGTTTTATTGTTAGCCTAAGAAGGAAACCTAAAATAATGTATAGCTTAGATAAGAGCTGTGAGAGTACTAAGAATTAATTTTCTTGATTAAAAATCAGGAGTTCTTTGTACTTTTTTCTCATTCATTTTTAAAGTTTTGAAGTATTTACTCTTTTTCCTGATACATTTGGAGGTATTGCAGAATATCAGAGTATCAGGATAGCTCAGATGTGCTTAATACCTTATAAGTAAAGCAGTATGATAGGAAATGTGAACCAGCTACTCATAGGGTGTCAGGGGCATATGTTCTAAGAAAAAAAGAAAGAACATAGACTTAGAGTATGATGAAGAAGATCTTAGAAGTGGAGTGGTGTGAGCCTGTTGTGTAAGGGAGGGTGTAGTTATGATAACAGCTTCGAGTGCTCAGCAAGGGCAGATGATTCAGATCTTCGTAGGCCATTGTGAGTATTTGGGTTTTAGCAATGGTGACTCTAGTGAAGGTTTCAAGTAGATGAATAATAATTTTTTTGTTTGTTTTTCTTGTTATTGTTGTTGTTTTTTCGAGACAGGGTTTCTCTGTGGCTTTGGAGGCTGTCCTGGAACTAGCTCTTATAGACCAGGCTGGTCTCAAACTCACAGAGATCCACCTGCCTCTGCCTCCAGAGTGCTGGGATTAAAGGCGTGAGCCACCAACGCCCGGCGAATAATAATGTTTTTAAAAGACCACTTTGGCCTTTAATAAAATTCTTTTTTTAAATTCTATGGAGACTTTAGTAGAAGCTAAGGGACCAATTAAAAGTACAATACCATGTTGTAGACAGGAATTACATTAGTTATACCAAGATTATTGATGTCTATATTGAAAATATGCATATTATATGAAAATAAAATTACTAAGATTAGTAATTATGGGGCTATAAAGAAAAATAATAACATTACAGGTGTTGGAGAGATGTCTCGGTTGCTAAGAGTACCAACTGCTCATGTAGAGGACCTGGGTCCAATTTCTAGCACACGTAGTAGTTTACAGCTATCAGTAACTCTAGTTCAAGGTGTTCCAATGCTCTCTTTTAACTTCCACAGGCAACAAGCACACACACACACACACACACACACACACACGTAGGCAAAGTACACATAAATCTAATTTTAAAAAAATTAAAAGAAAAAAGTAACATTACAGATGAGTCCAATACTCACCCCTTCTTAGGTTTCTCTTTTGCTGTGGATGTCATTAACAGTGATGCAACAGACAGAAAGCATAGATGAGACTTTGTATTCCTTGTGAGACATTAATATGATGGCAAATTGAAAGCATGAGCTTATAGTTGAGAAGAAAATTATTTAGTTGTCAGCATAATGTCTGGCAAGTTTGCTTTGTGGGTACAGTGCTTGCTGCATAAGCATGTAGACTTGAGTTCAGATGTCTAGTTCAGATTATAAAAGAAGCAGAGCCAGTTTCCTTAACCATGTGTAACTCTAGTCCTAGGGGAATGGATGATACCTTCTTATAGCCTTTTCAGGCACCAGACATACAAGTGGTACTCAGACATACGTGCAGGCAAGACAAGCAGAAACACAAAATGAGGACATATTTAAATAAACAAATAATAAACAATAAAATGAAAAAATATATAAAAAATATAAAATAATAAAAAATGAATAAAAACATAAAAATAAGATAAAATGATAAAAAGTAATGTAGAGAGAAATTGAAGAAGATATCTCACATTGACCTCTGTCTTCCATCCACATGTATGTTGTATACACACACTCACATATACCACATATACTGCAGACATACACACCCCACAAAACATGAACAACAAACCCATACCCCAAATTATCAGCGTAAAAGCAGTACTTAGAAACAAGTAGAGCATACCAGGTCACTTAAAGAGAAAGCAAAGAAAGAAAATAAAGATGAGTCTGGGGTGAAGCCCTGTATCAGTTGCTTTTGCTATGTAAACAGACACCGCCCCCCCCATACCTACTGTTTTAAAGTAATAGGTGTTTATTATTTCTCATAGTTGGTAGGATAGATATTTCAACTGATTTAGACTGGCTTTGCTGAAACTGTGTGTTTGAGGGCAACTTTAATTGTTCTGTGATTTGCAGCCTAATTGGAGTTGGGAAATAGCATACTCATTCATGAAGTGCGCTAATTTGTGTCTCTTTTTTAGTGGTATGAGTGTTGTAATAGTAGAGGGGAAGCTCAGTGGCAAAGTCCAGACTTAGTAGTGTAAAAAATTAGATACCTTTTGATGGAAGGAGTAATAGACTCACATTTCAAACACTTCTTCATGTAGCAATAGGTGACATTTTTACAGATCTCAAGGTGTTGAAAGGTTGGATAACAAGAGAATGAATGCTCAGAGATGTAAGCCCTGACCTGAGAAAAACTTTAAAATCAGATGTTGGGTTTCAGAAAAAATAAAATTAAATAAAAGACATTATGTTTTGGATGTGCACCTTAACAAGGATTACCTGTGTCCCAGAAGGAAATGAGTTGTTTCTTATGAATTCAGCTGATACTCACTAAAATAGGGGCTGAAAATATGACAGATTTTAGAGAATAATAAAGCATTATGGAGGTACTGAACCCTATGAGAAATGACCTGTTTTTTTTTTGTTTTGTTTTGTTTTTTTTTTGCAATTGGCAGTTAACGTTGGACTTTCAGCAATGACATATTGTTATAGCTCATTTTTTTTTTAACTAGTAGAAATAGTTTAAATTGTAGCTAGCTAAATGGCTCAGTGGATGGAAGTACTTGAATCCTGATGCCTTGAGTTCCATCCACAGGAAGTAGTTCTTAAAGTTGTCCTCTGACCTCCATACCCGTATCATGGCACCTCCACATGCCCACACACACAATAAGTAAATATAAACATTTAAAACATAAAAGAGGAAAATTTAAGTTAAAAATAAATGTAAAGAATCCAGGGTCCTAATATATGAAATGGAGATCTGGAGCAAAGGAATGTTGATGACTTTCTATTGGGATTTTAGGGTTAGTGAGTTTTGTGTGTTTTCTGTTTTTGAATCATTCAGGTATTTATGCAAGCTCTCTGATCAGGAGTTACGACAGAGTGCAGCTCGTAACATGGCTGACTTAATGTGGAGTACAGTGAAAGAGCCATTGGATACAACACTATGCTTTGATAAAGAAAGCCTGGATCTTGCTTTTAAGTACTTTATGTCACCAACTTTGACCATGAGGTTGGCTGGATTGAGTCAGATAACAGTAAGCAATGTTTTCTTTGTTTTTGATAACTTCTTTGTTTGCTTGCTAGACAAACATAATAATGATACTATTGAAGGACTTTGTGAGGCTTAAAGCTATTTTATATGGATTATTTTGTATTGCGTTCACAAACAATTCCTGTATTTTCCTCTTTTAAAAATAAGACTACCGAGCATTAGAGAGATGGCTTAGGGATTAAGAGCATTTGCTGCCCTTGCAGAGGACCTGGGTTTGATTCCTGTTACTCATATGTAGCCTGACAACCATCTGCAACTCCAGTTCTCTTGAGTCTGGATGCCTGTTTCTGTTGGGCTGTTTACATATATGCAGGCAAAACACTCAGAAACATAAAATAAAAATAAATCTTTAAAAGTAAGAGGAAGCTTTGAATTATACTTTGTATCTGTTTGACTTCAGAGTCTCATTATTGTTACATGATATATCTTGTTTGTATTTATTTACTCATGTAGCCAGTGTCAAGGATGGTCTTGAATTCTTGCACTCAAGCACTAGCTGTCTGCTTCAGCCTGGATTATAGATGTGTACCACCACCCCACACATATGTATGTGTTGTATATGTCTATGTGTGTGAAGGTCAGAGGTTGATGTCTGTGACTTCCTTAGTTGCTCGCTCTCTCTCTCTTTGAAACAAGTTCTCTTTAATGAACCTGACATGGGTTCTACTTGGCCACTAAGCCCTGGTCATTCTTCTTGGCCACTTCTCTAGCACTGTGGTAAGCATGTGCTGTTTTACCCAGCTTTATTTTTAGGCTGGGGATCCAAACTAAGGTCCTCATGCTTGCATGGTAAGTACTACTGAGCCATTTTCCTGTCTGTCTGTTTGTCTTTCTCTTTCTCTAACTTCCTTTCCCCTTCCCCACCCCCCCCTCTGTTATGTAACCTCAGACCAACCTTGAAGTCACTATGTAGCCAAGGCTGGTTTTTTTTTATTGTTTTATAATCAATAAAAATAATTTATTTTTACATTTATAATTAAAATGCAATCACATCATTCTGCCCTTCCCTTTCTTCCCTCTAATGTATCCCATAATCCCCTTTCAATGTGATAGCCATTTTCCTTTATTATTGTCATATAGATAATATCTATCTATCCTATCTATCTATCTATCTATCTATCTATCTATCTATCTATCTATCTAAAACTATATAAATATAACTTGCTGTGACCATATTTGTTGTTTGTGTGGATGTAGTTTCAGGGCTCTTCCCTTTATATTAGAAAACCTAACAGGGCTCATCTCTTGAGAACCTAATTCTCTCTCAGCAGTCAATAGCTGCCTGTAGTTCTTAGTCTAGGGATGAGACACTGTGAGATTCTTCGATGGTTCTGGATTAGCATGTCTAATTAATTAATTATGGTCATTGCTCAGCCATTGGTTAAGCAGACATTCTATTAAAGACACAGCAAATTTCTTGGTATTCTGACTCTCACAATCTTCCCACTCCTTTTTCTGTGATGTTTCCTGAACATAGGGTACAATATTATGTTGCCAGTGTATCCAAGAGGTGGGGCTCCCCACAATACATTGATATTTGCATTGTGTACGGTTGTGGCTTCCATAAATTATTTTTAGATATTTTCACACGTGTACAACTCTCTCCCTACTTCCCTAAGCTCCCTGCCATATCCTTCTCCTCACATATCACATTTCACATTCATGACTATTCATTTTGTTTTGCTACCTATTGTGATTAGTGTTTACAGTCCATGTAACCATGGGTTTCAATCTATCTGTTGAAGTCTGGTTGGCTCACCAAGGCTGGTTTTGACCTGATCCTTTTGCACTTCTTGACTGCTGGGATTCCAGGAGTGTGCTACTGCACCTGATTTTTTTTTTTTTTTACATTTTTATATTATTGTTGTTTGTAAAAAAACATACTATGATGAATTTGACCCAAGGTTTGACTATACAACCCAGGATGGCCTAAAACTCACGATTTCCTCCTCTGCTTACTGACTTGAATTATAGGGGTGGGGACAGCTATGCCCTTCCACTTAGCATTTTAGGACAGAAAAGTAATTGGCAATAATTTTCCAGAGTTAGTGATAATAGCAGAAACAAATTTTAACTGACAGCAGTATGTTTTGTACATTATTAAGTACTGTTTAAGATGGGGGAAAATCAATTTAAAGTCTGTGTTTTTGAATATCTAGAAGACGTGGTGATAGGCGAACACTTTGCATGTTGTATGAACTATTTGTTGAAAATAGTTGACTGCTGTAGAATGGATGTGCTTTCTTAGTTTGCTGTGGTCTTCACTAGCTTTTACTTTCCATTTCTTATTTTTTGTAATGTCAGCACACTAAAGATCTAAAGTGATCTAATTTTGCCTAGGTGTTGGGTTTTCTAAGCACAGAAAATGCTTCTTAACATTTTCCCAAGTCATTTTTGCCTAGGAAGCCTAATGACCTGATTTTTCTACCTAGATTGGATTTACCTCTTTTTCCTTACTCAGCTTTATTTTCTTGGATGTGTTTAATGAAATAAAGCATAAATGTCCCTTTTGCAAAGAAATTTAGTATTTAACATGATAAAGTAATATACTCAAGTTTTTTTGTCTTACATTTTATAATTGTAATCTTATCAGTTGTGATCTATATATGTAACAAGTTTATTGTGTTTCTGACCATTTGCTAACAAGTTTTTTTTTTGTTGTTGTTAAAAAAGACAAACCTTAATTTCTTTTCTTTGATCTTAGAATCAGCTTCATACTTTCAATGATGTGTGCAATAACGAATCATTGGTATCAGACACAGAAACGTAAGTAGGAGCATTGGTTGATATAGAGTTATCCTTTTTTAAAAAACTGTAGCTCTGGCTGTTCTGGAACTCACTGTGTGGACATGTTTGGCCTCAGATCTGTCTGGCTCTGACTCGTGAATGCTGGGATTAAAGGTGTATAACACTATGTCTGGCTGAAGTATAACATATTGTTACTGTTTATATAGTAAATACAGTTGTGACTTTATTTGATTTGAAGTGTTTATTGGAAATCTCTATTGTGGCTTACATTTGTATGGAACAGACAATATGATAAAACTTCGTTTTGTTTTTTTTTTTTTAAATGCACACCTCAGTGCTGGCAAGATGCTTAGTGGTTTGAAAGTTGCTTCCAGAGGACTCAGGTTAAGTGACTCAGACTGCCACTCCTGACCTCTATGAGCAGCAGTGTACAGCAAAATAATTGTAGGGCTGGGAAAATGGCTCTGTGGGTTAAGTACTGGCCTTGTAAACTCAAAGACTGGAATTTGGATCACCACTCCACATAGAGTGCTAAATGGGCCTTGCTGGAATCCTGGGGCTGGGAAGGCAAAGACAGGGCATCCCTGGAACAATTTGAATTGGTGAGTTCTTGGTTCAATATATAAGATAGAGTGCAGTTAGGGGAAGACACTCAGCATAAACCTCTAGTCCCCACATGTGTGCATCCATATATATGCATGCATATGCACCATCCACCTGAATAGAAATGCAGCACACACAGTGTACAATGTGCCAGAAGATTGTTTGGAATGTAGCATGCACAAAGGTCATAGGTTCAATCCCTAGAACATACCTGCCTGCCTTCCACAAGGCCCAATGAAAAATAATGTTGCCATATAATCTCATTTACATAAATTATGGAGACAGAAAGTAGACTAAAAGCTGGAATGAGAATAAGGATTGACTTACTGCAAATGGATTAGCAAATGGTTTTTTTTCTGAAGTGATGCAAATGTTTATTAAAATGTGTTGAAAACATTTCATTCAAAACAGGTAAATTTTGTATGTGTAATATGTATATCTTAGGGGCTGGAGAGATGGCTCAGCGGTTAAGAGCACTGGCTATTCTTCCAGAGGTCCTGAGTTCAATTCCCAGCAACCACATGGTGGTTCATAGCCACCTTAATGAGATCTGGTGCCCTCTGCTGGCATGTAGGCAGAAGACTGTATACATAATAAATAAATAAAATCTTTTTAAAAAAATGTGTATCTTACAGTTTTGAAAAATACTCAGTTTGCTCTCCAACAGTACTAACACATTCTTTTTCTATTTGCTCAAATTTTCTCATGCTGTTTATACAATATCTTATCAGTTGGAACTATCTCTTTACCTACTACTAGTTTTTAAGACTTAAGGTAAATGTTCATTCTAAAAATGACCTACCTTTGCCCAAAACAAACAGATTTTTTCTTTTTGTTTTGCTTTTCTTGAGACAAGAGTCACTATGTAGCTTTGGGTATCCCAAAACTGATTACTATAGATCATGATGGACTCAAATATAAGGTGATGCTCCTGCTTCTACCCCTAAGTGCTAGAGTTGAGGTTTTATTTTATTTTGATGGATTTCATATATTATCAAAATTTAATCTGATAGGTCATATCTTGAGTAGAAGTACCCAGAAGTAGTTAAAATATATTAGTAGTATTGTTTTGGTGTTTTTTTCTGTGCACTCTATAATTAATTATATGCCTATGATTGTATATATACAATACAGTGAATGAAGAGGTAATATAATTGTATATATCACCTCTGCATTCATTAGTGAACACTTCATTGATATTAGGAAGAAGAAATGTAGTTTGTTCTTGGGTACAATTCTTAATGTGTTCATCTCTTAGGTAACTACTTCCTACTTTGATTAACTCATTATAGAAGTGGTATTGTGAAGTCTTTCCAAAATGCTCCAGTGCCTACTGTGGAAATTAACACCTGGGAACAAAGTCTAAGATGTGGTTGTCTTACCTGGGTAGCTGGTGTTGTTACTTTAACTTTTCAGTTAATTGTTTATAAATTCAGGGCATGTTTATTTTAGTTATGCTTTGTAGTATTGTGAATGATTTTTATATTTCCTTGTATTATATGGAGTTAAATTTAGGTTTTCTGTTGTGTATTTTTTTACACATGAGAAAATTGCTTTAATAATTATTTTTTCAATCATTTGGTCTTAGGTCCATTGCAAAGGAACTTGCTGACTGGCTTATTAGCAACAATGTAGTGGAGCATATATTTGGACCAAATTTACATATTGAGGTTTGTGGAGAATTATATTGGTTATGTAATATATAAAGGTACTTAAAAAAATAACTACACTAAGTTTTCTTTTTTTAGATTATTAAGCAGTGCCAAGTGATTTTGAATTTCTTGGCAGCAGAAGGACGATTGAGTACTCAGCATATTGACTGCATTTGGGCTGCAGCACAGGTGATACTAACATTTCATATTTACTTAACACTTTTTAAAAATGTTTTAAATGCTACTATTTATGAAAGGAAACCAAGATATGAGAAAGATGTGATAGGAACCTCTGGGTTTGGGTTGAGTTCATGTGTTATTGTGTAACTGATTTAATATAGGCTATTAGAATCATTAGAACTTAAGGAAACTGCTCAGTTTTAATAAAGAGACATTTTCCTATTATTCCCCTATGCCCCCCTCCCCACCTCGTGGTTGCCTCCCTGCCTCCTTTTCTCCCTCCCTCCCTGCCTCCTCCCTGCCTCCTTTCCTTGCTTCCAACCAGGGTCTCACTATGTAGCTCTGGATGGCCATCCACTGCCTTATTCTCCTGAGTGTTGGGATTAAACATTTTTGATGTTCTGCTATTTTTTTCCACAAATCTAAAATGTAAAAGTAAATATTAAGTATGGCTGGAGAGATGGCTCAGAGGTTAAAATTACTTGCTATTGGAGGTCTCAGGTGTTGGTTCCCAAACCCAGGTCAAGTGGCTTGCAAATGCCTGAGAAAACTTGCACGCACATGTCATACACTCGAACAGAAATCCACATGTACATATTTAAAAATAGCGAGCCAAAAGTCCAATAGCCATCTCCTTAGTTTCTACATGATACTGGTCCCAGAATCCCCCAAATACCAGAAGTATTTGTCATTTTCTTTGCCTTAGATTTTTAAGAAGCTTTTTTAATCCTCTTTGCTAAGTCAGACATACACATAGCTCACTATATATATTTTTGTTTTTTGTTATAAGTAATGCATACCAACAGACTTGTGTTTTATTTTTTATTCTCAGTTTCATTTTTCTGAAAACATACTTCTATATAAATGAGGCTACCACAGAACTAAGCTTTCCTTAGCTTCCTGAGTGTAGGGTTTATAGGCATGAGCTAACAGTTTAAACCCAGGTGTCTTTCTGTGTGTCTGCCTAATCTAATCTATCATTAAATAGTTTATAAAAGATTTCTCTTTAATTTATGTGTGTTTGTGTGTGAGCCTATATGTGTACCATGTGTGTGCAGACGTCTGTGGAGGCAAAAAACTGGTGTTGTGATGCAGTTGTGAGCGTCTGTGTTAGTGCTGGGAGCTGGACCCAAATATTCTGCAAGAGTAGTATGCACTGTTAATCAGGGAGCCATCTCTGTACCCTGGTTAATATTCTTTTTAAGACTGTGGTGTGTCATTATTTAGATGAGGTATAATTAATCAATTCCATTTATGGACATGTTTTCTCCTTGTCATTCTATTATAAAGGATACTGTGATAGTATCTGCTAGTTATTTGTTACTCATGCAAAATTTTTATATAGGATTAATTCCTCCTGAGGTAGAATTAGTATGCTAAAACATGAGCTTTTCTTGTGAATACTAATAGGGCAGAGCCACTTTTTCCTCAGCTTCCTTTGGCTACTGTCATTAAGCCTGATTTTTTTTTTTTTTTTTTTTTTGCTAATTTGATGTATGAGAAGAGATAATTAGTAATTTATTTTGAATTTATTGTATCATGAGTGAAGTTGAGCTAGTTTTTATTTTCTGGGAATATCTGCTTATATTCTTGGATGTTTATTAGTTGCTTTGTGTATCCTTTTTTAAACATTTATTTGTTTGAGGTGGGGCTCATTTGCCATGGCATGTACATGAAGTCAGGACAACTTGTGATTATTTCTATCAACTGTGTCTTGGGAATCAAACTCAGATTAGGCTTGGTGGAAGATGTCTTTTCTCACTGAATCATCTTGGTGATCCTTGGGTCATTTATTTTTTTGATAGTGTGTATGTGGTGTTCATACTCAAACCCAGTTCCTCTTGTATCTGGACAAGTGTTTGCTAAAGTGAATGTCATTTGATTTTAACTTTTTAAATAATTCATTTTTTATTACTTTAGTTATGTATATATGTGTATATCTTGGTGTGGGTGGCTGGGTGCATTGGATTGCCTGGAACTAGAGTTATAGGAGGTTGTGAGGTGTCTGACGTGGGTGCTGGGAATGGATCTTGGATCTTCTGGAAGAGCAGTGAGTGATCTTAACTTCTGAGCCATATCTTCAGCCCCTATGTATTCATTTTATTTATCTATGCCTACACAACAATGGTATTCATTTTAAAGTTTGTGATTGAATGTTTTCTGGCCTGTGACATTTGTGTTATAAGATGCTTTTATTTCTTTAAGATTAATTATTCTCAGCCGGGCGTTGGTGGATCACGCCTTTAATTCCAGTACTCGAGAGGCAGAGGCAGAGGCAGGTGGATCTTTGTGAGTTCAAGACCAGCTCGGTCTACAAGAGCTAGTTCCAGGACAGCCTCCAAAGCCACAGAGAAACCCTGTCTCGAAAAAGAAAACAAAAACAAAACAAAACAAAATTATTATTCATCTACTTGAAACCTTCACTAGAGTCACCATTGCTAAAACCCAAATACTCACAATGGCCTACGAAGATCTGAATCATCTGCCCTTGCTGAGCACTCTAAGCTGTTATCATAAAAAGATTAATTATCCTCTTGATTTTTCCTGTGTATTTTTGTTGGCATTTTATATTTTCATCTTGCGTTTGATTAAAATTTATTTTTGTTTAAGGTATCATATATGATCCAATTTTTCTTTTTTTTTCAGTTTTTTAAAATTTGAATTAGAAACAATATTGTTTTACATGACAATCCCAGTTCCCTTCTCCCTCCCATCCTCCCCTACCACCCCACCCCAACCAAAACCCTACCTATCATATATCCTTTCTTCTATTCTTCCCCAACTCAACCTTTCTGCTCCCTCATGACCTCTGCATCCTTCCTCTTCTTCCCTTCTCATTCTCCTAGCTCCCTCTCCCCTCTTCCCGTGCTCTCAATTTGCTCAAGGGATGATCCAATTTGTCTATTATTTATTTTATGTATTTCACCCAGATTCATTTGTTCAGTAACTCATCATTTCCTCACTGACATCGGTACCCATTTAATTTTGGTTGTTTTGTAAAGTTTATAGACTGCCTTACTTACTTGTTTGTATAGTCATGGTATATGTCAGGGATTGCTTACTTTATGGTCTATAGTCTGGGTCTTCTTTCACATTCACATTCTTACCTATCCCCTAACTCCCCTTGGGCTAGTGATTCTCAACCTTCTAATGCTCCACCCTTTAATATAGTTCCTCATGTTGTGGTGACTCCAGCTATAAATTTTTTTTTGTTGCTATTCATAACTGTAATTTTGCTACTGTTATGAATTGTAATATAGAAATATCTGTGTTTTTCAGTGGTCTTAGGTGACCCCTGTGAAAAGGTTGCTTGACACCCCCCCCACCCTCAAAGAGGTCTCGACCCACAGGTTGAGAACCACTGCCTTATGGTCTTACACATTAAATAACATTTTCTCTCAATATATAGACCTGGCTACCCTGGAACTGACTATGTAGACCAGGATGCCCTCAAACCTTAGAGGTCTGCCTTCCTCTGCCACCACACCTGGCTAAAATAACCTGCTTTATCTTTTTTCATCGGTTAGGTTTAAAGTCTATTGTTTGATATACTGCAGTGTAGATCCTTTCTTTTTCCATTTGCATTTGCTTTGTAATAATTTTTTGTCATTCTTTCATCTTAAAACAGTCTTTGCTTAATGGCAAGGTCTTTTTTGGAGACACAAATGGATGAATCCTGTCTTTTCATCTAATTTGCTAGTCTCTATCTTTTTTTTTTTTTTTTTTTGGTAGCCAGGCAGTGGTGGAGCTCACCTTTAATTCCAGTACACAGGAGGGCAGAGGCAGGTGGATCTCTGAGTTCGAGGCCAGCCTGGTCTACAGCCAGGGCTATACATAGAAAACCTGTCTTGAAAAAACCAAAACAACACAAGCAAAGTTTTTATATGTATGGTTGTTTTGCCTGCATGTTATGTCTGTGTGCCATCTGCATCCAGTACCTATGGAAGCCAGAAAGAGGGTATTGATCCCTGGGACTGTAGCTACAGGCAGTTGTGAGCTTCCATGTGGGTGCTGGGAATTAACTTTGAAGAGTATCCAGTCCTCTTACCACTAAGCCATCTCTCAATCGCTAGCCTGTGTCTTTTAATTTGAGAATTAAAACCTTTAATAGCTATGTTAATTAAAACCACTAGTAATTATAGTTATTATAGTGGAAGGTGTTCCTTAATTCTTTTTCTTATGTTCATTTTATAGTTTTGATGTTTTACTAATTATCATTTGACTACAGTTGCAACATTTTTTTTTTTTTTTAAGATTTATTTACTGTGTGTACAGTGTTCTGTCAGTATGTTTGTCTGCCTGCTAGAAGAGGGTATTGGATCTCATTATAGATGGCTATGAGCTACCATATGATTGCTGGGAATTGAACTCAGGTCCTCTGGAAGAGCAGCAACCAGGGCTCTTAAACTTTGAGCCATCTCTCCAGCCTGCAACATTTTTTTTTTTTTTTTTTTAAATACCTCTTATTCTCTTTGAGTCTAATTAGTTCTTTGGGGTATCCTCTTTAGAGTTGGCTTAGTGGTCATAAACGTCCTTAGACCACTTTTGTCATGGAATATTTTTCTTTCCCTATCGATTATGACTGTTTTGCTGGGGTATAGTAACCTGGGAAGGTCTTTCAAAACCTGGAAATTTGTATTTTTACGCCCTTCTAGGTCTTAGGGTTTCTGTTGGGAAAACAGTTGTTACTGTGATAAGATGGCCTTTGTGTCTTGGGTTTTTGGTCTTGTAACTCTCAATATATTTTTAAAATTAATTATACTTAATATTTCAATTATATGATATAGGGAGGTTTTTGTTTTGTTTTGCTTTTTTTTTTTTTTTCTCCTAGCCCTGTGCATTTGCTGCTGTTCTGATGCCTTTTGTACTTGGATGAACCTCCTAACATTTGGGTATTTGTCTTTTTGCTTAAAATGAAAATACTTTCTGTGCCTTTATTTTGTTTAAATGATAGTTTGTCATATATTACAATGCTGATCCTTGTCTTTTCCTTCTGTGTTCTTAATTCGTAGATCTTGTCTTTTCATTGTATCCCACAGTATTTTCTGTTCATACTTGAAAAAGCTTTTTTTCCCTACCCGAATATACTGCTTACTCTAACTTCTCTTTAATCCCTGATATTCTATCTTCCCTATAATCCATTTTGTCGAGGAGGCTTTCTAATGAGCATTTTTTAGTTTCTTTCTCCATATTTGTATCTCTTTATTGAATATAATTTTCATATCCTTTGTTGACTATTTTATTCAGTGTGTGTTCTTTTGAAAGCCATACAGGAGTTTATTCATGGCCTTTTTCATTTCTTTAAACATTTTTCAATGTTCTTTTAATTCTTTGGAATTGTCTAATTGGTTAAATTTTAGGCCATTGGTAGATTTTGGAGAAGTGTTGTGCTCCCTACCTTCTTTGAATATGCTTTGTTTCTTCGTTTCAAGTACATTTGGAGTTTATTATTCCAGTTAATGCAGATTTTAAGCCTAGGGTTAATAGAGGAAAAAATGTTCAATTAGAAAGTAAGATACCCTTGAGAACATGGGTATGGAATTCTCAACAGTTAGTTGCCTCTTTTAAACATTAGCCTTTTTTGTTTGTTTTATGTGTGTGGATTTTTTGCCGGACCGTATGTGTGTGTACCACTTACATGCCTGGTTCCCAAAGGGCCATGAGGGAGTGTCTGATGCCCTGTAACAGGAATTAGAGAAGGTTTTGAGCCACTGTGTAGGTTCTAGGAATCAAATCCAGGTTCTCTGGAAGAGCAGCCAGTACTCTTAACTGTTGAGTTATTTCTTAGCCCATATTTTTTTTAATTACTTTGACTTTTTCTGTATGGAGGTTATTAATGTATTCTAATTAATTTCAGGAGGTGGGAGTCACTTTCCCTTGGTTTTTCATGTATTTGTTTTTGGGGACTAGTTATTTGGGATTCAGTCATTTTTTTTTTGTTTGTTTGTTTTCTTTTAATTCTGTCTCTGTGGTGTATTCGAGTATATACATGCTCATTTGCTTATAGTTATGCACAAGTATGTACATGTGAAAGCCTGAGGTCCATATTAGTTAGGTGTATTCCTTACTTGCTCTCTACCTGTATTTTTGTATTTTCTGGATGCATGGTTTCTCATTTAACCTGGAGGACACTTAATCAGCTAAACTAGTCTGGCCGCAGTCCCTGGGGACTCTTGTGTCTCTTTGATGGTTTTAGGGTTACATGTGCACTACCATGCCTAGCTTTTTACATGAATGCTGGGCATGTGAATCATGGTCTCATACTTAGAATGTGTGTGCTTTATTGACTGGATTTTTTGTGAGGGTAGCAAGTGCCATCTCTGTAGCTGCCCTAATTCTTTCTTGTAACTCGTACCTATGTTTGAACCCCTGTAGTGTATTTTTATATTTCAGCTGTGGTACTTTTCAGCTCTAGGTGTTCCTTTAACTTTTTGCTTTGTAATTTCTGTATGCATGATCTTTTGTTTGTGCATTGTATTCTTGAAGAATTTTTTAAATCCCCTTTTAGAGTTGGGAAGGGCATGTATGTGGAGGTGAGAGAACAAATTGTAGATCTCTTCTCTCTCCTTACACCATGTAGGTATTGGGGATTGAGCTCGGGTTGTCAGGCTTGGCTGCAAGCATATTTAGCTGCTAATCAATCTTGCTGGCCTTCATTGCCTTTATTTGTTTATTTATTAATTTATTTTTGGCTTTTTGAGACAGACAGGGTTTCTCTGTGTTGCCTTGGAGCCTGTCCTGGAACTAGCTCTTATAGACCAGGCTGGTCTCAAACTCACAAGAGTTCTACCTGCCTCTGTCTCTCAAGTGCTGGGATTAAAGGCGTGTGCTACTACCAACCAGTCCAGAATTTTTTATATCATTTGGTTTGTTAGTAGATTATTTTGA
The DNA here is from genome assembly GCF_003668045.3 of Cricetulus griseus. Classification (NCBI taxonomy): domain Eukaryota; kingdom Metazoa; phylum Chordata; class Mammalia; order Rodentia; family Cricetidae; genus Cricetulus; species Cricetulus griseus. The sequence continues at coordinate 83,408,327 of NW_023276807.1, read as the reverse complement.
GAATAATTACTAGTGTGTTCTTTAGAAATTGTAAATAATTGTAAAAATTTTAGTAAGTGGAATAGAAGCTGCCTGAAAACATTTTGCATCTTGCATGGTTTTTAATTTTTAAAAACATTTTATGAATTATTATTGATTTATTTATTTTTTTTTTTGAGATAAGGTCTCTGTGTTACAGCCTGACTTTTCTGGAGCTGTCATTATAGAACAGACTTCCTCTGTCTGCCAAGTGCTCTGATGAAAGGCGTGCGCACCACTGCCTGACTTTTTTTTTTAATTATTTATTTTTATTTCATATGTATTTGTGTTTTATCTGTATGTATGTCTGTATGAAGGTGTCAGATTCCCTGAAATTGGAGTCACATGTAGCAATCAACAACCATGTAGGTTCTAGGGATTGAACCCCAGTCCTCTGGTAGAGCAGCCAGGTGCTGATGAGCCATCTCTCTAGCCCTCTTCTTGGTTTTAATTGCCTCTTATAGTCATTTAAAAAATATTTATTATTATGTATATAGTATTCTGTCTGCATGCATGCCTGCATGTCAGAAAAGGGCATTGGAAATCATTATAGATGACTGTGGACTGCCATGTGGGTGGTGGGTGGTGGGAATTGAACTTAGAACATCTGAAAGAGCAGCCAGTGCTCCTAACCTCAATGTTGTTAACCTGTGAGCCATCTCTCAGCCCTATAGTCATTATTTTTAGTATTCATGATCAAACCAGGGTTTCACACTCTAACATGTACTCTATCTGTGAGCTATTTCCCTAAGCCCTTTTAGATTTTTTATATTAATGATACTGGAATCTTTTTTTATATTAGACTTCTGAAAATTTAAATATTACATGCTTCCCATTTCTGACTAGAGATGTTTGTTTGCTTAAGATAAGTCAGTTCAATTTTGTTTTCAATTTTTAAAAATAGGCCCATTTATGTTATTCAGCAATTAGTCTTTTACCAATATGTAAAATTTTTGTTGACTTTACAACCTAGCTTTTTAATATGATCAATTAATTAATTTTCTCAGGGGAACTTGTTAAACTTTGTTTCCTTATTTTATAGCTGAAGCACTGTAGTCGATATATTCATGACTTATTTCCCTCACTCATCAAGAATCTGGATCCTGTACCACTTAGACATTTACTTAATCTGGTCTCAGCTCTTGAGCCAAGTGTTCATACTGAACAGGTAATGCATTGAGAATATATTCATATATTTTGTTTCCTACACATCATTTTGCTTAGTTGTTCAGATAGTTTTGATTGTAGTTTATGTACTGATTAAATTTCATTTAGAATTTTTAAAGGTGCTAAATTTCTTGTATGTCTGCCCCAGATCCTCTAACCTTAATCTTTCTCTTTTAGACACTTTACTTGGCATCCATGTTAATTAAAGCTTTGTGGAATAATGCACTTGCAGCTAAGGCCCAACTATCTAAACAGAGTTCGTTTGCATCTTTATTAAACACTAATGTGCCCATTGGAAATAAAAAAGGTTAGTCATATATATTATGATTTTAGATAACTTGTACAGGCTTATGCCTTTATTACTAAGGTGTCAAATATTTTCTGCTAGTGCAGTTTTAACACTAGTAATCTGAAAATTCAAAACACTCAAATCCTACATCTTTACTTTTGTAACTATCACCTTCTAGACATAAGTGTACTGCAGATAATATGTGAAGCTATTTTTGGCCTGAAAATGAAAGTTTTGTATAAGAAATACATGAATTATGGGGCTGGAAAGGTGGCTCAGTAGTTAAGAGCACTGGCTGCTCTCCCATATGTCCTGAATTCAATTCCCAGAAACCACATGGTGGCTCACAACCATGGGATCCAATTGCCCTCTTCTGTCATGCAGGCATATATGCAAATAAACACTTACATCCATAAAATACATAAATAAATCTTTAAAGAAGTATATGAATCAAAGATAAATTTTGTGTTTAGACTTCTAGAATTTTAGAATAAGCACAACCGAGACATATTAAAATCCTGTGCATTTTAGATAAATGATACTCAACGTGTACTCACAAGTTTTCCTTCATTTTAAGTGAAATTGGGATGGGATTCCTATTTGGAATAGGAAATAGGCTATGTATCAAATGATTAATAAAGTAGTTTTGGTTAATGTTTTTTATTTAACCTTCAAACAATGTACATTTTTTCAGAAGTTTGTAAATTTTCTCATGTTTGATTTTTTTTGTGGAAAAAGAACAAAGTGTTCTGCTAGAGGCAATCTTAAGATTAAGATATAACAGTTCTCTTTTTGGTTTTTGTATATCTTTTTTCTAACTTATTGGTTGCATGTATGTGTAATTTTGAAGGAGTATCTAAAACTTTCTGCACTTAAGCCCAGTCTTTTTACATTATATACTGTTTTTCTGTACAGACACCCACAATAATAACAGGTTTCCCTATATGTATCTTACATACATAAACAATGTCTGTGCTGCCTCAGAAAAGCTCAGTCACTTAGATGTTTCCCTCCTGTTTTTTCGTTTTCCTTCAGAAGAAGAAGAGCTGAGAAGAGCAGCTCCTTCACCTTGTAAGTTGAGCCTTAGAAATGCATGACAGTGTGACTTGGAGTTTTGGTGATCTTTGAACTCATTGGTTTTATGTAGTGTATATGTTTATGCAGTGTATGCTCAAGCCACAATTTTACCTTACCTTTTTGTTTTGTTTTCAACTCTTAAGCCTGCTTGACAGCAAACAACTATACCACTGGGCTATAGCCCCATATTTCATCTTACCAGTTTGTTTAAATCATTAGTAGCTAGATTTTATTTGAGATTATGTTTGTCTTCTTTAGAAACAACAAATTTAGAGCTTGTTATTTTTGGCTGGTTAGCATAAGCTTTGATAAGTAACTCAAGGAATCAAAGCTTGGTGTCTTATCAGATACATGCTAATTTAAATTAGAAATAAAAATTTAAAAATCTATTTTAGGGTCTCCTGCAGCAAGTCCTCAAAGTAGTGACAACAGTGATACACATCAGAGTGGAGCCAGTGACATTGAAATGGATGAGCAGCTTATTAATAGAACCAAACATGTGCAGCAGCGACTCTCTGACACAGAGGTGAGTAAATGCATTGTCTCCTGTAATAGGATTTAGAAAATCTGTGCTGTGTTTGTTCTTTGAACTGGGGACATAAATACCACTCTGGGATTTCTTTGCATAGCACTTTGGACGTCCTTTGAGGTTTATATTTATTTGTATTCAAACAAATATGGCAGGACTGCTACCAGCATATTTAATGTTTGTTTCAGTCAGCCTGGTCTGCAGAGCAAGTTCCATTTTCCGGATAGCTAGGGCTACACAGAGAAACCCTATGTTGAAAAACCAACCAACCAATCAACTAAACAAACAAACCAAAATGCTTGTTGTGGGGCATAAAGATATCTAAGAGATAAAGATACTTGCCATCAAATCTGACAAACGGAGGATCCCTGGGATCCACAGTAGAAGAGAAGCAACTCCTGCAAGCTGTCCTTGGTCTCCACATCATTCCATAGCACATGTGCATAGAATCACTCACAATAAATAAATGCAATGTTTCAAACATATTAACACACTATCTGCATGCCAGTTTTTTTTTCAGTGGTCTGGATTTTTAAATGTATTTGTTTGTAAATATAGGAATCCATGCAAGGAAGTTCTGATGAAACTGCTAACAGTGGTGAAGATGGAAGCAGTGGTCCTGGTAGCAGTAGTGGGCACAGTGATGGATCTAGCAATGAAGTCAATTCAAGCCATGCAAGCCAGTCAGCTGGCAGCCCTGGAAGTGAGGTGCAATCAGAAGACATTGCAGACATTGAAGCCCTTAAAGAAGAAGATGATGATGATGATCATGGTCACAATCCTCCCAAAAATAGTTGTGGTACAGAACTTCGAAATAGAAAGTTAGAAAATCAAGCGGGCATTTGCTTGGGGGAATCCCAAGGCACATCTGAAAGAAATGGGACAAACAGTGGAACAGGAAAGGACCTGGTTTTTAATACTGAGTCATTGCCATCTGTAGATAATCGAATACGAATGCTAGATGCCTGTGCTCACCCTGAAGACCCAGAGCATGATATTTCAGCGGAAATGAGTTCTGCTCACATAGCACAAGGTTCTCAGGAGTCTTGTATCACACGAAGCGGGGACTTCCTTGGGGAGACTATTGGGAATGAATTGTTTAATTGTCGGCAGTTTATTGGTCCACAGCACCACCACCACCACCACCACCACCACCACCATCACCACCACCACCACCACCACCACCACCACCATCATGATGGGTAAGCATGCTTGAAAATAAATGCTCTATTTGTATTTCTTGTAGTGAAATACTGTTACTACTTCTTCAATTACTATTTATTTTAGTTAAGTATTATTTAGGAGTAATATAATGCAAAAATACAAATGTAATTCTCAAATAGATAATGTTAAGCTTATTGTCATCAACTTAAAAAATGCAAAATGAAGGTCAAGAATGTGATTGCTGCTAGTGTACCTCAAGGACCTGAGTTCAATCCACAGGACTGAAAAAAGGCTCATTTTAGTTATATATTTTATTTATGCAAGTAATACCTAAAAGATCATAACCTCATTAACCAATATAAAAACTGAATGCTTTTCATTTTCTATTTAAGTATTCACTATCACATGTATGTTTTCTTTTGCAGAGCTTGGAATTAAATCCAGTGCTTTGCAAATGTTATGCAAGCATCTGATACCTAGCTATATCCTTGACTCCCCTTAGTTCATATTGCTAAAATCATAATACATCTCTATTTAAAATGGCCATTTTTCTCCTGTGTAATTGCCACATGGACATAGCAAATATTGTACTAAGTAGCATAAATTTGTATCCTCCATTCTTTTTATAGAAATTTCATGAAAGTACATGCAAGATTGCTTGTGGAAACTCAAATGTTGATGAAAAACATTGACCTTCTAATTTTAGAATACTAGTAAGGATAGCTGTGGTAAATGGTTTTTGTGTTTGTGAAATATATTTATTGTATTTAACCATAAATGATTCTGATACTTGTAGTATTAGGTAGGACTAAGTTTTTATTTTCTTATTCCTTTTTTTACTGTGTAGACCAAGCTGTCTTCAAACTCATAAGAGATCTACCTGCCTATGCTTGGAATTCCAGGCTTGTGTCACTATCCTTGTAAACCTTTTTAAAAAACTAAAACCAAACAACCAAAAAACTATCATGGCACCATGCCTGGAAACCTTTTTAATAAAAAAAACCAAAAAAACAAACTATCTTGGGCTACTGTGATTGCCACAAATGTGTAATTAGTTTTTAACTTGTCAATTATTGTCAGTATCACTTTTGGGTTGATGGTGAGACAAATGTTCTGTTTATCAGGATAAATTTTCTTAGAAAGACTTGCTATTTTACTAGATTTTCCAGAATTCAGATTAGTTAAATGAATTATATATGTATATATGTTATATTACTTCCATTTTATTCTCATCATAAAAGCATTCAAAATTTTAAGGGTCTGTTCCTTTAATTTTTGTGATGATGTATTTTTATTTTATGTACATTGGTGTTTTACTTGCATGTATGTCTGTGTGAGGGAGTTAGATCCCTTAGAACTGAGTTATAGATAGTTGTGAGCTGCCATGTGGGTGCTGGGAATTGAACCTTGGTCCTTTGAAGAACAGGCAGGGCTCTCAACTGCTGAGCCATCTCTCCAGCTCAAGGCAGTGTTTTTCTTCTTGATACAGTTGTTGTTTTGAACTAGATGATTCTTTTGTTTTGAATTCCTGTCTGAATACTTCCTGGATAGTTTGTGCTTTTGCAATATCCTCAGCTCTGTTAGTAGATGCCAGTAGCCTATCATTTGTAAAAATAACAAAAATAAAAAATGTAGACATTGTTAAATATCTCTGTGGGAGCCAAATCACCACTAATTAGAACATTTGGCTTTTACCTCGTATTATAGATGTACATATTACAAATTGTCCCTAGCAGTACTCATGATGACCATAAAGTAGATAGTGTGGGATAAAACAAAGGTGCAGTCAGTACATTTAGTTTCAAAGATTGGATTTTTTATATACTGACTCATTTAATATTAAAAACTCAAAATTGTTGATCTTAAATGTTTACCACACAAGTTTTACTAATTGAAATTTTCCTTAAGCCGTTTCTATATTCTGTAGATACGATATGAATTGTGAGGCTTTGTATTAATCCTGACCTTTTCTTTTTTTTTTTCATCATTTTGTCTCAATCTTGAAAAATATCCAGTGTGATATTACTTTAGAAATATGTGCCACTTAAACAGCTCTTTGTTAAGTTAAAGGAAATGAATTTGAGAATTGAAGTTTTTTTGTGGTACTGAGGATTAAATGCAACGTGCAGTTCATGTTGTTTGTGGTGTACTGTTGATCTATACTTTGAGTTCTCCTCAAATAATAACTTCCCTAAATTGTTGCCTTAAGTTGGAATGTTTTCTATTACCTACTATATCATTTGATAATGCACTTGCATGAGCAAATATAAAGAAAACTTATGGTTTCACATTGTAAAATTGAGTTTATGTAATAGTACATAGTGAGTATTACTAATATTAACTAAAATGGTTCTTTTTGAAATTGTTGTAATGAGGTATGTTAATATGCATATATTATAGACTATGATGGATATACATTATAAAATTAACTAGAACATATGTTGGAGTCTGTAGTTTTAGTTTATTTCTCAATATTTCATATTGTTAAAATGTTTCAACCTACCTATTCTACACATGCCACACAGCTTTATTTCTGATTGTGGAATACTTTGTACTAAATGTCATAGGAGAGATTTAAAAAAAAAAAAACAGTTTATAGCAATGCATACTATCGTACTTCTATAATCTCAGTACTCAATAAGGCTAAGGCAGGTGGATCTCTGAGTTTGAGACTAGTCTGGTCTATATAGTGATTTCCAGGATAGCCATAGCTACACAGCAAGACTGTTTTTGGAAAAACAAGTAAAACAATTGTTTATGATATTTGATTAAATTTATAGTTTCAATGGCTAGACATAGCTCAGTGGTAGAATGCTCACATAGCCTGTAATAGGATCTGGGTTTAAGTCACTAGCACCAAATGAATAAACAGATAAAAATGTGTATAATTACTAAGTTTATGGTTTTCTGTGTGTTGTAGACATATGGTTGATGATATGCTAAGTGCAGATGATGTCAGTTGCAGTAGCTCGCAGGTCAGTGCAAAATCAGAAAAAAATATGGCTGATTTTGATGGTGAAGAGTCTGGATGTGAAGAGGAACTAGTTCAGATAAATTCACATGCAGAACTAACATCTCATCTCCAACAACATCTTCCCAATTTAGCATCTATTTATCATGAACATCTTAGTCAAGGTAAGATTCTATAGTAAGTAAATATTACCTTGATCAAACCAGGACTAATTTAATTGCGTGGCTAAAAAGAATAAACTGTTAATGTTATATTTAAATGGTTTTGACAAAATAACTTAAAGAACAGCCTTTTTTTTTTTTTTGTCAACATAATAGAACCATGTATAAGTACTCTATCGTGGGAATAAATGAGGCCTTTTTGTTTATTTGTGCTACTGGGGTCTTAGAAGCAAGTGCTCCTTGTATTTTTAGCAAATATTCTGTTGAGTATATTTTCATCCAATGATGTTCAACTGAGAAAGACAATGCATATTAATGATAAGTAAAGTATATATTCTGGAAAATGTATTTAAGGTACATTTTATTTTTAGAAACTTAAGACCCACAGATAAATACAGCAGAAAAGATCATCACATAGTATGTATGATTCCATTTCTGTGAAGTGTCTAGAGTGATCAGATTTAGAAAGACAGAGGTACAGATTGCTTGGCATTAGGAAGGGTTGGGAAGATAAAAGAACACTCACTGTTCTTCATCTGGTAATGCAAATGTTTGAGAAATGGTTGATCAGATCACTCTAAATTGAATTTAAGTAATAGAACCTGACCAGATTTGAAAGAATGGAGACAAAGGTTAAAGAGTAATAGAGCTATGCCTGTAGTCCTATCACTTAAGTAGGGAATCTTAAAATTTGAGGCCAGCTTGTACTATATAGAAAGCAAGCCTCTATCTCCATACAACAAAATAATAGAAAAAGGTGATGATTGAGTAAAAGAATAAGGGAGAAAGAGGAAAAAAATAGAAGAAAAAGGGAAAATAATTTTTAGAACTGGCAATTTAAAGATATTTAACCCTTTTCTTGATAATATAGCATCAACACATACCAGTGCTAAACCAATTTAGGTTTTGGAATTATAGAGCACTTACAATATAAGCAAACCAGGTAGATTGGATTTTTCATAAAAGATCATCACCAGACTGTAGAAATAGTATTGTTGTGGTTATGTTGTTTCAAAGTAGTTTGAGACCAGGAGAATGAATTTGATGCCATGTTTATCAAATTGTTACTATTCCTTTTTTTTTTTTTCCCCCCCGAATTTGGTTGTTTGAGTTTTTCTGTGTAGCTTTGGAGGCTGTCCTGGAACTACCTCTTACACACCAAGCTGGTCTCAAACTCAAGAGATCCGCCTGCCTCTGCCTCCCAAGTGCTGGGATTAAAGGCATGTGCCACCAACGCCTGGCTACTTACTTCCCTTTTAATTAGCTAGTGTTTTACACACATTTTTTAAATATATGAAGTTAGATTTTAATGCTCCAAACTCATGTTAACAAAAGTTTTAGTATTCTAATGAACCCCTCACACACATTGAGACAAATAGTTAAATTTGCAGATGGCATACAGCTTATATTCTCAGGTTGTCAGAAGGTTGATGTAGGATGATTTCCATAGCTGAATAATCTGAAGTCAACTTGAACAGTATAGTTAAAACACTTCCTCCAAAACAACAAAAAACTTAGACAAAAGATTTGAAATGATTATAGTATATAGTATATATTATATCCTAAATGAGTTACATACTAGAATGGATAAATTTCAGGACTGACATTAAAAATGTACAACGGGGACTGGAGAGATGGCTCAGTGGTTAAGATCACTGACTTGTCTTCCATAGGACCTAGATTCTATTGCTAACACTCATGGGGTGTTCACAAATGTCTGACAACTCCAATTTCAGGGGATATGGCTCCCTGCTACGCACGCACGCACGCACGCACGCACGAACGCACGCCCGCAGGCACGCAAAACACCAATGTTCATAACATCAAAATAAATCCTAAAAAAAATTAAAAGAATGTACAACAGTAGGAAGTGACTTTGGAGAACTGTTTTATTAAGAAGTCTCATTTGTTATATTAGAATCTTTTGATTAAGTTGGCTGTTGAAGTAAATCATCCAATATATTGTTTTAAAAATGATTTTTATGTGTGTGGGTTTTTGCCAGCATGTATGTCTATGCACAATGTGCAAGCGCTGCCATTAGAGGCCAGAAGATTTTATCATACTGGACTGGAGTTAACAAAACATTTGTGAATCACCTGTGGGTGCTGGCAATCAAATCTGGTTCCTTTGGAAAAACAGCCAGTGCTCTTTTCCCTGTCTTTCTTTTTGCCTGGGATGGTGGGGGTAGGAGATCACAGGATATTACCGGGTAACTTGCTGACCTGGAATTCACAGAGATCCCATGTGCCTCTGCTTCTGAGTGCTGGAATTAAAGGTACATACACAATATACTACTTTGCTCAACCTTTTCCTCATTTTTAAAAAGAAAAAGCAAAACAAAATAAGAAACAGGTGTTCTTGTGGTATGGTGGAGTATCCTTTGGTTATATGTCCAGGAGTTGTATAGGTAGGTCTTGGGGTAGATCAATTCCCACTTTTCTGAGAAACTGCCATATTGATGTCCAAAGTGGCTGTCTAAGTTTGCATTCCCACCAGCAATGGAGGAGTGTTCACCGTGTTTCAGATCCTTTGCTGCATGAGCTGTCATTGTGTTTTTGATCTTAGCCATTCTGACAGGTGTAAAATGGTATCTCAGTCATTTTGATTTGCATTTTCCTATGGCTAAGGATGTTGGGCATTTTTTTATGTATTCTTAGTCATTTGAGACTCCTGTTGAGAATTCTCTGTTTAGATCTATCCCCCATGTTTTACTTGGATTATTTGGTTTGTTGATGTCTGGTTCCTTGAGTCCTTTATATATTTTGGAAATTAGCCCTCATTCTGATGTGGTATTAGTGAAAATCTTTTCCCATTCTGTAGGCTGCTGTTTTGTGCTATCAACAGTGTCCTTTGCCATAAAGAAACTTTTCAGTTTCATGAGATCCTGTATGTTAATTGTTTATCTTAGTGCCTTTGCGATTGGTGATCTGTTCAGGAAATTGTCTCATGTGCCAGTTCATTCAAGGTGATTCCCCACTTTCTCTTATAATAGGTTCAATGTTTCTGGTTTTATGTTGAGGTGTTTGATCCACTTGGACTTGAGTTTTATTAAGGGTAATAGATGTGAATCTTATTTGTGGAACTCCTGACTGTGGGAGCAGGGGCTATCTCTGACTCTTGTTCTGGCCTTTGGGACCCTTACCCTCATAATGAGTTGCCTCATCAAGCATTCAACTTGATATGCCATGTTTGGCTGATAACCCATCAGAAGCTGGCCCATATGTTAATAGAAATGGAGGAGGGATAGATGGGGGAAAGAGAGGGGAGGTGACATGGGAGGGACTGGGAGAAGAGCAAGGGGGTATACAGTGATTGGGCCACAAAAATTAGATAGATAGATAGATAGATAGATAGATAGATAGATAGATAGATAGATAGACAAAAATTAGATAGATAGAAAGAACACCCCCCCCCCCAAAAAAAAAACCCAAAACTAAGGACTTTAAATGATTGTACCTAAGGTCATCTACCAGAATGTCCATTGATTAAGGTCTTATTTCAGATAAGTTATATACTTCATAAGAGTCCAGGTATTGATACATTTCTTTTGATATGATATATTTGTGTCTATTAAAAAGGTAGAGACAATAGAAATAAAACTATTATTTCACTTTAGCCTTAATTATAAACAGACCTATAGATGTTCATTCATTAATGAAATAATTATGCTAATACTTTTTATCATCTCAGTTTATTCTTTACTTGGATTTGGTAATTTACAAATTGTTAATATCTGATTACACTAAGCTGCCTTCCTCTATAATTGTGTTATCTTCTGTCCTTTTAGGACCCGCAGTCCATAAGCATCAGTTCAACAGTAATGCTGTGACAGACATTAATTTGGATAATGTCTGCAAGAAAGGAAACACTTTATTATGGGATATAGTGCAAGATGATGATGCAGTAAGTTGTATAATAAATTCAAAAGATACAAAAATTATAGCAAAATACAATCAAGTTAAGCAATAACTATATATATTTTTTGTAGGTTAATCTTTCTGAAGGATTAATAAATGAGGCAGAGAAACTTCTTTGTTCCTTGGTTTGTTGGTTTACAGATAGGCAGATTCGAATGAGATTCATTGAAGGCTGCCTTGAGAATTTAGGAAACAACAGGTAAAAAAGATTTATAATTTTTTCTTGTTGAGTAAGAGTTTTTTCTGTGCCCTTGTGCAGAGTGGGTGTGCTGTTTTCATAGTATTAAATGTGTACAAACAGTCATCTCTCAGCTGTTGTGATTTCCATGTTCTGTTTAGGGACATTTTTCTTAAAAGGCAACACTTTATCTCTCAGTGGTAGTTCTTTTTTTATTGAGCACACAGATCAGCTCCTCATTAACGTAAACAAAAAATAGTAATACTCTCTCTTTCTTTTTTGGGGGGAGGTTTCAAGACAAGGTTTCTCTGTGGCTTTGGAGACTGTCCTGGAGCTAGCTCATGTAGACCAGGCTGGTCTCAAACTCACAGAGATCCGCCTGCCTCTGCCTCCGGAGTGCTGAGATTAAAGGTGTGTGCCACCACCGCCCGGCAATGCTCCCTCTTTTTTAATGATTAGAGTGTATTTATTTTCTAAATAATTGGATTTATCCATAACTTTCCTTTATACTGGCAACACAGTTGTGGATTTTTGTTCAAATTTCGTTTAAATGTTCTTGAACTTTCTCATGTATATAAAGAGGTTAAATAAGAGGTGAAATTAACTTAATCTAAAATGCAAACATTTAAAAACAATTTAAGGGGCTGGAGAGATGGCTCAGAGGTTAAGAGCACCAACTGCTCTTCTAAAGGTCCTGAGTTCAATTCCCAGCACCCACATGGTGGCTCACAACCATCCATTATGAGATCTGGTGCCCTGTTCTGGTGTGCAGATATACATAGAAGCAGAATGTTGTATACATAATAAATAAATAAAATCCAAAAAAAGAAAAAAAAACAATTCAAGGAGATGAGGCTTTTTTTTTGTCTCAACTTCTATTTATAGTATATATATAAAGTATGTAAAGTTTTTATATGTTATTCATAATTTAGTAGAATAGATTTTTAGAAAGTAGTAAGTAGGGCACTGATGGTGCATGCCTTTAATCCCAACTCTTGTTAGACAGAGGTAGGCAGATCTCTGAGTTCAAGGCCAGCCTGGTCTATAGAGAGTGAGTGCCAGGACAGCCAAAGCTACACAGAGAAACCCTATCTCCAAAAAAAAAAAAAAAAATAGAAGTAGAAAATAGTATTTATGGTCATTCCCACCTATAATCCCAGATCTTGTGAGGGTAAGACAGAATGTTTGTGAATTTGAGGCCAGTGTCAACTATATAGTGAGACCTTGTTTCTGTCGGGGTGAAGAGTGAGACCAGAAAAGAGATCTACCCTCTGACAGGAAGTTCGAGTTTCTATGACATCTGGCAATAAACCAGTCAAGATGAACTGCTCTGGATAGTGGTTTCTTATGTAGCAGAACATCTTCCTTGTTGCAGTCTTTTGAGCATCAGCTCTCTGCACAAGGTTTATCTGGAAATAATGGGCCAGTGGATAAAAAGGCTGCTGCCAAGACTACAAAGCTGAGTTTGTTCCTTTTTATCAACATAGGGGAAGAAGAGAACAGACTTTAGAAAAGTTACCCTCCGGCCTCCACACTTCTTGTGGCACTTGAGTCAGTCTCTCTCTCTCTCTCTCTCTCTCTCTCTCTCCTCTCTCTCTCTCTCTCTCTCTCTCTCTCTTTCTGTCTCCCTCTCTGCCTCTGTCTCCCTCCCTCCCTCCTTCCCTTCCTCCCTCCCTCCCTCTTATACACACAAGTTTTTTTGAGAAATTTTATTATTGCTGTTTTATGTGTATTAGTGGTTTTCCTGTTTTTACCATGCCTAGTGTCTGTAGAGGCCAGAAGTGGGTGTAGGATCCCCTGGAATTGGAGTCACACGTGGTTCTGAGCTATCATTTGAGTGCTAGGAATCATACTCAGGTCCTGTGGAAGAGCATCTAGAGTTTTTAACCACCGAGCTTTCTCTCCAGCCATTCTTTCTCTTATTTAAAAACAATTGTTCAAATTTTATTCTATAAACATTTTATAAATTTGCTTTTGTGATTTATCATGATACTGTTCTCTGTCCTTTGTAGTTTCTCATTGATTTTACTTTTGTAACGATAAGTGAAATTGGTATGTTCTGTTTTAGGTAAATTTTTAGGAAAAATAAACCATTAATGGGGCCTGGATATGTACAATGATAGAATATATACCTAGCATGTGCAAGGCCTGTTCTATTACCAGCCATGTGCACGAGCGCGCGCGCACACGCGCACACACACACGCGCACACGCACACACACACACGATCCAATGGGTAAAAGCATATGTTGCCAAGCTTGAAGCTCCTGGACCTGCATTGTGCTTACACCTCTTACAGTTTATCCATCGATGTCCATATATATACCTTGATTCAAATGTGCGTGCACACATGCTGCCAGATAGATAGGCATATGATAAATATGTAAAAACTAGTTATTCTTCATGAAGTTTGATAGAGAATTATTTGATAATGATTCTAGATTTTAAACTGTAGATATAGCCTAGGTGATAGAGTGCTTGCTTACTTTGTACAAACCTAGATTTAATGCCCAGCACATATACCAGGACTAGTGGCTCATAGGTCATTACTCAGGTCATTAGGTTTGTTCGATAAGTATTTTTTTTTTTCTTTTTGAGCCATTTTATTGGGAAACATGTTTTGACTTAGATGTTTTAAATACTCAAAATATCCACTTAGTTCTTAGATGTCATTAGACATTATATTCATTGCTCTTTGGTTTCTATCAGTGTAGTGTATTTCTCTTTCATTCTATTTAATAGTTTTCTTTTTTAGTTTTTTATGTCTTTTTTCTGCCTTCACCCTTCAAACTTTTAAGTGACATAATATTTTTATATTTCTTGAAAATCTTTCCTTGAAGTTCTTTGGCTCATTTTAAAAGCAACTATATCTGGGCAGTAGTGTTGCACGCCTTTAATTCCAGCACCTGGGAGGCAGAGACAGATGAATGTCTGAGTTCAAGGCCAGTCTGGTCCACAGACCCAAGTTCCAGGACAGCTAGGGTTACACAGAGAAACTCTGTCTTGACCCGCCCCCCCCAAAAAAATAGCCACTATGTATTTAGTATCTGCCTTTGTATAGTTTTTAACATAGAAAGGATGTTGCACAGAAATATCCCACCTTCCTTTATTACACACACACTGGACTGTACCCAGGACCTTACAGATATTATAGATTTTAGAAAATAGTGTATTATTGAGATAGCCATTGAGCTATCTCCTCAGCACCTTTCTTTAGATTTCCTTTCATGCTTTTCTTTGGAATATGAAGTGCATTTTTTGTTTTCTTTTAGAAATGCAGTGTATGAAGCAGTGGTAATCAGTTTTTATATTGATAATATAATTGGGAAAAGTGATATTAAGTATCAAAGATTATTTTAAAGAAAAAAAAAAGTACTTTAAAAGGCTCTTACACCTTGGATTTAAACCCAGATACTTTTAATTTGTTTAGTTCGGGTTTTTGGTTGTTTTGGGATAGGTTCTCTCTGTGTGTCCTTTAGTGGGACTGGCATTGAATTCACAACTCCCTGAGTCCTGGATTAAAGTCATGCATTAACCACACCTGCTTCTTACATTATTTTAACTTGAAGTTTTCGTAGAAATATAAATAGACATTAGAAACAAAATTATTTTTGTAAGGCTATATTTCTAGTTAAAGTACATTAAGACTTTTACACTTAAAGATTCTCAAGGACTAGATTTCTGTGACAGTCTAGAGTTACTTGTTTTACTCTGTGAAAATGTGCTTTTACTCTTTCAGATCAGTAGTGATTTCTCTTCGTCTTCTTCCAAAACTGTTTGGTACTTTTCAGCAGTTTGGTAGCAGTTATGATACACATTGGATTACAATGTAAGTGAACAAAAGATACAAAATATTTTTAAAGGTTTTTTTGAAAGTTATATTATGCTTTTTAGTAGATTTTGCTGTGCCTAAGGGGAAAAAAAATTGGGTTTCTTATTTTAAATATTTTGCTACCCTTTTCTGTCTTTTAACCATCTGGATTTTATTTATTTATTTATTTATTTATTTATTTATTTATTTATTTATTCATAAACTTCTTTTCTTTGTTGTTGAGAACAGTACTGTAGCATTTGATGCTCTTAACCCTAGGGAGAAGGTTTTTATTATAGTGACCATTGCAGAGAACTCCTGAAAAAGATCTGCAATAAAATATATGCTCACATTATCTTATTTTTTCCTATCACTAGACTATGATACAAAACCACCTTACAATGATAATCTTAACATTACCTTATTCCCTTGTACTTATGGAGAAGTTATGATTGATGAATGTTAAAATAATTGTTTCAAGGGTAGTACCTGATAGGAAAAAGAGTGCTTATGCTTAGCTGTTACCAGTTACTCAGCAGTTGGTGTCTTATGTATCTCTTACACTTTCTAATCTCTGAAGTTGTTTTGTTTGATTTGTATATTGTTTTTGATTTTGAGGCAATCTCACTTTGTTGCCCTACTTCACTTGGTGCTTGCTCTGTAGTCGTCCATAGTGAGTTCATGAGATGGTCTCCAAAACAAAGCAAAACCAAATGAATGTTTTTGTTTCTTCACAGGTGTTGAATTTTTAAATTAAAACACTAATTGTGGGGCCTAGAGCAATGGCCCAACAGTTAAAGAACACAGGCTCCTTTTCTGGGCTTTGATTCTCAGCATCCTTGCGGCAACTTCCCAGGGAAGCTGACAGCCTTATCTGCATTCTTTTTGGCACTGCATGCAAGTGGTGCACAGTTGAACACTTAAAAAACAAATCCATAAACATGAAAAATAAAGTAATAATAAATTAAAATTTTTTTACCTTAAAATTATTTAATATAATTTTATGGGTATTTTGCCTGCATTTATGTTTATGTATCATATGGGTCTAGTGCCTGTGGAGGCTAGAAGAAGGTATCTTATCCCCAGGGATTGAATTAATAGATTGTGGTAACTTGCTATGTGGGCGCTGGAAATTGAACCTGGGGTTCTCTCGGACAGCAGCCAGTGTTCTTTACCATCAGGACATCTCTCCAGCCACACTCCCCTCCCCCTCCAAAAAAAAAAAAACCAAAGAAAAAAATTATGGTCTTTAAATGTTTTTGGAACAGGACCTTATTGTACAGCTTTGGCTAGCATGGAACTTGCTGAGTAGGCCAGGCTGGCCTTGAATTCATATCGATACACCTGCCCCCCATGTGCTTGGACTAAAGAAGTTATGCTATTAGCTGGGCACCTAGACTCATATGTTTAATCCCAACAGTTTGAGGCCAGCCTGATCTGCAGAACAAGTTCCAGGACATCCAGGTCTACAAAGAGAAAACAGTCAAATCAAAACAAAAACTTATACATTTCAAGATTTCTTACACTGTCTCCTTTTAAGATATATTTTTTGTTTTCTGGTTCTTTCCCTTTTCCAATTATTATTTTCTTCTAATTGGGCCAGGTGGGCAGAAAAAGAACTGAACATGATGAAGCTTTTCTTTGACAATCTGGTGTATTACATTCAAGGTATAAGAGAAGGAAGACAAAAGCATGCGTTGTAAGTACTGTCTCCAGTAGGTTAAATGATTTCTTGTTCACTGACAGATAATTTTCTGCTTTCCTTTGTTTCATGTATATGTAAGAAGTATAACAATTTATTTAAAATTGTAAGAGAAAATAAAAAACATGTTACAAGATTTTCATGATGTTACTCCCATAATTCATAGGAAGGTTGTTTAACTTGGGACCTGTTTAACTATTACTACTGAAATTAATTGAAAGTCATTGTTGTTAGTTAAACGTAAACATTCACCATTTCTAATGTAGTAATACTTTTATTTTAATCCTTGTAAATATATTTTTAAGTTATTTATCTTACTTTATATGTTTGCATGTTTTGCCTTCATGTGCATGCATATGATTTGTGTGAATCACTTTCATGCCTGGTGTCCACAGAGGTCAGAAGTGGGCATAGGAGTCCCTGAAACTGGAGTTACAGATGGTTGTGAATTATTCCGTATACATGCTAGGAATTGATTCCAGGTCCTATGTGGAAGGTTAAGTCAATACTCTTTTTTTGTTTTGTTTTTGTTTTTGTTTTTCCGAGACAGGGTTTCTCTGGAGCCTATCCTGTCAATCCCTCTAGAGACCAGGCTGGCCTCGAACTCACGGAGATCCGCCTGCCTCTGCCTCCTGAGTGCTGGGATTAAAGGCGTGCGCCACAAAAGCCCAGCAAGTCAATACTCTTAACCACTGAGGCATCTATCTCTAGCCGTAAAGATCTTGTCTAAAAAACATAGGTGGGTGGGGTGATTGATGAATATGCCCTTTATTGTCATCTGTCCTCTTATAACTGTATGCATGGTTTGCACACATCATTCCCTTCTCCTTACACTTGTATACAATAATCAATAAGAGAATTAAGTGCTAACCTTTAACAGATATACATCAGCCCATTTGAGGAAGACAGTTTCATTTTACAAATGAGAGCACTAAAGGTAGGAAACAATAGATAACTTATCCAAGGCCACACATGTAGTGAAAAGTGGAGCTAGTGTTTATGTCTAAGCCATGTGTCTAGCAGTTATAATCTTTATTCTTTACATTTTAAGTAGGATTTTGTTGACTTGGAACTCACTATGGAGCCTGATTTGACGGTAATTTTAGAATACTCCCTTAGTGGTGAAATCTCACCAAGCTAGAACTCTTTGTGTTAAGAGCTACATATTGCCATCAGTATATTCATTCATATTAAAAGTAGAGCAGTATTATGTGGATATAATCTGTTTAGTGTACATCCTCTGTTTATTTCAGACTGTAATAATACTCATTTTTTAAAGCATGCTGATCTTATGAATTTAGTTTGTTTTTTACCCATCATGGGGATTATAATATAGAAATGTTGAAGTTTGGCCAAGGAAAAACTGTTGGATAGGAAAGAGAATTCATTTCTTACAAGAAAATGTTAGAAAATTTCTTGAGACCTGGGGCTCCTTAGATAAAAGACTTAGCTAGACTATTTTGGTATTAAAACTCCACAGAGAGTGGTTTTACTTGCTTACTTTTTATTTGTTATATATGTGCTTGTTGTGTGTGTGTGTGTGTGTGTGTGTGTGTGTGTGTGTGTGTGTGTATCTAAAAATTTTTTTAAAGGCTTAAAAAAAGCTAACTTTGGAAATAAACTTTAATATATCCTGAAAATTTTCATGAACTTATTAATGCATATAGTTACATAATTAATACAATGGAGCATTGTAAACTGTATAGGATTTCTGTTTTTTTGGTGTATGCTATGATTAGGAACATTAAATATCTTCTTAAAAGATGTAGGATTTTTTTTTTTATTACCTGGAGTTAGGAATGTTTTTAGTACTTCAGTAGTATTTTTAGAAAGTGTTTTGCCATATAATGATTTTTCTGAGCATTTTTATTTTATATTTTGTAATTTTGGGGGGAGCAGAAATGGTATTGGATAGGTAGTGTGTTAGTGGGGGACATGGGAGAAGGGGAGGAAGAGGGAATGGGGAATGACATGTAAAATCTTGTTTCTAATTCAAATAAAAATAATTAAAAAAATAAAAAGATGTAGGATCTTGTTTGTTGTGGTAGCCTAGACCTGTAATCCCAGGGCTTGGCATATTGAAGCAGGATGTTTCCCTTGAGTTCAAGACCATTCTTCATCTACAGTATAAAGACTTCTACAGAATGAAGACTCTGTTTCAGGGGGGGGGGGGAAACATGAAAAAAGAAGAAATGGGGTCTTCTGTTAATTATTTGAATGGTTCTTTGTAGGTACAGCCATAGTGCCGAAGTTCAAGTTCGACTTCAGTTCCTAACTTGTGTGTTTTCAACTCTGGGATCACCTGATCATTTCAGTAAGATTTTAATTTCGCTTACATTTATTTGTGTGCTTGTACATGCATGTACCTATTAAGGGTTCATGAGGCGATCATAGCACAACTTGAAGGAATTGGTTCTCTTTTATCAGAGACCCTAAGGTCTGGCCTTAAGGCTTTTGCTCGAGGTTCAGAAAGAGATGCCACAATACTTGTAGGCTCTAAATCTGAAGGCAATGGAAAATGAATCTTCTCACACATCCTTTCTGTTCATGTGCTCTTTTCTGCTCTAATAATCTTGTCCTGCTTCTAACTTCTTCATGTTTGTTTTTCTCCTTCATTTTCCAACATACTTGTTTTTCCTACATTCTTACCTTTCTATGTTTGTGTTAATTTCTGCCAGATTCTTTATCCAGACATTTCCTCTCTAGGCTCTTCTTCCCAAAACACTTTTCTAAGAAGTTTGAAGCAAAGGATAAGAATTACAGAGTTAATTTTTCATTGGTCAGGAGCACTTTTCTAAGCTAAGAGATATAAGCAGAGCCATAGCATGGGAACATAAGGTCCCGTGTCCATAGGAACAGAACTTCGACCAGACAAGGAAGGCACAGTGCCCAATGACAACTTTAAGACACAGATCTATTGTTAGTAGACTGTCAAGTGAAGAATAGGAATGCTTTAAGGTTAATGTGAGTTTAGCTTGGGACAGCACTTTCCTATCTGCTGGCAGAGAGAACTGCCAGGACACTTGTTTTCGTTCTCTCTCTCTCTCTCTCTCTCTCTCTCTCTCTCTCTCTCTCTCTCTCTCTCTCTTTCTCTCTCTCTCTCCTCTCTCTCTTCTCTTTCTCATGTCACCGTGTCATAGTAGTTTCATCTGTTAAACAGTATTTTTCATATGCTTTAGTTAATATAGCCAAATAGATAGTTAATTTGCTAGCTTGAAATGTGTCACCATCACTTGTTTTTTGAAGTCCTAACTGTGTATTTCTCTTCCTGGTTTAAATCTATAATTTGTTCACATTTAGGCTATAGGAAGTTCACCTAACATTGGGATACCAACAGATTTCAAAAGTAAAACATCTTTTTTTTGTTTTTTTAAGATTTTATTTATTTATTATGCATACAACATACTACTTCCATGTGTATCTGCACACCTGAAGAGGGCAACAGATCTCTTAACGGATGGTTGTGAGCCACCATGTGGTTGCTGGGAATTGAACTCAGGACCTCTGACCTCTGGAAGAGCAGTCATTGTTCTTAACCTCTGAGCCATCTGTCCAGCCCAAGTAAAACATCTTTTTATAGCATATTTGTTTTGTTTTATTGGGTCATGTACCCACTATGACTATAAACAAAAGGAAAATATAAAATCATCTTAGATGAAGAAAGGAAATAAAATAATTATGATCCGTATAGATAATATCTGGTAACTGCCGAGTTTTGTGTTTATTTTGTACAGTGTAGCTTCTCTACAAAAACTTTAGTTACTGTGTAGATAAAACCACCACCAGGAAAAACCTCAAAACCAACCACTCCACCCAGAGGATAATAGTATTATAAATATAGTGTAGTCATGTTTAATTATGCTGGGTACATTAATAAGAACAATTTTAAAAAGTTATAAAAAATAACAAGATTATTGCTTATTGAATGTTTTATTGAGTCAGCAGATTTTTAACAATTCTAGTTATGTAATTTTCCAAAATTAATAATATTTTGTGGAATCTTTTAACTTTATTATCTTGTTCTTTTTAATAATCTAAGTTGTTTAGCAACATATACTAAACATTACGTATAGTTTATGTTATCTCTTAATCTCAAGATTTTTTTTTGTCTGTTTTTCTGTCCATCCATCCATCCTGTTTGTTTTAGTTTTTTTCTTTTTTTTCTTTTTTTTTTTTTTTTGTTGTTTGTTTTAGTTTTCAAGACAAGGTTTCTCTGTGCGTAGCCCTAGCTGTCCTGAAACTTGCTCTGTAGACCGGACTTGTTCAGACTCACAGAACTCCTCCTGCCTGTGCCTCCTGAGTGCTAGCATTAAAGGCATACACTACCCACACGTGGCTCTGTGTGTTTGTGTGTGACTACCACCTGGCTCATTGGTGTGTTTGTGTGTGTATGTACATGCCACTACCACTTGGGTCATTGGGCTGGGGGTGGGGGGAGGAAGAGGGAGAGGTGGAGGGAGGAGAGCAGGAGCACGAGTGAGCACTGGAATTAGAGGCAGGTATGAACTGTCCAGTGTTGATGGTTAGAACTGAACTATGTTCTCTAAGAGCAGCAAACACTCTTCACCACTTAACCATCATGTTGGCTCTAAGCAACATATGTTCTTAGAAAATCATCTAATCTAAAACACCATGTGTTATTTTTGAGGCAGGGTCTCACTGTATGGCTCTGGTTGTCCTAAATTGCTTGTATAGCATTTATTGGCTTTGAACTTAAAATTCTTCTGTATTATGGCCTAAGTGCTAAAATTAAAGTTTACAGAAGACAAAACCTTTCAGAGTATATTGATACTTAGGTGAATATTTTCTGGTATTGTGGAAATGCATTTGATTTCTTAGTTATTATTGGGGGGGGGGGGATTGGTCATTCTTGTACTTTCATATCTCCCCAGACTGTAGGAAACCACAATAGTCTTTAGAATGAACTCATTAAGTTAAATATCCTTTGAATTGTCTGGGTTTTTTTTTTGTTGTTGTTGTTGTTTTTGTTTTGTGTGTGTGTGTATGTGTGTGTTTGTTTTGATTTTGTTTTGTTTTGGTTCTTTTTGGATGCTGGTTGTTGTTTTACTTTGGTTTTTAAATTCATTCTCAGACTTGTGATTGCCTGGAATGTTTTCTGTTTCATTCTACAGAGTTTTATATTTGGTTTTTCATTGTTATATTTGGGAGTCTTTTGATTTTGGGGTCAGAGTACTATATGTCACCTGAATCTCATGAAGTGAATTCTTTGTATTTCTTTTTTTCCTGCACATTTGCTTTGTTCTTCATAAAAATAGTGGCTGTGATCCTGTATCTCCCATGGACAGCCTTTGGATATACTTTCTACTCTGTAATCCTCATCTTTAGAATTGAATCCTCAAAATTTCTGTGATTGCTTGTCTCCAGGTAAGACAGGTAATCCTGTCCATAAAATAGAAGAATTTTAAGTTCAAAGCCAATTATTACCATAATTCTCTGAGGTAGTCACATTTTACCAATCAGATAATCCTTTAGACCTATTTTGGTGTTGCTGAAGATTTGAACCATCATGCCTGAACTCATCATGCACTAATGAGCTATATCCCAAGCCATACAACAGTTTTTCACTTGTGTTTTTAATTATGTAAGATTATACATGTGTAATATTTTGTTTTATTTCTTTTTTAATTATGTGTATGTTAAATATGTCCATTTGTGGGTATATAAATCCATGTTTCAGTAGCCCTAGAAGCCAGAGGTATCCTCTGTAGGTATAGGTGTTTGTAAGCCAATTAATGTGGATTCTGTGTCCTTTGGAAGAGTAAGGAATGGTTCTTAAACTGCTGAGTCATGTCTCTAACTCTGATATTTCTACTTTAATAGCAAAAGTTAGAGTTTCTTTTAAAATACTTTTTATGAAATGCTGTCAGCTATTCAGGCAGTGGTAACACTCAACATTAATTCCAGCCCTCTGGTGGCAGAAGTAGGTGGATCTCAAGGCCAGTCTGGTCTACAGTGTGAACTCCTGGACAGCTAGGGTTACACAAAGAAACCCTGTCTAGAAAAACCAAAACCAAAATATTGTCAGCTAGCTCCTTTATATACAAATTTGGCTGCTTTTAATATAATGAATTAGGACCAAAATGTTTTATCTAATCCTGATTCAAATTTCCACACAGAAAACCATAAGGAATTAGCACTGAGCTAATAGTTAAAGCATTTGTATTTTAAGGAAAACAGACTATATATACACGTTGTCCAAAAGGAAGTGTATAGTTACTTTTTATCTAATTTATAGAAACACAAGCCAGATGTGGTAAGTCAGCAATATTTCATCACTTGGAAAGTACAGGCAGGTGGAATACAAGTTGTAGGCAGAAGTGAGCTATATAGCAGTATCCTATTTCACACCTCCCCTCTGAAATTAATGAAGCACAAAATTTATTATTTTTGTTTAGGGCTAAGTTTAGAGCAAGTCGACATTTTATGGCATTGTTTAGTAGAAGATTCTGAGTGCTATGATGATGCACTTCATTGGTTTTTAAATCAAGTTCGAAGTAAAGATCAACATGCAATGGGAATGGAAACCTATAAACATCTTTTCCTGGAGAAGGTAATTGTATATCTTAGAAGTTTATTTGTATAATTTCCTATATGTATTTTAGTGTCTTGAAGTATGACTTCTGTAATGTTCTTTGTCTTTCTCTTCCTCTCTTCTATATAGCTTTTAAATTTAACAAATGGGTTAGTTTTTGGTGATTCTTATACAAGTTTTCTGGTTCAGATTTACCTGACATGTTATCTTTTAACTAAATGTAAATTTAGTTTGTTCCTAAATATAATTAATCTATTATTTATTCAATATTTTAGAACAATTAAAATAATGTGTAAGAATGGCACTAATTGTAAATATTGGCCTTTGGGTATTTATTTATTTACAGCTTTGTTATTTTAGAAACAATCTTATTTTACATATCAGTCCTCCCATTCCCTTTCCCTCTCTTCCTCCCTTCCCCCTCCCTCCCTTCCTTCCATATCCCGACTAACCCCCCCAACCCACCTTCACTCACTCCCCAAAGATAGTGAGGCCCTCCATGGGTGGGGGCTGTCATAGTCCTTCAC
Organism: Cricetulus griseus; assembly: GCF_003668045.3. NCBI lineage: Eukaryota > Metazoa > Chordata > Mammalia > Rodentia > Cricetidae > Cricetulus > Cricetulus griseus. The sequence goes on along the minus strand of NW_023276807.1, from coordinate 83,384,263 downwards.
ATCATTTGGGGGAGGGTCTAGGCCCTCTTTCATGTATCTGGGCTGCAATAGTATCCCTCCATAGGGAATGGGCTCCCAAAGTCCACTTGAGCCAGGGATAAACACTGGCTCCACTGTTAGAATTGGGTATTTATTTTTGAAAGTCATAGTCAGTTTGAAGTGTGTGCCCATAACAACAAGTATAAGACTTAAGTCCATGAGTCTTCTTGAGTTGAGTTTCAATAATTTCAGTCTGTCTTTTGGCTAAGTATCAGCTAATACCCACATTTGTTAGATACTTGGGAAGGCCTTATAAGAAGTATAGTGGTGATAGTAACATCCTTGTTTCTGTCCACCATAACCAGACGTTGCAGGTAGTCACTTTTATACAAACTATAACATTCACATCAGTGATGGTTAAAGCTGCTTTGTGTTGGCTGTGGTTGTACATGCCTTTAATCTTAATATGTGAGAGTTGGGGGAAAGAGGATCAGCATTTTTTTTTCTTTCCCATTTTCTTAATGCTTTTTTTTTTTCTTTTCTTTTTTTAAATTAACAAAGTTCCCTGGAAATTCATAATGTCTTGTGTTACAATATAATGAAAGAGTTTTAGGGCAAAGTACAAATAGAATTTATCCTTGGTTTTGTCCTTCAATACAAACTACATTTACCTCAATTTCTTATAAATGTATATGGTCATAGTATCTAATAAATGACAAAATGTCTTTATTTCCCCTGATTTGGGTGTGTGTGTGTGTGTGTGTGTGTGTGTGTGTTTATAATTGAAGTGTTCATCAGTCAGGTGCAGCTAATTGAAGCACATGTCTCTTCAGGCTTTGCATGAATAGAATTTTATTAAATTATTTAAATGATCAAATTATTGTCAGATCTTTTCTGATAATTTTCTTCCTATATTGTCTTTAGTAAAATCAGTAATCTAATAAAATAGAATCTGTTAATATTTTTTTCTTTAAGATGCCTCAGCTAAAACCTGAAACAATCAGCATGACTGGCTTAAACCTGTTTCAGCATCTGTGTAACTTGGCTCGATTGGCTACCAGTGCCTATGATGGCGGCTCACACTCTGAGGTAAGACTTAATGTTCTATCAGATCAGGTTGTGAGATGCTTCTTGTCTTTAAATTAGATTACCAAGTTAACTTTCTATAAACTTTCACTTTGTTATAAAGTTTCATTTTATTTCAAGTATCTTACCCCCACCCCCACCCCCACCCCCGGCAGGGTTTCTCTGTGTAGCCTGGGCTGTCTTGGAACTTGTTGTGTAGACCAGACTAGCCTGAAACTCACAGAGATCTGATTGTCTCTGCCTCCTGAGTGCGGGGATTAACAGTGTGCACCACTGCTGCCTGTTATTTCAAGCTTTAAATGTTTCATATTTTGACTTTTAAATCAATTTTGGTATTGTGGTTTTTGTTTTACTTGCCAAAGAAAACTATGCTTTTGCCTCATAAAAGTCTTGTTACTTGCTCTATGATTTGTTTAGAAGGAGGGTTACCTGTTCTGTAATTCTCTTTGCAGATCTTGGAAAACATAATTAAATATTTTATGAAAGACTTAATTTGTGTGAAATGACTTTTAGTAACATTTATTTATTTGTATGTGGAAGTCAGAGCTTACAGCAGTCAACCTGCTCTTCTCCATATGTATCCTGCTCTCTATGTCAGTCCACCAGATTTGGCAACAAGCACTTCTTTGCACTGAGCCATTTCACTGGCTCTGAAGTCCAATATGTATGTCATTTGCTATAGCTACATTTTTGCTCCTTTATTTAGCAGTATATGCTAATATGTAATATATATGTAATTTATAGTGACTGCTTCTGAAATAATCCACAGAAATCAGTAATTATGATTAGCTAATTGACTGCCCACTCCTACAAATTTTTAGTCTCATCTTTGTTCCCCTTCCCCAGACTGCAATGTATTTGGATGATTGTCCCTATATTCTTCTAAAATAAATGTTAGTTAAAGGTCTTCCTTGTCAGACATTCGTTTAGTCAACTAAAATTACCCTTTTATTTTTGGAGTATTATTTGCAGTTAAGTTTGTTTTATATCAGGAGGAGAAAATTGTTATTAATCTGTATTATAAAAAGTAATTTTAGAGCTGGTGATATAGCTTAGTTTGTAGAATGGTCTGCCAGCAGTCACAAATCCCTGGGTTTCAGTACCAGTGCCACATAAACCAAGCAAGGAAAGTAGTGTACATCTATAATTTCAAGATTTGGGAAGTAGAAAAAGGAGGGGCAGGAGTTCAGATTTATTCTTGGCTACATAGTGAGTTCTAGATCATCCTGGGTTACATGAAATGTTTCTTCCAAAGTAATTATTTTACTTGTTATCTACTGTGTTCTTTGCAATCTTCCTACTACTGTTTTTTCATGATGTGGGACTTTGTAAAAGGATTTATTTATTCATGTACATTTGTGCTCTTCTCTTGCACACAAGAAGAGGGCATCAGATCCCATTACAGATGGTTGTGAGTTACCATGTGGGTGCTGGGATTAAACTCAGGACCTCTGGAAGGGCAACCCTTAACCACTGAGCCATTTCTCCAGGCTGTGGGGCTTGTTTTGTTAGTGTTTCTAATGTTTTAATCTTAACACTAGTGTTATTATGTTTCTATTTAATAATTTCAAGGTATCTGACAGTCTTGATTTGCCTAATTAATAACTAGGTTCTGCTAGCTGATACTTAGGCTCTACAGTCATCCATTGGAAGATCATCTTTTTTCACTCTGTCCACATTTGAGAGCTTTCACTTCAGCTGTTTCTGTGCAGCATCTAGCAGAAACATTTCTTTTGTTATCCCATAGTTAACATCAGTAATTTGAATAAGAACTTGGTTACTGTGTCCACTAAATTATGACTGTCAGCATGACAGTGGTAGCTTTTTCAGTGTAACTTCAAGGAAAAGCATTGGAGTATTGTGCAAATTATTATAATTTCTTGATTTTATTCCTTTGTGGCATGTTTTTTTTTATTTTTTACTTTTTTAAATAATGTCATTAAATTCATTTTATATGCATTGATGTTGAATGTGTCAGATCCCCTGAAAGTGGAGTTACAGAGTTATGAGCTGCTATGTGGGTGCTGAGAATTGAACCCACGTCCTCTGGAAGAGCAGCAGTGCTCTTAATTGCTGAGCTATCTCCAATTATATAAAACATGATAGGGCTGAAGTTTTCATAGTATATAATTTATTAAGCATCATATTGTTTTTGTGCTTTATAAATAAAAACAATTGGCTTTAAAATTTCTTCATTATCTGAGGAAGTTTGTAAACTTTTGTTGATGATGATGATTATATTTTATAATGTCCAATTACTATAAATTGCCTTCTTAATACTTTATAAAGTATTAAAGTTTAATGTTTAATTTCATATTTGATATTTTACTCTAATAATCTGCCACTTAACATACAAAACCTAAAAATGTCTTATTTTTAATCCTTAGCTGTGTGGTATGGACCAGTTTTGGGGCATTGCATTAAGAGCACAATCAGGTGATGTCAGTCGAGCAGCTATTCAATATATTAACTCCTACTACATTAATGGTAAGTAATTTCAAAATACTGTTCAAAAAGTAAAATTCATTTTTTTTTTTAAATTTCAAGATTTCTCTTTTTGTTTCTTTAAAATTTGGGGGGGGGCACTTTTATTTTATGTGTATGTGTGTGTGTCTGAATGTGGTATATGTGCAGTGCCACAGACCATAACAGGGTGTCAGAATTCCTGGAACTGTAGTTACAGATGGTTCATGTGGGTGCTGGGAATTGAACCTGAGTCCCCTGGAAGATCAGCAGTGACCTTAATTGCTGAGCCATCTCTCCAGCCTGTATTTCTTTTTCTGAAACTCAGTTTTGCTATGTATCCATAATTGGCTTTGAAGTCTCAATTCTTCTGCCTCAGTTTCCTGAGTCCTGGACTAACAGGAAACCCCCAGTTCTGATAAGTACTTTTTTATGTGAGGAAATTTGATTAAGCTTCAGTTTGATTCATTTTCTTTAATACAGGTAAATAGAAATGTAAAAGTATAATGCATATATGTCTGAGTTTCAGGTAAAACGGGTTTGGAAAAGGAGCAAGAATTTATTAGCAAGTGCATGGAAAGTCTTATGATAGCTTCCAGCAGTCTTGAACAGGAATCACACTCAAGTCTGACAGTTATAGAGAGAGGACTGCTTATGCTGAAGACACATCTGGAAGCATTTAGGAGAAGGTAATTTTGTTACACTATATTACAGAATGAATTGCAGTATTTTTATTGTTAACATGTCTAAAGGTATTCTTAATGTTTTTATCCTGGGCATAATTTACCCAAACTAAATGGGTTGTAATGGAAATTGTTGCTATAGAAACTGATGTATCATTTTGCCATTGAGGCTCAGCTTTTATGCATGAATAAGAAGCTGACACAATTCTGTTTCTACAGAGGTGTTAATTATGACTAAAAAGACAGGAACACCAACACTGAGACAAGTTACACTACAACTCTTCCCAACAACATCATATAATCTTTCATATTTTATCAAGTTGAATCATTTGTTTCATTTGCTGTTTTTTTTTCTTCCTGGACTAGGAGAGAGTATTTTAATTTTGAATTTCCATTTACCATGGAAACATGACCAAAACTTTCTGTGTTAATGAATATCTGTATAATTAATTTAGACATACCCTGTGTAATACAGAAATAAAGCAAATTAACATTTATGAATATACCAACCGAAATGAAAGGTGAGTAGATAGTTTTAATTACAAAATTCTGTTTGTTAAAAGTCATTTAACAATGAGTATTAATGTAGAAGTACTAAGAACTGTGTTGAAAATTTGTTAAAATAACTTGTTTCAACTTCAGGTCTTAGTTTTGACATTTATAAAATAATGTACAATTTATATTTTTGACATTTTATTGAACTGGTAGGAAATACTGAGTGAGAAAGATGATCCTACACATTTTTTATAATATGTGTACATGATTTCAAACATTTGTTTAGTGCAAGTTTCTTTTATAATTATAGTTTTAGAAATTTATTTTAATTCCTGTGTTTTTAAAGAATGTGTAAGAGAACTTTTGAATTTTTGTGTAGAAACATTGGAGCCTCAGAACCTTTACCACCTTAGAAAAAGAAAAATTAAGCAAATGTGGTAGTCTTATTCAAATTCATTAAAAAGTCATTACAAACTTGTATAACTCAAACATTACATTAAAATATTATATATGGGGGGGCAAAGTCCTTTAATTGCTCTGTTTTATATTAGGCTTGCTTTAAATGATATACTAGTTTACTTGTAAGAATTTTGTGCTGTGAAGAGCAGCAAACTGGCATGTTATGCCAAATCCTTAGGTCTTGAATATTGTAGTTTCAACAGTACTTATTTTCATTTCCAAAGGTTCAGCAGTACCTTTCATGAGTTTATGGACTTCAGGCCCTAACTCCATAAAGTCTTCTCATAGATACTAGTATTGTCCTACTGTGGAGAAGTGGGCTGTATCTTTCATGTGTATCTTGATTTATTTTATGCTAAAATTAATATTGCTGTTAAATTCTATAATATCTCTACTAGTAAACCGTGAATTATAAAATTGATTTAAAAAAATGCAAAGTAGTACCTGAAAAGTTATGTATTACCTAACAAATCTCATCTTGTCTTCCTGTTTATCAAGTGCTCCATTTGCTTAGTATTGCAAATCTAAATTATTTATCATGTAGATGATTTGAAATACCTTGTACAGTAGTGAATAATAGTAATATCTTAAGAATTTACCTTTTAGAGAAAGGTTTAATCTCAGCAGTGAATTTCATTCAAAAGTGATATTGTTTCTTAGGAGCCGTAAGTAATATCTGGAAACATTTTTGTTATTATACCTTTGGGGCAGAAGGTTGAATTGACTTTGACTGAATAGAGACCAACGATGCTGGTAAACACTTCAGGGTGTATATGATTGCCTGCCTAATGACTCCAAGAGCAATTTAAATTATTGAGCTCAAAATGTCAGTGGAAGCAAGATGGAAAAACTAAAACTTGAAAAATTCAATTACTCTTTTGTTCAGTCATAGACCTGGATATTGTTTCACTTGTAGGGAATAAGTTAATTTCTATCCTTTTATTTCAGAACTCCCAATTAATCTTAAGCATTCATTCATTCGGTTATTTAAAATCAAGAACCTGACTCTTCCACAACTGAAAATGAATTAGAGAATTTTCAAGAATTTAGTATGTGTCATGCTAGATGCCTGTGGGTGTTGGGGAAAGAGTCTTTTTATGAATTTGTTTCATTTTATATGCATGGATGTTTTACCTGCATGTATGTATGTGTACCTGGTGCCTGCCAAGGTTCAAGGATGCCATAAGAGAGTGTTAGATCCACTGGAATTACGGACAGTTATGAGCCACTATGTGGTTACTGAAAATTGAACATCATTGCCTCCTCAAGAGAACATCATTCTAGTCACTAATATTAGGCTTTTAATCAATAAAATTTAATCTCATATTCTGTTAAACTGATTTAGATTGTTTGAATATATTACATCTGAAGAGTACTTTTGTAAAATATGTTTTCTCGGAATTTTTTTAAACCTTTTCTTCTTCTAAATGTAAAAATGGTAACTTAATGCTTCATTATTAGATTAATGTTGAGTTCTATTTTACTTTCCTCCTGTTTCTCCTCCTATTCCCTTTAAATAAATAACTTTATATAATAGGATTTTCTCTTTCAGAAGTTTTTCTGCAAGTCTGTTTTAATTAGGAATTCTTAGCTGTCTTTGATGTTCAGTTCACTATGTTGAATGTATAGTTGGTATAACCTGTTATGGACTTTTCCATCTTGTCAGATATTAAAAACTTCTGTAACATTAAAGTGTTCTAAATGGTCTCCTCTGTGTATGTGTTTTTGTGTTGTTTTAGATTTGCATATCATCTGAGACAGTGGCAAATTGAGGGCACTGGTATTAGTAGTCATTTGAAAGCACTGAGTGACAAACAGTCTTTGCCTCTAAGGGTTGTATGTCAGCCTGCTGGACTTCCTGACAAGGTAGTTAACAGGGTTTAATTCCCAAATTTGGTAACATTTCTCTTTTCAAATCATTGATTGTTGTTTTGGGGTCTGGCAGTTTGTAATTTTTAATTGGCTGCATCTTACATTTCAGATGACTATTGAAATGTATCCTAGTGACCAGGTAGCAGATCTTAGGGCTGAAGTAACTCATTGGTATGAAAACTTACAGAAAGAACAAATAAATCAGCAAGCTCAGCTTCAGGAGTTTGGTCAAAGCAGCAGAAAAGGAGAGTTTCCTGGTAAGTTAAACACTTGACATGTTCAATACAGTTTATGCTTTATTGTTTAGCAACTGTCTTGGTCCATCTTGTGTTGCTTTAACAGCTCTTAAATTAAAGGGTGTTTTATTGTTGGTGTTTTTGATTTCTTATTTTTTGCATCATTTGTTTAAATTTTGAAATGGGATCTTAACTCTGGAGTCCAGGTTGACCTAGAACACACTGTTATGCCCAAAACTGGACTCAGACTCTCAGGAATCCTCCTGCCAGGGCTTCCAAAGTGCTGGGACTACAGGTGTGAGCTATCACATTTGCCCAGACAGTTTATAAGCAGCTGAAGTTTGTTTCTCACTGTCCTGAAAAGTGTAAGATCAAGGTTCCAGAATCTGTTAAGGGCTGCTTTCTTTACAATGCCTTCTTCTCTTGCATTGTGGAAAGTGGAAGGTCACAATCAAGCTTTTAAAGGTCTTAATAGCCACTTCCCTGCTCTTGGTATCATTTGTGTTAGGTGTCATTAGAACAGTGGTTGGGCTTTTCATTGCAAACATCATTTGTTTCTCAGAGGATTCTTTTTAGGCTTTCTAAAAATAAACTTTTATTCATTTTTTTATTGTGTGTGTGGTTTGTGCATTGCACAGAGCGCATGTGGCAGTGCAGAGACAAGTCGTAGGAGTCAGTTGTACTATGTGTATTGCAGGAGTCAAACACAGGCCATCAGTCTGGCTTTGGTGCATTTGTGTACGAAGATTTCTTAATGATCTCTCTCTAGGCTTTTTGATATAACCATAAAAATGATTTGGGAATTGATGTGATAAAATCTTGTAATTGTTGACCTTAGATGTCCATTTACTGCTAATTTTTGCTTTTCAATAAATCTTTTCATGTAGAAGTTTTGGATTAGGAATGATTTATTAGTATAGGATACATGTGTTGTAAATATTGGAAAATTCTGAAATCTAAAACACTTTTGGATATCAATACTGTTCTGTGTACCTTTAGGTAAGGAATTCCAAACTAATTAAATTTAGCCAAGGGATTCTTTGTTTGTACAGAATACTGATGCATATTTAAAACAAAGACCAGAAAGCTCATTCTTAGATTAACTGTGTTTTAAGTCCAAAAGATTTGACTGCAATATGTTTAAGATGAATTCATTTGTATCTCCCAAGTGTAAGATCTTGGGTCAGTGAGATGGCTTAGTGGGTGAAAGTGCTTATTGCCAAACCTGAAAATCCTGTGTTTGATTACTGGGGCCACATGGTGGAAAGAGAGCAACACCAGTTCTGAAAAATTATCTTCTGACTTCTACATGCATGTGCCATGGAATATTTGCTTCTTTACACACACACACACACACACAGACACACACACACACAGAGTCTAGGAAGAAATTTAAAATATCAATCTTGAAAAAGATTTCCTAACATATTTAATCCAATCACTAAAGAAACAAAGGCAGGATCTCCATAAGTTCAAGGTCAGCTTGGTCTACTCCGCAAGTTCCAGGATAGCCAGATCTACAGAGAGAAACCTTTTTGCAGCCCAGATACAGCAAGGAGGGCCTAGGCCCTCTGTCCTCCCCCAAATAATATGACAGGCTTTGAAGGTTCTTGGTAGAGGGCCTCACTATCCCTGGGGAGGAGTGGGGGGGTAGGTTGGAGGGGGGAACATGGGAGGAGGGGAGGGTGAGGGAATGGGAGGGATGTATATGTAAGTATGAGTAATTAAAAATAATAAAACCTTAAAAAAACAAATAAAAAAGAAACCTTATTTTAAAAAGTTTTTAAGATCTAGAGTTAACAATAGATGATAAGTGAAGATAATAGATGTGTTCAAGTCTCCCTCTTAGCTTGGCTTCCTTATTAACTAACTTCCTTCTGAGACATGGTCAACTGGTTTCATAGATACCTTTTAAAAAATACCAGTTATAAATGTGAGTACATACATACATACATACATACATACATACATACATACATACATATGTGAATCAATGGGAACAACATGTTTAGGTCATCTTAGAAAATGTTTCATATTAGTATATGCTGAAAGTTACCATGTTCTTTTTGAGATATAGAGTTTTTTGCAGGACAGAACCTTGATTATTTGATGTCTTTTTCAGTAATAAAAGCTTAAGTTGTTTCCAGCCATTGTTCCTTCCTCCCTCTTTTATCTCTTACTGGTGACTAGACATAGGCCTTGTGCATGATCACTCTGTTACCAAGTATACCTCAGTTCTTTTAAACTTTTATTTTTTGACATGGGATTTTACCTACCAACTTACTCAGGGTGGCCTAGAAATTGAGGTCTGCTTGCTTTCCTTTTTCATATAACTGGAGTTATAGGTGTGTGGTGCCACACTCAGATTCAATTGTTTGGTTGTTGTACATAGTGTCACAGAGACTACCCTTGTGTGTACTGTACTTCATGTATTTTGAGTAAGTATGATGATACTGAATTTCTAGTCCTGGAATTATCTGCTTTACTTATGGTAAAGCCCTCGGAAGGCAGAAGCAGGCGGATTTCTGTGAGTTCGAGACCAGCCTGGTCTACAAGAACTAGTTCCAGGACAGCCTCCAAAGCCACAGAGAAACCCTGTCTCGGAAAACATAAAGAAAAAAAAAAAAAAAAAAAAAAAGTGTTACACATAGAGCCTGGAGAAATGGCTCACTAGATAAAGGCCTACCACACAAGTATAAGGTCCTGAGTTTGGATTGCTGGAACTATGTAAAAGCCAAGCACTAGCAGCCTGACTATAATCCCAGCCCTAGGGAAAAAGGTAGACATCCCTCCTCCTAGAAGCAGATCTTACAGAAAGGAGAATTCTACATTCAGGGAGAGACCCTGTCTCTAAAAATAATGTAGAGAGTATGAGAAGAAGACACCCAAAGTAGACCTGTGTCCTCAACAGCCCCACGAACACTCATGTAGGAGTGAATGCACCACATACACATTTCAATGAGTAATACCTAAAGAACGTGTAAAATTAATGATAGTATAGAAACCCGTGTTGCCCAGATTAAGAACAAGAACCATCTTGATGCTCCTTTTTTTTTTTTTTTTTTTTTTTAATCCCTCTCTGATAAAAGGCTTTCCAGTGCTTCTGAACACTGGCTTGCCTTATGGACTTGTTACACTGGATACTTCCTGTGGTCCTGTCTTCAGCTTATATATTAAACGTTTTTGTTTGTTTGTAACTTGCATTGTTTCTTTTTAGAGTCTCATTATATAGCCTTGGTATTCATTATGTAGACCAGACTGGCCTCAGACTCAGTGAGATCTAGCCTCCCCAGTGTGTATCACAGGCTGGGCAAAGTGCTGAGTAGGGCAGCACACACCTTTATCCCATCACTTGGGAGGAAGAGGTAGGTTTGTCTCTTGAGTTTAAGTTCATCCTGATCTACAGACCTTGCCTACATAGTGAAACACTGTCTCAAAACAAGAAAAGCTCATGGAACCTAGTAACTGAAGTATAAATTGTGAGGTAGATGGAGGTGGTGGGAACTGAAGTCAAGGGAAAGCAGCAAAAGACTCTTAGGCATTCCTAAAATAAATTTCCTGTACTGAATTTATTGAATAAGCTCCTTGGTCTTTTAAATACTAGTTTATTGGATAAACTGAGAGCTCTTGAGTAGTTTTTTCTCCATATAAACATTTAGGTTTTAATTTTATAATGTTATAAGAGTAAGTGTTCAGTTGAACAACATGCTGGTTTCTTGTGTACCTAATACATTAAGGAATCTGATTTTTCTGTTTTTAGTCCTGAGGGAAATGCAGTAAGTTCCAAATGTTGTCTTTTCATATTTACAACTCAGGAGTTATATTGAAGTTTAATAAACAGTGGGTTTATTGCTGCATTGTATTGTTGTTAGCAAATTGCATTAACAGTTTATTTCCCTTTTATGTTGTTTTTAAGGCAGCCTCATGGGGCCTGTTAGGATGATCTCATCTGGACATGAATTAACAACAGACTATGATGAAAAAGCACTTCATGAGCTTGGTTTTAAAGATATGCAGGTATGTACATAAATTGTGGTTTGAGTTTTAGTTATCTCTTGTCTCTTAAAGTTAATAATTGAATAGTTGGAGGAAGTCTAGTTAAATACTTCTTACTACTGTGCATTTAAATTTTAAATGGAATTATATGTTACCTCAGTTTTATTGTTTTATTAAATATATTTTTTCCTACTTCTTTTATTATTTTGTCTATCTTTCTTTTTTGCTTTTTAGATGGTATTTGTATCTTTGGGTGCACCAAGGAGAGAACGAAAAGGAGAAGGTGTTCAACTGCCTGCATCTTGCCTCCCACCACCTCAAAAGGACAACATTCCGATGCTTTTGCTATTACAAGAACCTCATTTAACCACTCTCTTTGATTTACTAGAAATGCTTGCTTCATTTAAACCACCGTCAGGAAAAGTGGCCGTGGATGACAGTGAGGTGATGATCAGATTTCTTTCGCATATTTTTTGTTTAGAAATAATTTTCTAATCTCTTAACGTTAAAGCCTAGCCTAGGAGCCATTTTTTGTTTGTTTTCTTTTGTTTTTGGAGACAGGGTTTCTCTGGGTATTCCTAGCTGTCTTAAAAGTCACTTTGTAGACCAGACTGCCCTTGAACTCACAGAGATCTGGCTGCCTCTGTCTCCCAAGTGCTGGGTTTAAGGTGTGCACTACCTTCACCCAACCTAAGTAATTTTTGTTTGTTTGGTTTTTTAATTTGCTTGAACCATTTTTGTTGATTGACTATTTAAGTGCTTAATATGACCTAGGCATATTACAATAAAAGTATTGTTTACAAAGATGATCAAAATAGGCAATTTGAGCCTCCATTGAATCACCTGTAGAAGACAGCTGACATGCCTCATAAGTATATTAACAAGTAAATATTTTCAGATAAAATAGGTTTTAAGGATGAAATCTGCCGTGCATTTAATTTTAAGGGGAGCATAAGTGGAAGAAAACAACTTGTATGTTGTTTGGTTTGGTATTGTTTCTATGAGACCATCTGAAATATGAATTAAGAGGTTGAGAAAGAACCAGTTATGGAGATTAGAACTGATCTGGATATAGCAATCTCATCATTTTTATTTTTGAAGCAGGCCGAAGGCTCGGGTATTCTGAGAAATGTGGATTCTGGCTGGGACTCAGGTGCTCTTTCTCAGAGGAACTTCTTAGGATGGCTTCTGAAAACCACTGCTGGGAGCTGCTGCTGTGGTGGTCTCTGCCAGCGGCCACTCAATGCTCCAGCCTGTGAAGTTTAAATTTTTATTTCTTCTGATCTGTCTTGATAAAATGGTTGTTCTTGTTTATGCAGAGTTTAAAATGTGAAGAACTTCATCTTCATGCAGAAAATCTGTCAAGGCGTGTGTGGGAGTTACTGATGCTTCTTCCTACATGTCCAAACATGTTGATGGCATTCCAGAATATTTCAGATGAACAGGTGAGCTCACAAAGTCTTTGTACTCCCTTGTTTGATGTTTCTCTGCATATATAAGGGGAGGGCAGAAGTCATTGTTGGATTTCTTTGTCAGCCCATGTGCTCCAACCTCCTGATCTCTCTGACTTGTCACTGAACTTGTAACTTGATTAGGCTAAGTTGACCCTTAAGTCAAATGTATCCTCCTCTATTTCTTGCCCTGCTAGGGTAGTAGTACAGACATGTGATAGCTATACCCAGCTTTTTCAAAGGGTGTTTGGGATCCATACTTAAATCTTTATGCTTGTGTGGAAAGTACATTACTAACTCAGCCATCTAACCAACTCCTCTTTTGCTAATTTAATAGGAAAAAAGGTGTCAGCTTACATATCCATTTTTTTTTAATGTTACACAACATTAAATAAAATACGAAGGGTCTTTTGTTATCTTGTCTTTAGAAAAATGGGGATTGGCCTTTTTAAAAAAGATTTTATTTTCAATGTGTATGCGTATTTTGCCTACATGTATGTCTGTGCACCATTTGTTTGCCTGGAGTCTGCAGAAACCAGAGAAGGGTGAGGGATCCACTGAGACTGGTGTGATGGATGGCTTTGAGCTGCCATTTGAGCGCCAGGAGTTGAAACCAGAGTCCTCTACAAGAACAATGAGTTCTCTTAACCACTGAGCCATCTCTTCAGCCCTGGATTTGCTGTTTGTTAATGAGGCTTTAAAAATCATTTTGAATATTTGTTTTGACAACAAAAGTAGTAAAGTTTAGATAAATATAATGTGATGAAGTGACATCCACCAGACCTTTTTTAGATTGTTATACAAATCATATGACATAATTGGGAAAACACAGCAGACATTTAATATATGTTTGACAGTTTTATGAGTATCACTCATAGAAGTGATACTGGATTTCATTGTAAGAATGCCTTTACAATGAAAGATTACTTTAAAAAAAGATTTATAGACTAGTGGTGGCGGCACATGCCTTTAATTCCAGCACTTGGGAGGCAGATACAGGCAGATTTCTGTAAGTTCCAGGCAAGTCTGGTCTACCGAGCCAGTTCTAGGATAGCTAGAGCTGCACAGAGAAACCCTCTCTCCAAAAACAACAAAAGAAAGGTTTATGTTATTACTTTCAATGATTTATTCTTGTGTGGGGGCGTGTGCACTTGAATAAAAGTGCCTGTTAAAGCAAAAGAAGATGTTGGATCCCCAGGAGCTGGAGTTACAGGTGGTTGATAGCCATCCTACATTATTTCTGGGAACCAAACTCAGATACAGAGCAGTATGTATTCTTACACTTGGTCATGTGTCCATCCTCAACATTACTCCCCCCACTCCCAACCCCCATCTTTGGAGACAGAGATGTAATATGTAGCTTTGACTGGCATGGAACTCATCAGAGATCTGCCTTCCTCTGCCACGTGCTGAGATAAAAGGTGAGCACCACTATACCTGCCCTAAGGTTGCTTTTAAAAGCTTTAGCACAAGGGGTTTCTGTAGTGAAGATCTACTATAAGACTGATGTAATGAATGCAAAATCAAATGGCTTATTGTATGTGCCACTTATTATCTGATTTGTTCCACTTTTATGTAAGTTCAGAACATCTGACATCTCAAATTGCTTGAATTTAAACGGATTAGCTCTAGAATATGGTTATTGATCACTTCAGTAATAACATTTCAAAGATACATGTCATGCAAGCTACATTAGTTCATATATTCAGAGTAGAAACAGCAGTGTTCTAATTTAAATCTTTTTCTATGCTTGTTTTAAATAATTTTTCATCTTTTAATAGTAATGAATAGTTGTGCTTTTAACATGCTATTAGTACCATTTCTGATACTTGTCTTATATTTAAATGTTTTAAAATATTTGTATTTTGTACTAATGTTTATACTAATGTTCATTTTTGTGAGTTTTAGGAAGTTGTCTTGATAAACCATTTTTCTTTTTGTAATTTTAGAGCAACGATGGACTTAACTGGAAAGAACTTCTCAAAATTAAAAGTGCTCATAAGTTGTTATATGCTCTTGAAATTATTGAAGCACTAGGAAAACCTAACAGAAGAATAAGGAGAGAGTCAACGGTAATTACCATTCCATTGCTCTCAGTAAAGGCCGAGTTACTCCAGCAGAATTCTAAATACTATTTTTTTCTAGAGTAAGTTTTTCTTCTGAAATCTCCCTTATTTATGTTTTTGCCTTCCCTACAGGGAAGTTACAGCGATCTTTATCCAGATTCTGATGATTCAAGTGAAGATCAAGTGGAAAATAGTAAAAATTCTTGGAGTTGCAAGGTTTGAGCATAATTGTTTTGGAAAAGATTTAGAAAAAGTGCTTTTCAGGTTCCATAAGTCAGTATTTTAAAGTTATTTTTCAAGATTTCTTTTCTTTTATGTTTTTGAGTTTGGCCTGCATATATGTGTGTGTACCACTTGCATGCAAAGCTTGTGGAAACTAATTGACAGCCTCACTAAGGGGCTACACTGAAAAAACATGATTCCTCTCCCAAATTATTTTTATTTGTAGACAGCCATTTCTATTAAACACAGATTTTTATAAATGCTTACTACTAACTCAACAGAACAGATTGTCATCATTCTGTATAGCTGATTTTCCTTTATCACTACCTTCACAATTGCTTACAGTTTGTTGCTGCTGGTGGACTTCAACAGTTACTTGAAATATTTAATTCTGCAATTCTAGAGCCAAAAGAGCAGGAATCATGGACTGTGGTAAGTAAAGGTATTTTTTCAGGTAATTACATTTGTTGTCTTATTTCATTTACTTCTGTTTCATTGGCAAAGTAGATTACTATACACTTAATTGCAACAAAGTTGATTAAGACATATAGTAGAAAGTAAAAGTTATGATAGATAATGGATTAAAATTATATAACTGAATGAAGCAAAAGTTTAAAGTTATTTTTGGTTTGGGAAGATGGCTTTGTAGCTAAAAAAAATTGCCATGCAAGCCTGATGAACTGTTACTGAATTACTGGAATCTCTGTAAGGGGTGAAAGAAAAAACTGACATCCGCAAAGTTGTCTTCTGACCTTTACACATGGTTGCTCACATCTAATCCCTGCCTACATACACAGGCGCACACATGTAGTAATAGAGTTTAAAAGACAGTTATGTAGGTTTTGTTTGTGTTTTGGGAAGGTTTGATTGTCCTGGAACTTCTCTGTAGACCAGGCTGGCCTAGAATTCACAGAGGTCCACCTGCCTCTGCTCCCAAATGCTGGGATTAAAAGCATGCACCAACATACCCATCTAGGTATGTTTTTAACACACATGAAATGAATATTGCTAAACTTAATTACTCAGAAATATTAACAAGTTCATAAGCAATTAATTCTTTCCAAGATTGATTAAATCACTTAGTATTTATATGGTTTTAAAGTTTTCTTTCTTTCTTTGCGGTTGTAGTTGTCTTTTAAATTATGGTCTCCCTATTTCCCCCAGAATGTAACTTCCTCTGTACCAAACGCTGGTCTCAAACTTTTAATTTTCCTGCCTTGGCCTCTTGAGTGCTGAGATTCCAGGTGTATGTTACCAGCCCAGCCCAGCCCAGCCCAGCCCAGCTCAGCTCAGCCCAACCCAGCCCAGCCCATCCCAACAGGGATGTGTTTTGTTTGTCCCTCCTTTTCCTCCTCCTCCTCCTCCTCTCTCCTCCTCCTCCTCCTCCTCCTCCATACACAGAGATATATTTGCTTGTTTGTTGTAGTACTAGGGATTAAATGTAGGCCTTTTGAATGCCCAAGAAGTCCTTTTTTTGGGGGGGGGGATTGTTTTTTGATTGTTTTTGTTTTATGTTTCTTTTTTTATTTAAGTTAGAAACAAGCTTCTTTTAAATGTCATTCTTAGTTTCCTCTTCCACTCCCCCCCCCCAAACTTCTTTTCCAACCCCCTTTCTGCTCCCCAGGGAGGATGAGGTCTTCCATGGGAGAATCTTCAAAGTCTGTCATATCATTTGGAGCAGGGTCTAGACCCTCCCCAGTGTGTCTATGCTGAGAGAGTATCCTTCTATGTGGAGAGGGCTCCCAAAGTCCATTTGTGTGCTAGGGATAAATACTAATCCACTACCAGTGGCCCCATAGATTGTCCAGACCTCCAAACTGACATCCTCCTTCGTGGTCTGGAATAGTCCTATGCTAGTTTCCCAGCTATCAGTCTGGGGTCCATGAGCAATCCCTTGTTCAGGTCAGCTGTTTCTGTGGGTTTCTCTAGCCTGGTCTTGACCACTTTGCTCATCAGTCCTCCCTCTCTGCAACTGGATTCCAGGGTTCAGCTCAGTGTTTAGCTATGGGTATCTGCTTCTTCTATCAGCTACTGGATGAAGGCACTAGGATGGCATATAAGATAGTCATCAATGTCATTATTGGAGAAGGGCTTTTAAGGTATCCTCTCAACTATTGCTTAGATTGTTATTTGGGTCAACCTTGTAGGTCTCTGAACATTTCCCTAGTGCAGGAATTCTCTTTAAACCTGTAATATCTCCCTCTATAATGGTATCCCTTTTCTTGTTCTCTTCAATTCCTCCCCTGACTAAATTTTCCTGTTTCCTCATGTACTATTCTCCACCTCCCATTCTCCCCCCTTCTCTTTCTTCTAACTTCCTCTCCCCTCCCCCCATGATCACCATTAGTTTAGGAGATTTTGTCCCTTTCCCCTTCTGGGTACTCCTTGTTTCCTAGTTTCTCTGCAAGTGTGGATTGTAGGCTGGTAATCCTTTGCTCTATGTTTAAAATTCATATATGAGTGAGTACATACCATGTTTGTCTTTTTGTGACTGGGTTACTTAGCTCAGAATGGTTCCATCCATTTGTCTGCGAATTTCAAGATTCCATTGTTTTTTGTTTTTGTTTTTTTTTTCCTCCGCTGAATAGTACTACATTGTGTAAATATACCACATATTTTCTATCCATTCTTCAGTTGAGGGACATCTAGGTTGTTTCTAGGTTCTGGCTATTACAAATAATGCTGCTGTGAACATCGTTGAACAGATGTCCTTGTTATATGAATGTGCTTCTTTTGGGTATATGCCTAGGAGTGGAATTGCTGGATCTTGTGGCAGATTCATTCCCATTTTCTTGAGGAGTCGCCATACTGATTTCCAAAGCGGCTGTACAAGTTGGCACTCCCACCAGCAGTGGAGGGGGGTGGAAGAGTGTTCCCCTTTCTCCACATCATCTCCAGCATAAACTGTCATTGGTGTTTTTGATTTTAGCCATTCTGACAAGTGTAAGATGATATCTCAAAATTGTTTTGATTTGCATTTCCCTGATAGCTAAGGATGTTGAACACTTTCTTATGTGTTTTTCAGCCATTTTAGATTGCTCTATTGAGAATTGTCTGTTTAGTTCTGTACCCCACTTTTTAATTGGATTATTAGATAGATGTTTTGGAGACTAGCTTCTTGACTTCTTTGTAAATTTTGGAGATGGGCTCTCTGTCGGATGTTGGGTTCGTGAATATCTTTTCCCAATCCGTGGGCTGTCATTTTGTCTTTTTGATTGTGTCCTTTGCTCTACAGAAGCTTCTCAGTTTTGGAGTCCCATTTATTAATTGTGGATCTCAGTGTCTGTGCTACTGGTGTTATGTTCAGGAAGTGGTCTCCTGTACCAATTCATTCAAGGGTATTTCCTACTTTCTCTTCTAATAAGTTCAGTGTGGCTGAGTTTATGTTGAGGTCTTTGATCCATTTGGACTTAAGTTTTGTGCATGGCGATAGACATGGATCTATCTGCAATCTTCTGCATGCCAGCATCCAGTTATGCCAGCACCATTTGTTGAAGGTGCTTTCTTTATTCCATTGTATAGCTTTGGCTTCTTTGTAAAAAATCAGGTGTTCGTAGGAGTGTGGGTTATTATCAGTGTTTTCAACTTGATTCCATTTGTCTACCTTTCTATTTTTGTGCCAATACCAAGCTGTTTTCATTACTATAGCTCTATAATAGAGCTTGAAATCAGGGATGGCGATTCCTCCAGAAGTTCCTTTTTTGTACAGGGATGTTTTGGCTATCCTGGGTCTTTTGTTTTTCCATATAAAGTTGAGAATTGTTTTTTCAAGGTCTGTGAAGAATTGTGCTGGGATTTTGATGGGGATTGCATGGAATCTGTAGATTGCTTTTGGCAGGATTGCCATTTTTACTATGTTGATCTTACTTATCCAAGAATTCGGGAGATCCTTCCATTTTCTGGTATCTTCTTTAATTTCTTTCTTTAAAGACCCAAAATTCTATGGTACAGGTCTTTCACTTTTTTTTGGGTAGCGTTACCCCAAGGTGTTTTATGTTGTTTGTGGCAATTATGAAGGGTGGTGTTTCTCTGATTTCTTTCTCAGCCCATTCATCGTCCATATATAGTGATTTTTTGAGTTAATCTTGTATCTTGCCACTTTGCTGAAGGTGTTTATCAGCTGTAGGAGTTCTCTGGTAGAGTTTTCCGGGTCACTTATGTAGACTGTCATAATCATCTGCAAATAGTGAAAGTTTTGCTTCTTCTTTTCCAGTTTGTATCCTCTTGATCTCCTTTTGTTGTTTTATTGCTCTAGCTAGAACTTCATGTACAATACTGAAGAGGTATGGAGAGAGTGGACAGCCTTGTTTTGGCCCTGATTTTAGAGGAATCATGTTGAGTTTCTCTCCATTTAGTTTGATGTTGGCTGTTGGTTTGGTGTATATTGCTTTTATCATGTTTAGATATGTTCCTGTTATTCCTTATCTCTCCAGGACCTTTATCATGAAGGGGTGTTGGATATAGTCAAAGGCTTTTTCAGCATCTAGTAAGATGATCATGTTGTTTTTCTTTGTCTGTTTATATGTTGGATTACATTGATGGAATTTTGTATGTTGAACTATCCTTGCATCCCTGGGATGAAGCCTACTTGATCATAGTGGATGATTTCTGAGGAGTACTTGGATTTGAGTTGCCAGTATTTATTTATTTATTTATTTATTTATTTATTTATTTATTTATTTATTTATTTATTTATTTTTGCATCATTGTTCATGAGGGATATTGGTCTGTAGATGTCTTTCTTAGTTGTGTCTGTGTGGCTTGCATACCAGGGTTATTGAAGCCTCGTAAAAAGAGTTTGGCAATGATGCTTCTGCTACTATTGTGTGAAATATTTTGAGGACAATTGGTATTAGCTGTACTTCCGAATTTCTGAAGCCCTCTGGCCCTGAGGGTTTTTGGTTGGGAGACTTTTAATGACTGCTTCTATTTCATTAGGGGTTATAGCTCTATTTAAATTGCTCATCTGTTTTTGATTGAATTTTGGTAAGTGAAATCTACCCAGAAATGTTTTGTTTTTCAAGGCAGGGTGTCTCTGTGTAACTTTGGAGGCTGGCCTGGAACTTGCTTTGTAGATCAGGCTGGCCTCAAACTCACAGAGATCCATCTGCCTCTGTCTCCCAAATGATGGGATTGAAGGAGTGCACCACTGCCACCTAGACAACAGTGTTTCACATGTTTTTGAGACAGGGTTTCTCAGTGTAGTCTTAGTTGTCCTGGAACAGGACTAGAACAGAGATCCGGTTGCCTCTGCCTATTAAGAGCTGAGCTTAAAGGCATGTGCCACACGCAATACCCAGCTCCAAGAAGTCTTTTACCATTGACTTCAGTGTTTTTAAAATTGTTATCTTTTGTTTTGACAAATTCTGCCTTTATGGCAACAGTACACCAAAAGTGATCTTCCATAGGATCAAGAAACTGAGCATAATAAACTTTTCCATTTTTGCAATAATCAGAAGTTTCTCCAGTTATTTTTGTAATATTTCACATAAGTATTGGCCGTCTTATAAAATAAAATAAAATAAAAAACCTTGGTCGGGGGAGAACCCTGCTACCTTACCACTACTAATTTAAAGAAACACTGCTTTAATATTAGGAAAAGAAAGTTGCTAGTGCAATATTCACAACTTCTTGATTTATGTAGCATGTTGTCTATTCTTTTCAACTAAATACAAAGCAAATCATTTTTCATTGGGAATTCAAATGAAGTGTTAACTTGTTTTAGAATTGCTTGGTGCAACAAGTTATCATCAGTTATCTGATGGTACTTTATTTTACTTTGTTCAGTTGATTCTTTCTCTCCAGTTTTTTAGGTTCTTAGTGACTGGTAACAAATTCAGTATGCTCGATTTTCATGTCATGTGTCTTTCTTTACTCATTGTGCCACCTCACTGGCCCCTCAATTTGCTTTTTAAACTTGGAATTCCAAATAAAAAAAAATAAACTTAAAAATAAATAAAATTTTATTTTCCCCTTGTTGGTGATCTCATAAGCATCTTTTCTGTGGTATTCGTCCAGTGGGTCTTTGTTTGTCTGTGTGTGCATTTGTGATTGCACCTGTGTATGTTTCCATGCTTTTTCAGTCAGTCAGGTGGACATATCAGTTGATGAGTATTGTAGTATTTCCACTTGTGGCTCCTATCATTGTATTGCTGTGATTATAGCTTGGCTTGGCTGGATCCATTATTAATTGTGTTTAATATTTTAAGAATCAGCCAAGCATGTTTACTATTTATGTTCCAGCCAATATTGTATACCCTAGTTGCCATAATAAGGTTATTTGCTGTTTTCACAGCCAACAGCCTGTGAAGTTAATATGTTCCCTTGGTGTTTATTTCTGTTTTCCTAATAATGTGACTAAGAGCTTTCTGTGTGATTATTAGCCATCTTGTACTTTATTTGCATAGAGGTCAATTAAAGCCTATTCTACCTGTTTTTATTGAGTTTTAAATGTCCATTGTTTAATCTGGATACTGATTTCTTAGCAAGCAGGCTTTAACACATTTTCTGCCAGCAAGTGGCTAATTTTCCCTTTCCTGCAGTGCTGCATGCAAGGTGTTCTAATTCCGGTCAAGTTATGTGTCTCTGTGACACTTGTGCTTTTGTGGTATTGTATAATTCATGGTGGTAAATATTGATGATCATTTTGTAGTTTTAATTTGTATTTAAGGCTTTCATTGATTTTAACTCGCATTTTATTCATGCAAGTCATCATGCAGAAACAGAGTGTTGGAAGCATCTATACTTGTGAAATGCTCAAGCATACTTGAAAATGCAGAATACCTTTCACCTCCAAAGTTCTGCTTGTTGCTTGTTTTAAAATCCGTTTGCTTCCAACAGAACAGCTCTAAGAAACTTAATAACTGCTCATAAAAATTTGTAATTGGAGCAGTACTTTTTTTTTTTTTTTTTTTTTGTTTTTTTTTGTTTTTCGAGACAGGGTTTCTCTGTGTCTTTTTCTCTGTGTCTTTGGAGGCTGTCCTGGAACTAGCTCTAGTGGACCAGGGTGGTCTTGAACTCACAGAGATCTGCCTGCTTCTGCCTCCCGAGTGCTGGGAGGCGTGTGCCACCAACGGCTGGCTGGAGCAGTACTTTTAAATAGCCTTTTGTATTTCCTTTTTGTTTCAATATTTCTTGATGTTGCAGAATATAGGTCAGCAGTCAGAGATTTCAATATTGTTGATATTGATTATTTTATATGACATATTGCAGTTGCTTATCCACTTGCTTGTTGATGGACCTTAGAACCTCCGGTTTTAGTATGTTACAGGTAAAGAAGCTATGGACATGCATACATATTTTTTTGTACATAAACTTTTGGTTAAATTCTAGGAAATGAAATCACTAAGTAATGTTGTAAGTGAAAATTTAAAATTCATCAGAAGTTGCCAGCAGTGAAGATCTACTATAAAACATTAAAGGGAATTTCCTGTATTCTACATTCTTACCAGTAATTGCTTTTGATTAAGTCTAAAATTTGAGACTTGTTCGCTTTTTCAAGACAATGTTTATGTTTGTAGCCCTCACTGTCCTGGAACTTACTCTGTAGACCAGGCTGGCCTCCAACTCACAGACATCTGCCTGGTAAATGTTTTTGGCTTCTATATTGATGGATTTTGTTTGTTTCTCTGAGACGTGGTCTTGTTTTCTAGTTCAGGTTGTCCTTGAAGTTTCATTCTGCTTCTTTAGTCCTCCTTTGTTTTGGGATCTTCCATGTGTGGTTCAATAGTATCTTTTTTGAGGAAGAAGGGTATTATAAATTCTGGGCTGGGTTTCAACACCCTATATAGCCGAGGATGATCCCAAACTCATGTCTTCACTTCTCTTGCCCTGAGATATAGGTGTGAACCACCATATTTGCTCTATACTGTGCTGGGAATCCAACCATAGATTTTGTGCATGCTAAGGAAGTACTCTATTTAACTGAGCTACACACGGAGTTCTAAACAGTATTTTCTCCCATTTACCTGTTCATTATGTATTTAGCTTGTGCATGTTACATGGTTGTGCTTGTGCCTTGGCCTGCTCATGGAGGTCAGAGGACAACATAAGAGTTGATTCTTTTCTTCTAGTATGTGGGTCCCAGGGATTGAAGTCCGGTCCTCAGACTTGGTGGCAAGCACTTTTACCCATGAGCCTATCCCACCAGCCTAACAGTATCTTTTAAAAGGTGTTTTTAATTTCACGTAAGATCATATTTGATTTAAGTAATATATTCCAAGGTCACAAAGATTGTCCCTTCAGTGTTTCTTTTGGTGTTGGGTGGAGATGTGTATGTTATATGCATGTGTGTCTGCTAGTAGGCTCTCCACTTTACCTTTATGTAGAGGCCAGAGGTTTACCTCCAGTGACTGTTGCTGTCTGCCTTATTTTTTTGAGTCATAGTCAGTCATTGAACAGTGAGCTCAGTTTCATCTAGTTGGTTGAAGAATGAACCCTCTGGATCGACTATCTTCTGCATCCTCCCTCCAGCTAGATACACTGTAACGTGTTACCACACTTGACTCTTTTGTAGGTGTTTATTGGATCTGAACTTAGTTTCTCTTGTCTGCACAGGAAACACTTTACTTACCTGGCCATCTTTCCAGCCTTCTCTCCTGTTTACAATTTTCTGTGTATAGTGTTTGTTATGTTACATTTGAGTTAACTCCTGAATGTAAAAGATAAGTTTGCATTAGTTTATCTACTTCTTATATAACTATCTAATTTTACTAATACCATTTACTGAAAATAATTTTCTTTTTAATTTGAATTTTATTGATGAGATTTCGAAGTTTAGTAACATGATATTGCTATTGCTCAAGGAAGGATGCTTTTTCTCTGGTAGATAGATGTAATTGTACCACTTAGCATTGGACCCAGGGGACTAGGAGGCCAAGGATTTATTGTTGTGAAACTTCTGCAATTCTTCTGGTGTATGTAAATGATGTTCCAATGAAGTTTTTTAAAGACACTTTCTTGTTTTATTATTAGAGCTCAAAATTCCTTGTATTATTTTGCTACTTATTCTACTGAATGAATCTTTATGTCAAGTAATATATGGTAAGATTTTTCAGTTGAATATCCTCTAGAGCAGTAGGGAATCCCTATGGTCTGAAAATATTAAGCTGGTCTACATAGCAAGTTCAGGCCAGCCAGATCAACAATAGTGAGACTGAGCCTTAAAAGAAAATTTGCTAGCGTGGAATAAATGTATGTAATAATTTATTCTGAAGCTCATCATATTGGTGAGTGGGCTGACAACTCTTTGTTGTTTTGAAATGACTTTTTCCTTGGCTTGGAAGTCACTATGTAAATCAAGCTCTAGCCTTGAACTCAGAGATGCTCTGCCTCTGCCTTCTAGGTGTATGGATTAAGGATGTGCACAACCATGCCTAACTCCTAGTTAGCATTTTCAATAATTTTGAAAAATACATTCATGTTTTTCCAGAACCCATGTGAATATCTATTATTATCTATTATTAAGTAAATTTTATATTAGTTGCATCAAAAACAAATGTGTTATTTCTAATTTATAAAAATTTATAAAATTAATACTAGTCATAGCTTTTGAGTGCAACACTCTCTGTACTGCCCACTGTATTTGCTCTTGAGTCCATGGCAAGTGTCTAGAACCTGTAGTGAAAACTGGCTGCAAATCAGAATGAAATGCATACCTTATTTGATTAATTAACAACTCTAGCCTTGTGAATTGTATGTAGGAATTAGCTGTCTGTGGTGAGAAGACTGTTGGAGTATTTTATGTTCTTTTATCACTCTTTATTCTTTGTTGTTGTTTGTTGTTTTCCTATTTATTTATTTATTTGTTTATTTGTTTGTTTGTTTGTTTTTTGGGGGCAGGGTTTCTTTGTGTAGCCCTGGCTTTCATAGAACTAGCTCTGTAGACCAGGCTGGCCTTGAGCTCACAGAGATCTGCTTGTCTCTTCCAGACTTTATGCTTGGAGGATTGAAACAAAGTGTACCCATGGAGTATGCTCAGCTGAAATCTGTTTACTTTTGAACCATTGAATTAAGACATTAATGCCCATTTGCCAATATTATGCTATATACAGAAGAGTAGTTTTCTCTATAGTGTGTTACATATAATTACCCTTCCCAATCAAGCATACATATTGAGTTATAAATTCCAGGTGGAGAGGTAAAACTAGTAGCCATGATACTGTGGCTACCAGAGGAATGATTGAAGGACCCTCTTGGTGATTGAAATAATGCCTATGAAAATTATCTTTAATCTGTTAAAAATTATCATTTTAATGCAGAACTTTCTTTGCCATCCACATTTATTAGAAGGAGTTCATTTTGAGAGTTTCATTTTTTAATGGAGCATTTTCTTAAAATAAAGTTACATATTTTAAAAAAGTCGTCTAGCACATTGGAAAACTAGCCCTCCCTTTTTTTTTTTTTTAATTTTGAAGTTGTATAGTGGTCATACCTATTAAATAAATGGAAATAGAGAGCTGACATTGTTTTCTTGTTCACAGTGGCAACTAGATTGTCTTGCTTGCTTGCTGAAATTAATCTGCCAGTTTGCAGTAGATCCATCTGATTTGGATTTAGCTTATCATGATGTCTTTGCCTGGTCTGGCATAGCTGAAAGCCACAGAAAAAGAACCTGGCCTGGAAAATCAAGAAAGGCTGCTGGTGATCATGCCAAGAGTCTTCACATACCACGATTAACAGAGGTAAAGTTCAGAAATTAGCATTACATTTTCTAATGAATTTTCCTTGTTTTGAGAAAGCATGTGGTTTGTTTTTTACAAAGGGAATAAATACACAAATATATAAATACTGTTAAAAGTTACTGTGAAACTACCTAGCAGTGTTATGATTTGTAATTGTAGTGATGTATTGGTAATAATTTTCAGTTCTTCATTAACAGGAATGCATGATGTGGCATTTTAATATGTTACCTAACCTTACATTCACACATATTATTATAACTTAGTAACTTACATTCTGAGTATATCATAGTCCATTCAGGGAAACCATTGGTATAACTGGAAAACTGAATCATGTCACTTTTGCAATGTTAGGGGTTAAATTGGAAAATTAATCTTTCCTAGTATTGTAGATTATTTGTATCTCTTAAATGTGAAATGTTCATGAATTCTAAATGCATTCCCAAGTGTTACATAGTGGGAGATACTACTTAATAATTTCTTTAATGCTTCTAGTATAGTATGTTTTTACTCGAAAAAACCCTTCACATTATAATAGCATCAAATTGATTGTGATTCTTTCCATTAACTTCTGAAACAATTTCCTTAAAAAATTATTTACTTTTATGTGTATGAGAGTTTTGCACGTATGTATGTGCACCACATACGTGCCTAGTGACCAAGGATGCTAGAAAAAAGGCATCGAATTACCTAAACCTAGAATTACATGCAATTCTGAGCCTCCATGTGGGTTCTGGGAACCAAACCTGGGGTACTCTTCAAAAACTGCAGGTGCTTTTAAGCCACATCTCTAGCCGCTCACTGAATAATTTCTGTCTTTATTGATATTAGTGATTTACAAGTATTGGTATAATGCAAGAATTGCTTGGGAAGTTTTTTAGAATGATTTGTTTTTATAATATATGCAACTAGATGACTATTGAAAAGTTAGAATATACAAATGAACCTTGTGTCTAGTCAAACAGGACTGCCATTTATACCTGTACATGCTTCTTTTTTACAGAGTTATACAGCTAGAAAACATTCTTGTGTATACTAATTTTCCAAAAAAAACCTATAGCTTATGCTGTTGCATGAATTTTAGGGAGGTAGGGAAATGAAACTACACTTTGTGTTTTGCTCTATTGAAAAAAATTTTCCTCCTTTATGTTTTTGTTTTTAAAGGTGTTTCTTGTGCTTGTCCAAGGAACCAGTTTGATTCAACGACTTATGTCTGTTGCTTATACATATGATAATCTGGCTCCTAGGTATGCATTTTTATGTTTTATATTTATGTATATGCAGTTATTAAACTTCACTTTTGAATTGAACGTGGTGGCACACACCTTATAGTATTCTGGAGGCACAGGTACGTGGATCCCTGTGTGTTTCAGGTTTACACAGTGAGTTTCCTGTCTCAAAAAAGAGAAAAGCAAAAAAATAACTACCTTCAGTTTGTAGCTAGGGATGTGGCTAAGTGGGTAAAATGCTTACTGTTGCAAGTATGAGAACTTGAGTTCAACTACAATCACCTATATAAATGTCAGGTGCTGTGGCACATACATGTAACCCTATAGCTGGGTGAGGCAGGGCTAGGAGGATCCCCAGAGCTCATTCAATTTACCCAGCACAGCAAGACCCAGCTTTAGTAAGAGAGAGACCCTTACTTAAAGATTAGGTAGAGAATAATCAAAGACACTTGACAGCAGCCCCTGGCCATGCTTGCATGTGCATCATATACATTAACACAGCAATTATCCACATCATTTTGAAAAAAAGTTTAACACAAAAACATTCTTTTTGTTTTTGTTTTTAAAGATTTTATTTAGTATACAGTGTTCTGCCTGCATGTGTGCCTGCATGGCAGAAGAGGTATCAGATCTCATCATAGATTGTTGTGAGCCACCATGTGGTTCCTGGGAATTGAACTCAGGACCTCAGGAAGAACAGTTAGTGCTCTTAACCTCTGAGCCATCTCTTCAGCCTGTAACACAAAAGTTATTAGGATTTTATAATGTATTACCCTACTTTTCGCCTAGACTTGCTTATCTTGTTAACATTTGTCAAACTTAACTTTTTATGAGTATTTTTGTGTTTGTTTCTAAATTCTAAATTCTAAGTAATTTCACGAGTATATGTTGTAGATACTGTGACTATCTTGAAATACTTGATAATTGTCTCTTAAAATTAAGGATATTTTCTTAATAACTAGGTAGGGGTGTGTGTGTGTGTGTGTGTGTGTGTGTGTGTGTGTGTGTGTGTGTGTGTGTGTGTGTGTGTGTGTGTACATGCTAGTGAGTGTAGTGTCAGCAGAGATCTGAAGAGGTCCAGTCTCCTGGAGCTGGAATTACAGGTGGTTGTAAGCTGCCTGATGTGTGTGCTAGGCATCACATTTGGGTCCTCAGAAAGAGCAGCAAATGTTCTTAGCTACTAGCCCTGTATAAAAACAAATTAAGTAATTCAACATTGGATTTGGAAAGATGGCTCAGTGATTAAGATTGTGTACTGTTTTGTGGAAAACTAGAACATCATCCATGTCTGGAAACCCACAATTACCTGCAGCTCTATGTCTGTGAATATGGTAACCTCTTCTGGACTCCATACTATATACACTTGAAGATAAATCTTTAAGAGAGTAAACATTGATGATATGTTTGATTTTTTTTTATTTTTCTTTCTTTCTTTTTTTTTTTTTTTAAATATTGCTAGGCACTACTAGAGCATTCTACAATAAACTAAATCCCCAAGCCCTTGTTAGTATGGCTAACTTCATGCAAAGGCCACAGGAAGGCATGGATGCATTATTTTATTGCTCTCCATCATACTGCTTTGAAACAGGATATCTTCTTTTGCTTTGTTTTTGTTTTTCCAGACAGGGTGGTTTCTCTGTATTGCTTTGGAGCCTGTCCTGGAACTCGCTCTGTAGACCAGGCTGGCTTCAAACTTACAGAGATCCTCTTGCCTCTGCCTCCCAAATGCTGGGATTAAAGGCGTGTGCCACCAACACTGGGCTTAAACAGGATATCTTACCGAAATAAAAACTCACCTTTTCTGCCTGTCTCTGCCCTCCTATGGTGAGATCACACACAAATGCATCCATCCCCTTTATTTTACTTGTTTTCTTGGGATTCAAACTCAAATATTCATGCTTGCAGAGCACTGACCCATTGAGCCATCTCCCTAGTCCCCTAATATTTTGTTAATTTATTCTTGGTTGAGCATCATGTGAAGCTATTAGTTTTCATACTTCTTCCTTTTTCATAAGTAGGGATATTTTCCTTCATAATATTGGTATTTTAGTAGTACAGGCTATTTCCCTCCCTCCCCCCTCCCTCCCTCCCTCTCTCCTTCCCTCCCTCCCTCTGTTCTGTTCTGTTTTGTTTTAAGACAGCGTTTTTCTGTGTAACAGCTCTTGCTATCCTGGAACTTGCTTTGTAGACCAGGCTGGCCTTGAACTCATTGATCCACCTGCTTCTGCTTCTAAATACTGGGATTAAAGGTGTTCAGCACTACTGCCTGGTGCTTTTTATTTTGAAACATGATCTTGCCAGCTCTGCTTGACCTCAATCTTGCAGTACTCCTGCCTCAGCCTGTAGAGTGCTAGGGATCCAACCATGTCCCCTTTATGCCCAACTTGGGCCAGATTGTTTTGTTTTAGCACATTTTCACTTTGGGTCTTACATTTTTAGTAGTAATAGTCCAGAAGTGACATGTTTTTCCTAGTACATTCTGATGATGCCATTAGTCTATTGATGATACTAATTTTGAGAATTAATAAGCTGTCAGTGTGAAGACATGAAGTTATAAACTTACTGCTTTCTATAAAACCATAAAACTTCAATTGCCTTGAGCTTTTTTTTTAAAGATTTTTTTAATTTATTATGTATACAATATTCTGCTTCCATGTATATCTGCACAGAAGAGGGCACCAGATCTCATAAGAGATGGTTGTGAGCCACCATGTGGTTGCTGGGAATTGAATTCATGACTTCTAGAAGAGTAGTCAGTGCTCTTAACCTCTGAGCCATCTCTCCAGCCCCTGCCTTAAGCTTTTTTTCAGTAATTTTTCTTCAAATGTTAACTTTTTTTTTCTCTAAATGTTGGTTTTCCTAACAATAGGTATTACTTCAGTGTCTATTGTTAGACAACCTATTATATAAGGACAAACATTTTCTATGTTATTCATCCAGTGTAGTGTTAATTTTGATGCATGATTTTGAAATATTTATTTTGCCATATGTAGTGGCTAATGTCATTAATCCCAGCACTAGGGAGGCAGAGGCAGGTGGATCTTTGGTTTCATGGCCAGTTTGATTTATACAGTGAGTTCCAGGACAGCCAGAGATACACAGAGAAACCCTGTCTCAAAATCAAGAGAAAAGAAAAAGAAATGGGTTGGTTAATATATGGAGATCTAGTTGTGTGTCTCATATAGTCATAGAAATAATGTTACACTGTGAAACTATTTTTCAGATATTTCATAGCATGCTTTATTGGACTGAACTTTGTTGTATACAAAGAGTACACTACACATAAAATTGGTGAGATCATTCTGAAAAACCAAAACAAAACATGATCCATTCCAGAGAGCTCATTATAATCTCTGAAATACTACTTCACTCCTCATGGCCTCTTCTGTTGCCTGAGTTCTATGCTTGTAATGTGTTTAAAAGCCCTCACAGAACTAGAAGAAACCTTTTGCCTTTTTCTAAAATTTTTCTAATGCATAGATGAGCATTAAAAATACAGATATGTATAGATATCTCTTGAGATAAGTGTATTGTTATTGTGTCAGTATGGGTTATAAAAACTAAACATGAGGGCCAGGTATGTGGGTGCAACTTCTATAATATCAGCTACTTTGGAACCTGAGGCTCAAGAAGTTTGTGAGTTCAACACAGGCCTGAGCTGTAGTTGAGGATTCTGGGTTTTATAAAAATCAAAACAAAAAACAAGGATCAGCAAGATGGCTTAGTGAGTAAAAGCACTTACCCCACAGTGATACATGCTAACACACATACATACATGGTAATAAGTTATAAAAAACATGGGACTGGAGAGATGGAGCAGTGGTTAAGAACACTGATTGCTCTTTCATAGGAACTAGGTTCAATTCCCAGCACCCACCTAGCAGCTCACAACTGTCTATAACTCCAGTTCCAGGGGATCTGACACCTTCACACCAGTGGACATAAAATAAAGTTCTTTTAAAATAACCCACTAAACCAAATATGCAAATTCTTGATTGATATATTAATATGTCTATTTTAGATGTATAAATGAGTTTTAATGTCTTTAAAAATTCATATTGGAGGCTAACTATATTGTTCAGAGAGAATAAAGATGCTAGACCACCTAGAACCCACATAGTGGAAGGTGAGAACCCACAGTAGCCTAGCTAGGTCTAAATTCTTCCTCAGCTTCTTGATGAGCTGGAATTACAGGCCTACAGCAGCCGCCTCTTAATTTTTATTTTATTT
This sequence comes from Cricetulus griseus, assembly GCF_003668045.3. Taxonomy (NCBI): domain Eukaryota; kingdom Metazoa; phylum Chordata; class Mammalia; order Rodentia; family Cricetidae; genus Cricetulus; species Cricetulus griseus. The sequence goes on along the minus strand of NW_023276807.1, from coordinate 83,353,117 downwards.
TGAAACAGTTATTTTTTTGTATCAAGGACCAAACCCAGGGCCTTTTACATGCTAAGCAGGAGTCTGCCACTGTGTGCTAGTGACATAACACCGGTAGAATCGTACTTTAGTCTGCTTTTGTTTTTCCTTTTTTAATGTCTATCAATGAGCCATTTGTTTATGATTCTTTGTTGTTTTGTTTTTTGGCCTGCCTGCCTGCCTGCCTGCCTGCCTGCCTGCCTGCCTGCCTGCCTGCCTGCCTGCCTGCCTGCCTGCCTACCTACCTACCTGTTATTTTTAGGCAGGGTTTCTCTGTAGCTTTGGAGGCTGTCCTGGGACTCGATCTATAGACCAGAATGGTCTTGAACTCAAAGAGATCTGCCTGTCTCTGCCTCCCAAGTGCTGGGATGAAAAATGTGTGCCATCACTGCCCAGCTACTATTTATTTTTTATGGTTTTTCAAGATAGGGTTTTCTTGTGTTACAGCCCTGGAACTCACATGCTCGCCTCTCCCTCCCAAGTGCTGGGAATAAATGCTTGTGCCACCAAACCTGGCCAAGTCAATGTGTTATTATTAGCATGTAATTATTATGCTGTGCAACAGATCTTAAAATTTATTCCTCCTCTGAGGGGGAAAAAAAGTTTTGTTTTTTTGTTTTGTTTTTGGTTTTTTGAGACAGGGTTTCTTTGTGTAGCTTTGTAGACCAGGCTGGCCTCGAACACACAGAAATCACCTATCTCTGCTTCTCTAGTGCTGGGATTAAAGGCATGCGCCACCACTGTCCAGCTCCTTTTCTGAAGTTTCTTACCCTTTGACAGCAACCGCCTATACTGCGCTCCTCTTCCATCCTGTCCTCTGAAAACCATCTTGTTGCTTTGTCAAGAATTTAATTTACTAGGGATTTTAAAATAGGTGATACCATAATCTAGTAATTATTTCTTTAAATCTATTTGGAGTGAAGTCGTAAACTTTAAAGAATATATAGAAATCATTTTTTTTTACTTCATTGCCGATTTAGTTAGTGGTGACAGCATATTTTTGTTTTACAGAGTTTTGAAAGCTCAGTCTGATCACAGGTCCAGACATGAAGGTAAGAGATCAACAAAATTCATTGTGTATTTAAATGTAATTTTTAATAATTAAAATGTATGATTGATATGGTGAAATATTTTATATTTAATAATGAGCATTGTGTCTTTATTAACACAAACCTTTATAATGCCTGTATTTTCTTTTAGTTTCACATTATTCAATGTGGCTCTTGGTGAGCTGGGCTCATTGCTGCTCTTTAGTGAAATCTAGCCTTGCTGATAGTGATCATTTACAAGATTGGCTAAAGAAATTGACCCTCCTTATTCCTGAGGTAAGGATTAAAAAAAAAAAGAACAGACTGGTGCTTCTACTTGCACAAGTTTTTTCTTTTTTTGGTTTTTCAAGACAGGGTTTCTCTGTGGCTTTGGAGGCTGTCCTGGAACTAGCTCTTGTAGACCAGGCTGGCCTCGAACTCACAGAGATCTACCTGCCTCTGCCTCCCTAGTGATGGGATTAAAGGCGTGTACCCCTGCCACCACCACCCACCCCCTTTCACAAGTTTTTGTATTTGCATTTTCCAACAAGATCCATAATGGTACAGAAATGATCATGATTCTATTAATAATTACATTATTTGTTTACCTCTTAGATGAATCTGATAATTTAAAAATGTGACTATTAAATATTCTGTGTCATTTATACTTGTCATTAAAAATTTAAAAAATTGTATTCTAGTCTGGCTGTTCCAGGTGACCACTGTATAACATCTGGGTAGTTCACTTGGAGTCTGTGAAAGTTCTGACTTAAGTACTTTCATAAGTTGCTTCTGCTTCTAAAAATAATTTATTTTGTAATTTATGTTGTAAATAACATAATTATGAAAACCTTCTTTAATCCTAATCTTTTTTTAAAGATTTTATTTATTTATTATGTATACAACATTCTGCTTCCATGTTTATCTGCACACCAGAAGAGGGCACCATAACGGATGGTTGTGAGCCACCATGTGGGTGCTGGGGCTTGAACTCGGGACCTCTGGAAGAGCAGTCAGTGCTCTTAACCTCTGAGCCATCTCTCCAGCCCCCAATCCTCATCTTTTACCTGTATATTTTTATATTTGTTTCTGCTTTATAGCCATAATTAGGCGTTTCCTTAGCAAAATGTAAGCATATACTTCTAGGCAATATTGGCTACTTTATATGATTATATGTTGTTTATATGCACATGTATATAATCAAAATACTATATTTGCAATACCCATCTAGGTGATATAGTTCAGTAGTAGCACACTTGCTTTTCTTACATGTGCCATGTGAAAGGCTATGTGTTCAGTCTTCAAGTAAACATAAAATACCTTGCTAAAGACGTCAGTTAGCTCCTTCCTCATCTCCATTTCCCACTTCTTTTCTTCTGCCCCCCCCCCCCACATATGCACGCATACACGCACGCACACACACATCATATGGCTCAGAATTCCTCAGCCCCAAGCCATGGTAGCCATGAGGTTTGACCTGAGTGGGGGAGAGTGGACTTAGAAATTCCTAGCAACGCAACAGTAATAAAGAACAAGCATAGGCACCTTGTCATCTTTAGAGAGCTCTCAGTTCCATGTTGCAAAACTGAAGTCTCTTGTTTATTCAGCATTTTCCTGGCTGTCTCCTAACCATGCTTCCCAGGCCACGAGGCCATTTCTGTCTCCTTCAGCCTCTTAGATTGCTCCTAACTCTGTGTACTCACTAGTTACTTACCCACCTAGCCCTCCACCCAGGTGCAGGCCTATTCAAATGCTTAGTCCTGTAGAGATGCAAACTTCGGAGGAATTTTCCACTGAAGTCATGTCATTCAATAGCAGATTAGGTCACATCTGAAATGCAATCATAGGCCAGAGCTCCTGTGAGCTCCTGTTTACTGATTCCTTAATGGAACTTTCCTGGTCCCCAACACACACACACACACTCAAGCACGCACGCACGCACCACCCCCACCCCCCCCCCCCCCACCCCCGGAAGCTCAGGCCTCCAGGATCTCAGCCCAGGACCGCAGTCACCCCAATCACCAGGAGGAGTCAAAAACTTGATGCAAACTGCATGAGGCTTTATTATAGTTGTTTAACGAGCTAACCCCATGTTAGCTCGGGCCTTCCATCCATCCACCATGGCAGATGGCTAGGAAAGACAGCTGGAACCGTAAGGGGAGTGTGTAGGGGTACGCACAGGCTTAGGATTGGTGTGCCTCCAGGCTTGGAGGGTTTGCCCTGTGTTGATTGGTTAACTGGTTGTTATGGCCCATACACCCTCCCAGGGTGGTTGCTATGCTCTGCGTGTCATTGCTGTGCACTTGTCCGTAAAGCACACCCAGAGCCATAAAGCATAGCACCACCCGCTAACTTCTGATTGGTCCCTTGCCACGAGGCAGGCATCTGACCTCTTAGTGACCAAGGCAAGTTCATGGCAAGCTGTTATGACTCCCGAAATGGGGAGCTGGTCCCTTCAACACCTACCTACCTACCTTTTCTCTCTTGTTTATATATCCATCCCTCCCTCACTCCCTCCCTGGTCTCAAACTCATATATGCTAGACATAAACTCTACTGCTGGATTACATTTCCCAGAGTTTCTCTTTGTTTGAAGAAAGGGTTTCATGTCGTCCAGTCTGATCTCAAGATTGATACTGCAATTTAAGGATCAGATTAAGTTTCTGAGACCTCTAGCGTGGCCTCCAACACACTGTGTAGCTGAGCATAATATTGCAATGATGGAATTACAAGCCTGCTCTACTATTAAAATGCTAGTGATTGAACTCAAGGCAAACTTTTTTCAACTGGGCTATATCACTAGCCTGAGATTAGCTTTTTAATACTCAGATTATCCTTTTTTTTCCATTTAGACTGCAGTTCGCCATGAATCTTGCAATGGTCTCTATAAGTTATCTCTGTCAGGCCTAGATGGAGGAGACTCAATTCATCGATCTTTTCTTCTTTTGGCTGCCTCAACCTTGTTGAAATTCCTTCCTGATGCTCAAGCACTGAAACCTCTAAGGGTGAGATTTTACCTTCCCGCAGATTTATTATTGTGTACAGTATTCTTGTTGTTACCTCATGAGTTTCTGATTCTCTGCTCTCCACTTCTGGGTGCACACCATGGTGCCTGATTAATCATAGTACTCTCAGTGTTAGGATTACAGCTACTAACGTTATCTATATAATTAGATTTTGGCTTTTTGTTGTCTGTCATTAGAATGCTATTTTAGAAATATTTTTTGTTCCTGCCTATTTGAAAAATTATGATGTAGCTCCCTCCCTTTATTCCTCACTAAATAACACTTGATTTTTTTATTCCTCATGAAATTTCTAAATTTTTTTAACATAGTATGACACTAACTTTGTAAAAGCTTTTTACCATTTAATAAATTCAGAGAGCTGTTAATAAAGTATTTTTAATAATTTACAAAATATATGCTGTTGCGTATTTTCCTTTGATTGTATCTTTTTTATATACTTGGAGATCGTGTTTCTCCCTCCCTCCCTCCCTCCCTCCCTCCCTCCCTCCCTCCCTTCCTTCCTTCCTTCCTTCCTGTTGTTGTTTTTGTTTTCATTTGAGACATGGCTTCACTCTGTACTCCAGCCTGAGCTTGAACCAAATGATGTCTGCCAGCCTTTGACTCAAAGTGCTGGATTAAAAGTGTGCACCACCATCCCCAGTTTAAGATTGTTTTTCTAGAAGTTGTCTAGTCTTCTAAGTACCTTGATATTCTGGTTTTCTTTATCTTCTGATTTTTATGATTTTACAGAATTCACCAGGAATTCATTCATTTTTTTCTTAAAGTTTGCATGCTATTTAATTTTGTAGGCATTTAAATCCGTAAAGTCTTTACTTGCTTGAATACATTATAATTGTTAAAATGATTTCACATTAAAATTTGTTTTAATAGATAGATGATTATGAAGAAGAACCAATGTTAAAACCTGGATGTAAAGAATATTTTTGGTTGCTATGCAAATTAGTGGACAACATACATATAAAGGATGCTAGCCAGGTATGTTCAGAAAATTGCCTATTAAGTTAATAGATCACAATTTATGCACGTGAATGTTCCTGGTTTTACTCATCCTTTCCGTTGAGGGCATGTTTATTTAATGTATATGTAGTCGATATTATTACTCTTCTGTTCTGCTCTAGGGCCTTTCTTATTTTTTCTTTGACTTTGACTGTTAAAATATATCTTGATTTGTAAACATTTTTAAGTATTCTTGACCAATCTAAGATTTGTAAAAGCTTAATTGGAAAGTGAAATATATATGGTAAACGCTTACCTTTCTAAATTATGCGTGCCAGCATTAACACAGTGCCCATGGAAGCCAGGAGAGGGCATCTTATTACCTGGAGCCCTGGTTCTCAACCCGTGGGCCTGCAACCCCTTTTGAGTCTGTGAGTCAGCTATCCTTTGTATTAGATATTTATATTGTAAATTAATAACCGTAGCAAAATTACTGTTATAAAGTAGCAACAAAATAATTGTATGGTTGTGGGTCACCTCAAAGAGGAGGAACTGCATTAAAGGGTGGCAGCTCTAGGAAGGTTGAGAACCACTCAAGAGCCTAGAGCTTTAGTTATAGGTGTTGGTGTACTTCCTTATTGTGGGTCCTGGAAACCAAACTTTTGGGTCCTATGGAAGAATAGCATGTATTTTTAAGTTGTATATGAGTTTAGAGTCCTGATATATAAAATAAAAAAGTTTATGTAAATATGGCAAGATAAAAAATTAGTTAAAAATTAAAAGTTTTAATTGAAATTATTTTAAGGTAAGAAACATTTCCTTTCAAACATATAAGTGCTGGGATTAAATGTGTATTCCACCACATCCAGCTACAAAGAAATATTTAAAACAAATAAATTTTGAAGATAAATTTGTTACATAGACTTTCTATTTCCCTTCTCATATAAATTTAGTTAAGCTAGAAACAAATCTATGCTAATTCTAAACAAGTGAGAATAATATAAGAAGGATCTGTTTCAATATTTGGGAAACATTTTATCTTTTGTATGCATATAAATGAAAGTATGGTGTATAAACATAAAAATAGCCTGTAGTGATAATACTGTCTGATTTTTAGTTTTACAAATAACTTGGCAAAAGCTTATTATTAACGACAGGGTTTCTTTGTGTAGCTCTGGCTGTCTTGGAACTTACTCTGTAGACCAGGCTGACCTTGAACTCACAGAGACCGGCCCGCCCCTGTCTCCTGAGTGCGGAGACCATGATTTCTTTTTGATGGGACTGTTGTTAGTGCTGCATTTAACACTATTGTTTTTCTTTAACTTGATATCATGAAGAAGAATAGGTACATTGAGTTTATAACTTAATTTGCAAAATGCAACTTTTTTTACATATAAGGAAATAATTTGTTTTTCTAATCTCTTTAACAACCAAAAATAAAAATCTGTATTTGAATTTTGTAATTTGTTTTTTTGTGTGTTTTTTGTTTGTTTGTTTGTTTGTTTTTTGTCTTAAGACAACACTCCTCGATTTAGATGCTTTGGCAAGACATTTGGCTGACTGCATTCGCAGGTAAAATTTGATGCAGAATTAATAATTACATTATTGAGCACCGATAAAGAATATCTTTATTTTATCTTTGCTTGTGTTCTTTTTATTAATAGTAGGGAGATTCTTGATCACCTAGATGGTAATATAGAAGATGATGGGCTTTCGGGACTTCTAAGGCTTGCAACAAGTGTTATTAAACACAAACCACCCTTCAAGTTTTCAAGAGAAGGACAGGTATGTTTTAAAATATGTGTATGAAATACAATTGAAGCATCTTTTTACATTGTATGTGTTTTTTGTTGTTTTACAAAAATATATTCAAACAAAATTTGCTAGAACTTGATGATGGAATCTGAATTAACATTGAAAATAGGAAGCTTAGACTATACATTTATTATGTAAAAAATTAATTCCTGTTACTTAGCAGAATGTCTGCTTTAATGTTTCCTATATAAATTTTTTTTTTCACATTTTCTCTTGTGCACTAATATCCTTACATAGTAGTACCAATTAGTGATAATCATTTTGTCTGTGATGGTTTCACCCCTGCTTTCATATTTGAAAGGTCTGAAAGAAATGTATATTGAATATTTGCAATTCCTAATCACTATGCTGATGGATGTCTAACTGCTCTCAATGTTTTGTTTTCTTCACTGTTGTCATTGCAGTGAGGAAATTAGTTTTGATTTTCAGGTTACTTTTTGTGTTATTATAACAATAACCATAAGAATTCCATGACTTGTTAGATAAATATACACTGTACACCAAAGTTCACTTTTTTAAAAAAATGTATTTATTTTCATTTTATATACATTGGTGTTTTGCCTTCAAGTATGTATGAGGGAATCAGATCCCTTGGAACTGTAGTCACAGACTACTGTTTGCTTTCATGTGGGTGCTGGGAATTGAACCTGGGTCTTCTCAAAGAACAGCCTTTTAGCTGCTGAGGCAACTCTCCAGCCCCTTAATAGTTCATTTTTCTAAGACTCTTATATTTCATCTACTCTATAACAAAACCCTTTAAAAGAAAGCAATTTATTTACTGTTTTTACTTGATGTATATAGCATTTATGAAATAATGCTGTATCATGTCTTAGTATCATTTGATCTTTTTATGTGTCCTACAGGGACTTGAGTCATATACCAGCACATCCCACTCACTTTTAGTTTTGTTTTTCCTCCCAGAATCCTTCACATGTATTGTTTTCTGTATTAGCTCTCCTGATATACATTGATTGATATCAACAGTTACTATGCTGTATACTATTTTCTCAAAGCCGTTCTCATTTTTTCCCACTATTACATTCAGTGACAATAGTTAGTTGTATAGACTTGTGGAAATAGAAACATACTAAGCTGATTTTTTTTTTAACATTGTACAGAAAAACTGCAAAAGAAAACAAAGTTGGCTAGTATAGGAAAGTGCTTGTTTTTTGAGACAAGGTTTATGGAGCCCAAGTTGGTCTTGAACTTTATTTGGATTTAGCTTATCTGAAACTTGGCTGGTCTTGAGTTGCAGATCCTCCTGTCTTTATCTCCCAAGTGTTGGGACTATAGATAGTCATGTGCATTTTGTGTATGTATTTCTGTGAATATGCATGAGCACATTCATGTCATGCATATGTGAGATAGTCTTAGGACAACTTGTGAGAGTTAGTGTTTTCCTTTTACCACTTTGGTTCCACGGATAAAAAGATCAGTGTTGGCAGCAAGTGCTTTTATTCTCTGAGCAAGGTTGTAGGCCCTTTAGATTCTAAGAAAGTTTGCATAATATTTATAGTTGAAAGAGTTATGTTTTAATAATTTTTTGTTACTGTGGGTTTGTTGGTTGCCTTGCAACCATCTGAGGTAAACCATACTGTGGTTTACTCTATGTAGCCAACAATGTATTTAAACTTTGATCCTCCTGCCTCTACCTCGTAAGTGTTGGCAGTACTAGCATGAGCTACCATGGTTTTTCAATTTTTTTCTGTATTACATTGTGGTTTATTACCAAAAACTATTTTTAATGTTGAGGCAGGGTGTGGTGGCACACACATTTAATCCCAGACTCAGGGTAGAGACCGGTGGATCTCTGCCAAGTTTGAGACCAGTCTCCAAAAACCAAAACCAAACCAAACAATTCTCTCAGGTTTAAGTGAGTTTAAGTGAGTTCTTCTCTTTCTGATAAGCTCACAATATTGAAAATAAAAATGTTCACTTAAACGTTTACTGGCTCACTCAGTTACTCTGGTTAAATACTTTCATCACCGACTTTAAGTATACTGTGTCAAAATCTCTATAGCAGTGCAGTTCATTTTCCTTTTATATAAGTTGATTGGCAAAGAGAGTTTGTTGTAAAGTTAGTTACCAGCCAATTCATATTTGCTGTTGAAATGTTTGTTTGCCAGTGCAGATTCAACATGTTGCTTTGTGTCTCCATGACTTTTGAACCCTAACATAGATAAAATCATGTCATCTGTATAAACTAAAACTCAAGTCACTTTGCATGTTTATTAGCCAATCTTGTTTTTCTTTGCAAATTTAGAAAGTAGGTTTTACATTCTTTGAAAATAGTAAGATAGAAGAGGAAAACATGATAGTGGTAAAAACATTTAAAATTTTTGGCTTTGTTTTTTTTGTTTGTTGTTTTTGTTTGATTCCTGTGGCTGAATTCCCAGTACCATCCCATGTTGACTGATTTTCTTAGGATTCAACAAGGCTAAGCAGTGGGCTCATGGCTAGTTTTTGTTATAGTGGAGTTGAACATGATTAATTCTCCCTGTGGTTACTGTGGCAAAGCATATGCCCTACATTTCCAGTTACTGAAATTCAAGATTCCTAAAAGTAAAATGGATGTTTAGCATAAACTAACATGTAGTCAGGTACAGTGAGCCACTGCTGTCACTTACGGAATATGATGTTACAAGTCAAGTTTTCAGACTTCAACCAAAGGCCAGTCTCATTAAATAATGGTATTTGAATCTTGATATATTGCAGTCTTCCTGCTCAGTACCCTATGAAGTATTATACCCAGGTAGAAACTATAGTAAATGTTTGAGATGTATAAGAGATAACTATGTAAAAGGCAAAGGAAAAATAACCTGAAAAGATCAAGTCGATATGAGGTTTCTTTCCTAGCTGAGGAGCTTTCAGCAGTTGATGGCTGCTGTTAGAGGCCCTTTACCTATGTCCACAGCAGCAGCATTATTGGATTCAGTGGATTATTTAAAAAGAAAATAGAGAAAGAACATAAAGTTGGGAAAGGCACATGTTTCAAGATGATTAAACATTAATTGAGGTAGAGAGGGGAGTAACCATAATATATTTATACAGATATGAAGTTCTCAGACAATATATTTAAAATTTTTTAGAAGAATGAGTAGAAAAGATAATCTGAGTGAGTTCATCTTTGAGAAGCTTATACATGCTTTTGGGTGTGCCTTTACTTTCTTCCAAGCACCTCTTTTACTATTTGTGCTTAAGCCTGTATTAAAATGTGCTTAAATCTTCAACTCTGCTTCATATCCAAAAAGGTAACACATTACAAAGATTGAATTTAGGAAGAAAATCTGTTGTGGAGGAAAATCTGAAAACTGCTTCCATTAAACAATTTAGGTCCATCTCATGGTAAATCTTTGTTGTCTACAGTTTACAAAATAAAGAAGATAGTGATAAAGAGATTCACTTCTTTCATCCCAACTCTGGCATCTACCACAGTTTTGACAGTGGGTTTTGGGGGTTTTTTGTTTTTAAAGATTTTATTTATTATGTATACAGTCTTCTGCCTGCATGCCAGCAGAGGGCACCAGATCTCAGTTAAGGTGGTTGTGAGCTACCATGTGGGTGCTGGGAATTGAACTCAAGACCTCTGGAAGAACAGTCAGTGCTCTTAACCACTAAGCCATCTCTCCAGGCCAGTTATTGGGGTTTTTAATGTTTCTGACTTTTGTGCTGGAGACTCTGAGGAGGAGTGGCTGTCCCTCAGGTTGGGTGAAGAAGTGCTATTGTTGCTGTTAACCAGATGGAGAAATACCTGTAGGACTCGGCAAATGGGGAATAACAAGGCCTAATAGAATCTCTTGGTAATTTACAAATGAAAATAATGTTAGTGTGCCCCTTCCATTCAATTTAATATTCAAGTAATATTGGTAAGATTTTGAGATGATTATGTATAAAACTGCTGTGAACATGTTACTAGTATTTTAGTAAATTGTAGTTAGTCCATTATTTATTTCATTTTGTGTTTTAATGTATTTGGAATATAATTGATATTCAAGTTTAGATAACACTTGCTTTCTTCTTACCCCCTAGGAATTTTTAAGAGATATCTTCAATCTTCTGTTTTTGTTGCCCAGTCTAAAGGACCGGCGGCAGCCAAAGTGCAAATCACACTCTTCAAGGGCCGCTGCATATGATTTGTTGGTAGAGATGGTAAAAGGGTCTGTTGAGAACTACAGGCTGATACACAACTGGGTTATGGCACAGCACATGCAGTGTAAGCATTCTTCTTTTTGTTGCTTTTCTATAGAATTGAACCCAGAAATGAAAAATCAAAGGGTGTTGTTTAAAGAATCTACTTTCACATACCTGTTTACACACAGTGTCAATAGATTTTTCTTCATTTTTAATAGAAAAATGTAGAAAAAATTATATACTTTAAATAATTGGGCTTTCTTTGCATAAAATAATGTAATAACAAGTAAAATAAAACATTGACTTATTTGAATTTTTACAATTAATTAGCTTTAAAGTGTGGTTTTACATAATTATATTTTAAATTATAATGCTCTATATGTCTTACTTAGGTAATTAGGAGGTAGTAATTGGCAGTCAAATCAACATATGTTTCAGTTTGTTTGGGGGAATCTTCTCCCTTTTTTATCAGCAGCCCATGCACCTTATAAATGGGACTACTGGCCTCATGAGGATGTGCGTGCAGAATGCCGATTTGTTGGCTTGACTAACCTTGGAGCTACATGTTATTTGGCTTCCACTATTCAGCAACTTTATATGATACCTGAGGCAAGGCAAGCTGTCTTCACTGCTAAGGTAGAGTATCAAAATATAAACCAAATAATTATTCATGAATCTTAGTTTAATGTAATATATTGCTTAATAACAAAAACATGAAAAATTTTATTATGTCATAGCTAATTATTTTTAGTAAATTTTAATTTTATTTACACTTGAAAACTCATTATGTGGAATCATTTGTTTCTCAAAGTACAATTGTGGATTTATGTACTCAATATGCACAGTTAATATTATAGTTCAGTAAAAATAAATACAGATTTTAATCACATAAAAATAAGTAAACCTTCAATTAAGCAGAGTAATAATCAGATACTGATTATTTTTTTCTTTCATTCCTAGCCCAAAATAAATAAGTTTGTGAGTCTGCTTTGAGTAACATATACTTCGTGGTTTTTGTTTTTATATCTGATTTTATACTTTCTAGGTGAATGACCTTTATGCTTTTTTTTTCTTCCTTCTTTTAAATTCTATAATGTGGTATAGACTTTGTTGAATCCTTTAATCTGTTTTAGTTACTTCAAGTTAATTTAATTTATAATGATTTGAGTTTAGGTTTTTACCCTTAGTTATGTTGGATTTTAAAATATAGTGTCTATATTGATTGATAGCTAAAAATAGTTCCATTGTGGGTTTGTTTAATTTATAAAAACTCTGGTAACTAAATTGAGTAGATACATTTCTGTTGTTTTGTAGGTAACAAAGAATCGTGTTTTCAGTGCCTTTTTCCCCCCTTAGTGACTTGGTTATAACTTTTGGTACTTTTTGTTCATATTAATGAACACTTTAAACTTTTAGTATTGTCCATAATTAACATCAACAGAAAGAACACTAGATGTGCTTATTTTGAGTAGATCTTTTAAGTAACACTTTCAGTTAAAAACTAAACCTCAGTACTAAAGAGATCTATATATCACTTCCTCTTCTTCCAAAGGACAAGTTGTTCATTTGCCAGCACCCATGTCAGGCTACTCAGAGCTATCTGTAATACCAGCTCCAATGGATCCTACATCATCTTCTGGCCTCCACAGACACCTGTACTCATTTCCTACCTGCAGACACATAAACACACAACAGAATCAAAAATAAATAATTCTTTTTTATTGAGTTTTGATCTACATAATATTTGTATTTTTAAAAATTGCTTTACTTAGCTGGGTGTGGTAGTGTGCAGTTTAAACTCAGCATCTGGGGAGTCTGAGATGGTTAGATCTCTAAGATTGCGATCAGCTTGGTTTACCTGGTGAGTTATAGGACACAGGACACAGAGAAAGACCCTGTCTGAAAAAAGAGAACATTCATGTATTTTTATCTTTATGAAAAGTTCTCATGGGTTGTGTCCTAGAGCAGTCTCAGACTCACTGTTTAGTTGAGGGTAAACAAAACAGTTTAGTTGATACGCTCTTATCCCTCAAGTTCTGGAATTGCTCTCTGAAGTAGTACTTTGCATATATTAGATTTATAATATTTTGGAAATTTACATTTTAAGTGAATTCATAATCTTATGAAATATCTGGACTGTCATATTGAAAGTATGCATACTATAGTTTTTTTTTGCCAATTTGTTGATCTCTTTTATTCAAACCTATTGCAGCCATAAAACTTTTAATATATGCTGGACAGGTTTCTCTTTCTCTTAATCCTTACTATGTATCTTTAACAAGCTCTTAAATAGAGAAACCACATTACTTTTATTACTGACAAGATTGGCACAAATAGCTGGTGTGTCGTTCTGAACAAATGGTAGAGTTAATATGCCATGATACTCTGAGTAGCTTCAGAATTAGTTGATAACTTGCAATGGTGGTAACTCCTCCCTTAATTGATTTATTTTAATACTGGAATTGAAGCTTAGCCTAGTCTACTTGGTTTTTGATGAGTCTGTGTTCAGAACTAATTCCCCCAGGCATGGAGACCTACTATGATTCACCTTTTGAGAGGTGAGGGTAGGAGGATTCCAATTTCAGGCTGTCTTAATCATTGTTGTATTGCTATGAGCACAACTCCTATAAAGGAAACATATAATTGGGGCTAGCTTACAATTTCAGAGCTCTAGTCCATTATTGTCATGGCAGGGATCATGGTGGCTACATCTGGATCCACACTGCCTCCAAGTCTGCACCTCCTGATCCTTCCAAATAGTGCCACTCCCTAAGTATTCAAATATATGAACCTATGGAGGCCATTCTTATTCAAAATACCACACAGGCTATTGTCTTTTTTGTAAGGGAAGGATGACTGATTTAACAAAGAGCTTGGTTGCACAAGCCACAACATTCTAAATTTGACATTTAGCACCCACGAAAAAAGCCAGGTATGGTAGTGCCCATTGTGATATCATTGTTGGGAGGTCTAGCCAAAGAACAGGAGGTCACAGTGGCATGTATCAAAAAATAAGGTGACAGCTCCTGAAGTCAACACCATTGGCTGTCTTCTGGCTTCCACCATATGTATACAACCTTCACAAAGTAATAAATTAAAAAATAAGTAAAAGGAATTAGGTTGTAAGCATAGCCATATTTCCCAGTCATGGATTGTAGTGTTTTGATGTTTATAGATTAGTTACAAAATTCCTCCATAGTGTTGAAGTATACTGTTCCAGAAAAAGTAAAGATATGATTGCTACAAAAATGTGATTTGTAACTTCTATAAGGGAATTCATTACATGCATAGAGTACTTTTCATGATCTAGAAAACAATTTTAAAAAATGTTATCTCTTTCCACTTTCCCATCAGTAGTTATTACTGTATTTATTGTAATGGAATGATTTTTCTAAGACACAATGGTAATGAAACAGTGAAATGTGAGGTGTTTTCTTGCATAGAGCTGTAAGGATAAAGAGGGGTAGTATTCAGCACATTGTAGGTCTACTAAGATGTCCAACGTGCCACCAGTAGTGTTTTGACCAAGTTTCTTCTTGACTTTCAGTATTCAGAAGATATGAAGCATAAAACCACTCTTTTGGAGCTTCAGAAAATGTTTACATATTTAATGGTATGTTTGAAAAATGTGGAGAAAAACTAATTAGATAATCTTTTAACATAAAAACTAAGATAGTGACCATGAAGATTGTAGTTTTTGTTAAGACTTACTGTTTTCAAATTGATTTATCTTTAGTTATTTCTCTTCTTTGTTATAAAGACTTTAACAATCACAATTGAGTTACCTATTTTCTATTAATTTGTCTTTCATTTCTAGTTTTTCCTGTCACTGGTTGTCTTAGTTAGGGCTTCTATTGCTGTGATAAGACACCATGACCAAAAGCAAGTTGGGGAAGAAAGGGTTTATTTGACTTCCACTTTGTAGCCCATTGCTGAAGGAAGTCAGGACTCAACCAGAGCAGGAACTTGGAGGCAGGAATTGATACAGAGGCCATAGAGGAGTGCTGCTTACTGGCTTGTTCAGCATGCTTTCTTATAGAACCCAGGACTACAAACCAGAGATGGCCCTACCCACAATGGACTGGACTCTCTCCCATCAATAAATAATTTAGAAGATGCCCTACAGGTTTGCCTACAGCCTGATCCTTTCCTCCTCCCTCCCCCACTGAGTCAGGGTTTCTCTGTGTAGCTCTGACTATCCTGGAATCACTCTATAGACCAAGATGGCCTTGAACTCAGAGATCCGCCTGCCTCTGCCTCCTGAGTGCTGGGATTAAAGATGTGCACCGCTACCACCCAGCTGGTTTACCTCTTTTATGCAGGCTTTGTAACTGATTTCTTTTTTCCTTTTAAGTCTTATCATCATAGTGGTAAAAGTAATTGATGTCTTCAAAAAAGATCTTGAGTTGATGGCACACAACTTTAATCCTAGCACTTGGAAGGCAGAGGCAGGCCTGGTCTAGAGACTAAGTCTCAAGACAGCCAGGGCTACACAGAGAATCCCTGCCTCAAAAAAACAAAGATCTTTTTTTATATCAATACCTCACTTAAGACAGTTTAGTTCTTCTTAGGAGATTGTTGTTATTTGGTTCTTAGCACTCATAATTAGTAAGTTCAAAGTTGCTTATAAATCCAGCTCTGGCTTCCTTGGACAAGCACACATACCTAAAATTTAAAATTGAAAATATTTTTTATGGGTTTTTGTGTTGTTGTTTTGTCTTTTTTGTTGTTGGTGGTGGTTTTTTGTTGTTGTTGTTGTTTTTTGTTTTGGCAAGGCAGGGTTTTTGTGTGTAACAGCCCTTTTCCTGGAATGTAGACCAGGCTGGCTTTGAACTCATAGGGATCTATCTGCCTCTGCTGGGATTAAAGGCATGTGACACCACCACCCAGCCAGCATTTTTCTTTTTTCTTCATATCTTTTTTTTATTATTATAATTTAGTTACATTTCTCCCTTCCCTATCCTCCCTCTAATCTTTCCCATATATCCCTCACTGTCCTCTTTCAAATACATAGCCTTTTTCCCCACCAATTGTTATTATGTGCATATGTGTGTATATCTGTGTGTATATATATATTTCTCAACAAAACCTATCTAGTACATATAATGTTACTTGTATATATGTTTTCAGGGCTTACCACTGTTTTGTTTGTTTATTTGTTTTGTGTTTCAAGACAGTGTTTCTTTATAGCTTTAGAGCCTGTCCTGGAACTCATTCTGTAGACCAGGCTGGCCTCAAACTCACAGAGATCCGCCTGCCTCTGCCTCCCGAGCGCTGGGACTAAAGGCATGTGCCACCAACGCCCGGCTCAGGGCTTACCGTTTATCACTGGACAAGCACATGCACATAGTTCACAATAGAAAATACTTTTTTAAACATTTAATTCTTATTGGGCAGTATTGTATTTATGGTCTTATTTATACTACTCACTCAGCTTCGCTTCCTGATAACATTGAGCCCTTGGAAGCCTATTACCCAGTTGCTTTCCCACTTGTGCAGGTATTAATGCTATTCCTCCTGCCTTTACCACTCTTCCTTAGGACTCTTCTCCATTTTCTTTCTGTTGTCTAATCAGCTAGAGACCTTATATTCAACAAAATATCTTGAAGTCTCCATGCTTCTCTTCTTGCTCTGATAATGAAGTTTTACCTGTGACAATCTTCAGGACAGATAATGCCATGTATATTCCTTTATTCTAAGACTGAATAGGTGTGGTTTTTCTTTTCTTTACTGTTTTTTTAAAAACAAGATTAGAAAATAAACTAGCTTGATGCTGATTTTTAATATCTCGTTTTGGGGACAGGGTATTACTATATAGGTAGGTAGGTAGGCCTTGTAATTAAAATCCTGTCCCAGCTTTATGGGTGAATTATGGCAATACAGGCATATCACCACCATGCCTTGGACTTTAAGTTATACTTTTAAGAGAGATGGAACATATTTCAAGTGGCAAAATCATTAACTGCTGTTTACTCTTTTGCCCGTGCCCCCGCACCCCACAAAAGGGTTTCTCTGTGTAGCCTTGGCTGTCCCTGAACTCACTCAATAGACTAGGCTGACCTCAAACTCAAGAGATACTCCTACATCTGCCTCTGCATCCAGAGTGCTGGGATTAAATGCATGTGCTATCACACCCAGCTTTAAGCTAAACTACTTTTAATAATGTTATATAAAGTTTAGTGTACCCAAAACTTTCTCTGTTTGCAAAAGTTGATTCTTTATAATTAAAATCTGAGTCCCCTGAGTTCCAGTAGTAATTTCATAAGGTGAACTTTTCGATCTCAACACTAGGACCATTAAACTACAAATGCAATTGAACTCAAGTAAAAGTTGAAGTGGAGAGAGTATCAGGGAAAAAATGTTTAGCTCTGGGTATAGTGGAGTACTTCTCTAGTCCTAGAGTGTAGAAGGCTGTAATAGACGCACAGTTATTTTGAAGTCTGTTTGGGCTACATGTTGAAACCAGAGAACAGAAAAATAGTTTTATCACTTGCCTTACTATTTGAGTTTGGTTTTTATCTTATTTTGTGAAGTGGTGGAGATTGGTTTTTGGTTTTGATAGATTTTAGGTTTTTGTGTATTTGGTTTTTGTTCTTAAATTTTTGAGCAGAGTCTTTTATAAACCCAGAATTTGCTGATTATGTATAGCCAAGGCTAACCTTGAATTCCTGATACTCCTGCCTTTACCTTCCAAGTGCTGGGATCAGTGGCATATTCCACCCTGTTTGACTTTGTTGTTGTTCACTCAAGAATGTTCTGGCCATTTATTTGTTTAATTCCTCCTCCCCTTTTCTCTTGCAGGAGAGTGAGTGCAAAGCATATAACCCTAGACCTTTTTGTAAAACATATACCATGGACAAGCAGCCTCTTAATACTGGGGAGCAAAAAGATATGACAGAGTTTTTTACTGATCTGATTACTAAAGTTGAAGAGATGTCTCCAGAACTGGTTAGTACCAGAATACTGAAAAATTTGTTTGAAATTAATACAGATTTGATTTTTAATCACTGACTTTTATTTGTTTTATATTAAAGAAAAATACTGTCAAAAGTCTATTTGGAGGTGTGATTACAAACAATGTTGTGTCCTTGGTAAGTATATCTCTTGTTTTTTATAAGGGTTTTTTTTTTAAAGCTTATAATAATTTGCTAATTTTTGTTTGTTGATTGATCTAGGATTGTGAACATGTTAGTCAGACTGCTGAAGAGTTTTATACTGTGAGGTGCCAGGTGGCAGATATGAAGAATATTTATGTGAGTGATAATGGACATTACTTGGGATTTACTTATGATTTATCTATGTATATATCTATACATAGATATATGTGTATACAACAAATTCATTGTCTTATGAATAGCTGTTTTCATGTATTTTCTTTCATGTTTTGCTGTTTAAATAAGTATTGAAGATAGACCAAAAACTTGTCATTTCCCAGTTAAAACGTAAACAGCTTTTAAAAGTTAGAGTTCCTATAAGGAAAAAAAAATAATTTAATTTGAATTTGCTTTTTGTAAATTTTTCTTTGTGTATTCTGACCAAATTGCAAGCTCTAAATTATGTCAACTTCCCAATGTATGTTTATACACAGGAATCTCTTGATGAAGTCACTATTAAAGACACCTTAGAAGGGGACAACATGTACACTTGTTCTCATTGTGGAAAGAAAGTCAGAGCTGAAAAAAGGTAGCTTTTATTATTTTAATATAAACCACCCAGTGGACTAAGGATAATCCTGTGTTGATCTTTTGTGACTGTGTAAATGTGATATAATTAACATGAATAAACAGTACATTATAGTGACTGAGGTAATAGTAGCTGTTTGGAGTTCAGTATCATTCAGTAACTTTTATTTATTCAGTGAGGTTTAATGTAGCATGTACAGTAGGATTGAAAGTAAGACAAATCTTCAGATTTGACAGAAGTCTGTGTTTTCCAAGGATAGACATGAAAGACAAGAAGAGTGATCATTTTTTATCATTCTGCACAGGCTCAGATGTCTAGTTTTAGTGACTGGTTCCTAAAGAATAATAGCTAATTTTATACAGTATTTTTGTACTTAGGAAGTACTTACAGAATTTTACATGATTCAATTCAGTTAATACAACATTATGTTGTAGTAAAATACTGCCCACATCCCTGTGTGTGTGCGCCCGGCCCCCCCCCCCCCCCCCCCCGTTGTTTTGAGATGGGTTTCTTTGTGTAGCCTTGGGATTAAAGATGTGTGCCACCACTGCCCCAGCTGTAAAATGCTATTACTATTATTAATATCAAAATTATTTCCTATATAACAGTTGGAGATATGGAATAAACAGATCAAAGTTAGTTCCAAATTCTAAAATTGTGTTGTCTAAGATAGCACATGCAGATGAACAGTGTAGTCCAGGTGGACTGAACTCTCTCCCTTGGAAATGCTGTATGAACAGTTGCATCTTGTCTGGATCTTGGAAAGAGATCTGAGTGGAAGCTAGATTTGGGAGTTAGTTAAAATTTCAGTTTAAAAGTACTAATTTTTTACACTACTTTGAAAGTGGTTTTCAACTTGCATTATAAGTTCTGACTATTTTCATTGCTCATGCTTTGTTGTATTCATCATAAATACTTTTCCTTGAGTTATAGTTCTTTATAGAGTTTCAAAAAGGGGGGACTGGAGAGATGACTTAGTGAAGAGTTCATAATACTCTTGCCAAGGATTTTTGTTTATTCCCCGTTACCCATGTTGGGTGGCCCACGACCATCTGTAACTCTAGCACCAGGTGAGCTTTTGAAGGTGCGAACATTCATGCACGAGCAAACCCTCCCCCCCCCCCAAACACACACACACACACACACACACACACACACACACAGAAGCAAACAATTAAAAATAGCAAAACTAGGGGCTGGAGAGATGGTTCAGTAGATAAGAGCATTGGTGTTCATCTAGAGGACCTGAGTTCAGTTCCTAGCACCCACATCCCAATATTCTCAACAGCCTATATTTAACTCCAGCTTTGGGGGCTGGCTGTAGTAGGATGTACTCCTTTAATCCCAGCACTTGGGTGGCAGAACCAAGTGGAGCTCTGTGAGTTCGAGGCTAGCCTTGTCTACATAGTGAAGTTCTAGGATAGCAGGAGCTATATATAGCAAGACCCTATCTTTAAAAATCCAAAACTAAAAACATAACTCCAACTTCAGGTTCCCTAGTGCCCTTCTAGCCCCACAGACACACTGAAATACATATAAATAAAAATCAAATCTTTTAAAAAATAATAATCTGTAAAAAACATAACTGCCTTTACTGATTTAGGCAAAGAATTTGATTGTCTCTTTCACTTTTATGTATTTCTGATCTTTCATGATTCACATATCAATTTGGATGTGTATGGTGTGTGAGTGTATGTGTATGTACTGTGTTTAGGGATACATATAGACATGTATGCATGTGTTGTATATGGAAGTCAAAGGTCAGTGTTGGGTGTCTGTCTTGTTTTTTGTTTGTTTGTTTGTTTTTGAGACAGGGTTTCTCTGTGTAGTTTTGAGCCTGTCCTGGCACTCACTCTGTAGTCCAGACTGGCCTCCTGAGTGCTGGAAGGTGTTCACCAGGTTGGCTTTCTATCTTGTCTTTTTAAGACAAGGCCTCTCATTGAACATGGGACTCTGCTGATTAAGTAGGCTGTCAGGCCAGCAAGTCCCAAGGACCCTCCTGTCCTTTTCTTCTTAGTGCTGTAAATATAGGCACATGGCACTGTGCCAGGTTTTTATATGAATATTGGAGATCTGAACTTGAGGTCGTTATACTTACATAGCAGGTGCCTTACCAACTGTGTGATCTTCCTAGCCCTTTGCTTGGGGGGTGGGGGCAGTGAAATGGATCAGATAAAAGCATTTATAATAGCACAAGTCTAAAGACTTGGGTTCAACCACCTAAACCCTCATAAAGACCTGAACATGATGGTGTATGCATCCTAAAGTAAGATATAGTACAGCAGTAAAAAGAGACCCTGCATCACCAAGGTAGAAGGAAAAGTCAGACTCCTGAAAGTTGTCTCTGATCTTCCCACACACACATACACACTGGTAAAGAAATAAAATTTCGCCGGGCATTGGTTGCGCACGCCTTTAATCCCAGCACTCAGGAGGCAGAGGTAGGTGGATCTCTGTGAGTTCAAGACCAGCCTGGTCTACAAGAGCTAGTTCCAGGACAGCCTCCAAAGCCGCAGAGAAACCCTGTCTCGAAAAACCAAAAGAAATAAAATTTCAAAGTCTTTAAAAACTGAG
The DNA here is from genome assembly GCF_003668045.3 of Cricetulus griseus. Lineage (NCBI taxonomy): Eukaryota > Metazoa > Chordata > Mammalia > Rodentia > Cricetidae > Cricetulus > Cricetulus griseus. Next base: position 83,331,907 of record NW_023276807.1, on the reverse strand, counting down.
CGAGTACCACATGAAAAGCCAGCATGGGCATGTGTGTCTGCTACCTCAGTGCTGTGAAGCACAAACAGGAAAATGCTAATGGTAAAAATGGCAAGCCCTAGATTCATTGAGAGACCCTTTAACAAAACAAAAAAAGGTAGAGGGCCATCAAGGTCATCAGTGAGTAAAGGCACTTTTTGCCAAGACCTACAATCCAAGTTTGATTGTTGGGACACACGTCGTGGAAGTAGAAGACCAGCACCAGCAAATTGATCTCTGCCCACCACACCCATGCCATGGCACATGCTCTCTCGTGCACATAAGAGTATGCATACATGTAGAGGCACTAATAAAAATAATAAGATATTTGCCTCCTACAGGTGCCGGAGCAGGTATGCACCCTCCACTACATGCACACATGGCCGTGCACACTCGAGCACACACACAGACACACACACACACACTTATGTGACTTAGAATATTGCTACTTTAAGTTGATTATTAAAATAAATGTAGCACAGCTATAAGTAAAACTATGATATTTTTGAAATAAAATATTTAACAAGCTTGTTTCCCTCTCCTCCCTTCTCAGGGCATGTTTTAAGAAATTACCTCGTATTCTGAGTTTCAATACTATGAGATATACATTTAATATGGTTACAATGATGAAAGAGAAAGTGAATACACACTTTTCCTTCCCTTTACGTTTGGATATGACACCCTATACAGAAGATTTTCTAATGGGAAAGAGTGACAGGAAAGAAGGTAAGTTCATGTTTTTCCATTCTCTGTTTATTGTTAAGTCTCTTTTCATAAGGAAATTATATGAATGGAGAAAATGTCATTGTTAATTGTATGAATGGGAAAATGTCATTAATGTTAAAGTCAATTACATGGTTCTCAAACCTAAATATAATCTTAAAAAAGAATATTTTTATTTTAAAGTATTTTTATATGTCTGGGTGCTATGTCTGCATTTATGTCTATGTACCATATACATAGAGTGCCCACAGAGATCAGAAGAGGGCATTAGATTCCCTGCAACTGGATTTATGGATGGTTGTGATCCACAATTTTGGTTTTGGGAATCCAATCAAGTCTTCTTGAAAAGCAGGTTGTCTCTCTATCCCAGAAAGGAAAACTTTGTTAGAGACACTGTAATATATTTACCCACTTCGATAACAAGTATTTTTTCCCAGTCTCTCTTTATGCCTTTGGAAAACTGAAGTCTACATGGTCTTACATTGAATCTGAAATTGTAGTATGTTGCCATGAGTAATCATTGTGTCATAGTCTTGATTTCCACGACAAAATACTATTTAATCAGAGATAGAGTTTTTTAAGAGATAGAGAAGATGGGATAAGTTCTTGAATACAAGAATAGCAGAATGATCAATGAGATAAATCAAAGGCAGAATATTTTTGGCTTTGGGCCATATTAACAATTTTGTCCTTTATTTATTATTTATTATATGACCATTAGATTTTTTTGGTTTGTTTTGTTTTTCAAGACAGTTTCTATAGCCCTATCTGACCCAGAACTCTGTAGACCATGCTGTCCTCAAAGGTCCGTCTGCCTCTGCCTCCCAAGTGCTGGGATTATAGGATTGTGCCGCCGTGCCCTGTTGGCCATTAGATTTTTAATCAGAGAAGTTCCAAAATAGCTGTTTGGAAAAGGTTATTTTCAAATGGATTAAAGAATGATGAAAAGTGTAAGAGGATGCAATTCTTGTAAACTTCAGTAAAGCCAGTGGCTTAGATGAGAAAGAACCAACAGATAGGCAGAATTAATGGACTTAATTAACGTGTGTGTGTGTGTGTGTGTGTGTGTGTGTGTGTGTGTGTGTGTGTGTGTGTGTATGTATGTAAAGGAATACGGCCATTTGTACATGCTAGCATTCTACCAATATAGCCCCAGATCATAGAGTTCATAATTGGATGAATAAATGAATTATCTTATTATGCCTTTGTAGTATGAACTGTTCTTAAAGCTGTGTTAGTAAAATAATGACAAAACCCCAAGGCTCTGCTTCCCCGCACATTTTACTTGGTCTGCAACTAGAGAGGGGATTAGGAACCTTGAGAGACTGGCTTTTAAATTGAACAGTAGTAAAGAGGGATTTGTATTTTAAAGTCCCACAAAGGAACACTCCCAGGAAGAGTATGCCCGAACAATAATTGGTAGAAAATCTTTGATTATTCTTGCCAGAGCATTTTGATTTAAAAGTTGAAGTAGGAAGCTGAATTTTAGTGAGTTAAATAACAATGACCTTCATTTCACAAGTAGAAAACCACCAAACTATTTCGAGTTTATTGACTCAGACTCTCAAAGACCCACCTGCCTCTGCCTCACAAGTGCTGGGATTAAGGACACCCAGCCCACCACATGGCTTTTTAATGGGCATGGGAGAAGAAAGTAGAAAAGGACCCTTGTGTCTTACATTTCTCTGTACTACCAAGTTCCTTTTTACATAATGTGTGTTGTCACGTTTAAAATTTAATAATTTCAGAAACCAGTATCCCATCCTAACTTTAGGTAGGAGAATCCAGTTTAATGTTTAACTCCAGTGCTTAGCATTTTAATGAATATACAGTAAACATTAAACCTCTCAGAGTGGGAAATGAAAAATGTAAACAGTGAGTTATTGCTTTTTTTTTTTTTCCAAAAGAACTTACTAATTTTCCAAAGATAGGAGAGGAAAATGCAGTCACGGGTCTAATGGAATATAAAGTTAGAGGAGATAACTTTCATTAGTATTTGTATGTTTATAAGTTGCAGTAAGTGGTTTCATAATAATAAATTTGAAAATGCAGATAAAGAAATAGTCATTGTTATATGCATCCTACTTTTTACACCTATTTATCAAACCATTTTGAAAATCATAGTGAAACTTCATCTCAGCAATTTTTCATTGTATTTTCACGTGATGCTTTATTACATTTGTGGAGAGAACATAAATTTATAAAGTAGTTTTTGGGGGCCTTTAGTGATGTGTTGTCAGCCACTGCTTTAACATGTGCACTGTGACCATTTCTTTACTTCCCAATTTAGGTTGTGCAATGAACCAAATCTACTCTGCATTGCTCCTACATGGGTGGGTGTGGGTGGGTGGGTGTGTGGGTGTGTATGTGGGTGTGGGTGTGTTGTATGGTATTGGCATGTTTGGCCTTTGAAACAGGGTTACCTTTTGATTTTAAAATTGTTCAGATTAAAGTGATGCCTTTATATTTATGTAAATGTACCCTAATATGTATCAGTACAGTGCTTAGCATGAGAATACAAAACTAAGTCCTTTTTTTTTTTTCCTTCTGATGGTAAAAATTAAATTGGAAAAAAAAGCATGAATACTATTTTAAAAGGCTAGTTAAGTTAAACACATAGTTTACCTATCACATTGGTGTTGCTTTTAGTTATGCACTAATTAATTTTAATTTTTCTCAGTTAATTGTATAATATGTTCCTGTAGTGATAGGCTATGGCCTTGCAAAGTGCTTTTATATAACCTATTTTATAAAGTTTTTGTGCCTTTTTCTGTACATAAATACCTTATAAAAAGTAATCTTAAGATGACATTGTTTTGTGTTTTCAAAATAACTGCCCTTATCTCATGTAAATTAGGTTTTAAAGAAGTTATTGACCATTCAGAAGACACAGAGAGCTATGAGTATGACTTGATTGGAGTAACTGTTCATACAGGAACAGCAGATGGTGGGCACTATTATAGTTTCATCAGAGATATAGTCAATCCACATGCTTATAAAAACAATAAGTGGTAAGTTTTAAATGTTTTTCCTTTGGTTTTAAAAATAATTTCCTCCTGCTTTTAAGTTTGTAAATATATATTTTAATATATATATGTCTATGGTAGTTCTTCTGATGAATTTTTAGTTTTCTGAAAAACTTCCTATGGAATCAAGGAAAGAAAATATTAAATAATTTTTTAAAAATGTTTTGTTTGTGTATGTGTTTTCTCTGTATGGGTAGGCAGATGGATAGATGGATGCATAGAGGTCAGAACATTTTTTGAATATTGGTTCTCTCATTTCCCAATATTGGTCCCAAGGAGACCTGATTCAGGTTGTCATACTTGGCAGCAAGGACCAGTACCTGCTGATCCATCTTGGTGTCCTAGAAAAAAAGTGGTTTTTTTGTTGTTGTTGTTTTGTTTTTTTTTAAAGATAAGGTCTCTTTTGGCTATCCTGGAACTCTCTCTGTAGATCAGACTGGCTTTGAACTGAAAAGGATTTTTTTTTTTTTAATTGAAGGAAACTTTCAAAAAATAGAAATCAGTTCTTAAATTTATGTATGTGCCTTAAATTTTGAGAATTTGATGAATGCCTTTCTCTGAAAAATGAGCTTTATATTAACAATCTCGGGGATTCATAGACAAATTGTACCCACCCAATCTTAATTTACCCTTTTTTCTTTCTTACAGGAGCTCTTTACTGAATGCCTTCTATTTAGTGGTTACAAAGTTTTTTTTGCATGCTCTTTAGAAGTTACCTGCATCCACTCTGTTCTATTCACCTTACCTTATTCCTTCTGCATATTTTGTTTTTATCAGGTTAGCATCAGTCACATAGTGACTGTTTTTAGTTTTCAGATGTCTTTAGGAAGTATCCTATGCATATGGAGTGTATGTGTGCTTAGGCTCTCTTTTAATTTTTGGAAATACTGCTTTGAACAAAATACATAGCTGCTAGTTAGCATTGATCTACATGCAGTTAGCAGAATAGTTGGCATTTAGCTCTTATTTCTGATTCTTTCAGACATCATGGCTAAAAGCATCCTTTTTAAAAAGTTTTTTCTGTTTGAAATTATAATTGCATCATTTCCACACTTTTTTTCCCTCCACCCTCTCCCATGTATTTTTATATCCACTTGGATATATTTCCATGAGTATATTGAATTGTTTTGTTCATACATTTTAAAATGATGTCTGTATCTTAGAGGAGTATCAACATTTCTTAATCTTTCCTAATTGCTTTATATGTTATATTTTAGACTTACCTTCTTTATTTTTGTTAATATCCATTAGAAACTGAATCTGTCAGATTGTGTGTGTGTGAGCTTGTGCACTAGGGATGGATCCCAGTGCCTCACAGATGTGAGGTAAATATTCTGTCATTGAGCTACTGTCCCCAATTCAGATATGTCAGATTTTGGGTGATTTTAGCAGTTTTTAAAAATTACACTTCCAATTTCTAGAAGAGTTACAGAAATAAGTATTAGAATTTATCTTACCAAATAATGTGACTAATACATCTAAGTCCTTTTTAAAAAATAGTAGACACTATACAGAGATATCTAGTGCATATACATTTGATTGGTACTATGTGCTTTATTGTAGGTATCTTTTTAATGATGCTGAGGTAAAACCTTTTGATTCTGCTCAGCTTGCCTCTGAATGCTTTGGTGGTGAGATGACAGTAAGTTTGATTTAGTAATTGTAAATGATTTATGACTTTCCAGTTACCATAAAATTCAGTAGCATACTCACTTAACATCATTATACCTTCTATTATTCAATCTAAGATTTATTTGTTGCATGTTCACGCATATATCATGCACTAAGAAATGTTTAAAAACTGTTATTTCTGCCTTCAACCATAGTTTGATAAAAATGGTAAGATGAAAAATTTAAATCTTAAAATAGAAATTGAGTTACAGTGTTAGAGTAATTACAATTAAACATAGCTGTTATTCAAGAAGTCCATGGGATTAGAGCAGAAAGAATCTACCCCATACAACATAATCCGGAAAATCTTACACAGGTAAGTTTATTTTTGATAATTTGAATTGTTTCTTCATTGCCCAGAAACCCGGGCCACAGTAGTTCCATGATAAAAGAATAATGTCATTGTTAAATCTGTTAATTGTCTTACTGGAGTGTAGCTCAGTGGGAGTACGTTTGCCTAAGGTGTGCAAGGACTTGGGGTTTGATCTTTGTACTACTACAACAGTTAAAGACTTGACGTCCACGTACAATCATAGTTCATTCTTTGTGCTGAGTTCGACAGTGTGCATACTTAATTCTAAGCAGATGTAATTGGATCTCTGTGAGTTCAAGGCCAACCTTGTCTACATAAGAAGTTCCAGTCCTGTCAGGGCTACATAGTGAAGACCCTATGTTCAAAAAGGAAAAAAACAAAAGAAAAATGTTTCATAAAGCAAATATTTGAAACCAATCCATTTCATAAATAAGACATATGGATTTCTTGATGTTATTCGTTTGTTCATTTATTTATTTTTAATTTTGGTTTTGGTTTCTCTTTGTTGCCCTGGGTGTACTGGAACTCATTATATAGACCAGACTGTCCTTGAACCTGAAGATCCTCCCGGCTATATAAAACTTTTTAAACAAAAGGTTTTCTTATTACTTCTCGTTACTGTTGTCTACAATCTGAATGGAATAGTAGTCTTATGGCTTACAGTTTGGAAATGTGTAAAAAAATAAGACAATATGTGAATACTATGCTATGTCTAAACCAGTCACAAGTTAGTTGTAATTCTTAGAACATTTCCTTAAATGGTTTAAAAATAAAAGACGGAAGAAAACACTATTACAAATCTCTGCAGAACTATTTATGGTCTCATTCTCTTGCATAGTTTTTCAAAAGTAACTTGAATATTTAGAGTCTTTGTTTTCAAGAACTTTTGCCTCTGGATCTTTCCATCACCATTAATTTATCTATAATACAAAGACTGATTCCCTTTAAAAAAAAAAATCTTTTCATTTCTTGTGGCACATATACCTACCCTTCTTTTCCCTACACATTTAGAGGTAGCTTTTTTTTTTGGGGGGGGGGGGATTTTTGAGACAGGATTTCTCTGTGTAGTCCTGACTGTCTTGGAACTCATCTGTAGACCAGGCTGGCATGGAAATCAGAGATCCACCTGCCACTGCTTCCCTAGTGTTAGGACTAAAGGCGTGCACCACCACTGCCTGGCTAGATGTGACCTCTAGTGCTCTGAAAAGCCCTACAGTAGAGTTGCTCTTGTCCTACTCCCAGACTCCCTGTTTCTTCCCTTCTCTTCACTTTTCTTTTTTTTTTTTTTTTTTTTAAATCTTTGCCCAATTATTCTTTTCCGGTATCTTTGGTTGACTAATGTCTTTTTCTGTCTGCCATGAGTTGTGTTCTTCCTGTATATACTGACAAGTCCATTTCTTCTACAAAAATTATAACTCCAAGGCTCACGTTTTTTGATTTTGAAAATTGAGGTAAATTGCTAAGTATTTTGAGATTTTTTTTTTTTTTTAGCCTTGAGGATCATTTTATTTGGTTTTGAGTAACTACACAGCAGACGTGTAGCTTGGTAGCTGCAAGAAGGAAGGTGATGATGACAACGTCATCTTCTGAGCCCTTTTGAGTTAGGGTCAGCAGTGGCCATGAAAACAGGGAATTGGGGGTTGTTCAAGGAAAACAGTGTCAGGGCAAGCATTCTTAACACTTTGGCTAAATTCAAAGGAGAGATACAAAGGAGAAAAGGTATTTTCTAATAAAAAATATGTATTTCATCTATCTTATCCATAATGTTGCTGAAAATATACACATTATATTTAGTACTTATTTCCATTTAACCATATTCAGAAAAATGAGGCAGACAGAACACTATATAAATCCTAAATAAACAAACCTTTTTTAAAAAAAAAAATGTGTGCAGTGATGTTACGATATGCTAGCTAAATTTGTGAAGTACATAGGACTTTTTGGATGGCTTCTGTGGCTCAAACTTTGTATGTGCTAGGCAACCACTTTAAAACTGTGATAATACCTGCAGCTCTGGATGAAAGGTTTTGTTATTGTTGTTGCTATTTGTGTGTGGTGATTTATTACCACACACAATTTATTACCACACACAATTTATTTATAAACTACTTATGATTTATTAAAGCTTGCCTGAGGATTCAGAAAGCAAAATCAGCCTCAAGCTATAGAGATCAGGCAGTATACACGTTTAATCCAGCATCCAGAAGCTAGGAAGTGGTACTATGTACCTTAAATCTTAGCACTCAGGATTAAGAGGTAGACAGATATCTTTGAGCCCAAGGCCACCCGGATCTACACAAAGATGATCTCTGCCCCCGGGATCACACGCCTTTAACCCCAGCACTAGATCGGTATAAAACATAGCAGGTTCTTCAGTAGTCAGTATCAGGCATTCATTATCCAGCCACATTGAGGATAGGAAGACATTGAAGTTTTACGATTCTCCAGCAACACTGAGGAGAGGTTGCAGTCTGAGGTTGGGTGGAGCCAGGATTGCCATTCATTCTGAGATAGATTAAGAGCTAGTGACCAGCATTTCTGATCTTTAGCTTGAAGCTTGAACCCAGTATCAGTCTCTGGGTCCTTTTATTTTTCATGCAACATGTATGTGTGTAGCTCAGTGTCAAGAGGCCCTTATACATATTAAAAAAGTACTCTACCACTGAACCACATCCCAAGCATGTGTACATAGGATTTGTATGAATGCACTATTATTTTAGAGTTACTTAACAAGGTTACTTTGAAGTGTTACATAGGTGTTTATGAAATAATGTATGTATAAATTTTGCTGAGTAATTTTTTTTTCCACAGACAAAAACCTATGATTCAGTTACAGATAAATTTATGGATTTCTCCTTTGAAAAGGTGATCATTTTTTTCATATGTAATAATTTAACAATGTTGTATATTATCTAATTATAAATTATAATTTATCAAAAATTGTTTTCCCCTTGCTTTATAAAGACACATAGTGCATATATGCTGTTTTACAAACGCATGGAACCTGAAGAAGAAAATGGCAGAGAATACAAATTTGATGTTTCATCAGAGTTACTAGAGGTAAATTAATTTAATTTTAGCAACAGTTTAAATTATGTTGGGTGTTTATGCAACAAATACCTCTGTCTAAAAGCGTGCAGCACAGCATTAATATCTGTAATCCCAACTAGATATCAGCATATTTACAAAAGTCATAGCTATACTGATTTTTGATGGATGAATGAAAATATATATGAGGGAGGTGCTGTAGTAAATGGCTCAGCAGTTAAGAATGCTTCATGCTTGACCTGAGGACCCATCACCCTTGACAGGAGCTCGCAGCCACCAGTGACTGAAACTCCATGGCTTCCAACACCTTCTTCTGGACTCTGAAAATATTTTTACTTGTATGTACACATTGCCTCCTTACACACACACACACACACACACACACACACACACACACACTCTCACACTCTCACACTCTCACACTCTCACACTCTCTCACTCTTTCCTGCCCCTCAAATTCTCTTAAGCAAAACAGTGCTTATTGGTATATTTAGTGACTGAAAGAAGACATGTTAATGTGATATTTAGTGTGTTGAAGAAGAAAGGTCAAACATGAGACTAAACAATTATTTATAAAAATCATCAGGGAAGATTGGAAAAAGTACAGTTTTAACATTTAAACGTACATTCTGTTAACTTTTAAATGCCGTTTACTGATGAAGTACAAAAGAATCATCAGTGAAACAAGGCGAGTGATGTTTGAAGCAGAACGACAAGCTTTGACTATGTTGTATCTAGGGACATACTTAATCCATGGCATAGAATTATGACTAAGAGCCTGGCTCTCAGAAATAAAAATGGATCTAGAAGTGAGACCGTGACCTGAGGTAAAAAATTTGGAATGGGACTTTGTTGCTGTTTGTTTTTTTTTTGTTTTTTTTTTTTTTGTTGTTGTTGTTTTGTTTTTCAAGACAGAATTTCTCTGTGGCTTTGGAGGCTGTCCTGGAACTAGCTCTTGTAGACCAGGCTGGTCTCGAACTCACAGAGATCCTCCTGCCTCTGCCTCCCGAGTGCTAGGACTAAAGGTGTGCACCACCACTGCCCGGCGTTGCTGTGAAAGTTTTTAATAAGATAGGCCGAAAGCTGTCATGACTCCTTAGCATTGTAGACATCAAGGGTCTAGAGATGCTCAAAAACTGTGGAACACTAGATATTCGCTTAGTAAACCTGTAATTTCCCAGTTACCTTGAACAGTAGCAGCCCTGATAAAACAGGCAAGGAAGGCGGGAGAGATAGGTGAATACTGTTTGTAGAGAATTAGTTATACCATCAATTGAGAATGAACCTACCCACTAAATATGGTGGCATAAGCCTGTAATACCAAAATGAAGGAGGATATACAGAGGATTGCTGAGATTTTCAGACTGGCTACACTGTTAGATCTTGTCTCAAATATAAAAAAAGAAAAAAATAAGAACATAGCATCTAAAGTTTCAAAATACATATAGAAGTGCAGGGCCAAAAAAGACATCTGGTAATAATATTTCAAACAGAAGATTGTTTTATATAATTTTTGAGGCTGAGGACATGTGCTCAGTAGTAGAGCACATGTTTAGTATGCATGGCACGAGCACCAAAATATGTTATTTATTATGGAGCTTTCTGACAAAGGCTAGAAGCATTGTTAGAGTTTTCTAAGGAATCAGGAAACAATGTCTAAGATGTGCCACAGATTTTTTAAGGATTTTATTTATTATGTGTAGAGTCTTCTGCCTGCATGCCAGCAGAGGGCACCAGATCTCATTCAAGGTGGTTGTGAGCCACCATGTGGTTGCTAGGAATTGAATTCAGGACCTCTGGAAGAACAGTCAGTGCTCTTAACCGCTGAGCCATCTTTCCAACCCCCACAGATTTTTATGTCCCCCTCTGAGACAGGATTTCATAGCCATGGCTGTCCTGGAACTAGCTCTGTAGACCAGACTGGCTCTGAACTCACAGAGATTTGCCTGCCTCTGCCTCCCAAGTACTGGAATTAAAGGCATGTGCTATTACAGCCCAGTTACTGCCATGTAATTTTTATTATCAAATTTAAACATACCCTACTCTTAAATCCTGTCTTTATCAAAATGTAGCATGATTTATGTTTTCTTATTTTATATATTTGCTCTTTAGACCAGCTTTCAGAGCTCGTACTTCAAAATTTTTATAAATAATGTAAAAGCCTGTGATCTCTGATGTAGTCAGATAAATATTTTATAAAGGGCAAATTGTGGGGCTGAATCAATGGCTCATTGGTTAAGAACACTTGTTGCTCTTACAGAGAGAGAACCTAGGTTTGGCTCCCAGCATCCTCAAGGTAACTATTTGTAACTTTAGTTGGAAGAGTTCCAACACCCTCTTCTGGCCTCCATTAGCAAGAAGTATACAAATGGTGTACATACAAGCATGCATATACACACACACATACACAAAATAAAGATTTTTTTAAAGGGGGATTAGAATCCAGGTGTTGGTGTCACACGCCTTTAATCCCAGCATTCACTTGGGAGGCAGAGGCAGGTGCATCTCTGTGAGTTCGAAACCAGCCTGGTCTACAAGAGCAAGTTCTGGGACAGCTTCCAAAGCCACAGAGAAACCCTGTCTCGAAAAACTCAAAAAAATTAAATAAAAGGGGGTTAGGTTTAGTAACAACCTCTCTTAAAGATATTTTAAAACTTTATGTGTTTTGCCTTCATATGTCTGTATGTGCATCATGTGTGTACTTGGTGTCTACAGAGGTCAGTAGATATTGGCTTTCCCAGAACTGGATTTATGGGTGGTGATAAGCCACCAGGTCTCTGTTGAGAGCTGAACCCAGTTCCTCACACAAGTGCTGTTAATATCTGAGCCTCCTCTCAAACCCTAGAATCTACTTTTATACTCCTTATACCTGGAAGAAAAAAGTCAATATGAATTTTAAATGCATATTTTTGTTTGTTACCTTTGTAGATTTATAGACTATACTGTTTCTTGTTAAATAAAAATATTAAAATATGTTAGTAAACTGCTTTTTGATAAATGCTAACATTTTTTCTCCAGTGGATTTGGCATGACAACATGCAATTTTTACAAGACAAAAACATTTTTGAACACACTTATTTTGGGTAAGTTTGGATAAATTTAGTCTTCTTCCTTATTTTCTATTTCTAAATAAAGTCTTCTGTAAGAATTTAAGTAACTTTTTTTAAATTTCAGGTTTATGTGGCAGCTCTGCAGTTGTATTCCAAGTACATTACCAGATCCTAAAGCTGTGTCCCTAATGACAGCAAAGGTGATGACAAGCTTAGACAGCTTTGTTAGACTTACTGCTTTGCAATAATTATTTTTTGCTCAATTAAATCTTTTTTTTTTGACAGCTAAGTACTTCCTTTGTTTTAGAGACATTTATTCATTCAAAAGAGAAGGTATGCGTTTTTGTTCTATAGATTTTTGTTTGTGTCAGTTACATTTTTTAAAATTATATTTGGTGTTTGTTATCATTGATTTAAGTCTTACCTGACTTTTTTTCTTTGCACATTTTAGCCAACAATGCTTCAGTGGATTGAGCTACTGACCAAACAGTTTAATAATAGTCAAGCAGCCTGTGAGGTAAGATGACATCAAACTGCACTCCTTAAAATTCTCTAATTCGAAAGTTTTTTTCTTTTAAATCTTAACTGAGATGATGCAGCAAACTTGTTTTTTTTTTTTTAAGATTTTTTTTATTTGAATTAGAAACAAGATTGTTTTACATGTCAATCCCAGTTCCCTCTCCCTCCCCTCATCCTTTACCACCCCTTACTCCCCCAACTAAAACCCTACCTATTACATATCCTTTCTGCTCCCCAGGGAGGGTGATGCCTTCCTTAGGGGGTCATCAGATTCAATCATATCCTTTGGGATAGGGCCTAGGCCCACCCCCGTGTGTCTTGGCTCAGGGAATATCCCTCTATGTGGAATGGACTCCCAAAGTCCACACCTATGCTAGGGATAAGTACTGATCTACTACAGGATGTCCTGTAGATTTCCGTGGTTTCCTCAATGAAACCCACATTCCTGAGGTCTAGATCAGTCCCATGCTGGTTTCCCAGCTGTCAGTCTGGGGACCAAGAGCTCCCCCTTGGTCAGGTCAACTGGCAAACTTGTTTTTATCTGTTAGGAGTCATTTCCCTGTAAGGGTCTTCCTAATATTTATCACTTAGAAAGTTATAGCTTATATTTCAAATCTGTTATAAAGATTGAGGTATTAATTCATTTTCATAGTCTTGGATTTTCCCCTTAGTATTACACAGGTATAAATAAGACTTCAGTCTGGGTGTGATCCTGCACAACAATAATCCCAGTACACAGATGTAAGAAACAGGATAATCATGAGTTAAGGCCAATCTCTGCCTGTGTGTGTGTGTGAGTGTGTGTGTGTACAAAGAAACAAACAATGAGTATAGGGTCAGCCTGAGTTATGTAGTAAGACTGCCTCCCAAAAAGAGAGCTGTCTTTCTCTGCCCCTGCAGTCCTGGCATTAGGTGTGTATCACCGTGCCTGTCTGATGCTTGTGTTTGGAATCCAGGGCCTTACATGCTATACAAATGTTATATCACTGAGCTAAACTCTCATCCCCAGATAATTCTTTACCCATTTTGGTTTGATTCACCCCCCTAGCTTGGAAGTGTAATTGGTAAATACAAAATGTGCACAATTAAGATGTAGAATACATTGTCTTATGATACATATGTACATTGTAAAATATTTATCACAATGAAATTAGTAAATTGTTGACCCGGTAGACACTATTTTTGTTGTGTGTGAATGAAGATACTTAAGATAGACTCTCGGCCTAGCCTGTTGCAAGTAAACCATTCAGGCTTGATAACCAGTTAACTGTGCTGTATGTAGTACCCCTAGAATTATTCTTCCTATAATCAAAACTTTGCTTGCTTGAGCCACAATCTTTCCATTTTTCCTACTCCTCACTTAACTTGTTTTGTTTGTTTGTTTGATTGATTGGATTTTGTCATGTTTATCATTTGCTGACTTTGAACTAAAGGCAATCATTTTGTCTTCAGCTCCTAAATACTGGGATTACAGGTGTGCACTGCCACACTAGGCTCATAATTACTTTGAATTTTAATATAAAATAATATATTCAGGAGCTAGCAAGATGGCTAATAGCACTTGCTGCACAAACCTAAGGACCTGAATTGAGTCCCTAGGAACCACATAAAGATGGGAGAAGAGAACCTTCTCCTGAGCCCATCTGATTCCCACATGTTTGCACATACACCATGGACACATGCATGTAGAGTGGCCCAATGGTTAAAGAGCACCAACTGCTTGTCCAGAGGACCTGGGTTCAATTCCCAGCACTCAAGCGGCAGCTCACAGCTATCTGTAACTCCAAGGTCTGATACCTTCGCACAGACATACATGCTAGCAAAACACCAGTGCACATAAAATATATTAAAACTAAATTACTTAATACAATGTTTTGTTAACAACCAAAAAAGTATTAACCATCCTAGTAATTCTAGATTTTGGTTCTTTTTTAGTCATGGGAAATAGTGGCATAGTGCATAAAAGATGAAATTAGTTGAAAATTTTTGCTTTCTTATATCCTCCTGTAATTTTAGCTTTTAGTAGTACAAAAAGAGAACCCAATCATCAGAAATTTCATAAAATTTCTAAATAAAATAGGTGAAAAGCCAAAATGAAAGGTTGCTTTGCCTGCTACCCAACTTCCACAAAGTAATTTTCCATTCCTAAGCTCTTCTCTGATGCCTTCTTTCAGCAGATATGCTTACAGACCAAGCTCAGAAAGCGTATCTTTTGTTTTGTTTTTTTCTAGACAGGGTTTCTCTGTATAGCCCTGGCTGCCCTGGAACATAGACCAGGGTGGCCTTGAACTTAGAGATCCACTGTCCTCTACCACCTGAGTGCTGGAATTAAAGGTGTGTGTAACTCCACCCAGCTTCATATATTTAATAATATTCAATATATATGTCTAACAGATGAGAAGTAAAAAATCTGTAACAATAATTCAATTTCTTTGACTAGAATTAAGTAGTGTTTTTGTTTTTGTTTTGTTTTTTTAACTTTCAGCAAATTATTCTTTGCTTAGTTTTCTCTGTTGCCAACAAGCTGTTTTCAGATGTTTTGATTCAGTGTTCGGACAAGATGTACATTTTACATTTCTCTAAAATCTCTTTTCATCTATCACAGTTACTTTCCTTCTGTCTCCATGCCACTTTCTATTCCTTTTCTTTAAGCACCTCAGATTGCCTTCTTGTCCAATAATGAATTGATGTCTGTGGAGTCCTATAATGAAGCAATCCTTGGTATTTTAGGCTTAAGATGTTGTAACAATTAGAGAAGCCATTTTAGTAAGAAATTAAAATGATGGAATCATTAAGTAAATATCCTTATGTGAGTTTTGCCTCATTTAACTTATTAAGTAATATGTGAATATTAAATCATATTCTGTTTTCTTACAGTGGTTTTTAGACCGAATGGCTGATGATGACTGGTGGCCAATGCAGATACTAATTAAATGTCCTAATCAAATTGTGAGACAGGTAAGGAAAGATACCTTTTTAAAAAAAAAAAAAAAAGAAGTGGCTTTCAGTTTATTCTAAATTGGCCTAAAATGGCATTAAAAATGATTTGCAAAGCTCTGTCTCCTATCATAGAAGTAGTTTGCTTTATTTTTCATCTCTTTTAACACCAGTTGTCACTATGAAGTGACAGGAACTTTCTCCTTTATATAAGACCAGCTGTTATTGCTGGCTTTTCTCATCCTCACAGAGTCTACCTAGAGTATTGTAGTGACCCACAACATTACATGAATAGGGTAAATTTATTCTTGTTCCAACGTCTGAATTGCCAAATGGATCGAAATTCTTTTTGCTTAAATCATTAGAAAATTTATCCAGTGAATATTTAAACATTGTTTCATAGCCATGTTTGCTGTATCAAAACTTAATATGAACTATGCCACTTGCAGTTGTTCTTAAAGGGTAGTTCTTTTGGTATGAGAATTAGCAGTATTGTGTATTCAGAGACTTTTCTGGTAATGAGCTATAGAAAAGGGTAGTCTTCAGACAAGTCTTCTGTAAAACTCACTGAGAAACATCATCACTTCAAAGAATCTAGTGGTCTTCCCCTCATGCTTTCAACTCCTCATAACTACTGTTCTGCTTTCCATCACTGTGGATTGGCCTACTTTCAACATTTTATGTAGATTCATGGTGTTTTCTTTCAGGACTGGCTGTTTTGACTTAACTTTCTTAAGATATGTCAAAATGTGTGTCTGGAACTGAATATGGTAGCTCATGCCTTTAATCCTAGCATTCAGAAGACTTGGTTAGAATTACCATGAGTTTGAGAACAGCCTGGGCTACAGTGAAAGTGTTCTTAACAAAAAGAAAAAATATATCCTATCTTTACTTCATCTCTCTCTCTCTCTCTCTCTCTCTCTCTCTCTCTCTCTCTCTCTCTCTCTCCCCCCCCCCCCAAGCAAATATTCCATTGACAAATTGGTATATTGTGTTTGTCTGTTCATTAGATGAACATGAGAGATTTTCACTTTTTGCTATTGAGCAGAGTCTGTCCTGGAACTTACTAGGTAGACCAGACTAACCTGACACTTTCCTGTCTCTGCCTAAGGAATGCCAGTGTAAGAGTGTGGGGCACCATATCCAGCTTTATTACTATTTTCTGACTGTTTTGGATGAGGTTATAGCCATTTGTCTATAAGATTTTGCTTTGATCAGTATTTTAATTTTGGTATGTATTTACAAGTGGATTCCTAGTCACACAGTCATTCTTACATTCAACAGTTTTGATTTTACCACAGAGTCTGTAACACTATATTTCTCTTAATGAATATATGTGGGCTTCAGTTTCATTGTATCTTCTCTAACACATACATACCAGCTGAGAATGTGTCATAAAGCTTTTGAGTTTGGTATCCATATTACTGAAACCAATAGTTTGAGTTTTCTTGTCATAAAGCTAAATTTTTAAAAAATAATTTTCTGGTGGTGGGAAATTGTACCCAGGACCTTGGTGCATAGTGGGATTCACTCCACCATTGAGCCATATCTGCAGTCTCTGACTATTACTACTCAAATGAGGTCCTGCTACATAAAGCACAGAGTGGCTTCAATGTGCAGTGCTCATGCTTCTGCCTCCTGTGTAATAACATTACAGGTGTGTGCCACACCTAGATGTGCTACATCTGTAGTGTCTGTAACCTAGTGTGAGTTTCTCCTTTACAGATGTTTCAGCGTTTATGTATCCATGTGATTCAGAGATTGAGACCTGTGCATGCTCATCTCTATCTACAACCAGGAATGGAAGACGGGTAAGAAATCCTTTTAGAAAAAAAGACTTTTAAAGTATATATAAGGAGATATTGGGCTGTGCTACAACAATTTGTCTCTAATAATGCACATCAAGAAAGGATATTTGTCGAGTTTTTGACTAAGCGCCTCTAAGATTCCCAGCAGCTAACTCTTGTGTGGATTGATAGAATCTCAGTATTAGGAACATAACTACTTACATCATTGAAGTTGATATTTGTTTTGACAAAATTAAAGGATGTAAGTTGGAGTTTTAAAAATTGTTCTCCTAGCATGGTGGTGCACACCTTTAATCCCAGCATTTAGGAGGCAGAAGCAGGCTAATCCCTATGAATTCAAGGCCAGTCTGATATATAAAGGAATTCTACAATCAGACCTTGCCTCAAAGGGGGGGGAAAAAAAAAAAAGGAAATAGTTTTGCCTCAGACAATATCTGTCTGCAGATTCATCATGTTCTATAAGGTATGTTTGTTTGTTTGTTTGTTTTTCAGGTCAGATGATATGGATGCCTCAGTAGAAGATATTGGCGGTCGTTCATGTGTCACTCGATTTGTTAGAACTCTGTTGTTAATTATGGAACATGGTGTAAAACCTCACAGCAAACATCTTACAGAGTATTTTGCTTTCCTTTATGAATTTGCCAAGATGGGTGAAGAAGAGGTAAGGCTAATTCTTACTCATTTGTTAGTTTTGAATTACATACTTTTTAGCATACCAATTTGTGTTTTATGTAAAAATTTAAATCTCTTGTTTTTAGAGCCAGTTTCTGCTTTCATTGCAAGCCATATCTACAATGGTACATTTCTATATGGGAACCAAAGGACCTGAAAATGTAAGTATAGTTCTGTTAGTATCAGTGCAGCAAAGTACATGGTTCTGGTAGTCCACATCATGCAGGATTATGATAATCCTAGAAACCCTTAAAGTTCTTCTGTTATCTTGTCTGGTAATGTTAAAGGTCCTAGGTTTATTGGTCTTGGTGCTATTACTTTAGTGCCTGTACCAAGTAGAAAACAAATTGAGTGTTGTTTCATTAGTAGGTATGGAACAAAGCAAATAGACATCCTCCTAGTTGCCACAACTTAACCATGGCATGTGTGAAGCAATGTGTTGTTTTGACTTATGATTTTGGTTGTCACTCTTTACTATTAAGTTTTTCAGAGTTTTCTGAAAGTTTCAGTAGCTAGTCAATTTAATATTAAAGTATGGCTGGAATTTGTATTGTGCCTGTGACAGTTACATTGGATTTTATGGCCTACGTGTAATATTTCATTTAACCCTTCTCATATCCTTAAGAGAGAAGTACAGATGAGGCAATTGAAGCTTAGAAAATTTCACTTGTTTTAAATCACAAGTTGGGCTTTGATCCAAGATCAGACTGCTGAGTGAAAAGTCTCTTAAAAACCATGGTACTTGGGGCTGGAGAGGTGGCTCATAGTTTAAGAGCACTTGCTGCTCTTCCAGAGGTCCTGAGTTCAATTCCCAGCACCTACATGGTGGCTCACAACCATCTGTAATGAGATCTGGTGCCCTCTTCTGGTGTGTAGAGAACTTTCAAACAGAACTTTCCATGCATAATAAATAAATAAATCTTTAAAAAAATTAAAAAAAAAAAAAAAAAAGCCGGGTGTTGTTGGCGCACGCCTTTAATCCCAGCACTCGGGAGGCAGAGGCAGGTGGATCACTGTGAGTTCGAGGCCAGCCTGGTCTCCAGAGCGAGTGCCAGGATACGCTCCAAAGCTATATAGAGAAACCCTGTCTCGAAAAACAGAAACAAAAAAAAAGCCACGGTGCTCTCTTAGAGTTCATGAGTTGGTTTAATCCAATTCCTGCCTGTATGGTTTTGCTTGCTTCTTGTACTTTTCTTTTTCTTCTTTTCTCTTCCTCCCCTCCCTTCCTTCCTTCTTTCCTTCTTATCATGACCGGATCTTGTTAATGTATCCTACCTAGACTACCTCAAACTTAATTGTCTTAGCCAATTGAGTACTACCATTCCTGATAGTCTCTTGAGTTAAGAGCCTGAATGAATATCTCTTTGAAATATCTACTACTTAAATTATCTAGAAACTACAACTTAAGATGTCTTTCGTATGTATGACTGGCATTTTTATTCAGTAAGAAATACTATTTTATCATATTAATATTTTTTATCTTAATCATTTAAAGAGCTTGAATCCAACAAAACAGAAGTTATTAAAGGGTTTATCCAGGATTAATAGTTTTGGGAACTGTGTTCTGTTTAGTTCCTTTAACTTACCTAAAAGTATCCTGATTATCTTTTAGGCTGTATCAAGGTAGAGTTTGACCTTTGAATTATTTTTCCTAATAAATGCTCCTGCCGCATCTTTCTAATACTTCCATTAAAATAAGTCAGCTGTTTTCAGTATGATACTAAGAATAATAGCATATTGAAATTGAATTTTGTTCCATTAGCCTCAAGTTGAAGTCTTATCAGAGGAAGAAGGGGAAGAAGAGGAAGAAGAAGAAGATATACTCTCTCTGGCAGAAGAAAAATACAGACCTGCTGCCCTTGAAAAGATGATAGCTTTAGTTGCTCTTTTGGTTGAACAGTCTCGCTCAGAAAGGTGAAATGTTTCAACATTCAAAATGCTTACAGCGTGTTTGGTTTTATTCTTTATACATAATTGTTCTATCACTTCGGTTTTTATTACATAAATCTTTTAAAATAATAATATCACTTCAACTCTTGTGGCTCACGAATTTCAATCCTTTCTATCTAAATCGTCTGAGTCGTGCTAGAAACAGCTATTGAAAGAAGTCTGTAGTGAAATATCTGGCAAAAGTAAAATGGACATTCATTCTTTATCCCAGCAACAATACTCCAGTGATCTGCCCCCAAACAGAAAGATATATATGGAGAGGTATTTATTACAATACTATTTGTAGTATCAAAAAATTGGAGACGGCCAAATGTTCACCAGAAGGGGACGAGTCATTGAAACATCAAGAAATCCACTCAAGTCCACTATAGTTTTGTTTTTTTTTTTTGTTTTTCTTAATGAAATGTGGAATTCACCTGTGTTAACATGTAGAAATCTTTATTATGCACACATCTGCCCTTTTCCTCTCCTCCCTTCAAAAGTCAAGGTAGAGAAGGTTGTATATAATATGCTACTTTTAGGAAAAGGGAAACTAAGAAAATGTATGTGTATGTAGCCAATCCTCATTCATGCATTTCCAATTTACAAAGTCACATACTTGCTATATTTATCCGTAATGAAAAAAAAAAAATCAGTACTGTGAGGAGCTTTCACAGTCATCCACAAAGACCTATGATGTTCAGAATGGTGAAACATTGGCGTTTCCTGCACATGCTTTCCCAGCTGAGGTCAAACAAGGCAGTGATCTGCTGTCTTGTTTTGATTTCTATGTTGTAAACAAATGTACTTTTCATGATGTATGCCACATTTAAAATATATTTGTGCTTTTCCTTTGGTATGTCACTGTTTAAATGGTTCCCAAGAATAGTGCTGAAGTGTGCTGTTTAGTGTTCCTGAGCTTAAGGAAGGATGTGTGTCCCCCAGTGGAAATGAATATAGTAAAGTTTCATTCAGGCATGAGTCCAATACTGTTGGCTGTAAGTTCACTGTTAATCAATCATACATATTAAATAAGGTGTCATTAAACAAAAACACCTGTAAAATATGGTATTGTATTGCTCAGTTGATAACTGTGTGACAACATGTTCACAGGGGCCTAGTTCTGTTTCGTTTCTGTAGCAATGATGATTTGGTTTTTGGTAATTCATTGTTTGTACTGTTTCATAGGATGTGACTATTCAAATATCAAGAATTAACTATAAATCAAATCATCAATTAATAATCTGGTTTTGAGAGAAAACAAGATTGCGGGCACAGAAATTGAAACTTGACAAAACCAAACGTTTTCGTTTTATAGAGTTAGCTCTCAAATCCTGTAAATGTTTTGTATAATTATAAGTAAGTATATAAGAAGCAGTATTTTAAAACAAAAGTGAAGGTGATACAGCCACTGGAGAGGAACTAAAGAACATGTTTGCTGTCATTTTCTAACAGGATGTACATGAAGGACAAGAATTAATTGCAAAATTATTTTTAAGCTGTCTTAATAATCATGTTGTTGCTAATATAATTAGAAATTATTCTGAAGGTATTATGTGCTCAGGTACTGGGCAAGAAATGAGTGAGATTCTTGGAATGTTTTTGTTTTGTTTGGTTTTGTTTTGTTTTTTACTTTAAGAAGTATAGAGACTAAATAGACTACTCTGGGGTCATGTACTCAACAGTGTACTTTAGGAGTTTCTGTTGCTTTTATGTTGAACAAGGTACACATCAAAAGTAAGAATAACTGTGATGGAATGTAAAACACATCAAGATGTTTACACTGATAAGCTCAGAATGATACCATAAAAGAAAATCTGAAAAACTTGTTGGCAACCTTTGACATATACTGAGAAAGCAAATCTTTATTTTGAAAACTGGAAAGGAAATGGTGTAAAGGATATGTTTATCTTACCTGCAAGAAATAAAAGTTGATGTCAACTGAGTGGTGGATGAGGGAAAGTTCATCAATACAGAGCTGTTTCAACTAATAAATGAGCAAGGAGTGTTGGAATTAGAAAATCACTCTCTTGACCCTAAGTGAAATAATGCTTCCAAGGTCATCACTGGTGGAAAATGTCATAAAGACTAACCCTTCATTATGTGTCTCCCTGAGGAAAGTCCACATCACATCACCACCTACAAAATACCCTTCATTACAAAGTGAAGCCTAGATCTGATCAAGTCTTTAGATCTGCCTACCATTTTACAGGAGCAGAGGAATGTGTTAAAACAACACCATCAGGATACAATTAGCAAAACATAAATATTGGAATCGCTACAGGACAAACAAGCTGCTTTCTTCAATGGATAAGTTGCAGTGAAGTGCCAAGGGAAACCAGTAGATAAAAAATTTTAAAGACATTAAAACCAATTGTAACAAAAGACTTTCATTCAGATCCAGATTGAAACAAATTAACTATAAAATATTTTTTAGACACCTTAGTAAATTTGTACACTGATATTGTAAGATAGTAAGGACTTGTTGCTTTACTTTAGGCATGAATAATGGTACTATGGTTATGTTTTGTTTTTTTTTTTTAATTTTCCTGAGATGTATTGAGATTTTGGATTAAATGATAAAATATCTGGAATTTGCCTCAGAATAATGCATATTGAATGGCTGTTGGTAAAAGTGAAACAGGATTGGCTAATATTTGGGTAAATTTGAGTGATGGGATACTTGGCAATATGCTTTTTTAAAAAATATATCTGAATTTTTGTATAAGTTAAATGCATTATATTTCTTAGAATTTCATTTTGTTTTAAACATTTATGTCAGAAAAACAGCTGTCAAAATTAAATTAGGCCCATCCTAGCATTTTAATATATTAATTCTATTGATTTTAATGAATGAAATGGAAATAAAGTAGACTTGGTGTTCCATATTCCAATCTTGGAAAATTACCCAAGATACTTAGCTAGCAAACCTAGCTATCAACTACTTCCCCCCAAATTTTAGGATGGCAGGTTGATATGATTATAATAGAATTGACAGGTTTCATGCATGTCGTGCTGTTAATAGCTACAAAGTAGTACACATGGAAAAGATTTATTTCCACTAATATTTTCTTTTAGGCATTTGACATTGTCACAGACTGACATGGCTGCATTAACAGGAGGAAAGGTAATACCTTTACTAATGTTAAACAGTTTAACCATTATAAAAGTAAATAATATAACGTTCTTAAATGAACAACTTTTGTTCTTAACAGGGATTTCCCTTCTTATTTCAACATATTCGTGATGGCATCAATATAAGACAAACTTGTAATCTCATTTTCAGCCTGTGTCGATACAATAATCGACTTGCAGAACATGTAAGTACTGAAAGCAGTCTTTCAACTTTTTTGATAATTTTTAAAAGAATATTCTGAAATCCTGCTTTTTCTGTTTCAGATTGTATCTATGCTTTTCACTTCAATAGCAAAGTTGACACCTGAGGTAAGTAAGAGTTTGATAATAAGAATATAATTTGAACTAACAGTTAATTCTCCTTTTATTGCAAATATAATTTTCCAACTAAATACAAATTTATACATATAAATTCAGTATATCAGCATGCTACTTATATGCCAGGCTTCAAAGTTATTTGGCTTAAGGTATATGTCATAAACTATCCAGGATTCTGTATATATGCAGGAATATATGGATAGCAATGTACTATCCATATCCAATAGAAGCATTTAGCAATCGCATTACTCAGCAGACAGAGGAAGGTGGGTCTCTGTGTTCAAGGTAGTCTTGTCTTTGTAGTATGTCCTAAGAGAGCCATAGCTACATAGAGAGACCTTATCTCAAACCCCCCCCACCCTGCTCCAAAAAAAGAACAAACGTCTTCTTTTTTTCATAAAAAGAAGCCTTTAGCTACTTTAATAAATGTTCAATATCAATATAAATGCTTTCTTTAGGGGTGTTTAGGGATGAGAAATTACTACCGGAAGCAATACAAGGTTTTCAATAAAACACATGTGTTTTATTGGTAAAATTTATTGACAATTAGACAGTAAAAATGAGTTTCAGAGATTGATTTTACAACGTTGAACTATAGCAAATAAAGCATTTTCAAGTACACAGTATGTTGAGAATTGATTTGTGTTTTTACTACAAAACAAGGTAAATATGTGAGATAGCACATGTTAATTAGCTGTATTTAGCCATAACATAGTGTATATATATTACAAAATATTACCTAAATATTAAATATATAAAATGGTTAGTAGTCAATTTATAATCAAATAAACATCTTGAGTTTCCTTTTTTCTACGTTCATTTGACATCCAGAAAAATCTATTCAATGTTGCTTCTGTGTAATTGGTTTCATCTTCTAATTCTTCTGTTGTTCATGATTTATGGTAGTTCAAATGCAGGAGTGCTGACTAAGCTCTGCCAACTCAGCAGAGCAGATTTAAATAAGGCTAAAACAGTGTGTGTCTCAAAAAGTTACGTATGTCTTACAGGCAGCCAATCCTTTCTTTAAATTGTTGACCATGCTAATGGAATTTGCTGGTGGACCTCCAGGAATGCCTCCCTTTGCCTCTTATATTCTGCAGAGGATATGGGAGGTAAGTCTTGAAGTACATGCTTCCAGTCTTTTATCTTCTTAGGGAGTTTCCTTTTGTTGTTGTTTTGATTTTGTTGTTGTTGTTTTAATTTTTTTCTTTTTATTAAAGAGTAATTTTACTTTAAGCAAGACAGAATATAGCAAAATTGAGTGGAAGGTACAGATACTTCCCACCCACCCCTGCCTTCATGGATTTTGCTTTTTTATACTGTTTCCACCATCTTACATTTCTGTTTCTTATTTGGGTCAAATGAACCAAGTGTTTTCAACAGTTGATACAGGCAGAAGAAATATCAAATACTGCTTCTTTTCTTTCAGGGTCATTGCTGTCAGAACAGATTTCTTGGTAAGGACTGG
Source organism: Cricetulus griseus (assembly GCF_003668045.3). Classification (NCBI taxonomy): domain Eukaryota; kingdom Metazoa; phylum Chordata; class Mammalia; order Rodentia; family Cricetidae; genus Cricetulus; species Cricetulus griseus. The sequence goes on along the minus strand of NW_023276807.1, from coordinate 83,307,272 downwards.
AAAAGCTCTAGGCCAGGACTCAGTAAACCCTTTTTCTAAAGGCCAAATGCCAAATGTTTATGAAGTTTTGTAGATCACAAATATTTGTTGAAAATGTTCAACTATGCTGTTGTCACCTGAAAGCCATTCATGAGGCAATAAATAGGAAGCTTGGCAGTATTCAAATAAAAGGACAGAATAAACAAACAGCCATAGAATGTAGCCTATAGTCCAGAGACTGCCATCCACTGCTCTAGATTACCATAATTCCCATTTCCATAAAAAGAATCTCCGTAACAATTCATTGTGCTCTTTTGCATTCTCATGTAATAGTAATAGTTTGGACATAGAATAAGAAAAAGTCTAATGAGGAACTCTAGAAAATTGGAAGTGCTTTCTCCTCCCTGTCAATTGTGGAGATAAAATCCAGGACTTAGTTCATGCTTTGCCAGTATTCTAGCACCAAGACATATCACCAACCAAAATATGTTTAAGTAAATTAATAAACTTAGCAAGTCCATTGGATTCTCATGTTTGTCCTGGTTATTTTAAATTTTGTGAACTAGCAACAAATTTTCCTGAGTTTTTCCTGCTCTTTGAGCATAGTAGGAAAATATGGGCAAAACTTCTGTAAAAAACTAGTTTAAAGAAAATGAAAAGGGGCTCGAGAGATGGCTCAGTGGTTAAGAGCACTGGCAACTCATCCAGAGTTCCTGAGTTTGATTCCTAGCAACCACATGGTTTCTCACAACCATCTATAGTAGGATCTTATACCCTCTTCTGGCTTAAAGGTGTACAAGCAGATAGAGCACTCATATATATATACATAAAATAAATAAATATTAAGAAAAAAGGAAAAATAATGGCCTGGAGAAATGACCAGGTATTTAAGAGCACTTGTTCTTGTGTATGACCCACGTTCAATTCCAATCACCCAAAGGGTGGCTCACAACCACTCATATAACTAGTTCCACTTATACAAATAAGCTCTAAAAAGAAAAAATTAGCTAAATAATTAATGACATTTACCAAAGGAAAGTAGATATCAATTGCTCATTCAGTTACATTATGTCCTGTTTTTGTCATTTTATTTATAGGTTATTGAATACAATCCTTCTCAGTGTCTGGACTGGTTGGCAGTGCAGACACCCCGAAATAAGCTGGCACACAGCTGGGTCCTTCAGAATATGGAAAATTGGGTCGAACGGTTTCTTTTGGCTCACAATTATCCTAGAGTCAGGACTTGTAAGTCAAATGTTTAAAATTTAGCCGATTATTTATTGTTTCAAATGTTAGGTTTGTTTTACTGTTTGTTGGTTCGATTTTGAGTTTTGGGGGGTGGTGGAGGTAACTCAGCGATATACTCATTATTATGTAAAGCTCTGAGAGGTATCATAAAATATCAGTTTTTGTTTGATACTATGAGTATCTATTGTATTTTTGTTTTGTTTCTAAGTGTTACTGAAGAAAGTAGATGATGAGAAAATTCTTTATTAAAGGTAACTCTTGATTCCAGGACAGCCAGAGAGAGCTACATAGTGAGATCCCATCTTGAAAAACAAGTAACTCTCGAGAAGGCTATGATTAAAATAGTAATTAAGGCAGACATCCATGGATATAATTATGATAGTTAAATAATACACATCTTTTGTGTCCAAGCCATTGGCAAAGTCTTAGAAGACAGATGGAGAGGCACTCGGTATTCTAAAGAATGTGGCCATGTCAAATGGACCAGAGCGCCTGAGAGAACTGCAGTTACTAAAACCACAACAGTTTCAGTAACAAATTTTAGAATACTCTGTGTTCTAGTCCAAAGTATAAAGTGATATTTACAACTTCATACTGATTCCCAGCACCCATGTGGCAGCTCACAAACTCCTGTGACTGCTGTTCTGAGGGATCTGATAACCTCTTGTGGCCTCAGCTGGCACCAGGCCCCAGCTGGTACACAGACATAAATTCAAGCAACACACACTTGAGCAAATAAAGATAAACAAATCCATAAAAGAGAATACTGAAGAATTTGTATGTGCTCCCCAGGAGGTGGACCATAACTCCTCGTTTGTAGGAGCTTAGTGATGCCCGTGAAGAGTAGACATGAGTGTGAGAAGTAGCCTGGCCGTGAGGGAATGTGACTAACAGGCAAGTGCTCAGGGTGACTTTCACAAAGTCCAGTGGAGAGTGGACCCTGACATGCTGCAGTATCCTGAGCTAAACAGTCATAGCGTCAGACAACCTCGATTTAAGAGACACACTGTGAACTACCTAATTGGTACTCCTCAGAACTACCAAAGTTACCAGAGACAAGGAGTCTGAGAAACTGTCAGAACCAAGAAGAACTTCAGGGGATGTACTAGTTAAAAATGATGTGTGTCCAGACAGGATCCTGGAAGCAAACAAAAGCACCATGGGGTAAAAGGAGTGAAATCTAAGTTGTGGAGTAAATAGTAATTTGTCTTTGTTAGTTCCTTAGAATAATTTAGCATAATAATAGTAGATGTTAATGGTAGTAGAAGCTTGGTGAGAGTTATATGGGAGTTGTGTGTGCCACCTGTCTGAAGTCAGATGTTTATCTGAAAGGCCTTTTCAGTGGAGGTTACCTGTAGATTGGCATTAGTACTCTGCCCAGAGTCTTGCCTTCTCCCTTACATACTTTATTTGACCTCATAATCCTGTTAGTTTGTTTAGCCAGATGTTAAACTGATGTTCATGATAATACTGTGGAAGTGAATTTTTCTACATAGTACTAATACTGTAATATTACTTTCACAAAAGGCCATAGCAGTTTGTGTCAAGATCCTTTAAGAATCCAGGTGGTGATGGTGTTGCACATCTTTAGTACCAGCACTAGGGAGGCAGAGGCAGGCAGATCTCTGAGTTTGAGGTCAGCCTGGTCTACAGAGCAAGTTGCAGGACAGCCAGGGCTACAAAGAGAAACCCTGTCTCAGAAAAACAACAACAGCAACAACAAAACCCACCAAGACTCTTTAAGAAAAATATGTCCCCTCTGTAAGGATCCAGGCATTACGCTGGCCTGCCCATGTCACCTGGCAGAATGTACTCAGGCAGTACCCTGGTCAGCCCAGGGTTCCATGACTACTAGTCTGGAGGCAGGTGCAAAAGACCCCTTTACGCTCTCTTTCTGCTCCTCTCTTTCCTGCTAGTTCCCCTGGGGCAGACAGGACTTTTCCTGTCTCCCTCCTCCTCTTCTGTCCTCTGTGTGTCTTTTTTCCTCTTCTCATCCCCCCCCCTTTCTAATAAAACTTCTCACTAAGCTTTGTCTGCCTTGGCATGTTTGCCCCTCTGCCTCGGTCACCCTCGCCTGCCATGGAATCCGCCAAGCTTCCCCTTGTGCTTTTTCCTAACACCTTCCACCTAATTTTTTAAAATATCTTTTTTTACTTTATTTAAATTAAAAACAATCTTATTTTACATACCAATCACAGTTCCCTCTCCCTCCTGCTCTCCCAGGCCCCTACCAACCTCCCATCCCACCCCACTTCCACTCCCCAGGGAAGGTGAGACTTCCCATCCCTCCACTTAAAACTTGTAATACCATTCCAGGACTTGTATATAAGTCATTTGTCCAAAATATACCTGTCCGCTCAGTGAGAATCCTGACTTGGTTACATTATAGTTCCATAGTCTCAGTAATAGGCTTAATGACAAGCTTAACATGGAGTCTCTGAGTTGTAGTTAGCCTTTAGAAGACCATTGGCAAAGAAGAAGGACAGTTTCATTGAGAAGCACTTCCCCAAAGCAGCGAGGAATCTGTAAAATGAGCTACCCTGGAAGACTTTCAAAGGACTGTATGTAGCCAGTAGTGCCTTTAATACCAGGACTTAATGGTCTGCAACAGCAAGGGAAGATGTAGAACACCTTGTGCCAAATAACACAGCCCTCTCTCTCCCCAAAGAGTGGGAGGGGAATTTCAAGAGTTAGCATTCTACCAGTGACACACATAAACATATATTTGTTAAGTATGTTATATGGCATTATCTTTAAATTATAACTTACTAGGGTGTTTTTAAAGTAACCCTAAGACCTAAAACATTAAATTATTCAGTGGTATCAACTACTTTACAGTAGGCTGTTTTTTTTTCTCTTTTTAAGTCATACTGTTTCTTCCGAAAAAATACGTTGTAAGATAGGAGAATTCTACATTGTGGGAAAGCTGAACAAAATAGGTTGAAAACTAGTTCTGATAGCCAATGCTTAGATGGAGGAAGAGAATCAGGAATTCAGGGTTAGCTTGAGTAGCATGAGAGACTTCCTCTGGGGGCGGGGGAGAACCAAACCAGTTTCTGTAGTGATGATTATTGTTGCCACTTAAAGTACAGCAGTGGCAGAATAGAAGGAAGGTTCTTTCTTCTGGACCAAAGGTAAATCAGAAGGATATTTAAAAGATGTCATGTCCCTTAATTTTTATTCATTTTTATTGGTAAAGGGAAGAGTGGTTTTGTGTTTATTAACTGCTCTTCAGTCTACTGAAATCTTACAAGGATCTGACAGTTTTGTTTTACATTTTATAGCTGCAGCTTATCTTCTGGTGTCCCTTATACCAAGCAATTCATTCCGCCAGATGTTCCGGTCAACAAGGTCTTTGCACATCCCAACCCGTGACCTTCCACTCAGTCCAGACACGACAGTAGTCCTACATCAGGTCTACAACGTGCTCCTTGGTTTGCTCTCAAGAGCCAAACTTTATGTTGATGCTGCTGTTCATGGCACTACAAAGCTAGTGCCCTATTTTAGCTTTATGACTTACTGTTTAATTTCCAAAACTGAGAAGCTGATGTTTTCCACATATTTCATGGATTTGTGGAACCTTTTCCAGCCTAAACTTTCTGAGCCAGCAATAGCTACAAATCACAATAAACAGGCTTTGCTTTCATTTTGGTACAATGTGTGTGCTGACTGTCCAGAGAATATCCGCCTTATTGTTCAAAACCCAGTGGTAACCAAGAACATTGCCTTCAATTACATCCTTGCTGACCATGATGATCAGGATGTGGTGCTTTTTAACCGTGGGATGCTGCCTGCCTACTATGGCATTCTGAGGCTCTGCTGTGAGCAATCGCCTGCATTCACTCGACAACTGGCTTCTCACCAGAACATCCAGTGGGCCTTTAAGAATCTTACACCACATGCCAGCCAATACCCTGGAGTGAGTACAGTTAATACTTTTAATATCTGTTTCCTCAGCTTGGTTAGCAGTGCATTTTTCCCCATTTAAGAAATGATGCAATACAGAATAGTCTAATTTTAATCATTCACCCACTTTGTCTTTCAATGCTGGGAATTGAACCCAAGCTCATGTTCCTGGGAGGCATGTGCTTTAGCAACTGAGCTATACCCCTCTCCCAACATATATATGCTTTTCTTTGAATTTATATCTTATGTGTATGAGTATTTTGTCTATATGCAACATTCAAGCCTCATGCCCATTGAGTCCAGAGGAGGGGCAGAATTCCTTGGTACTGGAGTTGTAGATGATTGTAAGCTGCCATGTGCCCAGTGCTCTTAACCTCTGAGCCATCTCTCCAGCCCCAACTAATCATCCTTAAAGACTTAACACGATAGCTTTCCTAAATACCCTTATATAATGCAATATAATCGACAAAATAGGTGATTATATTTCCTTATGCAGGTGTTAAAATTCTGTTTCCAGTGGCACATATCTTCTTAAATATGGTTTTGTTTGTTTGATTTGTTTTTTTGTTATTTTGAGACAGGGTTTCTCTGTGTAACAGTTCTGGCTGTCCTGGGACTCACAGAGATCTGCCTGCCTCTGCCTCCCAAGTGCTGGGATTAAAGGTGTGCACCACCACCACCCAGCATAAATATGAGATTTTTATATTGTTTTATTTTTAACTTTTGTATGGCATTAGCTTACATGTACATACAGACCCAATCTTATTCCCTTTTCTTTGAAGGGTACTTGTAAGTTTCATATTTTATTCTCCCTGTATGTAATATCATTCCTGGTTATTATGCTTCTCTTTTGTGTCTTACCGTTGTAAACTACCCTTTATTAGGTTAAACTGTTACTCATTGATGTATGGTGAGTTTAGAATCTCTTACCCAGAAAGAACAGCATAATTTCTCATTGAGAATTAGATTGCTTGTAATATAAGAAGGAAATGTCCAATCAGGACCACAAAGTTGAAAGCTAAGGATGAAAAGGGTGGAAACAGATGAGTATCTGTCACAGGCTGAAGAGATCAGTGATAGTATTTATTTTCAGTCAGTTTGTCTCTGTCACGGTTCACATAAATAGCATTTAACTTAGTTACTGTGATACCCAGAGTTATATAAGCAGTGGTAAAAGTTGGCTGAGTTAAATGCCAGTCTCCTTGAGTTGGTTTCTGTTCTTGATGTCAGTCAGATGTAATCATCTTTTGTTGTTGTTGTTGTTGTTGTTAGAATTCAGTTATTAGAAATTTTCATGAAAATTTTGTTGTTAAATTTTGCCAAGAAAAATATAAAGCTACACACTTTAGTTCATTAATAAATACACTATAAGCTCAATTTCACATTTATATAAATAAATTAATCACAGCTAATGATTTCACTAAATATTAATTCCCATATTTCATCACTGTCAGTCTAGAGTGATTGTTCTAAATGTTGATACAAAGGTGTGTCTCAGAAACAATATTAATTCAAGGGTTCATAAATCCTTAAGATAAAGCAATTGAGATGCCTTTGAGGGTAAAACCATTTGCCACTAAGCCTGATGAATGACCTCATTGTAATCCTTGGGATCCACACTCCAAAAGGAAAGAATGTTAGGTGTTCCCCTCCCCCAAAATAAATACATGGTTTTAAAAATATTTAAAACTAAATAAGGGTTTCTCATTTACTAAAGGACTAGAACAGAGGGTAAGTTTAGCCTGTTGTTATATGCGCCTTTGAATTTAAAATAATAGTGTTTTAAACAGCATTAAGACTTTTATCTGTAGTATTGAATCTTTGTGAATTTTAATTTTAAGGGTCATACAGGTGTGTCCATATGCAGCTGCATTAACTCCAGGATAATCATAAATAGTGCCCAGCACAAAGTCATGAACATGAGGTTTTTATTTGAGTAACTTGATTACATGGCTCTCAGATAGGAGCTTTACAATGTCAAAGGTTAGACTAACAGGTGATAGTATATTATGTATTCAAATTTTAGGTAGATTTCACTACTGACTTTATGATAACTGGTCCCTTTAGTTGTGTGGTTAATCTATGATTTTAGTAGTTGGCTAATGAGTTTTAATAGTTGGCTAATGAATATTCGTTCAGAAGTGGGGTACAAATGTTCTAGTTGAAACATTGAAAGATCATCATTGCCTCTTCTAGGCTGTGGAAGAACTGTTTAACTTAATGCAGCTGTTTATAGCTCAGAGGCCAGACATGCGAGAAGAAGAATTAGAAGATATTAAACAGTTTAAGAAAACAACTATAAGCTGTTATTTACGCTGCTTAGATGGTCGTTCTTGTTGGACTACTTTAATAAGGTAAAAGGATATTTTGTGATTTTGGCGGGGGTGGGGGTTTGGGGGGATTGGTTTTCCAAGTAAAAATAAGGTACCTGTCTACACTAGAAGAGGAATAATTTTGATTATTTATAACTAAAAACTTGTTCTTTTAAAACAATTATTATTTTAAATACAGAGTCTGATGTAGCCTAAGTTAGCCTTTTACTTACACCATGTAGCTAAGGATGACCTTGAACTTCTGATCCTCATGCCTCCACCTTCCAAGTTCTGGAATTACAGATGCATGCCACTCTTCAATATTTATGTAGTGCTGGAATCTTCACCACCGAGTCATCTCTCCAGCTCAAACTCATTGGTTTTTTAATAAAAAAAATTAGCATTGTTACACTGAAATTTAAAAATACTCTCATCATACCTTTCTCTTGCCATTGTGGATAAAGAATTGATTAGGCATTGGTAGACACGTTTTCCTCTAAATTACATGGAAAGATTTTATTTCCTTTTCCAGGTTAAATATCCCTTAATATGCCCAGAGTGCTTAGAAGTAGAAATGTTTCTGATTTCAGATAATTTGTTTTTAACTTTGGAAAATTTCCATAAACTTTACCAGCTGGGCAGCCATAATCCAGAAATCTAAAATGTCCCACAACAGTGAGCCAACTGATTGGTTAATAATCTTGAGATTTCAGATTTGGGCTGCTCAGTCAGAAAAGTATAGTGTACATGCTTATAATTCCACTTACGGTAGCCAAGACAGGAGGACTGCTATAAACTGGAGGCTGGTCTGAGGTACATAACAAAATCTCTTAAACAGGATAGAAACAAGGGGCTGGAGAAATGGTTCAGTGTTTAAGAGCACTGGCTGCTCTTTGAGAGGACCCAGGTTCAATTCCCAGGACCCACATGGTACTGTCTGTAACTCCAATTTCAGGGTATCTAGAATCCTCACACAGACATAAATTCGGACAAAACACCAATGCACATAAAATAAAAATAAATAAATTATTTAAAAAATTAAAAAAAACAACATGTAGCCAGTTTCTTTTATATGATAGGAAAGCCAGAAGCTTAAGCCAATTTTACTTGTGTTTGTCATCACCAGATTGTTCTTTCCTGTTCACATTGGACTTTCTCTATTCTTCCAGTGCCTTCAGAATACTGTTAGAGTCTGATGAAGACAGACTTCTTGTGGTATTTAATCGAGGGTTAATCCTGATGACTGAGGTAAATATTATATTGCATTTCCTTGTGAATGGGTCTCATTTTAATACTCTTTCCAAGACTTCTTACTGCATATGTAAAGAATGTCTGCTGAACTGTCTCACAGGTTCCTCCTCATCTTATATTTATTTCACTTAGTAAATAAAAATGAAAATCGTGGGTTTTTTTTTTTTTTTTTTTTTTTTTTTTGATCAAGGTTACACATTATTTCCCCAAAACTTGCTTATTTGGTGGAACCAAAATAGAAGGCCCTGAGACTTGCACAGGGCTGAAATCTGCAGACATTCTTTCCATGATTCTTAGTTCACAAGTGGGAGATGGTTTAAAGCTACCAGAAGTACATCATACTCTTTAATCTTATGCTGGAGATAAGGTAAAATTGTACATGTGAAAGTATTGCAGAAATTAAGATGTACTATTGATTTCTTGTTAATAATGTTATAGAGTAGGAACAGAATAAAAACTAAACTTTGAGGAATTTGGACATGGCAGTGATAAGTGGGGAAATATTCAAATAAATGACTTTCTGAGCCCAGAGGCAATAAAGTTTGGGCTTTGAGGATTTAAATGTCTACTTTATGCTAAGTATTATAACGAGAGAGACAATCCCTAGTCCATAAGGTTAAGATATCTTTATTCAGATAAACACCAGCCAAACACAAGCCAGAGCGTGCCAGGGACAGTGAGGCAGGCAGGCCAGAGAGAAGGGCTCCCATGTGCCTTGCAGCCCCTTAAAAACCTATCATGCCTCATCCTGACCTCACCTTGACCACGCCCTGACAGGCGTGGTCAGGCACACCTGTAGCCAGCCCTTAGGAGGTGTGGTTATGGTGTCTCCCTACAAAAGTATTGCACCAGGCAAAGGAATATAGCAAAAGAGATACAATTCCTATCCTTCCAGTTTACAGGTTAAATATGTGCAAAAACAGCCTCCATATTAAGAACTGTCACAGAACCTAGGCTCAGAATTTTGAACTTTGAATAATGTATGAACTATATAAACTGACTTGGGAGGATTAAAAGAAGGAATTCTTTCTTATATGCTAAAATAGAAAAAAAAAGAACTAAAAATTTAATATGTTACCACTCCCTTTGTACACAGACTCTGGAAAGATAGCTAACATAGCTCCCTAGTCGTCCTAGTTCTGGTTGGTGCTTGCTTCTTTCTCATTTTTAAGGCTGCAGTATTAGGACAAATCAGATTTAATTTTGTGGGGGGTTTTTTTGTTGTTGTTTTTTGTTTTTTTTGAGATAGGGTTTTCTGTGTAGCCTTGGCTGGCCTTGAACTTGCTCTGTACACCAGACTGGCCTTGAACTCACAGAGTTTTGCCTGCCACTGCCTCCCGAGTGCTGGGATTAAAGGTGTACACCACCACCACACAGCACAAATCAGAAACTAAAAGGTGTGTGTGTGTGTGTGTGTGTGTGTGTGTGTAATGATATATATGTATCTATGTATGTATATGTATATATTTAAACAAGCTATTCACAGGCTGGAGAGATGGCTCAGAGGTTAAGAGCACTGGCTGTTCTTCCAGAGGTCCTGAGTTCAATTCCCAGCAACCACATGGTGGCTCACAACCATCTGTTATGAAATCTGGTGCCCTCTTCTGGTGTGCAGATATACATGGAAGCAGAATGTTGTATACATAATAAATAAATAAAATCTTTAAAAAGGCAGCATGCCTCTAACCCCCAGTACTGAGGGGGTGAAGAAAGAGGATCCTTGGAGTTTGCTATTTAAGTAGTCTAGCTCAACATGCAAATTCCAGGTTCAATGGGAAACCTTGTCAAAAAAAAAAAAAAGTGCAGGGCTATGGGGATGGCTCAGTAGGTAAAGGTAATTTTCCACAAGCTTGACAATCTGAGTTTGATTACTAAGGACCCACATAATGGAAGGAGCACACCATGCTGTGCAAATTCTCCTCTAAACTTCACAGGCACACTGGGGTGTGCCTATACCCCCTCCCACACACACATAAATGTTTCCAAGATTTTCTTTGTAAAGATGAAGAATGATTGAGGACCGCACCCGACATGCACAGGTGTGCACATGCACAGGGGCAGTTTGATATAGAAAATAAGTAACACTTGCGTGTACCACAGTCTGAGTCTGGAAACACCTTTAGAACATAAACAATTCCATTTGTGTCAAAAGTATAAATACAATTAAGGGCTTTTAAATTTTTAAATTTTTATTCCCTAAATCACTTGTAGTCCTTCAACACACTGCACATGATGTATCATGAAGCTACAGCTTGCCATGTGACTGGAGACTTAGTAGAACTTCTGTCAATATTCCTTTCGGTCTTGAAGTCTACACGCCCATATCTTCAGAGAAAAGGTTTGTCATTTAACTTTTTATTTTTGTTACCAGTTTGCTACCATTAAAGAGAGTGTTTTGGTTTTTCTTTGTCTTACTCATTTCTGTGCTGAACTAGCTAATAAATGGGTAATGTTTATCATGCCCTCATAATGTAAAAGTGGAATATTCTTATATATTTTATTTATACCTGCTAGAAAACAATAGGCAAGCATACTATAAGAATCAAGATCTAGCCAGGCATTGGTGTTGCATGCCTTTAATCCTAGCACTCAGGAGGCAGAGGCAGGCGGATCTCTGTGACTTTGAGGCCAGCCTGGTCTACAGATTGAGTTCCAGGACAGGCTCCAAAACCACCAACCCTGTCTTACAAAACCAAACAAAAAAAAAAGTCAAGATCTAGGAGATTAGAAGTTTCCACGAACAGTAATTAGTTGGATTTTTTTTAAGCCTTCATATCTCAGATTAGGTTTTTTTTTTTAATTTCAGTAGAAATAAGTGTAAAAAAATAACTTTATGATTCTAGAAAGTGTGGTATATCAAGATGTTACCATGTTTAGCACCTACCTATAACCCTCACCTCTGGAGGGTGACCCAGGAGGATTGAAAGTCCCGGGCCAGCCTGGGCTATATTTAGCAAGACCCAATCTCTCCTCTACCCCCTGGGGGGAAAAAGATTGGTTTAATAATTGGCTTAATGTAGCAATCTCATGATCTCATGAAATTAACAATTTAGCTTTAATCAAACATGTTTTTTGTAATTAATTTGAAACTGGCAGTGTTAGTATCACAACAGAAAGAAAATTTGTGAGGAACTGTGATCATTAAAAAAAGCCCATTAAATTATGCTTTTACCTTTGCAGATGTGAAGCAAGCATTAATCCAGTGGCAGGAGAGAATTGAATTTGCCCATAAACTTCTAACCCTTCTTAATTCCTACAGCCCTCCAGAACTAAGAAATGCTTGCATAGGTAAGTTGCTTGAAAAATAAAAGTTGTATACAAGTATTTTATAGTTTGTCTTTATCTTTTGTTTTGTTTTTGTAAGTTGTGAGGTTACATTTATAGTGTTTGGAAGACAGTGACACTCATCTGTGTTACTGACACAGAATAACAGGTCCTAAGAAAAACAAGTTATTTCTTAATGTGCTAGTGTTAACATGTTTTGTAGGCAGAATATCTGGGTCTTTTTCAGTTTTTGTAGGTTTCTTGCAGCTCTAAAAAATCTTCTGATCCTAAATGAACAAGGTAGAATCATGTCAATATTTACAAGGTGGAACTGTCTGTGTAAAAGATAGGGTTAGTTGCTTCACTGTGGGTCTTTGGCCTTAAAAAGATTTCTCAGTAACTGTTGATAGACTCTTGAGAATAACACTTTTGTGACTGGTTACTTTCATTCTGTGATAATATATAGCTGTCAAAAGAATCTTCCATTTTAAATGTAGAGTGAAGTTTGTTACTACCTTAGGAACCACTTGAAGTAGTGAAGGTTACAGATTGTTAACTATTTGTAATTTCTCAAAATAGCATAAATAACTAGTTACCCATCATGATATTTACCTTTTTTTTTTTTTTAAGATTTTATTTATTTATTATGTATACAGTCTTCTGCCTGCATGCCAGCAGAGGGCACCAGATCTCATTCAAGGTGGTTGTGAGCCACCTTGTGGTTGCTGGGAAATGAACTCAGAATTCAGGACATCTGGAAGAATAGCCAGTGCTCTTAACCGCTGAGCCATCTCTCCAGCCCGAGATTTACCTTTTTTAAAGATTTACTTATTTATGTATACAGTATTCTGCTTGTATGTATGCTTGCACACCAAAAGTGGGCACCAGATCCCATTACAGATGGTTGAGCGCCACTGTGTGGATGCTGGGAATTGAATTCAGGACCTCTGGAAGAGTAGCCAGTGCTCTTAATCTCTGAGCCACCTCTTCAGTCCAAGATTTACTCTTGTGTGATTAGTGAGTGGAGATCATTGTAGCCAATATCATAAAAACTTTAATTGCAGACTGCAGATTATCAGATATCTCTTAGATCCAAGTTGTTGTAATGAACTTTATAAAGATAAATAATCAGGGTATATTGCTGTTTGACTAGACTGTTTCTATTTCTACAAGTAAGCAAGGAGAATGGGGACAATAGTGATAGTGTTTAAATTTTTTTAAGTAAAGTCCCTCTGCTGTGGTTGTTACACTCTTGATCCATAGTTGGGCATTAGACAGTTTCTCCCTTTGTTAGGTGCTCAAACAGTGTGTACTACTCTCAGCACACTAGAGCCTCAACAGATTTTGTGAATTGAGAAGTAATGGGTAAATCTAACCCCAGTGTTTTAACTACTCTAAATCATTTTCATTTTCAGATGTACTCAAGGAACTTGTGCTTTTGAGTCCCCATGATTTTCTTCATACTCTGGTTCCCTTCCTACAACACAACCATTGTACTTACCATCACAGTAATATACCAAGTATGTATTTATCTAACATAATGCTTGAATATGGTTGGCATGTAATCATTCTGCACACTGAAGCTTGTAGATTTATTTTTCCATTTATTCTTATTGTACACTTTTAATGTCTTAGTGTCTCTTGGACCTTATTTCCCTTGTCGAGAAAATATCAAGCTAATAGGAGGGAAAAGCAATATTCGGCCTCCGCGCCCTGAACTCAATATGTGCCTCTTGCCCACAATGGTGGAAACCAGTAAGGTATGTTGGGATGCCAGGAAAACCGTATTTCTATAGTACAAGGTAATCTGAAATTTCCCCCTGGCGGTTGAGTCTGTTAGATATATGTAACGTTTCATGAATCCCAATATTAGATTCATTTGGATTTTTTTCCTTTAAGTGCTCTGAAATGTTGATATTTGCAAAATCAACAGTAAGCACAAGTTGTTAAGATTTTTTTCTTCTTCTAAAAGATAGTTTAATAGTAAACCTTAGTTTGTTACTAGGCTAAATTATAGTGTGTCCTGCATCTAAATCTACAAAGTCAAATTAGGTATTGGAATGTTTTCGATTTGGCCATATAATCAAGACATCTTTTATTATCCCTATAATCATATTCTCCTTAACCTACCCATAATGTCACTGTTTGATAGATTTATCATCTGGTTCCTATTCTCTAATGCATATGCTAAAATAGTGTCAATCTTTAATTATAGAGAAAAGCTATATTAACACAAGATATCTTAGTTCTTACATTTTTCAAAAAACATTTTTCCCTTTGGCTTTCTTCACCCACACCTTCATCCACACACCCTCTTGCCTACTATGCTTGGATCTTAAGTATATTTGGGCAATTCTCCATGATAAAACATTAAAAATAATTAACATTATAGTTACCCTTACAGAAATATCCTCAAATCTTTCCAAAATCAAATATAACTCATTCTTCTTGATGATATGTTTATAAAGTGTCACATGCTAAAATTTCAGTACTTTTCCTCTATTAGAGTATATAGGAATGATGGGTAATTATAATTGATAGTATTTGCACACTGACAATAAACCTACGACAACTATGATTTTAATAACACTAGAAATTTGGAATTTAAAACTAGATTCTTATAGAAGGTAAAGATTTAATTAGCTTTTTACTTAATCTTATTACATTTGCACAAAATATGCTCTTTATTATACAATTTAAGTGCAACCATTTTATCATCTTTAACCTTCAGGGCAAAGATGACGTTTATGATCGTATGCTGCTAGACTACTTCTTTTCTTATCATCAGTTCATCCATCTATTATGCCGAGTTGCAATCAACTGTGAAAAATTTACTGAAACATTAGTTAAGCTGAGTAAGTATAAAAGATGAGCAGTAAATTCCACTGAATTATTTTAAGCCCCTAGCCATTCAGGAAGGGGAAACATATATGACAATCCCTTTATTTTTTTTCTTTTTTAAAGTGAATGTTTAAAAATATCAATTAGTATTCTTGGGAATATCTTAATTTTTATTAAGAAAACACCAACTTACTGGTTTCCATTGAATAGTTCTGCCCAGAGTTTCAGCTGGCCTGTTAAGGAGTATGGAGTAGGGCTGATGATCACTTTGTACACAGAAGCCCAAGTCCACCAACTGCACAACGCAACTAAAACCAAACTGCCTTGCTTAGGGAGAAAAGTTTAGAGACAGACTTGACTTCCTTGGCCCTTATCTTGAGGGTGAGTCGAAATCTTTAGTGCCAGCTGTGCTTTGGAGCTGGTGGTGCCAGAAAAGCTGAGTGGGCTTGGCAGCGTGAAGCAGAGGTGCATATATGAGTAACTAGGAGGTAAGTCTCATAAAACGAGAGGACACATTTGAAAGGGTCAACATGAGCAATAGAAAAAAAAAAATCTTTCAGTAGTTGTATGGGGGAGAAAAAAATTAAAAGAATGCCTAATACCTCTTTCCAAAGTCTGGACCTGGAAGTTCTGAGGTTCTATATGTCCTGCCTTCTAATTTTATCAAGGATGGACCAGGATCCTCTCCAATCTCTATAGTTTCATTTCAGAGTGGGGAGTAATACTTTTGAAAAATACCACTTAGGAAACTACCACTTAGATCAAGAAATAGACTATAATCATGCCCCAGAATTCCTCTTTGTGTTCCATCTTAGCTACAACTCCCTTTCTTATGGAAAAGATTTTGGCCCATTCCAGGTAGGGCAAAAGATAGGATCCAGCCTTAGATTTCATTATCCAGGAAGAAGGAAGTGGTTACAGCTGTCAGGGATAACTCCTCTTCAGAAAAGTCATCTTATTGGTAAGTGTTAGCATATCTTCAGATTTGAAGGACTGTTTCTTCATTAGCTGATCATAGCTACTTATCTATGGATGATGCCAAGATACGGGGAGGTAAGGATATCTGTAGATTGTCTGTTTCAGAATTACACATCTGGGTTGTAGAACTTGGTAAAAGTCTGAAACTTTAGTAGTAACAATGGTCAGGTGTAAAACAATACTCAGGAGTTCTGATAGTATAGCCTTTGTGCTCAGATAAGAGGTGTTTCCAAAGATGCTGACCTTTGGAGAATTCCCAGGTAATTATGTTTATATAATTTATAACAACGTATGTAAAGAGTTGCTCTTGATACTTGGACAACTTTCACGGAGTAATGAATGTTCTATGGTTTTTGAGTGTCTTTTCATCAATGCAACTATGTATATTCGTGGAAATTAAGAATGGAGGAGTTGGGCCATGTGGTGCACGCTTTTAATCCCAGCACTCGGGAGGCCGAGACAGGTGGATCTCTGAGTTCGAGGTCAGCCTGGTCTACAGAATGAGTTCCAGCACAGGCTCCAAAACAATACAGAGAAATACTGTCTCTGGAAAAAGAAAAAAAAAAAAAAAAAAAAAAAAAGAATGTAGGAGGGAAGCTGAAGGTGGTAGCTCGTGCCTGAATCCCCACATGTGCAATTTCAACACCAAGAGGGCTGTGGCAGGAAGATGGCCAGACATTTAAGGTCTACCTGGGCTACAGAGTGGAAATGTCCACAAAAAATAAGCATAAATAAAGGGAAAGAAAGGACACGCTTGACATCACATGCCAAATCAACGTCACTCGTAACTATGAAGCACTGTTAATTCTGCCTTACTTAGTTTTTTTATCTACACGCTTTAATGGAATGTTCTATATAGTGTTTCGAGTATTCTCAACTGTGCTATTATCCATAGTATGGTAGTTATTAGCTGTGTTGGAAGGGTTAAAAATTCAAATGTGACAAAAGGAACTATTTTAAGGAATTCCAGCCAAACTAAGTTTAAATGAGCCAAATGGTGGCGTTTAGCACAAAACTAGATACTAGTAGAGATTATTAATAGTTGTGAAAACCTTATAAATTAAAATACAAACTGACAGCCTAGCATAGTGGCATCTTTTAATCCCAGAAGATCTCTATGAGTTCAAGGCTAGTCAGGGCTATATGGTGAGGCAATGTCTCAACAAACAAAACAAACAAATCACAAAGTAGTTAATTAGAAAGAGATTTAATAGATAGCTACCAAAAGACAAAATGGTTTTAGACTTTGGTAAAATGGAAACTAACGAAAACCAGGACATGAACAGTTAATGTCATTCACACAACAAAAGTGTTTGTTAACCATATGAGAAGTTGTCCGCACTCATTAATGAAAAAGCACCCTCCCTAGGATGGGGAGGGCGGACTTGTTTGGGCTATACTCATTTTTCAGAGACTGAGAGAAGAACTGATGAATGGAATGCTATCAGTTCTGGGAGGCAATTTGGTATTGTCAGTTAAAATTTAGCATATTCCTTCCTTTGTCCTGAGCATAGCAGAAATTTACTCTGTTCTGCTCATACAACATACAGAGGATGTTTATTTTCACTTCATTCACAGTGTGTGGAATTGAAGACAATGTTCATCAATAAGAGCACATTTTAGTTTGTCATTTCATTTGTATTATACAGTCTTCAAAACAAACGACATAACATTCCTTGAGTTATATGGGGAAGAAAAACAACCCAGAAAATAGACTTGAAGGTATGTAGCTCAGTGATTCAGCAGTGAACCCAAGTATTGGGTTCAATCCCCAGCACTCAGGTTGAACAAGTAACATAAAGAGTATAACCACATTCTTAGAAAGGAGTAGAGTATCACCCTTAGTAACAGGCAGAAGGTCAAGCGTGCTTGTGCACACCTTTAATCCCAGCATTTGAGAAACAGAGACTGAGAGTTCAAACCTATGATGAGTCTACATAATGAGTTCCTTGACAGCCAGAACTACACAGTGGGACCCTGTCTCAAAACAAATAAACAAACACAAGTGAATAATATCATTGTAAAAGGATGAAATCATGGGGTGCATTTGTTTTCTAAGTTATATATCTGTAAGGGTGAAATTATTAATAATGACCATGTACTGTTTTATTTGTTGACATATGGTATCTCTATGCACTCCTGTAGACCAGACTGGCCTCTAACTCAGGGATGTGCTTTCCATTGCTTTCTTAGTGTTAGGTATTAAAGAGATTCTTCACCTTGCCCAGCTTGTGATTGGAACTTTTTATAGTCATGTAAAAAATGGTATTGGCAAACTATAATTAACCCCTTTTTAGGTCCTAGAGTTTATGAGCAAAATAAATAATAGGATGCTTATATAAAAGTTAAATAAATCCTTAAGTTTCATCATCATTTACATTTTCACTTTCAATGATAAAACAAGGGCCTTGTACCTTTAGCATTTCACATTTATGAAATTTTTCTGAATATGTTAAAAAAATTCTTTACAAATAACATACTTAAAACACAAAACAAAATATTTTTATGACAGGGTCTCACTGTGTAGGTTTGGCTATCAACAAACTCATGGTGTAGACCAGACTGGCCTCACAGAGATCCTGCTGCTGCTGCTGCTACTGCAGTGGTGCTGGAATTATGGGAGTGTGCCATTACATGTAACTAAAACTGTTGAAAGGCCAGGTATGTTGCTACACAGTTACTAAAGATTTATTTAAGATTTTTTTATTTTATTTTATGAATATGAATATTTGCCTGAATATGTCTGTGCACCAGGGTGTTTCTGATGCCTGGAGAGCCAGAAGACAGCCCTGGGACTAGAGTTACAGGTGTTTGTGAGCCACCATGTTGATACTGGGAATCAAACCCTCCATAAGAGCAACAAGTGCTCTGACCTGCTGAGCCATCTCTCCAGCCTCCAAAACTGATTTGACTAAATTAAACAAATATAAATCCATGGTACAGAAGGCACACTCTGATTCCTGCTTCTCTTTAGCATATAAAGTTATTAACTTGAAAATGGCTGTTTTCCCTAAAGGTGTCAAAGGGTAAATGTATTTCAGACCACCCCGACATCTAATGCAGATCCAAAGCTAACTTTATCAGACCACCAGGAGCAAATCCGTATGTGCTACACATAGTAACCACATATAAACAAACTTAAATTTTAAACTGCTTGCCAATTTGTTCATTTCCAGAAGAATTGACATGGATGATTGAATAGTACAGAGTTAGGCCATCACATTCTCGTAACCTACAAGGAGAGCTACATTAGGTTACTTAGTGGGAATGCAATTAGAAGACGAGTTCCATCAGATACTGGTATTTATAGCCTAAGGCGTCTTGATTATTTTATAGTAGAACATTACTCATGGGGCCTTTATCCACTAGCTGATGCCACTGGACAAATGCACACAGACACACACAATAGAAAAAATAAAGAAGTATACCTGAGAGCTTGGTGACTGCTTCTCCATGTGCTTAGTACCCAAAGAATGAGGTAGGTATTGAGGAGGAATATGCAGAGTTAAGAGAGTTTTGGTCTCTCACTCATCCCCAGTGCTTTGTGAAAATGCAAGAAAGTTCAGAAATCTGGAACTCTGAAGGAACAGCCTTCTAGCCAGAGAAACAGCTTGAGAGGGAATTGGATGGACTGGAAGGTGACTTCAGTTACCCCTGGTTGGCATAGTGTTGTCTAGAGTTTTCTGTATAAGCAAGCTTCGGAAACTATCATTCTCAGATTGGTAGTTTGATGGGGGATGTCCTTTTGTATGCTGTGAGTCTATGTTTCTCTTATTGGTTGATGAGTAAAGCTGTTCCAGCCAATGGATAGGCAGAATGTGGCCAGGCAGGAAGTGTAGGTGGGGCTACCAGATTAGGAGAATGCTGGGAAGAGGAACACAGAAACTGAGTTGCCAGAGAGACTCCCTATAGCTACCACTGGTAAGGTAGGACACCTGGGCATTCTCCGGTAAGCCAAAACCACATGGAGATACATAGATGAGTAGTTATGAGTTAATAATTAAGAGAGAGGTGGCCAATGCCAAACAGTTTATAATTAATATAAGCCTCTATGTTTGTTTGGGACTAAATGGCTGCAGGACCAGGCAGAATCTTCAGTCTACAGTAATGTTCGTTGCTATATTACATAGTACATCAAACTAATTTCCTCAATGCTGCACTGCTTAAAATAAAGCTAACATGCTACTAGCCTTAGTGAATCTAAAAAGGAACAAGGCTGGGAAGTAGTTCACTGTTAAGGGTATCCCACTTAGCATGCTGAAGGCCTGGGCTAGAACTCCTGTACAAAGTGTGACAGGGGAAATATGTTAAGTAAACAGATAAAATATGAAGATCACAAAAGAATACCAGATGGTTTGAGTAAATGTAGATTACTGAGACAATTATAGATGTTAGAATTAGGTAAGTGTGGGATAGATGTAACAGGCTTTGAGATGAATTAAGAGACTATTAAAAACTCTCTGAGCCTAATATCTTCATTCAAGAAAAGGAAACAAGTTGAGCATGGTGGCGCACATCAGTAATCCTAGCACTTGAGAATTGGAGGCAAGGGCATGAGAACCCATCTCAGGAAAAAGCAAAAATCATCCTCCTGTTCCCTCCCCCCCAAAAAATAAATAAATTGAAATAAGGATTAAAGTAATACTTTTCAAAGCTGTGAAATTTTAATGTGTTTATTTGACATACCTAATACAGTAGGTGCCAATAAATGTTCCTTTCCTTATTATTTTTTTTTTCCGATGCAAAAGCAAAGAATCTTTTATTGTTTACGGAGCTAACTGCATTAACTCGGGACCTTTGTCCATTCATTGCTGTGGATGGCTGGAGAAGGATCTCCTCCTTAATTATAAAGTGGTTTTATATCATAAAAGACATCTTCAGGATTGGTTTGTAGTGATTAATGCTGGGTTTTTGTAGCTGTTGAAAAGTAAGGATTATTTTACTTTGAGGAACAACTGTTGAAGAAAGAAAAAGTTCATAAAAACTTCAGTGGTAATACAGACTTGCCATGAGAATTTACATCTGAACAGCAGTCTGGAGACTGGCAGTCTGAAGAGATGGATACTAGTAACAGACTTTACAAGCCACACAGTCTAGGTCATGTGTTCTTTGGCTTTTTGTTCTTTGTTTTAATGTTTTGTTCTTCATCAATCCTTAAAAATGTAAGCTTCCAGGTCTAGGAGTTCAACAGCTGTAATCCCATACTTCTGAGGCAGAGACAAGAGGATTGTGGGATCTAAGACTGGCTTGGGCTATGTGTCAAGAGACCATGGTGTCAAAGTTAAAAAGTAAAAACTATTCCTAACTCACTCAACCATAAAACAGGTGGCATCAGACTTGGCACAAGGATCATATTTTCCCAACCCTTGTTTTATGACCAGTTACAAAAAAAGAATATGTGACTATAGAAACTATTCCCACTGGGTGGTGGCGGCAGCGGTGCATGCCTTTAATCCTAGCACTTGGCAGAGGCAGGCGAATCTGTGAGTTCAAGGCCAGTCTTGTCTACAGAGTGAATTCCAGGACAGCCAGGGCTGTTCCACAAAGGAACCCTGTCTTGAAAAAGGAGGGGGGGAGGTTTGCACAGTTTGATGGCTTGTCTGTTTATATGTGCTATGACAGATAAATGCTTCCAACCTCATCCAGATTAGGTTGGGATAAAGGAAGGATGAGAATTGTCTTGTCCTTTGCACAAAACTAGTAGGTTTAATTCTGAAAGAGATCCCAAAGTATGTGATTTGCTGTTTAAAGATCTCAAAGCCAAGAGCTGGCAAACTATAACCCACCTACTAGTAGTTCCTAAGAAGCCAACAGCTACCTACTAAGAGTTGATTTCATATTTATATACTAAGAAAATCAGGATATAGTGTTTTATGACACATGAAAGTTACAATTCAAAAAAATTTGTTAAGTTTTACTTGTATCCAGCCATCCTTGGTCATTTGCTGCTGTCCCTGCCACTTTGGCATTGCCTTCACAGCCTTGACTAGCTACAGTGGGCATCAGATGGCCATAAGACCTCTTACTGTTTGCTCAACTCCCAACTCAACCCATACTTTTTGTTTTACTGGAAGATAGCTTATATTCTATTTCTCCTCTGTGGTCTTACTTTTCCTGAAGGTAGAGAGATGAAGAAGTAGGACATTTATGTTGCTGACATTGCAGCTTCTGTAAGAGAGGCAGGGAGAGTAGAGGGAAGGAAGAACATATGAAAATGTCCTTGACATTTAAAAATTAGAGATTTCAGAACATGGGCTGTAGCTCACTGGTTAAGTGCTTACCTAGCTTATGTGTCTGCACACCTGGTTTCAAACCCCAGGATAATGCACACAAGGCACAGAGTGCTAACAGCATTCACAGTCCCAAATCTGATCTACCCACAAGATCCTGAGGACAATCAAGAAGACAGTAGTAGAGTAGACTCAGCAGTGTTTACTTCAGTATACACAGAGAAAACAAGGGGAAGAAATGGGGTGCTTTAGAATGTAGTTCTCAACTCCTCTCCCACCTTTCTGAAATGTAGCAAACCTAGGAAATTTTCTAATGTCCAAGAAAACTTTGAAACCCCTCACATTTACTTTAATCTTCCCAGATAAGTTCCAGTACTCAAAAATAAAGAGCTGGTTGAAGTTGTCTTAGATCCTTCTGGGAATATAAAGGGTATATAAATAATAAAATATAAAATAATAAAATATACAGGGTATATAAATAAATTCACAATTCCACATTATCAGTTTCTGCAATGCTTAAAACATTGCAATGAGTTCTCTTGTAAGTGTTGTAAGTTTCTAAGAATACAGACAAGATGCATTTAAAACCAGAGGTAGCTAACAGTGTTGTACCTGCTGTTCAGTAACTAAGCAGTATAACTTATAACCTACTCTGATTTTTTTTTTCTTTCAAATATTAGGTGTCCTGGTTGCCTATGAAGGCTTGCCACTTCATCTTGCACTGTTTCCCAAACTTTGGACTGAGCTATGTCAGACTCAGGTAAAGCAAGTGGTTTTTACATCATTGGTCTCTGATTTCATCCAACCAAATCCGGGGAATTTTTAGAACAACTGGTTGAAAACTAATTGGCTAGAAATTGGAAATGTTGTAGAATTAAGGGAAGTACTGCCTGCTGGAATTTTATTCCAACTCAAGCTCAAATAAGCTATTTATGTTGGATTTCTTATCCACGACTCAGTAGCAGCAGTTTCTGGGAAAATCTGAAACCCAGAGATAATAGAGGAAGCAAGCTCATAGCCTCCCAGCTCTCTCCACCCAATGGGTCTTTCCCTTTTCACACTGACATCCCTAGCAGAAACTGTGCTGCTTGGCCTTCAACTCTGCCCATGTTTTCTACCATCAGTCTCACCAAGAACAGGACAATTTTAGCTAAAACCAAATTGAACAGGAAAGGCTACTTCACCCTCTTCGAGTTTCAGAGAGTCATCTCCAGCCAGGTATAGTATGCTGGAGCAGGAGGATAGCCCCAAATTCAAAGCCAGCCTGAGCTATATAACCAGGTCCCTTCTTCTTCTTTTTCTTAAACAGGACCCCTTTTAAAAATAAATAAATAGATAATGGAAGTCTTTAATGCCAGTTAAGATGCTGAAGGATTTGTGAAGAAGGTAGCCAGATTAGTCTAACCTAAAGTTTGTCTCAGTCCTTGAATATGGCCTAAAGGGTACCCCCAAATATATAAACTATTCCATTTCCTTCTGGTCGCATCTGTTCACCATGCTGTACCATAATGGTTATTTCCTGCCCCAAACTATAAGACTGTATATAGCATCATCATCTGTTCCTTCAAGAATGTTAGTTTTCTGTAGTATTACTTATTATTTCTGAAGAAAATTTCTGAACTATTACTACAAACACAAAACATTGTTTTGCTTGTCTTCCTCTAGCAAATTGCTACAGTTCCACCTATCACTGAACACTGTCCTTTTCCCCACTTTAGTCCTCTATGTCAAAAAACTGCATCAAGCTTCTGTGTGAAGATCCTGTTTTTGCAGAGTATATTAAATGTATCCTGATGGATGAAAGGACTTTTCTAAATAACAATATTGTCTATACATTCATGACACATTTCCTTCTAAAGGTATGTATGTAGTTCTTCTGAAATGTCATTTCTGCTTAATTAATGTGTGCTTATTATGTTGGTCTTGAATGTTACGACTTATTTTGCATATGCACGCATGCACGGACATGTGTTCTTTTCTAGGTTCAAAGTCAAGTGTTTTCAGAAGCAAACTGTGCCAATTTGATCAGCACCCTTATCACAAACTTGATAAATCAATATCAAAATCTACAATCTGATTTCACCAACCGCGTTGAAATTTCAAAAGCAAGTGCTTCTTTAAATGGGGTAAGAACTGTGCCAAGAAGTTCAAAACTCACCTTAAAATCAAGTCTTGATAATAGTTAAACAGAGGCCAAATACAAGACTTTTCTGTTTAAAGGATGAGAAAAACTATTTTAATTAACTGTTCACTGTGCTATGTACACCGAAAGCACACACTTTACATTATTGAGACCATGTGTGACCAAATGGCATTCAGTATGTTAAGGGCAACAAGACCAGTAAGAATAGTGGCACACACCTATAATCACAGCATTTTGAGAAGCAGTGGCAGGAAGACCACTGGCAAATTGGTAGACTAGCTTTGGAACATGAGTTCCAAGCCAGCCAGGGCCAGAGAGGTCTGACACTATCAAAAAACAAAAATAAGTCCCTTTATCTCTGCTTACATGTGCATTGAAATTTCTGATAATTGTATTGTCTATGGATCCCAAGTTATCAGAACAATCACTTAGGATTATAAAGGCAACTAAGACTATAAAGTATGCCGATTTGTGTAGATTGTATAATAGCCATAGAATGGAAACATGCGGACTGTCATTCAGCAGCAGCCCCCAACTATAAAGATGCTCAGAAAACTAACCAGCATTCCTTTTTCTTTCTTGTTCAGAACACCAGAGCTAAGCTTGAGAAATTTGAAATCACTATTTATGCCTAAGCTGCATTATTTGGTTTCTGTTTTAAGAGTCTTTACTCTGGCCTACTTGACATAGGCACAAAACAATGGTATAACTGATTCAACTGATAGAATACTGTAATGTCCTAATGCTGGGTTTAGCATTATTCCACATTGCCAGAGAAACCAGAGTAGTAAATTCCGAGGAAGTAAACATGTTCATTTACCTGTGAAGTTTTGTTTAAATGTTGCCTTCAGGCTTTGAACTCTTACTATCTGGGTTTTTGTAGGACCTGAGGGCACTTGCTTTGCTCCTGTCAGTACACACTCCCAAACAGTTAAACCCAGCTCTGATCCCAACTCTGCAAGAGCTTTTAAGCAAGTGTAGGACTTGTCTGCAGCAGAGAAACTCACTCCAAGATCAAGAAGCCAAAGAAAGAAAAACTAAAGGTTAGCTTTGTCAACTAAGTCATCGGCTGGGGCTGGGACTGAGGATGAAGACAAGCTGGAGGTATTCATCAGTGGTTGCTCTTGCCTAGTATTGCGAGCACTCAGTTTTGACCTCCAGCACTACCAAAAAAAAGGGGGGGGGGTCAAAACAAAACTGGCTTCCCTCACAATTGCCCCAGTAGGGTTTTAATCTTTTAAAGAAGATTCTGTTTTTAATATACTTTTTTCCCCACAGATGATGAAGGGGCAACTCCTGTTAAAAGAAGGCGAGTGAGCAGTGATGAAGAGCACACTGTAGACAGCTGCATTGGCGACATAAAAGCAGATACCAGGGAAGTCCTGACGCCCACTAGCACCTCAGACAATGAGACAAGAGACTCATCCATTATTGATCCAGGGACCGAGCAAGACCTTCCTTCCCCCGAAAATGGCTCTGTCAAAGAGTATCGGATGGAAGGCCCATCTTCATTTTCAGAAGACGGGTCACATATCCGGTCACAGCATGCAGAGGAGCAGTCTACCAGTGGCAGGTTTGATGACTGTAAAGAGTTTAAAGACCTTCACTGTTCCAAGGATACTACACTAGCTGAAGACGAATCCGAATTCCCTTCTACTTCCATCTCCGCAGTTCTGTCTGACTTAGCTGATTTGAGAAGCTGTGACGGTCAAGCTTTGTCCTCCCAGGACCCCGAGGCTGCTTTATCACTCAGTTGTGGCCATTCCAGAGGCCTCTTTAGTCACATGCAGCAACACGACATTTTAGATACCCTGTGTAGGACCATTGAATCAACAATCCATGTGGTCACAAGGATATCTGGCAAAGGAAATCAAGCTGCTTCTTGACATTAGATGTGGCATGTCTACTTTCAAGTGCCCCTCCCCCATGCCGTTTGTCTAAATTTTGCTTATTTGTTTTGTGCTTCAGTTTGTCCAGTGCTCTCTGCTTGAATGGCAAGATAGATTTATAGGCTTAATTCTTGGTCAGGCAGAACTCCAGATGAAAAAATTTGCATCTTCTGTATACTTTCTAAAGGGCAATCAGATAATGGATATGTTTTATGTAATTAAGAGTTCACTGTAGTGGCTTTCATTTAATATGGCTTTCTGGGAGAATCAGGGCTCTGACCCTGTACAACGTAATTTAAACTTACAGCATTTTTACTGTGTATAATATGGTGTCCTCTGTGCCAGTTTTGTACCTTAAAATAAGAGAGGCAGATTGCCTCTGATCGCTGTGGTTCTTATTATCAAAATTAAGTTTACTTGTATACGGAACAACCACAAGAAATTTGATTCTGTAAAGAATCCTCTTTAGCTGTGGCCTGGCAGTATATAAATGGTGCTTTATTTAACAGAATACCTGTGGAGGAAATAAAGCACACTTGATGTAAAAATAACTGTTTTATTTTTATTGAAATGACTGACTCTGTTCTGTGTACTTAATTAAACTGACTGTGATGACTTTCCTTTGTTACGTAAGTTGTTTCAGTTTCCTCGGATGACAGCAGTAAGCAGACTGAAGGGAGAAAGGACATGGCCATTCTGCTGTTTGAGAAGTCCCCAGCAGTCCAAAAAATAACTTACCATGTGGATGTCTCATTTCTCCATCCCAAAGTGTCTGAGTGCTTTGAAGCCACCAAGAAGAGCCAGAGAAGTGTGACAATGCAGCCACCTAGCCCTCACCACAACACTCCTAAGAACTACACCCTGAAAACTGAAGTAAAATAAAAGAATAGTGTAACATGCCATTTATTTGTCTTCAGCTTAAATCAACTAGCAATGAAGTAGCGTGTTGTGACCAGCCTTAGCTCAGGGAACTGGACTTCACCTACTTTCCAGAGAGGAACACCCATGGAAGGTGAGATAACACCTGATTTTATGAAGTGCAGTGTCTAGAATGCTTCAAGCAATGCTTTTAAATTTTGTCGTTTCATGAATTTCATCCAGTATAAAATAAATTAGGGACCTTGCGGGGGAGGGGACTTTTTGAGGAAGAAAGAAGAGGCAATAGGACAGGTTTCAGCTTACAAAAAGGATGTCCTTATAAAACCTAACTAGTTCAAGCATTCTGGGTGGTGAGCTGAAGTAGACCTTTTATTTCTTCAAAGTGCTGCTTCTGCCAACAGAATTTTGTATTCTCTTCTTTACAGACAGGAACTCCTTTACAGTCCAATTGTAATTCCGTTTGCCCTGGAGCAGGCACAAAATTCAATGCAACTGTTGCATAGTGTTCTGGGGGGAAAAACCAGGAGCCTTATTATGGCATCAGGAAGAAGAAACTGTCCATACCAGCTTTAGTTTGCTGGGCTTGCATATATAAACTGCATCTAACATACCTTCTGGCCAGTTCCTGCATCTCCACTTCATGATGATCTTCCTATTCGTTAACTGAAAACAAAGACATTATTGAAACTTTTCACAATACAACAGAAGAAACTACCCCTTTTCCAAGTTAATACTAGAACCAATAAATACAATCCTGTCTTCCAGTTTACATGCTAATGTTCTCCAATATCCTTGGCAACATTAATACCAAGGACAAAGCTATGGTAACTGCAGAGCTGACTGGAAAGGCCAGTGATATCTGGCAGCTTGGACCCTAATGACATAGAGTGCTGGAAGCAGCAGAACGTAAAGTCTCCAAAACAATGTGAAGCAGAATAGGAAGTGTTAAGCTGCTTTTTGAAGAATTACTGTCAAAGTAAGCCTTAGTCCTTATCATTTTATAGACACAGTATATAACATTTCTTTTCCACAATGAACCTTATTAAAAGAATCTTGAGACTGAACTCATCAAAACCTTTAAAACAAGTTAAGAAATAACACGAGTGGAAAGGAGCAGCCATCACCCCAGGTCACCACTGTAACGTAACCTTGTAGTTACTTACCAGTTCCACATATTCTCCAGTGATGTTCCCATCAAACATTTGGAATTTCCCTCCCTTTTCAGCTTCTAATACAGCAGGAGATTTGGAAAATTTTTGCACCAACTAGCCAAACAAAACAGACACATTATTCCAGCACATGCTGTCACCCTGTGCATGTGGTGGGGAGTATACCAGCCTTCCATGCCAGGCCAGTGTTTCAGCAACAGTGTGGTTTGTTTGAATTTTGTTGGACATCAAAGCTTTCTTCTTTAGGGAAACATAGATTCCCCCAACTGCTGATACAGTCCACCACAAGGGGCCATCGTCCCTTCAAGTTTCCCTGAAGCCCTTCCTTCAAAAACACTCTGTTCTTTTCTTTGCAATGTATGGTAGAGTAGCTTAGGGCTTTACTTACATCTTTCACAGTGAAGATACTGTACAGCTGTTCTACTGTCGTGTCAAACAGCTCCGTCAAGTGCAAAGCTACAGTGGGAATCCTTACACCCAGTGCCACTGGAGAAGCCTGCACCTCAAGATGAAAAAGAGGTTCAAGAGGATGGTGAGCACACCAGAAGAAAAGGACAGGACCTAAAGGTCAATCCTACAGGTTGCACACTGCTGCCCTCCACTCACATAACAACATTAGCGTTCTTTATTCCAGCAGCGGTGGCTTTTCCTCTACAAACAGCTTGTTTCTATGAGAACTTCACCTCCATTCCATTTCAAGGCTCTAGCTAAACACCTCTGAGCTTATTTAGACTGGCATGACAACAGGATGAAAGATGACCAGACTTTAAGGGGTTAATTCCATGCATACATTCCTGTTCCCTAATTCTGAAAAGAACATCTAGACTCTACAATCCCAAATTCAAGGCAGAACATTCTTCCACCATGCTATGTGAGCCTCAATGTCACTTGCTTTTGCTGGCTACGATGGCTCACACCTCTGCTCCCAGCAGTCAGAACTCTGAAGGAGGAAGATGACCATGTGTCTAGTCTGTCAACCAATGAAGTGCAAGGCCTGTTTAGTTTTCTCATTCATCAAGCATTGGAACCTCAGGCTAAAGGTGAGTTCTGTGGTAGGGAGCATGTCCAGCATCTAACAGTCCTCAAACTGGCACAAAAAAGTTGCATTTTGTTATTCCACAAAATGACATCAGCATTAATCTCAAGGAGAAATAAGTAGTCAACACCCTTTCCTCATCTGCAACCCAGTACCATCAAAAGGTTGTATGGAAACTAACTGGAGGTGTCCTCCCTGATGACACACTAGCCATCGGCTCATACCTGCAAAGGGTTTCCAGTCACTTTCCTCTCAACAGTCAGCTCCTGGGTTGCTATAGCTTTTGTTGGTAAAATCATTCCTGTTGTAAATTCTACAAGGAAATAGGAAATTTTATTAGCATTATTTCCTTTATCTAAACTGGTATTTTTCAAAAGAACATTTTGAGGTCTTGAAAATAACTGTTTTTACATATATTACTGATGCTTATTTATAAGCGAAGGCCCTTTATTCTTTGTTTCAGTGCCTTGCTTTAGCATATTCCTTTAAAATGCTTATTTTTCACAAGTTGTTTTCTAAACAACTAGGTTGTACATGATTATTAATAGCTTATGGTCCTCATCTCTCCATTACCCTTACAAAGCTTACTCTCACTCGGTCTTCATGCCTGGGAGGTCTTGTAGGAAGAGTGGTGACCCTAAACTCATGTGTGTGAACCCCTGGACACTCAAATGAGCAAGCTTCAAGGACAGCAAGTTGCAGAGAAGGCCCTCCTGGCCACTCTGCCAGGCTATCAACTCTTAATTTGAGAAAATGACAACAGCCTAGATGTTATCTAGGTGTTATAGATACCTGTATTATCTGTGGTCACTTTTGTTCATATATTCATTCACTCAGCTAAGATTTATTGAGCACTTACTATGTGCCAGGCATTGTGCTAGAGATACAGCAGTGAACAAGAGAGATACCTTCCATACCCTCATGGAGCATATAGTCTAGCAGCCAAGACAGATATTAAACAAGTAATCACACAAGAACTACTCCATTGGAGAGGAGAGTGCATTTGTTTCTTTTTAAATAGGATCAAACTAGCCCCAAACCTGCAGCAATCCTCATACCTCAGCTTCCCTGTGCTGAGACTTTTAAGTGTGCCACTCAGGAAACAAGTGGCAGTTATTACAGTCTTACCCACAACGAGCTTTCAACACCCAGACTACAACTTATTCTGCAGTCTAAAGATGTTTCAGGAGCCTGCCTTGGGAATCCAGCCCTCATGCAGAACATAACTTGGGTAAACAGCAAGGGACCCTGTGGTTCACAAGGGATGCCGCCTTTACCCGTCTTAAGTGCCTTCAGGTACTCTCCAAGGGCCTCCCTGACCTTGGCGGTGCCTGTAGTTTTCATAAGATCCTTCAGTATATCCCCATCTCCTTTCTTTTTACTCACGTTCACCTACAAATCAGAAAAATAAAAACCTAAGAAAAAATTGGTTGAATGTATTCTTCCAACATTGGATCCTACTGATAATCGAACTGTGGGTGGCAGAAGTGGTTCAAGAAACACAGGCTACTTCATGGTCACAGAGGAGCTAAGAATTGTTGAGGTCAGCACTGACAGCCACGTTGTGAATGGACTGAATAGAAGATGAACCATTTAACTTGCTTTAAAATTGTCTAAGTACGGGAGTTAAATTGCTTATAGCTTTATCTAGAGAGGGTCTAGTATGGCAGCTCATCTGTGGCTGAGCATTTTACAAGTGCCTGGTCTGAACTATGCTGTAAAAACTAATACACCAGATTCCAAATACTGAAGAAGAAGAAGAAGAAAAAAAGGGTAAAGTACCTCATCAATTGTTGGTTAATTATATGTTAAAACATATTTACTCTCTACTGGATTAAAAATTTTAATTATTTTATCTGATTTTTAATGTGGCTACTAGATAAATTACATTATGTGGCATTTATACTAACAGTGCTGGTCTACAAACCCAAAGCCACCATCCAGAAGAATCAAATCAAGTTCCCATATTCTTGGCAGAGAGAAAAATAAGCTATGGAAGAGGAGAATAACTCAAAGGAGACAGGGATGCAAGTGGTCCCAATGATTCTGGGCTGGGCTGCATCTGATTTTGACATTTACTCGGCCGCATGCTACTGCAAGACAGATCTTTAGAAGATCTTTAGGACATTGCACTGTTGATGTGCTGATGAGCTCTATGTGGTGAAACTACAGCAACCAAGTACAGCAAGCTAAATCTCAAGGTATGTCTGAGACAGGCCCACTTTACAAGACCTGAGAAATATTTAGACACAGCTTTTGTCAGTGTCCAGCTTTGGAAATTACAGCTGCTGTACAACGGTCTTGCCCCCCAGAGACAATGTGAAGAGTCAGAGTGGGCATAGGAACAAGCTGGCTCCTCTTAAGGAGACAAGAAAGCCAGCCAGTCAAAAGTAACTGGTTCGCCGGGCGTTGGTGGCACACATGCCTTTAATCCCAGCATTCGGGAGGCAAAGGCAGGTGGATCGCTGTGAGTTCCAGACCAGCCTGGTCTCCAGAGCAAGTTCCAGGACAGCCTCCAAAGCTACACAGAGAAACCCTGTCTCGGAAAAAACAAAAACAAAAACAAAAACAAAAAAACAAACAAAAAACCCCACAAAAACAGTAACTGGTTCCTTAAAAAATAAAAAAATTAAAAAAGAAAAAAGCAGTAAACCAAACGGGGAGGGGTAGGGGAAAAAAGTCACATTGAGCAAGCCACGAAAGTGGCCTGAGCACTTGAAGCACATGCCTTGTCACATTTAACCTGAATACATCCCTGAGGATAAACTGCACAGATGAGAAAGTCAGAGGCTGCTGCAGTCAGGTACTTGCCCAGGTACCACACCTGGTCCTGGGAGTATGAAGCTTCTGAGGCTTCCTCTCTCCCACCTGTGCTCCACCTCTCACACACCCACAGTGCAGTGGCAGACAACCTCCACAGTCACAACTACCACAGAGCCGAGTGAGTAGTTTGCAAGTGTCCAACACCTATAGCAGAAGCTTGACTAAAAAGGAGAACAGCAGATACCTCAGTGTCATCAACTTCATTTTCTTCAGAAAGGCTGGGTATTTCAATTAATCCCTTGTGTTTTGCACCAGATTCTTTAATTGTACCTAAAATGAACAAAATGGGCACAATTAATAACTGGTTTTATTGAAAAGTCCTCTGCCCCCTTACAGGGTTATGGCCACATCAGAGAACAACCAAGACAGGGTGGATGGATCAGCCTACGTGGTACACAACATGGTGCTCAAACTGGCAGCCCTAAAGGACCTTTGTCACTGTCACTCATTTCTCTTGTCTTTCAATGCTCTTTGCCAGGTCAAGCAAAAAGGGCTATTTTGAGGAAAAGAAGATACCAGAGTGACAAGTGGGCAGAGAGGGACATGAGGACAGAAAGGGAAAGTGAGCTCTGACCATGGAAAGCTTCAAAAGCTATGGCTTGGCAAAGTCTGTGTGGACTTGAAGTTGGATTTCTTCCCAGACAAAAGCCTCCATGTCCTTAAGGACACACAGCGGCAAAAGTCCTTGCAGCCAACTTCTGGTTAGACTTGGACATTTCCTCTTGTTTTAATTGCACATCACTCTTATTATACTGGTGTGGGGGGGTGTTGCAGGGGAGTACTTAACATAACTTTACCTCATTTTGAGGACCAGGCTCACAGGCAGGGCTATATAACTGCAACAACATTCATAAACAGTCACACGGAGACACTCAGGCAGTTCATTGCCACAAAACAAGGTAAGAAAGGGCTCTACCACCCACAACATGCTGCCCTCCAGTCCCTTATGAGTTGACTTTCTGCCACATGGGCAGCAGAAGTGACTGATTTTCTGAGCCCCAGACCATATATGGGACACCTTCAAATGCTGGGTGGAGTTTTTGTTGTTTGTAAAATCTAACACATTAATTTAATCCAGAATTCATACCTTCTGGGGTCTGGAATACTTGTTTATTTTTCAAAGCACAACACAGGTCACACTCATCATCTACTGAAAGAACAAAGTCCTGAGACATGGACCCAACTGCAGAAAAGTGCAGACCAACTGGCAACAAACACAGACTCTGGCCATCCTCCTCAAACAGTGTTAGCAAACAAACACTGGCAAAACCTTCTAATATCAGAGAAGCCCTCCCTTGGCTTGGACAGAGAGCGGAGGCTCCAGAAGTGCTACTCTAGACTAGACTCCCTGATGGGAATGGATGCAGAAGTCAGAAATACCAAAGTGCAAAGGTCAGCCCCAGGTCCCCATCTACTGCTTCAACTTGAGACACCCACGAATGTGGTCAGTGTTGACTTGCAAGGGAGGTGCCAAGGAACAGAATAAGGGGAACGGGGTCCTCAGGACACTGGCCTGCCTACTTGCCGTTACTTCTTGCCCTTAGCAGCCATAGGTTCCATGGCTTTTTGCCCATTTTGGTCTTCCCCCCCCCTCCCAACCTATCCCCAAGGAACTGCCCAGAGATGATGGGCTTCAATGTCTTGTCCCACACATAGACAACAGGAACACCAATTGTCAGATTCAGCTCCATGATGGCCTCTTCAGAGGGACCTTCAAGATGCTTATTCTACCTGAAAGACTTTTTTTTTTTTTTTTTAGTTTTTTACATATTTGAATTACAAACAAGATTGAATTACATGACGATCCCAGTTCCCTTCTCCCTCCCTACCTCCTCTACCACCCCCCCAACTAAAATCCTATCATATGTCCTTTCTTCTAATCTACACCTGACTCAAAATTTCTACTTCCTCATGACCTCCGCATCCTTCCTTTTCTTCCCTTCTCACTCTTGTAGCTTCCTCCCTGAAAGACTGTTTTCATGGCAGCAGTAAATGTTTCTTTCCCATCTTGGGTCTGGGGAATCTATTTTCTTGTCATGCAAAAAAGTGGTTGTTTGGGCCAAGGGAAATGAAAACATACAGGCCATGCATGAGGTTCTCCAGAGTCCTGCTACAATCCAGCGAGCAGCAGCCAAAGAAAGCAAGTGAGGGCAACTCCCAATTGGAGGGATAGGTCTACTCATAGTCAGGGGTAAGAGTGCTTGAATGCATGTGCGTGTGCAAGTCCCTTAAGAGCTAACTTAGAGCCTTCTGCACACTAGGTAAACATTCCATCCCAAGCTACATCCCAAGCTCTTGGCTTTTATGAAGTATATCTATGTAGCTCAGGCTAGCTTTAACTTGCAGGGAATTTTCTGGGACTGCTTTGATGTTTGAACACCTCGACTCCTGTACAATGACATCAGAGGCTGGGCTTTTATCGAACACAAACTACCCAGAAAGGAACCAACTCAAGAGCAGAGACCCAACTGTTTAACACAATGCAGTCTTCCATAACCGGGTCTCTCTTTTTGTCCTCTCCCTGCCCTGGGTCTGATCCTTGGTCATTCCTATAAGTATTGAGCCAAAAGTTAAGTGCCATCGGAGAATTTGGCGAAGACAAGAAAATCACTAACAGAAATGTCTCCATTGGTAAAAAGACAAAATGTGGTCTAGCCACACAATGGATATAAAAAGCATAGCATACTGAAACATGGTACAGCATGGAATGAAACCCTGAAATGAAAGCAGAGCAGGGAGCTTTACTTATCGTCATGAATTGTCATAGGCAAGTCTACAGAGCAAAACTTAGGCTAAAGACCCCAGGGGAGGGCTGGCAAGATGGCTCAGTGGGTAAAGGAGCTTGCTGCTGGAGCCTGGTGACTTGAATTCAATTCCCGGAACCCAGACAAAGATGAAGAAAAGAGCCAACTCCACCAATGTGTCCTTGGACCTCATTTATCCACCATGGCACAATGCTCCAACTTTACATACATACATATATACAGTGTTATAAAAGACCCAAAGGAGGGTTAGCAAGGAGGCACAGTGTGTAAAAGCACTTGCTACCAATCCTGCTAAAATCTTCAATCTTTAGAAACAGCATGGTAGAAAAACAGAATTTTCCAAGTTGTTTGCCTTCTATACATGTGCTGTGGCACACAAGTCTGTGTGCACACAGACAATTTTAACTTTTTAAGTAACTAAAAATTTTTGAGGGAGCCAGGCATCTGTGGAGGAAGGGTACCTCCAGGCAACAGCTCCATGAAGCCCTAGTCACAGCTGCTGGTAAAACAGGGTTCAGCTGAGAGCACTGCCCTTCAACCAATTAGGTTGCTGGGAGAAGCAGTTTCAGGACCCAGCAACTCCAAGAATATCAACAACTACTACTGCTAACTAAATGGAAAAACTGCCCAGCCTGCCTCTTGCCAGGGCCCCATTACCTTTCCAGGCCAGCTTGATGTTCCACTCATAGAAGAAAATAAGCTTTCCTTTGCGGCTGCTACAAGAAGCCTCACCTTCCACCTGCTTCAACTCACTGATCTCACATCGGCCAGTCTCATTCTCCATAGCAATGCCAACCAGGAGCTCTCGGAGCTTCCCCTTGGACCAAACGGTGGCATCCCGCTCTGTCCTGCCAGAGAACAGAAAGACACGAGTGAATGACCCGGCTGGCCTCCATCTGCCCAGCCACATGCCATCCTGACCTACCCCAGGTGAGCACTGTTACTCACACAAACTCCTGCTTGCAAATGTGCTTCTCCGACTAAGTTTCTACTAAGCATCATCTAAGCCCACTGCTCAGTTTCTTAAAAAACTATTATTAATCATACAATAATGGGCAATCATAAAAACAATGGCCACGGGAAGGAGAATCCAGCAATCTCACCCACATTCCTGTGGTGTGAGGCCATCTGTAACGGTGGTAGTCATTTAAATAATCTTAACCACAATATCAATTATTGAGCCTTTCCATATTTGGTTTATCTTATGCACTTTCCTTAATGCTCCCATCTGAAGGGATAGAGAGCGGCTGTCAGAAGTCAGTGTCCTAGTCACCAAACCCAACCTAGAACACTGGACACCATTCTTTCAGGACAGCCAAGTCATCTAATGGTGCGGACCAGGCTCTGCCCTTGGAATTGCTTCAGCTTTCCCCAACGCCCGCCTGAGAGGCAGACATCTCTCGGTATTCCAGACACAAAGGGGGCAGGTATCTAGTGCAAACTGAGACAAAGCAAAGAAAGTGAGATCCAAGTCCCTGCCCTTCCAACTGCACACGGATCCATCCCTCGGCACACGCACGCGCACTACGCAGCTCAAGCCCAAGGAGGGCCTTGTGAGGGGCTACCGAGGCACAGATGTGGGGGTGAGGCAGAAGTCCCTCACGGGGCTTGGCCCAACTTTCAGAAGGAGGCTGAAGCCGGAGGGCCAAGGCAGTTACGAACCGTCTCCCGGCAAGGGCAGGCGTGCTGCGGCGCCGCGCGGCCCTCCCAGGAGCCCGCCCGCCCGCCCGCCGCGCCCGGGGCCCAGCCGCCGCCCGCCGCACCAGTGCCAGTTGTTCACGTTGGTCCCGTCCTCCCGCTCCTCCACGATCCAGCGCGGGTCCCCCTGGCCCCACTTGGCCATGGCGGCGCGAGCGGCGCAGACGACGAGGGCCGGGGTAGCGGGTACGTGCGGGTTTCCGGCCTGAAGGTCTGCGAGCTACACGCTCGCAGGTCCCAGAAAGTGCCAGAAGTCCCCGCCCCGGACCGCTCCGTCTGCCGCCTGCCCCACCCCCTGCTCCCGGCTGCCCGGTCCCTGCCGCCCGCTCCGCCCCGCATCGACTCCGCCCCCTGACTGCTCCGCCCCGGGCCCTGTTACGCCCCCAATATGCCACACCTCCGGACTCTGCCCCGCTCCTCCCCGGATTTAGCCCCGCCCCCTCCCTAAGGCTCCGCCCGGCCCTGGCTGGGTTCCTCCACTAGGGCTCCGACCCCCTGGACCGCTCCGCAGCTCGCTACTCACTGGTGCAGCCAGTTCCTGCAGCCGAGGGTGGCTTCCGGCCTGGACTGCCCACGGACGGCCGAGACTCCGCCCAGGGCTCCCAGCAGCGCTGGTTTTCCCTATTCCGAGAAGGCGCGTGGGCAGCGAGCGAGTTGCGCAGTTCTTTAAACCCGGCGCGTGGACTGAAGGAATATTTAACTTTATTCATGCAGTACTCCTATAGAGACCGACAAGGATTGTGCTTGCAAGCGCATGCGATTGTGGCTTGATACAGTTACAATAGGGTTTATTAATTCTTTTCACCGTCTAGCAAAAACTGCAACAACCATCTGGAAAGTGTTAATTAGGAGATTTATTTAGCAAAGAAAATAGGTAGTTCAAAGGGAGGTTGGGAAGGACCTAGCTGTGCTGTACCCATGCCAGTCTGCTGCTAGTTGGAGCTACTGCATTTCAATGTGTTCTTCAAGAAGTTACAACACTCAAACAGCTAAAGCAACGCTGTGATTCCCAAATCAAAACGAATTCACCTGATCCTACCAAAGGCACAGCTGACAGAGGCATCCGAGACTCTGGGGGTGATTGGCAGACACTTTGCTCGCTTACTTTTTATCCAGTTCTGATTACTCCTAATAAAACATTACATGAGAAGGTTTAGGTAATCATTTGAACCTGACAGAAAATAAGACTTCTGAGGCCATAGGCTGCTATAATCACTAAAATACATAAACTTCAAAACTGTACAATGGAAATAAATTCACTAAAATGAGGGTGACTCTAGCTAGAGGTACACAGACCACTGGACCACTGAAGTGCTCTTCAGATCTGCGATCCAAACAATGGGCTCCAATAAAACTACATTGCAAAAATGGGAAAGAAACGCAATGGAAAGGGTAAAAAAGTGGGAAAGGCAGACCCTGAAAAAAATTGTGGTAGAAAAAGTCCTGGACCAATAGCCAGTGAACAAAAAGGTACATTTACAGACTGACAATATTTGAGACTCTAAAGAAATTTCAAATTGTCCAGAGTTAATTGAAGTTTTTCTTTATTTTCAAGAAGCTGGTAATGAAAAAGATACAAAAAACCCTTACATGACAGTGAGCCTGAAGATATCGGATCAAGTGGGAGCAAAGCGTTGTGGCTACAGATATGAGACCTGGGCTGCAGACTGATGTTTCCATGACATGGAAGGTGGAAGGCAGATGAGCCCGGCTGGATGCTGGCTGGAGGCAAAGGGGAAGTGTCCTCAAACTTAATTGTTCTGAGTAAAGAACTGACCTGTCGTTCTTGTCCTTCTTGTCCAGAACATGACCTTGCTAATTGTTTGCACTTTTAAATTTCTTTTAATGTTTTAATGTTTTGTTTATTTATTGTGTGTTTGTTTGCTCACCCACAGGCCAAAGCACAGGTGTGGAGATCAGAAGACAACTTCTAGAGTTGGGTCTTTGCTTCCACCATGTGGGCCCCAGGGATGGGATAATGTCATTGAGCATATACATATATATGCACATGTATTATTGTATATAATCTGGGTCTTGTTTTTTTAATTACTAGTGTGAAAAGGTAACTACATTCTAATAAAGAAGCAAGTTCGATATGTTGTTTTGAAAACAATAACAATTTGTATGTGTCTGTGTGTTGTATTTATGTGTATACAAGTAAGTGTGCAGGCCCAAGAAGTGTCTGTGCAAATAAATACAGAGACCAGAGCAGAATGCCTGATATCTTTCTCTCCCATTCCCCTTCTAAAAACAATATTTATTGGGGCTGAAGAGATGGCTCAAGGGTTAAGTACACTGGATGCGCTTCCAGAGGACCTGGATTCCGGAATCCACACGGCAGCTCACAAATGTCCATAACATTTGTTATGTCCCAGGGGATCCAAAACCCCTTTCTAACCTCCTTGGGTACCAGGCATTTGTGAGGCATATAGATATACACGCAGACAAAACACTCATATACATAACATATTTTAATATCTTTTTAAAATTTTTATTATTCTAACTGTGTGGGGGTGGGGGTGGGGATAGGTGCACATGAATGCAATGTCCACAGAGGCCAGAGGCATCCACTCCTTAGAGCTGGGTTACAGACAGTTATAAGCCCCCTCATGTGGGTGCTGGGAATCCAATTCAGGTCTTCAGGAAGTGTGCCCTTAACCACTCAGCCAGCTCTCCATTCCCCCCAAATATTTTTTAAAAACCAAAAAAACATTTATTATTTACACTGTGATCATGAGTATGGAGGTCAAAAGGCAGCCTTCAGGAATCTGTTCTCTCCTTCCACCATGTGGGTCCCTGAGACTAAACTCAGGGCAACATGTTTGGTGGCAGGCGTCTTCATCCCCCGCTCCATCTCACTACCAGTTCGACACACACCCCCACAACCTGGGAAACTAGACAAGCCTGGTTTGTTTTCACAAGCTATGCAGGACTTAATGGACAGTTCTAGATTTCTGTAGTGAACCATTCCTCTACAGAAACTTGGGATTTCTCCATGCTATGATTCCTGGGACATCTAAGATGGCTCATACACCTGCAGCCATATGGTTAGAGGTAGCAAGTTGGCACTTCTAACAGAGTAAACAGAATTTAACAATATGGATTATCAACCTGCATGCTTTCTCAGACCAATTCATCCCTTGTATGTAGGCTCACTCTTCTCAGTATTTGAGCTACAGAAGAAGCCAGAAAACATTTCTCGTGGTATCAGAATGTTAGCCAACTCTATATTGTCCCCCACCTCTTTTTTTGGTAAATAGTTTTATACTATTTAAGGATAAATAGTTGTATCATTAAATGTAAATAATTTTTAAATTACAGTGCATGCTTCTAATTTCAGTACTGGGGAGGCATAGACTAAAAATGGCTCTGAGTGCTTGTTCATCCTAGACGACAGGATTGAAACTCTGTTTCAAAGTAAATACATTTTAAAAATAAAAGAGAGGGTGCCCTAGGCTGGAGAGATGACTCAGCAGTTGAGAGCATTGGCTGCTCTTCCAGAGGACCTGAGTTCAATTCCCGGCACCCACATGGTGACTCATACTGTCCCAGGGACTCCAGTGCCCTCTACTGGCCTCAGCAGCCACACATGTAGTGCACAGACATACAAGCAAAATACCACATACAAAAAATGAATTCTTTTTTAAAAAAGTGTTGCCTCCAGGTGACCAGCGGACACTCTCACTGGAAATGTGGGCCTGGCTGCAATTCCATGTCACCGCAGACCTACTAGCTGTTTTTGAGGAGTCACTGTATGCATTTCTTTTTACGATTCTGATGCCTGGGCATGCATCCAACTTCATTTGCCCTCAGGTGCACGGCTGCTACAGCACAGAGCCTGATGGCGTTGAGGCTGCGCTCCCCTCTATTCTGTTTGTGCTGCAGTGTGCCACCACAGTGCAGGAAAACTAGGAAAACTGTCTGTGTGGCTAGATGGATGTTTCTCAATATTTGTGCATCCCAACCTGTTAATAAAGTCTCTCTAGGAGGTAGGAAACATTGTTTTTAAGGTTATGTTTATGCAATTGTGGGAGTGGGAAGGTCAGGAGACCTGCAGGAATCACTCCTCCCTTCTACTGTGTGGGTTCTGCAGCTGAAACTCAACATGTCAGGCTTTGTGGCAGGGTCCACCTCACTGACCATCACTTTTTTTTCTTAATGACAGAAAAGTTTAAAGGATCAGAGTGATTACATATGGTTAAGGGAATTGTTTGTTTCTTTTCAAAAAAAAAAAAGGTGTATTTTTATGTTTAACCATGTGTATATGTCTGAGTGTGGGCACATGCCTGTGCAGTGCCCCCCAGAGCCCTTGGATTTCCTGGAGCTGAGATTACAGGCAGTTGTGAGACACCTACAATGGGACCAGAACTCAGGCAACTGAGTTTGGCTCCTCTGCAAGAACAGTATGGCACTCAGAAACTGGACTGTCTCTCCAGCCCCAAAATAGTGCTTATTTGTTTAACTTTTTTTATTTTTATGTGATTGGGTGTTTTGCCTGCCTATAAGTCTATGCACCACCTGTATTCAATGCCCACAGAAGCCAGAAGAAGGCATTGGATCCTCTGGAATTGGCATTAAGGGCAGTTGTGAGCTGTCGTGTGGGTGCTTGGGAATCAAACCCAGGTTCCCTGGAAGAGCAGCCAGTGCTTTTAACCACTGAACCATCTCTCCAGACTCCAAAATACTGTTTCTTAGGGTGTATGTGTGTGTGTGTGGTTAAATTGTGTAGGCTTTTGCTGTTTAAGTTTGAAGCCAGGCATTCTAATACACTCCTGTAGTCCCCAACTACTCTGGAGGCTAAAGGAGGGTCACTTCAGCCCATGAATCAAGAACACCTAGGTAATGTGACAAAACCCATCTTAAAGAGATGAATCAGACAAAGCAATGTGAAAACACTGTTTGCACCACTTGTAACAAACACAAAGCAAAACAGTTCAAAATCACATTTGCCTGCTCTGTGTGTCCTAACTGGTCCTGGCTTACTCTCTACTGCTGTAATAAAAATGTGATAAAATAACTAAAGCCAAATTAGGGAAGATAGGGTTTGCTTAGCTTACAGGTATCCTAACCCTCATCCAAGGAAGCCAAGGCAAGATCTCCAGGCTAGAACCTGGAGGCCAGAACCTGGAAGCCAGCACTGAAACAGAGACCGTGGAGGACAGCAGCTTACTGGCTTGCCTCTTCTACAAACCCAGACCATCAGCCCAGGAGTGACACTCCCACGTCAATCAAGAAAATGCCCCACTGACATGCCTACAGTCCAATCTGATGGAGACAATTCCTCACTCGAGGGCCCCTCTTCCTAGTTTGTGTCAAGCTGACCAAACAAACCAGCACCCTTCCACAACAG
Organism: Cricetulus griseus; assembly: GCF_003668045.3. Classification (NCBI taxonomy): domain Eukaryota; kingdom Metazoa; phylum Chordata; class Mammalia; order Rodentia; family Cricetidae; genus Cricetulus; species Cricetulus griseus. The sequence continues at coordinate 83,265,511 of NW_023276807.1, read as the reverse complement.
TGCCATAGATATCCGTGTTCCTAAGAGTAGAAGGTGCCATTTGTGGAAGAAATATGAAAGAGAACTATGATGGGGGAGGTCCTTCTGTGTATATGTTTGTCTTATTGGTTGATAAATAAAGTACTGTTGGCCAATAGAGAAGCAAGTTAGGCAGGAATAGGAGTCGAGGAGGATTCTGGGAAATGTAGTAAAGAGAAGTCTTGTGATCCAGGCAGGAAGTGACATAGCAGGCAGACTAAGAATATAAGCAGGGACAAGCAGGAAATCACTCTCTTCCTCCTCTTCTCTTCTCTGTGAAGTTGCCATGTGATCCCAGGAAGAGGTCACATTCTGCCCGCATCCTCAATAAGTTATAAAATATATAGATTAATAGTATGGTTGATACTTAAGACAGAGCTAGAAAATAAGAAATCTTAGTCATTGACCAGCAGCATTGTACCTAACATTAGTCTCTGTGTGTTATTTGGGGAACCCATGTGAAGGCGGGGCTCGGGCAGTCTGTGGAAAGACATATCGTTACAGATCTAGGCCATGGGTAGACAGGCTCTCAACAGGCAGGGATGGGAGAGTGCCTTCTGTTAATATTCAGGCATCTGTACTGACCTGCTCTTGGGGTTCTGACAGGATATGTCCTCAGCTTCAGCCACTAAGAGCACCACCTGAGCTCATTCACTATGTTTCCTTTTAAGAGGGCCCTACCCACCTCCCATCTTTCTTTTTCTCTTTTTGTCTCGACTGCTGAGCCCATTTCTCCAGCCCTTTCTCAGCGATTGATTGATTGATTGATTGATTGATTTTTTTTTACTTGTAGCCCAAGCTAGCCTCCTGTGTCTACCTCCCAAACATGTGCTGAGAATGACAGTTGTGAGGCAGTGTGTCCAGCCAAGAGGACTGTATGATAACAAATGTCCCTAACTAGCCTGTATGTCATTTATTTCTGCAAGCACCCACCTCTAGAGATCCCTACAAGAGATCCTTTTCTTCTTATTGTCACTTTTGCAGGGTTTCTTCTTATTTATTTATGTCTATGTATAAATTGAGGCGGACAGAGGGGTGTCAGATCCCTGCAGCTGCAGTAACAGGCAGTTGTGAGCTGCCTGATATGGGTGCTGGGAATCGAATTTGGGTCCTCTTTAAGAGCAGTATGTGTTCCTAACCACTGAGCCATCTCTGAGGCCCCACATTGCTGTTGTTTTTGAGATAGGGTTTCTCTGTACAGCTCTATCTGTTCTGGAACTCGCTCTGTAAACCAGACTGGCTTCTCACAGAGATTCACCTGCCTCTGCTTCCTGAGTGCTGAGATTACAGATGTGCACTGACACCCCTGGCTTTGCTGTTCTTTGTTAAAGCTACTACAAGTGAGCCACCTATGAGAATACCCATTCTCTGTGCATTTCCTATGCATATGTGAAATTCACAAGTAGTAAATGTGTTTTGCTTTTCTTAATTGGTATTTGTTATGGGGTCCATTTCAACAAAGTATTACCCCCATACACACCAAGTAACAATAGTTAAATAACACTAAGCAATATAGTCTTTTATTTCCCTTGTGTAAATAGAGCATTGCAGCAAGCGTGGACACTACAGTCATTGTGGGTGTGACTCAGCATTTTGCTTTTCATCAAGATCCAACATGGCATTTCCAGTTTCAGCCACCGTGTCCACATTCCAATCCACAGAAAAAGAAGGACGAGAAACTGTATATCTAGAGCCCATCAGACTCAGCCTAGCACGGCACAGATGAAACCAGCTATGCCACGTGAGGATACTGGTGTAAGGAAAAAAATGGAAGGCATGTCAGCCATGTGTAGGGCTAACATTTGTGAATTCTGTCACCAAGAATAGTGGCTATTTGAAATAACAATATTTGTCACACAGTCACATCTGTGCTGTGAAGTTCAAGTAGCTGCTATCCAGGCACATGGGATGTGCTTACTGATGACTGCTATATGCCCCCAGCCCCCAGCCCTTGGCCTCTTTTACCCTCATCAAACAGAAATCATCAAAGTTTGTTTCCTAAATTGACATTTCTAGATTCCCAGCTAAGCCACGGCCACAGATACCCGTCAGCAGAGTCCTACTGAGCCACAGTCACAGATTCCCATCAGTGGAGCCCTGTATTTTACAGGAATGGGTCTACTCCTGTATTCTTATTAGACTCAGTCATTGAGTAAGAAAAATGGAGTCAGCAGCAGATGTGAGGTGCAGCATGGAGGGCTGCACCCATCCCTCAGCCACTCTGCCAGGAGAATGGAGAGGCACCTCTTCTTCCATGTCACCCACCCCACTTTTTACATTACTGCTTCTAATCAGGTGAAGTTGGAGGTTTCTGTAACGAAGAGACTGACATTTCACCCAGCCTCCTGAGCAAGATGGAAATTCATTCCTTTCACATATGACATTCTAGGCTAGTGGCTCAGGCCTAGTTGGGCTCTCAGAAACTTCATGTTGTTGCTCTACCTTTTTTGAGATTTTTAAAGAAGTGACTTGGGGCTGGAGAGACGGCTCAGTAAGATGAGGAGATGCCTAAACTGGTAAATGCTTTGCTAGCATGAGGACCAGAGTCCAGATCCCAGCACCCACATAGTAAGCTGCATAACAACGTAGAATAACATAACATAACATAACATAACATAACATAACATAACATAACTGACAGCCTATGTCTGTGATTTCAATGCTGGGCAGAGACAGGCAGCTCCAGGGGTTTCATGACCACCCAGCCTAGCAGAATCATCAAGCTCTAGGTTCAGGAATGACTCTGCCTCAAAATAAAAGGTGTGATGCTACACACCTTTAGTCCCAGCACTTAGAAGGCAGAGTTCTGTTCAGTCCAGTCTTTACTGGCTCTGGGAATCTTGATGATTCAAGTGCGACTCAGCAAGGCTCACTCAAGTCTGGCCTAGCCTTTGCAGTCAGTGTTGTGCTTTTCCCTGCTCATGGCTCTGGGATCTGGTGGTCCTAACATGCCAGTTCCTGCCATGTACAGGGACCTCTGCCTAGTAGGCACTTTTCATTCTTGCTTCCACCCGTAAGACTTTACTCAAATATTTCTTCCTCATTGGGGCTGGAGAGATGGCTCAGAAGTTAAGATGCCTTCACCCACGGACAGCAGGAAGAAGTTTGGGGAAAACAATGCCCACATTCCCATGAATTGGGGGGTGTGGATGGTCTTTGATTATTTGGTGGGTTATTGATGTTTGCTATTATTTAGGAGAATATAGTACATTGATACAAATTTAAAGTTATGTTTGTTACACTGTACATATGTTTCTACTCTTGTTTAAAGTATTGTACCTATGCAGTTCATTTAAAAATATAAGGTAAAGTTCTAGTTTTTGAAAGCTATTATAACTATTTAGGATAATCAAGAAACATAGGTTAGTAGTTAGTCATCTATAATAATCAAATTTGTAGAGATCTTAGGCATGTTTTCAAGATCATTCATGCAGAGATATATTTTAGGTAGATGATCTCCAAACACTTCAAAGACCTATAGAATATGGCATTTAAAATGTTTTGTTAACATAGGGGTTTTGTGTGTGTGTGTGTGTGTGTGTGTGTGTGTGTGTGTGTGTGTGTGTGTCACTGAGACACTTCTGCTCCTGGCAGTACCAATCCATAAAATGATGAAGGGCACTGAAGAAACTCCATAGCGGTTTGCGTTCATTGTGGTAAGGTTAGCCACTGGATAAGAAACCGCTTTTGCTTTGACTGCTTGACTGTGTGCTGTGTAGACTGGACATGCAGGACCCACAGGAAAGTGACTGCTGAGCTTTGCCGAAACAAGGCAGAACAGCTCTTTGAGATTCCTGCTTCATGGATGAGTATGCCAGACATTCTGCAGGATGCAGAGGAAAGCAACTGATGAACTTTGCCAATAAAAAGTGGGACAGTCCTTCAAATTTCTTGCTTTGCTGAAAAGTCAGCCAGATACTCTAAGCCTGCAGGCTGGAGATGGATGACCCAACATTGCAGAGGAATCTTGGGTGACTTTCCAGGCACCCAAGATGTCTCTGTTAGTCCTGGAGTTTTGAAAGTTGCTTACAATGCACTTACTGTTTACTTAGATTGTAATATTACATCCTTCTAGGGTCTTGGATGGAGTTGCAAACTAAATATAGTTGCAGATTTCCCTAATTATGATAGAAAGTGAAAGGTTTCTGTACCCTGATATTAAGTCTGTCTGCCAACACAGCCAATCAAAACCAAGCCAAATTAAGAACTAAAAGTGGTCTGGGGTGGGAGCAGGGGGAGGAGAAAGCCATGAGAGAGAACCACATGGCAGATGGGGACACTAAGTCTTAAATAGCCTGTAGGCATGGTTGTGGGCATCTCCAGGGGAGGAGCCACCATCCCATGGGCTTTCTGACACTGGGCAGGGTTTAGAGGGAGGGTCGTGCCCCTGAAGCAGAGCTCAACCCACACATTCCAGACACTCTGGGTATGTGGGCACTGGGTTTATGTCTGGCTGATTCCTGCAGGCATGGGGTGAAGAGGGGATGGGGAGTTGGGGAGTCAGTGTGGGAGTCTGTGGGCTCACACTCAACCAGAGGTGTGGGTGAAGAAGTAAGTATTCAGTTAGCTGCCATCCTGGCGACCTCAGGCATCTGTTTTTTGAGATCTGAGAAGGCAACCTATGGGGGGGGGCGATGGTTATTAATACTAGCCCTATGAGTGGGGCTAGCCATGAGAAGAGTGGAGATTGTTATCGAGAATGGAACGGAGATGTGCCCTGCTTGTACTGACAAAGATGCATGAGCAAGGAGGAAGAGCAAATAGTTTGGGCCAGTAGGCAGTGCTTGAGGAGGAAGGGCCTTCCATAAAGGAGCTTGAAAGGGTTTAGGTCTATAGGAAAGCATGGGGTGGCCCTGAGGTGGGCAAGGGCAATGGGATAAAGGGAGGGCCAGGGTAAATTGAGTTCAATGGAGAGCTTGGTTAGCTGTTGCTTGATGAGTCCATTGGCCCTCTCCACCTTTTCCAAGGACTGCAGACAGTAGGGGATGGGGAGCTTCCAGGAAATGTTGAGAGCTTCTGATAAGAGCTCCATGACCCTGGAAGTAAAGGCTGGCCCATTGTCCATTTGGATGGTCTGTGGCACACCAAACCGAGGGATGATGTGGTCCAGGAGTACCTGAGCCACCACATCTGCTGTTTCCCTGTAGGTGGGAAATGCTTCTCTCCATCTTATATAAGTGTCAACAAGAGTTAGGAGGTAACAGAGTTTTTATGAGTGGGCACATGGGTTAAGTCAACCTACTGCTCCTCACTAGGTTGATGTCCTCGAAGCTTGTACATGGACTGATGTATCTGGAGGGCCCCCTTCAGATTGGTCTTAGCACACATCTAGCAGGAATGAACCTGTGAAACATGAGCTCAGAGATGGGTGGGGGTCAAAGAGGGGCTCTAAGTAATAGAACAAAGCTTTGGAGTCTATGAGTAAAGTCTGATGGATATCTGAAATGATAGGCCGTGCCTGGTCCTGGGGAAGGATGAGACAGTTATTTAAGTAGAACCATCCATCCTTTGTCTGTGTGGCCCCCTTTTTCAGGAGTTTGCCTTTCTCCTCTGGTGGATAGCAGAGCTGTTAGGAGGGTGTCAAAAACAGAATATGTTCTGTTGATCCAGTGGAGCTCAAGGCCAGTCCCCAGGCTACTGAGTCAGCCTTGGCATTGCCTTAGGTCACTAGGCCCTTGGAGGACTGCTGCCTACAGCAGTAGATTACAGCTACTTCTGCAGAGAGCTGGAGGACCTCCAAGAGCTTGGTTATTAAGGGTCCATTAACTGTAAGTGTGCCCTTGGTAGTGAGAAAGCCCCTTTCCTCCAAAGGACAGATGGGTATGGGCTATTAAAAAGGCAAATTTAGAATCAGTATAGACGTTAGCCTGTTGACCCTGGGCTATATGGAGAGCTGTAGTCAAGGGTATTGATTTGGCCTTTTTTGAAAAGGTCCCTACTGTCAGGCGGGTGGCTTCAGCTGTTTTGGTAGAAGTGATCACAGCATACACCTGGTGGTTTCCTGATCTGTCTATTAGAGAGCTTCTGTCAACAAAGAGTGAGTTTGGGGTTTGTGAGAAGTTGGTCTAGGAGACCAGGTTGGGGTGAACTTAGGGCCTCCATAGCCTCTGTGCAGGAGTGAGAGGTACCAGAGGAGGAAGGGACAGGAAGGAGGGTTGTAGAGTTTCAGGGCAGGACTGGAGACCAAGGTAATTTGGGGTTTTTGCAGAAACAGTAAGTGAAAGACTTGGACTCATGAGGGTCCAAGGAGGGAGAGAGAAGAATGACTCAGAAGGTCTGAGAGGCAGTGTGTGGAGAATACCATAACTGGTTGGAACAGGGTGATCTTGAGGGCCTCCCGGGTGAGTTCAGCAGCTGCTGCCATAGCGCTCACGCACAGCTGCTGTCTACACACAGTGATATCTAGCTGCTTGGACAGAAAAGTGATGGCCCTATTTGAAGGCCCAGCCTGTTGAACTAGAACCCCAGTGGCCACTCCCTACCTTTCATCTGTATAAAGGTGATAAGGTCGGTGGGTCTGGAAGAACAAGAGTGGGGCTGTTAGAAGGGCATCTTGCAGTAGAGAGAAATGGTGGTGGATTGTGGCCGAGTGGGTGAGAGGCCCCGCGGGGGTCTCTCTGGCTGTCTGGTATAGGGCATTAGCTGTAATGGTAAAGTTAGGGATCCAGTAGCAAAAGAATCCCATCAGGCCCCAAAATGAGAGACTCTTAGGTGATGTGGTTGGGGGTTATAAATCCCACAGGGCTTGGTCTCTGTCAGAGGTGAGGATCTTAGACCCCAGACTGAGTTGAACACCCAGATACACCACAGTGGGAGAGCATAGCTGAGCCTTAGCTGGTGAAACATGATATCCCGGGGAGCCAATGAAGTTTAGAAGAGGTGACTGTTGGGACAGAGGCAGGGAGGGGCTACAGAGAAGGAGGTCATCTATGTATTGGAAGAATGTGCTAGAACCAGGGTCAAAGGTGGAGAGATACTGAGTCAAGGCTTGGCCAAAGACATGAGGGCTGTCCTGGAAACCCAGAGGGAGAACAGTCCATGTGAGCTGTCTGGAGGACCGGGTGTTGGGATCCTCCCAGGTGAGGGCAAAGAGGAAGTGTGAGTCAGGTAACACAGGGACAGTGAGAAAGGCATCCTTCAGGTCCAGGATAGTAAAGTGGGGGTTTGCAGAAGGAATGTTAGACAGAAGTGTGTTACGATAAATCTTTCCGCCAAAAGCCGCTGAGTTCCACCGCCACGTGTAAGCTTTATGCCAGCCGCCCGCCCAAGTTAGGGCCCAAATTAATACACAGAGAGACTTGTTTAAAGCTGCTTGGCCAATGACTAGGATTCACATCTGTTAGCTCAGTCTTAATTATCATAAATCTATATATTTTATAAGACATATTTTTTTAAAAATTTTATTTATTATGTATACAACATTCTGCTTCCATGTGTATCTGCACACCAGAAGAGGGCACCAGATCTCATAATGGATGGTTGTGAGCCACCATGTGGTTGCTGGGAATTGAACTCAGGACCTCTGGAAGAGCAGCCGGAGCTCTTATCCTCTGAGCTATCTCTCCAGCCCAAGACTTATCTTATAGAGGATACCTTTTGCTGGCACCCTCTCTTGCCAGTGGCTCATATGGCACCGCTGGAGGAGGAAGGGGAAGGAAGGAACCCTTCCTGTTTCCTTTGATTAAATATGAGTCTACTTGCTATGTCACTTCCTGCCTGGATCATCACTTCTCTACTACATTTCCCAGAATCCTCTTTGACTCCTAGTCCTACCTAACTTGCTGCTATTGGCCAAACAGTATTTTATTCAACAATCAATAAGATAAACATACACAGTACATTCCCCATCAGAAGTGTATAAGGTGTATAAGTGTATTAACCACTGGGTGAATTGGAATAACTGCCTCACTTATGAGGCAGAAGTCTTGAACCAAACCACAAGCACCAGAAGGCTTATGCACAGGAAGAATGGGGGATGGTAGGGACTGCACAGTAGGAACCTGTGAGGCTATTAAGGGGAGAAGGTGGGAGTCAGGAGAGGATGTGGGGACCAAGGTGAGTGTGGCCCCAAAGCGACTGAGAATATCATGACCCAATAAAGGTACAGGGCAGGTGGGTGTGATGCCCTGCAAGGATGCAGAGGACCGAGAGGGTTTTAGTGGGAAGGAGGGAGTCCTTTCTAGGAAGGCAATGGACTTACCCCCTACCTAGAGCATTATTACCCTAGGCTTGGAGAGGGTGATGGGAGTCACCAAGTCTAGGCCACCAGTCCTCCATCAGGCTGAGGAGTTCAAGGCTGGAAGAGTCTGAGATGCTGATGTCCATGAAGCTGGTCCTCTGTGGCATAGAGGACAAGCCCACTTGGGGACATTCCAATTTCCAGTTCTCAGGTTGTTGGCAGATAGGGGGAGCATGACCTTGTTGGTGGCTGGGGACCAGGGCAATCCTGTATCCAATGACCCTACTGGCCACATTTGTAGCAGCAGAACTGAGATGGGGTGAGCTCTGGTAGGATGGAGCCTTGTGGACTTCCCCACTGTGAGGTCGCTGGTGGCCTCAGGGCAGCTGCCAAAGTGTGAGCTTGGAATATAGTCTTATGTTGCAGCCTTGCTTGTCAGGAAGCCTCTGCTGCCTCCTCTGGGGCATTGAAACCTTAAATGCCATCTTCCCCAATTTCTGGCGGGGGGGGGGGATTAGGGACCCTCCTCAGCCTTTAAAATTTCTTCCTAATATCTGGCTCTGACTGAGAAATGAAACTGGTGGCCATGACGGTGGATCCCACTGGGGAAGCTGGATCAAGGCGAGTATATTGAACCATAGTTTCTTGTAACCAATTAATTAAAAAAAAAAAAAAATGGCCGGATTTTCATCAGCTTGCTGTGTAATCTCTTGGAGTTTATTAAAATTAACAACTTTTTCTGAGACCATCTCCATATACTGAAGGAGGCAGCAGCCCATGTAATCCCACCTCTGCCGGCCATTCTGACCTAGTTGATAGTCCCAGTGGGGTTCCATAGCTGCCACCACCACATTGCCCACAGGGACCATATTATCTACTAGGTGAGTCTGATGTGGATACTGTCTAGCTGCTGCCTCAACTCAACCTCACTCCTTGGGAGGGAGAGTGGAGGCCTGGATGACAAAGAGGTCATGCCAGGTCAAATCCCAGGCCCGGGGCAGATAGCCAAAACTCCTTAATGTAAACAGAAGGATTAGCAGAGAAGGAACCCAACTGCTTTTCTATCTGTGAGAGGTCCTGAAGAGAAAAGGGAGCATGAACATTTGGAGAGGGCAGGAGTCTGGCAAGACTGGGCATGAGAAGAGACCAGAGAGGATTCAGGGTCATTAGGCCAGTTTGTAGAAGGAGACCAGGATGTGGGCTGTGGCATGGAAGGATAGGGAGGGGCAGTAGGAGGAAGTGGAGGAGAGGAAGGTGGGGGAGGAGGAGGAGGGGGAGGAAGGGAGCAGACAGATCAGGGAGGAATGTGAGGGGTGTTGCTCACTGAACGGAACTTGTGGCCCCATAGGAGGCGGTTGGGCAGGCAGTACTGGGAGTGGAGGTGGGGCCAGTGTCAGGGCACAACTTTCAGGGTCCCAGTCGCCAGATAGGTGGGAATCTAGAGGCACTGTGACCCTGGCCAACAAGACCAGTGCCATGGGACACTGGCTACTGGGGGGAAGGGTGGGAGCGCAGTACTCAGAAACCATGGACATTTGGCAGTTCTGTACACTTGTCTCCACGATGGCAAAAATGTTTAAAGTCACAGAGGATAGAAAATTCAAAAGTTCCCTCTGCCAACCACCTTGACTGATTATCAAGAACATATTGAGGCCAGAGAAATCAGGCGTTCGGGACATACGGTGTCAGATAGCCCCAACTTAAAAAGATTTTGTAAAACATACCACAAAGAAGTTTGGGGGTCTGGCTTTGAGCCACAACTGTCCATTTCACAAGCCTGTGCTGGAACCCGAAGTCTAAATAAAGCAATATGTCCACTACCTAGGCTCCGGGTCAAAAAAAAAGATGGGGGTTGAGGGACATACCCTTGGCAGGACATCACCTATGGAAGGGTTTCCATGGGAACAGGCTGGCTTGGTGGTGAACACCTTTAACTCCAGCACTTGGGAGGCACAGGCAGTCGGTTATCTGTGAGTTCAAGGCCAACTTGGTCAACATTGTGAATTCCTGGGCCATATACAGTGAGACACTGTCTCAAACAAAACGAACAGATAATAAAGATAATAATAAAGCCCTATTTCAACCATGGGAGTAAAAAGATGAATCCGATATTTTTTTTCTCTCAAGACAGGGTTCCTCTGTATAACAGTCCTAGCTGTCCTGGAATTCACCTTGTAGACCAGGTTGGCCTTGAACTCACAGAGATCTGCCTGCCTCTACCTCCTGAGTGTTATCATAAAGTGTGAGGGGAACCTTGGCAGATTCCATGTCAGGCGAGGGTGACCGAGGCAGGGGACAAACATGCCAGGAAGACAGAGCTTAATGAGAAGTTGTATTAGAAAGGGGAGGGAAGGGGGAAGGAAAGAGAAAAGAGGTAAAGACACAGAGACAGAGAGAAGACAGAAGAGAGGAGGGAGACAGAAAAAGTCCTGTCTGCTGCAGGGGAACAGTGAGAAAGAAAGCCAGAAAGAGAGGAGCAGGAAAGAGAGAGGGAAAAGAGAGGAACAGAAAAAGAGCTGGAGAGAGAGGAACCAGAAAGAGAGCAGGAAAGAGAGAACGTAAGTGGGCAGGGGTCTTTCTTTTAAAGGGGTCCTTTGCTCCTGGGCTGACTTTTGTACTGCCTGAGTGCATTCTGTCACATGACAGGGGCAGGCCAGCATAATATCTGAATCCTTACATTCCCACTTTTACTTATTATTAAAAAGGTGAGGTGTTAGACATGGCAGGTTAGGGAATAGGGGTGTCGAATTCTCAAGACTGCTTCCTGCTGACCTGGGGGGCATTGACCATCTTTGGGGGACCTGAGAGAGCTGGGGTGCTTCCACATCCAGCTGGTTGGTCCATCGCAGTCCAGGCTGTATGGAACTCTCTGGTGTCTCTTAGACCTGGCAAGTTGTTGGCAGGGCAGAGGACAAGGTTAAGTTTAGGGAAAATTTTTTCTTAGGTCCTGGTATTGAGGGGAGGAGGATCATAAGATGAGGGAGCGGTTCCCAAGGGGGTCCCAAGATGAGGGTAGGGAGTCCTGGGACCAGGGAAAGGTTGACTGATATTTATCTGGAGTGAATCTGACTTGATAGGGTGGGTCCAATTCAGCTCCCCCATCACCTGGGAGAATGCACATAGTAAGATACACAAAGTACTCAGCCATTCAGAATCACACGAATGTGGCCACACCATACACACACATCTTTTTTCATACATATAAAATGGGCAGGAAACAAAAAGATTTTCAAACAGACTCGTTAGTCTCAGGCCAATGTTTTGCCTGCATATATGTTTGTGTGAGGGTGTCAGATCCCCTGGAACTGGAGTTACAGATGGCTGTGAGCCACCATGTAGTTGCTGGGAATTGAACCAGGGTCCTCTGGAAGAGTAGCCAGTGCTCTTAACCACTGAGCCATCTCTCCAGTCCAAATCCAGTGTTTTTTAAAGGTGCAAAGGTATAGGAGGAAAAGGAAGTGGCTGAAAAACTGGGAGCTGGTGTGGCTCCTGGGAGAGTGTTTGTCTACCACGCATGCAGCCCTGGGTTCAATGCCCAGCGTGTCTTAGTTAAGCTTTCTATTGCTGTGATGAAACACCATGACCAAAGAAGCTTGGGGGGAAAGGGGTTTATTCTGCTTATGCTTCCACTGTTCTTGGTGGTCATCCCTTAGCACTGGTATCTTCAAAACTGTTAGGGTCCCTTGCTGCAACTGGGCTGCACTTTCATCAGTAGCCTTTCCTGGGCTCTCTTCAGGGACTCCAGCCCTGCCACACAGTGCCAATCCTCAGCTGCTCCCCACGACCCCTTCATGCCTTCAAAACCAGCACCCCTGGGTAACTCTTACATTGCCAGCACAAGGTCCAACCTTGGCCACCTCTGGACCACAGCTTCTGTATGCTCACCTTGAGGAAACACTTCCAAGGTTTCACCCAAGTGGTGTTGGTCTCTTCTTAATTACTGCCAATGTCTTAACTATAGCTAAGCAGTATCAATTATCCCAGTAACACAAAGGTTTCACTTTCAATGGTGCCAATTTCTTGTTAACCATTGCATCTCTAGGGGAAGAGCTGCCATTTCACAGGCTTTCTGGGACTGAGTAGGGTTTAGAGTGAGGGGTGTGTTCCCAGGCAGAGTTCCACCCAAACAGAAAGTAAATTAGATATAAAACTTTGGGGCTGGGCGTTGGTGTCGCACGCCTTTAATCCCAGCTCTTGGGAGGCAGAGGCAGGCGGATCTCTGTGAGTCTGAGGCCAGCCTGGTCTCCAGAGCGAGTGCCAGGATAGGCTCCAAAGCTACACAGAGAAACCCTATCTTGAAAAATCAAACAAAACAAGACAAAACAAAACAAAAACCTTGGAGTCAGTAAGATGGAATGGATAGTAGAGTGTTTTCTCTGAATTTGCTAAATGCAAATGGATTGAATATTGTAAATACAATTCTTACTTGTTAATTGTTTTTGTTGTGTATAGTTTTACTATGTTAAAGTTAAAATCTAGACAAATAGGAGGAATGTTGTGGAATATTATTTTAAGATGTGTTACATTTGTAAGCATTTTGATGATGGCTCAGATGGGATGGACGAGGATGGATTATGGCAGTCAGGAGCCAAAGAATACTGAATGTTACAGCTCAGATGGAGAGTATTCTGGCACTTGGGAGTCATAGAATACTGAGTGTTACAGCTCTGATGGAAAAGAATTCTGGCATTTGGGAGCCAAGGAATACCACAAGTCACAATAAGCATAGTAGCTTACAGCCCTGCTTCAGGGAGAGGCTTCCCCAGTGTATCAGCTCTGCTCTGGCAGAAGAGGGTTTTCCTGGGAAGTTGTTACAGTTCGCTCTAGTCCCCAAGAGAGCAGAGGGAGCAGATCGGAGTGTAACAACTTTGCTTAGCCAGGGGAAGGGTTCCCCACCAAAAAGTGTTACAGCCCTGCTCCACTCCACCCAGGGTCGCCCCTGCTCAGGGGAACGAAGGTCTTCACCCAAACCTCATTCAAGAGATTTATTGGGAGGGAAGAATCCAGGAGAGTGGCTACCCTCTACTAAGGTGGCAGAGGACAGCTGGGCAGCCCAAACAGCTGAGCAGACACAGGGTTTATATAGGGATTCTTAGGAGGTGGAATTTTTCCAGGGTGGGGAATTGGTCAGATTTCAATCCCTGAGCTTAGGATGGCTAGATCTCCTGCTCAGGGATTGGTTAATTTGCTGCACAGGTTTAGCGTCAGGTTTGGTTCTGGTTTCAGGGTCAAAGTGTGTTTCTTTCACTGGTCCTTTTTAGCCCTTTGGCTCTAGTTTTAGGTTCAGGGTGTATTTCTTTAACTAGCTCTGATCCCAGGGTCAGGGTTCATTTCTTTGGTTCTGGTTGCGGGGCCAAAGTGTATTTCTTTGACTGTACCCTTTTTCCCTACAACATTTGTTTATGCTGTGGAACATTTGTTTTAATGATGCAAAGATGTTGCATTGGTTTAACTCTGTGAAGCTGTGTTACTTTGCCTGTCTAAAACACTTGATTGGTCTAATAAAGAGCTGAATGGCCAATAGCTAGGTAGGAGAAAGGATAGATGGGACTGGCAGGAAGAGAGAATACATAGAAGGGAAAATCTGGGAGAAAGGAAGGAGGACCAAGAACAAGGGAAGAAGCACACTAGGGGCCAGTCACCCAATCAGCCACAGAATAAGAGTGAAAGTAAGATTACTGTAGCTGGCAGTTACTTGTCCAGCTGGTCCTGCCACCCTTCTCAGCCCAAAGAAGCACACAGACACTATATTATTAAACTGTTGGCCGATGGCTAGGGCTTCTTACTGGCTGGCTCTGTCTTAAATATTAACCCATGTCTATTAATCTATGTATTTCCATGTGGTCTTGGTTTACTGGAGAATTCCTGGACCTGTTACTCCTTCCAGGGCTACATGTCGTCCTCTCCTCCTGCCTACCTTTCCCAGAATTCTCCTCATCTCCTAGTCCCACTTATCTTCCTGCCTCCATTGGCCAAACGGTGTTTAATTCATCAACCAATAAGAGAAACATATATACAGAAGGACATCCCCCACCAATATACCAAAGCAATAGAAAGGAAAAAGCCCAGAGGCACAAGGTAGACGGGTTAATTTAAATTAAGAAAAGCCGGCTAGAAACAAGCCAAGCTAAGGCCAGGCATTTATAAATTAATATTAAAGCCTCCATGTGTGATTTATTTGGGAGCTGGGTGTCAGGCCCTCAAAGAACAGTTAAATAATAAAAACAACCAATGGCAGGTGTGTCACTGGAGGTGGGCGCTGAGATTTTCAAACCCTCATGCCAGCCCCGGTGCTTCTCTTTCTCTCTCCACAGCCTGTGAATGAGGTGACAGCTCTAAGTTACTGCTCCAGTGCCTCCCAAGTGGTATACCACACCCAGTGGGGTTTTTGTTTATTTATCTATTTATTTATGAGTCAATGGCCATCAGTATTTTTATTTCGTTTATTTGAGACAGTATCTCATTATGTAGCTCAGGCTGGCCTCAAATTCACACTCCTTTCTGACCCAGTCTCTCAAGTGCTAGGAGTACAGGCACACCACTTAATTTTCTTTCTTTCTTTCTTTCTTTCTTTCTTTCTTTCTTTCTTTCTTTCTTTCTCTTTTTTTTCCCCCACTAATCACTCCTCTAAGGTTCCAACAGGGCAGTCTCTCACATCTCCAAACTCCTGTTTACACTATCACTTCGAAATGCAGGGTCTATGTCCTCCTCACTGGAACTGCCACTAGAACATTCCCCGTTGCTCTTCAATGCCTTATCCATGCAAGAAGGCATTCATGGATCCCTGTCTTCACTACTGCCTTAAACTGTTTATCACTGTTCTACCTAAATGTATAGAAATGTAAGCCTGGGTACTGACAGACTCCAAGATAACAACAAAACCAAGTGAAATGCAGACAGCAGCACAAAACCAATGAAATTTAAGTTAACATTAAGACACTAAGTGCCATATGTCGTTGATGACATTGCTGTTTGTGTTACAGTTCTGAGGCTGGTGGCCTTCTGGAAGCCTGCATGCCTGGACTATAACAGCTACTGATGGAACTTTCACCAAGCCTTGACCCACGCAGGAACGCTCTGTCACAGACACACCATTTAAGTATTAATTTCACCTCTTTTTTTTTTTTTATCAGTTTAGGATGAAGTAAATTGGTTCCATAAATGCAGAGATGGATACAGACATTGAAACTACAAATTTATACTGGAGCACACAGCAATATAGGTATGTGGATAAGTCTGTAGTTTCCTAAATGGTAAATAGTCATAACAGCATCACTACAATAGTACAAAGATGAAAGCAACACAACTGTCCATCAACGGAGGGAGGGTGAGCTTAGCATGGGCACACACAAATACAATGCTGTTCTGGAAGGCGGCGAGACCTAGGTCATCTGAGGACGCTGCGCTAAACGACACAGGCCAGTCACAGAAGAAAACACACATGCGTTCTACTTGTGTGAGGTGCGTGACACAGTCAGATTCACAGGGACAAAGTCCTAGCACCGGGGACTGGGGAGGAGGGACCAGGAGCTAATACTGGCATGCAGTGTTCCAGTTTTATCACACGATTTCCGTGAATGGATGACGATGATTGTACAACAATGTAAATGAATTTACCACCACTGCACACTAAGTTAGTTATATGTGTTTTACCATAGTAAAAGTCAAAATTTTAATGTCAGCTTTAGATAAGATATTAAAATGTTTGTTGAGAACAGAGACTCTGAACATTTCTACACATTTCTTCTCCCAGCCCAGACCACTTAACCCATCTTCCTATGGTGCTTCTGCCTCACTTGGAGCTCTAACAGCCCCCTGGCTGCCCAGTACATCCCAGGCACCCTCAGCTCTCCTGATGGCAGCCCCGAGCTCTAAGCAGCGCACTTCCCACACTGCCATGCCTGGGCTGTGTCTTTCACGTTCTCTCTGCGTTGCATGCTGTTCAGGACCTGCTCACACTGGTCCCACATTCTGACTTCTGCAGCCCTTGTTCGATCGTTATTTATTTAGCCCAGGCCATAACGATGTGTGGAGCCCTGGAGCCAGTGCTGAGCTCTGGTTTTTGTCTGTTATGCCCTGATACATTTTGCTAACATTTATTGTGGTCCTATGGTCATTCTGGTCTGTACTGTCATATTCCACATTTGGACAACACATTACCATTTATTAGAGTTGGAGTCTTGCTGTGTTGCCCAGGCTGGTCTTACACTCTTAGACTCAATTTCCTCAGTTAGTCTCCCAAGTAGCCGATATTACAGGTATGTATCACCGTGGCCACCTCTGACAATTTTAAATGAAAGAAATCAAGAATGGTTTATTCTTTTACTTTTTTTCGTTTTTTCAAGACAGGGTTTCTCTGTACTGTACTGGAACTTGATCTGTAGACCAGGTTGGCCTCGAACTCGTAGAGATCTGCCAGCCTCTGTCTCCCAAGTGCTGGTATGAAGGGGGTACCCTGCCAATGTCCAACAAGAATGGCTTATTCTAAGGTTTGCCAATTTAGCGGTTTGTTTTGTTGGTTCTTTTTTTTTTTTTTTTTTTTTTTTTTTTGAGCCAATCTTATAATGCAGTGGTCAGTACAAAAAAGTTCTGGATTGTATTCAATGCATAGAGGACCCAGACCTAGTCATCAGAGGTTCCCATGATGACAACTGCAGTGACATCTGATCATGAATGCCCGTGATGAAAGCATCCAAAGTTGGCCTAAAACCCCCAAACAAACACAATACTCAGTGATGTAGTAGACAGACATTTAAGGACATTTATTATAGTCAACTTACCAAACTCAGATTTTCTTTTTAAAAACTATATTTGAGCTCAGTATCTTACGTACAGAATTTTGCACAGTTCACTTCTTTCCGACAAAAGTAAAAATACCCTCTGTATTTGCTCTTTGCTCATCGCGCTGCCTCTTTGACATGACCCCGTACTCTCAGTCAACCCAACGCCAAAGGTTTCATTTCTCTCACGGACAGCCTTTTCTGCACTTCACTTTCTCTCTTTGTGTTCTCGAGAATAGCTTCGAGGTGTGGGGTATTTGTTTCCGAGATCCACAACAATGACTTCCTTAGAAAACGTCACTCCTTTTAAAGGTCTTTTTTGGCTTTCAGCGGTTGAAGTTCTGTGGACATGTACGGGTGTTTTCTCAGCACTCTCACCCTGCAATGAGAACAGGACAGACCATATGAATGACTGACCTATGAAAACAACGAGCCCAGGTTTTAAAGCATTGTCAAATGTACATTATGAACAAGAATAGAGAAGGTATTTTCAGATGGCATAGGCGTCAGTGATGATCCACCACACGCAGTTGCCAGGTTCTATGGCTAGAGAAGCCTGCACTGATGTCATCAAGGTTGAGAGCAATCTGGGCCAGCATTCTGTCTTGGAATGGGTCTGGAGGCATGTGGGAGCTCATGAAGGTTCTGGAAGTGTTTGTGTGCTGATGTCAAAGATCCCAGGACTGCAGCAAGGACACAGGTCTTGTCCTGGGCTCAGCAGCAGGGGGACAGTAGACACGCATCCCAGTTTTTCATGTGACATGAAGTTTAGATCCAAGATGACTTACAGAGAAATATAAGGAAAACAAAATGTCAGGGAAATATTAAGAAAAACAGGAATATAAGAATGAAAGATGAAAACAGAAAGTCTCCAGCTTGACAATGCCATATCTAATTTATTATCTAATTTATTATCCCTACATGGGTGACTCTTCATCAAACCTAAACAACCCCTGAGAGCAGAACATACGTCACCTCAAGGGTGGTTTCTCCAGCATTCGTCAAAGGCTCTAATGTCTGTCTGTGTTTGTCCTCTTCTGCCTCGGTGATCTCTCCTAAGGGTGAGGCCACCTCGCCGTCCTTACTCTGTCTTTGGACAAGAATGCCAGGTCTCACTGGCATGTCCATGTTTACCAAGCGCAGTAGGACCCTGGGAAAACCACCAGCAGTTTTTAAAAATTCATACATCTTAGTCAACATTACCACATAGAAAAATGGCTAGCATAGCCACACTTTATTATAGGATGTGTGAGTATGTGTGTATGTGTATATGTATTCGTGTGTGTGTGTGTGTGTGTGTGTGTGTGTGTGTGTGTGTGTGTGTGTGCGCACACGTGCTTATCTGACTGGATGTGTGTAGAGGTCAGAGGTTGTTAGTTGTCATCTGGATGTCACTTCACCTTGTTTTATTTTTGTTTGTTTGTTTGTTTTTGAGACTTTCACTGGACCTGAAGTTCACAACTAGTCTGGGTTGATAGGGATCTGCCTGTCTCTGCCCTCCAGTTCGGGTTACAGGTGTTATTGTTGCACACTGCTTTTTATGTGGGTGCTGGGGAGCCAAACTCAGGTTGTCATGCCTCATCAGCAAGCCATCAACCCACTGAGCCCTTTCCCTAGACTCACTTTTCTTGATCTTTGGGTTTGTTCATCTTTGCACTGGCAAATAAACAATCTTCACCTTCATTTTCATCGGTACAAGGGGGCTTCGCTGGCTCCTCAGTGGTCTTGCCTGTGAAACTAAGAACAAGTAAGACTTCAGAAAAGCGTATAGTAAGGTGCCGCTCTAAGCAGGGAATTGGCACTTGTAAACCCTGGAAGCAGAAGCAGCAGCTGGTTGCTACACTGCTTATTTTATTTGGGGTTTTGAGCCTGGGTCTCTCCTCGCCTAGGGTGATCTTGAAGTCTCTATGCAATAAAGAACAACCTTGAAATACTAATCCTCCTGCTTTCACCTCCCAAATTCTGGGATTACAGGTGTGTAGCACCAGCTTGTCTTTTCCTTGTTCTATTTACAGTGATTTCCTGTTATTCCTAGGTACACTTGCTACTGTAACTTGATGCCTGATCATCAACAGGGTGTATACCATTTATAAAAAAAAATTGCCAATAGAAGGAGGATACAAATGATGCAAATGAGGAGGATGACGAAGAAGGTGATGGTTGTGGTCTCAAAGAACATAGGGTTCGATTTCGAATTCTCATCCATTTTATCAACCCCATTTTGTCCAAACATTCTTTTTCCAGCCCAGTTTGAATGCAGAGTTCTTGTTCTTTATGTTTTCTAGAAACAGAAGAATAAAAGACTGTTTTCATTGTTGTCCTACCGCTCTGGTGAGCCTCACAGAGGGTGCCTGGGTGGTTTTGGTGGAAGTGACTCACTTTGCCTAATTTCTCTTCATAAAGGCGGTAAGGGGCTGTGGTGGCCAGAGGGGAGACTGAGCTGGGACACGCTGATCACTCAGCTCACCTCCCCTCACCCCAAAATTGCCAAAACCCAAAGGCGAGAGGACTTGGAGCAGCTGGAGACGGACCCAGCTCTCCATTCTTCTCTCTTCAGTGACATCACAGAACCATGGAATTGTTGAGACAGAGACATGATCTGGGGCTGGGGATTAAAGCAGTTCTCTGAGGTGTGGAGTGGAGGCTACTTGGCACTGTCTTAACTATTTTTTAGACCAGAATTTTCCAGATTCCAACTTTCTTCTCCTGACTCAAGCCTCATTGATTGATCTTTTCACTGATGTGTTCAACTGATCCACCTTCCTATAAAAATTTCCTTCTATAGCCCTGTGTACTCTTTTTTTTTTTTTTTTTTGGTTTTTTGAGACAGGGTTTCTCTGTGTAGCTTTGGAGCCTATCCTGGCACTCGCTCTAGAGCGGCCTGCCTCTGCCTCCCGAGTGCTGGGATTAAAGGCGTCCACCACCAACTCCCGGCAGCCCTGTATACTCTTAAGGGCTTTTCTCAGAAGGAATGGCCTATGCTCTTCATCCCATCACGCTGTGCAGGACTCCTAGACTCACAGCCAGCTGTTACGAAGGCCACAGCTCAAGGAAGCAGGAATACAACAAGACGCTAAGTCAGATGGTGAATGCAGGCCTGACCTAACCAGGTAGGAGACCTAACCAAGTAGGCATGAATGATGCCCCATGGCAGCGAGGGTAAGGATAGGATGGGATTTTCCTAGATGAAGGCAATTTGAGAGAGGATGTAACAATACTGGGCTTGGTGACATAGGCCTGAGATCCTAATCCAGCAATTGGGGTGATGAGAACTAAGGCAGGAAGATTATGTTTAGAACACCATGTATCAAAACCCTGTCAAAAACAAAAAGGAGTGCTGCAGCTGCAGCCAACATAAAGTATCTAAAAAGGTTGAGGTGAGGCTGGTCGGGAGGCTCATCCACTTGGCATTGTGACTTCAGAGGATCACATGTGGATAGCATGAAGGGAACAGAAATGTATTCTTCAAAGCTGAGGCAGGAAGAAGCCTGAGGCAGGCTTCTTTCTTCTA
Source organism: Cricetulus griseus (assembly GCF_003668045.3). Taxonomy (NCBI): domain Eukaryota; kingdom Metazoa; phylum Chordata; class Mammalia; order Rodentia; family Cricetidae; genus Cricetulus; species Cricetulus griseus. The sequence goes on along the minus strand of NW_023276807.1, from coordinate 83,245,023 downwards.
GCCAGCGCCTAGCTTCATACTCCCTCAGGAAGGAGTGTTCTATGCAGTGTGCTCTATGTCTGTGTGGCAGAGCACAAACTGTTCCACAGGCCCTTGTTTGAGACAGCTGAGTCCACAGAGCTCTGCCAAACTCACCCAAAGGCCTTAACACTACAACATTGGGGACAGAGTGTCAGAGGTGAACTTTGGAGGGGACACCTTTCATATTATAGAAGAGGTCTTTGGCTAGACTAGAGCAACAGTGTTTCCTTCAGAAAGTGGGGACTTCAAGCTCTTCATCCTTGGACAGTGTGTGGGAGTGGAGGGCCATTTTGTACAATCTGAGGACATTGGTGCCACTCCTAGAAGAGTTGGGACAATCCCTGGAGAACTCTTCTAGTCAACCCTCCTACATGGAGGCACTTCCTGCTCCATGTGGTTGAGAGATCTAGAGTCTGCCCCGTCTTCTACACATAAAGAATGCTTTTGAGGAGAGGGAAATGACTTGTTTTGACCTCCTAATGGCCATAAAGGTATGTACTTAGGCAAACCCCAAACAGTGTTCGTAACTCTGGGACTCTGCCTCCACTGTGTGGACACTAACCCTCAGTGTGAAAGGGGAATGAGTATGAGTGTGAACACAGGGCAGTGCTGGAGTTCTGCGAGCAGCTGTTTCCAGGATCATTCCCACTGACAGAGGGGAGACCTGAGGCAGGCAGGCAGGGTACAATCATGTCTGAGAGCTGATAAGCCTGATCCCTGAGGGCTTTCACGGACTGTGATGTGGGGATGGCAAACATAGATTTGTATGTGTTACTATAGTTCTGCAAAATAGGAGCTGTCCAAATTTGGTTTTTAAATCCTATTTTAAACCATGAGACTGTAAGCTCAGTGAGGCTGCAGTCACTCAGGGATGGCTCTCCAGAGCGTAGCCAAATATGCCTGCTTTAAAACTCACGTGGGGAGAAGAGTACAGCCAATTCAGCAGAAACACAAAAGGGCCGTAAGGGATCAGGAGGCTGCAGAGATGCCCAGTGTTGAGAGCACCAGCTGCTCTTCTCAGAGCACTCAAGTTCCGTTTCCAGCAATCACCTCAGGCAGCTCACACCCACCCTTAACTCCAGCTCCAGGGAATCCACTGCCTCCTCTGCACCCACAGGAACACACACACACACACACACACACACACACACACACACACAAACACACACACACATATACACACATACATATACACATACACATACAGACACACAGACAGACAGACACACATACACACACATACACACATACACATACAGACACACATACACACACAGACACACACACATACATAGAGACATACACAGACACACACATACACACACAGACACACTCACATACACACACATACACACACACACATACACATACACACACAGACACACACATCCACATCCACACACAGACACACATACATACACAGAGACACACACTCATACATACACAAATACACACATACACATCCACACACAGACACACACATACACAGACACACACACACATATATACACACACACACACATACACACAAACACACACAGAGACACACACACAGAGACACACATACACACACATCCACACACTCATACATACACATCCACACATAGACCCACATAGACACACACACTCATACATACACATACACACACACACAAATACACACATACACACATACACATATGCATACAGACACACACAGAGACACAGACACATACACACACATACATACATACACACACAGAAACACATACACACATACACATATCCACAGACACACACATACACACAGACACACACATACTCATATATACACATAGACACACAGACAAACATACACATAGACACACATACGCATAGACATGCATACACACACATACATACACACATACACATACAGACACACATACAGACAGACACACATACACACACAGACACACACATACACACACAGACACAACAGGCACACACACATACACATACAGACACACATACAGACAGACACACACATACACAGAGGCATACACAGACACACACACACACACACACAGACACACTCACATACACACACACACACATACACATACACACACAGACACATACACACACAGACACACACAGACACACACATACACAGACACACACACAGACACACATACACACACACACAAACACACACAAAGACACACACACACACATACACACACTCATACATACACATCCACACACAGACACACATACACATACACACAGAGACACAGACACATACACACACATACACACATACACATACACACAGAGACACAGACACATACACACACATACACACATACACATACACACACAGAAAAACATACACACATATACATATACACATAGACATACATACACACACAGACACACACAGACACACACACAGACAAACACAGACACACAGAAACACACATACACACCCACACTTAAGACAACAAAATAGAATTTTTTTTGTCTTTTTATTTATTAGTTCAAGTTAGGGAACAAGCTTGTTTCACATGTA